>NC_058521.1:590579759-591204759 GCF_904849725.1 Hordeum vulgare subsp. vulgare
CCCATATTGGATCCTACATATTCTACGAAGAACTTATCGTTTGAACCTCAGTGTCAAGGATTCATATAATCCCGTATGTCATTCCCTTTGTCCTTCGGTATGTTACTTGCCCGAGATTCGATCGTTAGTATCCGCATACCTATTTCAATCTCGTTTACCGGCAAGTCTCTTTACTCGTTCCGTAATACAAGATCCCGCAACTTACACTAAGTCACATTACTTGCAAGGCTTGTGTGTGATGTTGTATTACCGAGTGGGCCCCGAGATACCTCTCCGTCACACGGAGTGACAAATCCCAGTCTTGATCCATACTAACTCAATTAACACCTTCGGAGATACATGTAGAGCATCTTTATAGTCACCCAGTTACGTTGCGACGTTTGATACACAGAGAAGCAGCTTCTCCTAGGTCCTTCATAGAGAAACTTTTATTCAAGTAATCCTTTATGCTCTCCAAAAACTCCACGTTGTTTCCAATCAGCAATATGTCATCCACATATAATATTAGAAACGCCACAGAGCTCCCACTCACTTTCTTGTAAATACAAGATTCTCCAACCACTTGTATAAACCCAAATGCTTTGATCACCTCATCAAAGCGTTTGTTCCAACTCCGAGATGCTTGCACCAGTCCATAAATGGATCGCTGGAGCTTGCACACCTTGTTAGCATTCTTAGGATCGACAAAACCTTTGGGTTGCATCATATACAATTCTTCCTTAAGGAAACCGTTAAGGAACGCCGTTTTGACATCCATCTGCCAGATTTCATAATCGAAAAATGCAGCTATTGCTAACATGATTCTGACAGACTTAAGCATCGCTACGGGTGAGAATGTCTCATCGTAGTCAACTCCTTGAACTTGTGAAAAACCCTTTGCCACAAGTCGAGCTTTATAAACGGTCACATTGCCGTCAGTGTCCGTCTTCCTCTTAAAGATCCATTTGTTCTGAATAGCCTTGCGGCCCTCAGGCAGTACCTCCAAAGTCCACACTTTGTTCTCATACATGGATCCTATCTCGGACTTCATGGCTTCTAGCCATTTGTTGGAATCTGGGCCCACCATTGCTTCTTCATAATTTGCAGGTTCATTGTTGTCCAACAACATGATTGACAAGACGGGATTACCGTACCACTCTGGAGCAGCACGTGGTCTCGTCGACCTGCGTGGTTCGACAGAAACTTGAACCGGAGTTTCATGATCATCATCATTAACTTCCTCCTCAATCGACATCGCAACGACAGAGGTTTCCCCTCGCCCTGCGCCACCATCCAGAGGGATGAGAGGTTCGATAACCTCGTCAAGTTCTATCTTCCTCCCACTCAATTCTCTCGAGAGAAACTCCTTCTTGAGAAAAGCTCCGTTTTTAGCAACAAACACTTTGCCCTCGGATTTGAGATAGAAGGTGTACCCAACTGTCTCTTTTGGGTAACCTATGAAGATGCACTTTTCCGCTTTGGGTTCCAGCTTTTCAGGCTGAAGCTTTTTGACATAAGCATCACATCCCCAAACTTTAAGAAACAACAACTTTGGCCTTTTGCCATACCACAGTTCGTATGGTGTCGTCTCAACGGATTTTGATGGTGCCCTATTTAAAGTGAATGCAGCTGTTTCTAATGCATAACCCCAAAACGATAATGGCAAATCGGTAAGAGACATCATAGATCGCACCATCTCTAATAAAGTACGATTACGACGTTCGGACACACCATTACGCTGTGGTGTTCCAGGCGGTGTCAACTGTGAAACAATTCCACATTGTCTTAAGTGAGCACCAACTCGAAACTCAGATATTCACCCCCATGATCAGACCGTAGGAACTTGATCTTCTTGTTACGATGATTTTCAACTTCACTCTGAAATTGCTTGAACTTTTCAAATGTTTCAGACTTGTGCTTCATCAAGTAGACATAACCATATCTACTCAAATCGTCAGTGAAGGTGAGAAAATAACGATATCCGCCGCGTGCCTCCACACTCATCGGACCACACACATCGGTATGTATGATTTCCAACAAGTCACTTGCACGCTCCATTGTTCCGGAGAACGGAGTCTTAGTCATCTTGCCCATGAGGCATGGTTCGCACGTGTCAAGTGAATCAAAGTCAAGTGACTCCAAAAGTCCATCAGCATGGAGTTTCTTCATGCGCTTTACACCAATATGACCTAAGCGGCAGTGCCACAAAAATATGGCGCTATCATTGTTAACTCTAATTCTTTTGGTCTCAACGTTATGTATGTGTGTATCGCTATCAAGATTCAATATGAACAATCCTCTCACATTGGGTGCACGACCATAAAAGATATTACTCATAGAAATAGAACAACCATTATTCTCTGACTTAAAAGAGTAACCGCCTCGCAATAAACAAGATCCAGATATAATGTTCATGCTCTACGCAGGCACTAAATAATAATGATTTAAGTTCATAACTAATCCTGATGGTAACTGAAGTGAAACTATGCCGACGGCGATTGCATCAACCTTGGAACCATTTCCTACGCGCATCGTCACTTCATCTTTCGCCAGCCTTCGTCTATTCCGCAGTTCCTGTTTCGAGTTGCAAATATGAGCAACAGAACCGGCATCGAATACCCAGGCACTACTACGAGAGCCGGTTAAGTACACATCAATAACTTGTATATCAAATATACCTGATTTTTCTTTGGCCGCCTTCTTATGTGCCAGATACTTGGGGCAATTGCGCTTCCAGTGACCCATACCCTTGCAATAGTAACACTCCGTTTCAGGCTTAGGTCCAGCTTCGGGTTTCTCGTCGGATTGGCAACAGGCTTGCCGCTCTTCTTTGAATTACCCTTCTTGCCTTTGCCGTTTCCCTTGAAACTAGTGGTCTTATTCACCATCAACACTTGATGCTCTTTACGGAGTTCAGACTCTGCGACTTTCAGCATCGCAAACAACTCGCCGGGAGACTTGTTCATCCCTTGCATGTTGTAGTTCAACACAAAGCCTTTATAGCTTGGCGGCAGTGATTGAAGGATTCTGTCAGTGATAGCCTCTTGCGGGAGTTCAATCCCTAGCTCAGCTAGACGGTTTGAGTACCCAGACATTTCGAGCACATGTTCACTGACAGACGAGTTTTCCTCCATCTTGCAAGCATAGAATTTATCGGAGGTCTCATACCTCTCGATCCGGGCATTCTTCTGAAAGATAAACTTCAACTCCTGGAACATCTCAAATGCTCCATGACGCTCAAAGCGACGTTGAAGTCCCGGTTCTAAGCCATACAAGACTGCACATTGAACTACTGAGTAGTCCTCCTTACGTGCTAACCAAGCGTTCTTAACATCCTGATCAGCCGTAGCGGCTGGTTCATCTCCTAGCGCAGCATTAAGGACATAATCCTACTTCTCAGCTTGGAAGATTAGCTTAAGTTTACGAGCCCAGTCTACAAAGTTGCTTCCATCATCTTTCAACTTAGCTTTCTCTAGGAACGTATTAAAATTCAGGGTGACTGTCGCGTGAGCCATGATCTACAACACAAATATATTCAAAGTGGACTTAGACTATGTTCAAGATAATTAGAGTTTAAGTTAATCAAATTATTCGCTAAACTCCCACTCAAAAAGTACATCTCTCTAGTCATTTGAGTGGTTCATGATCCACTTACACTAGCTCAAGTCCGATCATCACGTGAGTTGAGTATAGTTTCAGTGGTAAGCATCCCTATGCTAATCATATCATCTATATGATTCATGATTGACCTTTCGGTCTCATGTGTTCCGAGCCCATGTCTGCACATGCTAGGCTCATCAAGCTTAACCCGAGTGTTCCGCGTGCGCAACTGTTTTGCACCCGTTGTATGTGAACGTTGAGTCTATCACACCCGATCATCACGTGGTGTCTCGAAACGACGAACTGTAGCAACGGTGCACAGTCGGGGAGAACACAATTTCGTCTTGAAATTTTAGTGAGAGATCACCTCATAATGCTACCGTCGTTCTAAGCAGAATAAGGTGCATAAAAGGATTAACATCACATGCAATTCATAAGTGACATGATATGGCCATCATCACGTGCTTCTTGATGTGCATCACCAAAGCACCGACACGATCTTCTTGTCACCGGCGCCGCACCATGATCTCCATCAACATGTCGCCATCGGGGTTGTCGTGCTACTCATGCTATTACTACTAAAGCTACATCCTAGCAAAATAGTAAACGCATCTGCAAGCACAAACGTTAATATAAAGACAACCCTATGGCTCCTGCCGGTTGCCGTACCATCGACGTGCAAGTCGATATTATCTATTACAACATGATCATCTCATACATCCAATATATCACATCACATCGTTGGCCATATCACATCACAAGCATACCCTGCAAAAACAAGTTAGACGTCCTCTAATTTTGTTGTTGCATGTTTTACGTGGTGACCACGGGTATCTAGTAGGATCGCATCTTACTTACGCAAACACCACAACGGAGATATATGAGTTGCTATTTAACCTCATCCAAGGACCTCCTCGGTCAAATCCGATTCAACTAAAGTTGGAGAAACCGACACTTGCCAGTCATCTTTGAGCAACGGGGTTACTCGTAGTGATGAAACCAGTCTCTTGTAAGCGTACGAGTAATGTCGGTCCAAGCCGCTTCAATCCAACAATACCGCGGAATCAAGAAAAGACTAAGGAGGGCAGCAAAATGCACATCACCACCCACAAAAACTTTTGTGTTCTACTCGAGAAGACATCTACGCATGAACCTAGCTCATGATGCCACTGTTGGGGAACGTCGCATGGGAAACAAAAATTTTCCTACGCGCACGAAGACCTATCATGTTGATGTCCATCTACGAGAGGGGATGAGTGATCTACGTACCCTTGTAGACCGTACAGCAGAAGCGTTAGTGAACGCAGTTGATGTAGTGGAACGTCCTCATGTCCCTCGATCCGCCCCGCGAACAATCCCGTGATCAGTCCCACGATCTAGTACCGAACGGACGACACCTCCGCGTTCAGCACACGTACAGCTCGACGATGATCTCGGCCTTTTTGATCCAGCAGGAGAGACAGAGAGGTAGAAGAGTTCTCCGGCAGCGTGACGGCGCTCCGGTGGTTGGTGATGATCTCGTCTCAGCAGGGCTTCGCCCGAGCTCCGCAGAAACGCGATCTAGAGGAAAAACCGTGGATGTATGTGGTCGGGCTGCCGTGGAAAAGTCGTCTCAAATCAGCCCTAAAACCTCCGCATATATAGGTGGGAGAGGGGGGGCCTTGCCTTGGGGCTCAAGGAGCCCCAAGGGAGTCGGCCGAGCCAAGGGGGGAAGGTCTCCCCCCCCAAACCGAGTTGGACTTGGTTTGGTGGGTGGGAGTCCTTCCTTCCCTTCCCACCTCCTCCTTTTTTTTCTTTCTCTTTGATTTTTCTGCCAATGCGCATAGGTCCCTTTTGGGCTGTCCCACCAGCCCACTAAGGGCTGGTGTGCCACCCTCAAGGCCTATGGGCTTCCCCGGGGTGGGTTGCCCCCCCGGTGAACTCCCGGAACCCATTCGTCATTCCCGGTACACTCCCGGTAACTCCGAAAACCTTCCGGTAATCAAATGAGGTCATCCTATATATCAATCTTCGTTTCCGGACCATTCCGGAAACCCTCGTGACGTCCGTGATCTCATCCAGGACTCCGAATAACATTCGGTAACCAACCATATAACTCAAATACGCATAAAACAACGTCGAACCTTAAGTGTGCAGACCCTGCGGGTTCGAGAACTATGTAGACATGACCCGAGAGACTCCTCGGTCAATATCCAATAGCGGGACCTGGATGCCCATATTGGATCCTACATATTCTACGAAGAACTTATCATTTGAACCTCAGTGTCAAGGATTCATATAATCTCGTATGTCATTCCCTTTGTCCTTCGGTATGTTACTTGCCCGAGATTCGATCGTTAGTATCCGCATACCTATTTCAATCTCGTTTACCGGCAAGTCTCTTTACTAGTTCCGTAATACAAGATCCCGCAACTTACACTAAGTCACATTGCTTGCAAGGCTTGTGTGTGATGTTGTATTACCGAGTGGGCCCCGAGATACCTCTCCGTCACACGGAGTGACAAATCCCAGTCTTGATCCATACTAACTCAACTAACACCTTCGGAGATACCTGTAGAGCATCTTTATAGTCACCCAGTTACGTTGTGACGTTTGATACACACAAAGTGTTCCTCCGGTGTCAGTGAGTTATATGATCTCATGGTCATAGGAACAAATACTTGACACGCAGAAAACAGTAGCAACAAAATGACACGATCAACATGTTACGTCTATTAGTTTGGGTCTAGTCCATCATGTGATTCTCCTAATAACGTGATCCAGTTATCAAGCAACAATACCCTGTTCATAATCAGAAGACACTGACTATCTTTGATCAACTGGCTAGCCAACTAGAGGCTTGCTAGGGACAATGTTTTGTCTATGTATCCACACATGTAAATGAGTCTTCATTCAATACAATTATAGCATGGATAATAAACGATTATCTTGATACAAGAATTATAATAATAACTATATTTATTATTGCCTCTAGGGCATAATTCCAACATGAAGAACAGAGTAACGCTTTAAGCAAGATGACATGATGTAGAGGGATAATCTCAAACCAATGATGAAAACCCCATATTTTTACCCTTGATGGCAACAACACGATACGTGCCTCGCTACCCCTTCTGTCACTAGGTGAGGTCACCGCACGGTATGAACCCAAAACCAAGCACTTCTCCCATTGCAAGAATCATAGATCTAGTTGGCCAAACAAAACCCACAACTCTAAGAGAATTACAAGGATATAAAATCATGCATAAGAGAGATCAGAAGAAACTCAAATAAGATTCATAGATAATCTGATCATAAATCCACAATTCATCAGATCTCGACAAACACACCGAAAAAGAAGATTACATCGGATAGATCTCTATGAAGATCATGGAGAACTTTGTATTGAAGATCCAAGAGAGAGAAGAAGCCATCTAGTTACTAGCTATGGACCCGTAGGTCTATGGTGAACTACTCACCCTTCATCGGAGAGGTCATGGTGTTGATGAAGAAGCCCTCCGTGTCCGAATCTCCCCTCCGGCAAGGCACCAGGACGTGCCCAGATGGGATCTTGCGGAGACAAAAGCTTGTGGCGGCAGAAAAGTAATTGCGATCGTGTCTTTATTTTTTTGGGAATATTTGGGAATTTATAGGCGCAAGATCTAGGTCAGGGGACCTCCAGGGGGCCCACAAGCCTGGATGGCGCGGCCCCGTGGCCGCGGGGTGGGGGCTTGTGGGGCCCCTGGGGCTTTTCTGGCTTGGCTCCCAAGTCCTCCGATCTTCTTTCGTTCCAGAAAAAATCTTTTCGGGGATTTTCATCCGTTTGGACTCCGTTTCAAAATCTCCTCTGAAAGGGGTCAAAAACATGGAAAAAACAGGAACTAGCACTTGGCACTGAGTTAATAAGTTAGTCCGAGAAAATAAATAAAAGGAATGCAAAACATCCAAAGTTTGACAATATAATAGCATGAAACCATAAAAAATTATAGATACTTGGAGACGTATCACCCGACCGACCCAGTTGCTATCCTGCGCCTAGGGCGCAGCTAAGCCCATTTTGGTAATTTATTTTCTCTTTTTATTTTCCCAAAGGGAGAGAAATAATTCATAGAATATTCAAATGAACTTCAAATTTATTGACTCAAATTCCTAGAGACTCCAAAAATCATGCTCTATCCAATGGTGTGTATTGCATATCTTTCCATGTAGCATTTTCTGCACCACCATGACTACAAAAGAAATATGTCAACTTGTGACCTTCTCTTAGTGACCCCAGCTGAATTGGTCGTAATTCCACGGCCATTTCGCTAGGAAGGGCTCAAACCCTGAAATTGCCTTACACCAAATAGTCACATAGCACACAATAGTGGTTGACGACCTTATTTCTACCTGATTACAACCAATATAAATGGTCATGAGGTTGTAAACATGGATGCATTGCTACTTAAGGCCACCTCCTTTTTATATGTATTGTGAAGGAAGTACCATTTTTATTTATCCAAATGGTATGAAATCTTTACAGCGCCTTCATATGCCAAATTATCATCATTCTCCAAATTGCAGCTCAATCCAATTTCAGGGTTTGAGCCCTTCCTAGTGAAATGGTCGTGGATTGGCATATTGCAAAGAAAGTGCTATTTAGACCCCTCCTATTTCCCTCAAACTTTTTGGTCTCTCTTACATATTCAAATCATTGCTACATGCCAATATTCAGCTCCATTTTCCTAGTAACGCCTTGTCAGCCAACTTCCCAAGTTTGTATCCAAAGAGAAGCTTTGTGAAGGAAGTACTGGCTAGGACTATCCAAATGATCTGAGATTTCTCCAAATGTTTCATATGCTCAAATAATCACTCTTCACAAAATTTGAGATTTATCCACCAATCCATGTGAGTTCATCATCCAAACTTTTATTCTCGTCATATTTCCAGTTTGTGAAGCAACTATACTTTTTATTGCTTAATTATTTACGAAACTTCACCACGGAATGTTGATACCTATATAACTTATCTCCACCAAATTGTAACTCATTTTATTTAGCCAATTTCTCTAAATAAGTTTCCCAAGTTTTTATACAGAGAAGAGCATTTTGAAGGAAGTACCACTTTGGCACGTCCAAATGGTATCAAATTTGTACGGTACCTACCTACGCCAAAAATATCATACTCCATGAAATTTCAGCTCAATCCATTCATTCATTTGAACCCAGCTTCAACATTCATATTTCTGTCCAGTGTGGTACTTTGCAAAGCAAGTCCCACCTACACTACAAGAAAATCTGTCTATAGAGACATCAAATTCCATAGCTAGAGACGTGTTATTTCATCCATACGATACCATAAAGTCAATTTAGTAAAGCGCCTTTGGAGCGTATTCCCACAGACTGTCTCAAAACATTTAGACGCGGTAGCTAAGCGTGCGTACATAGCGTGAGACACTATATTGAGATGTTCAAAAACGTCCATACATATATACAAAACCTAGCTAGTGGTTGAATATTGCAAAACTTTTGGTGTTTCTCTGACTAAATAGATATTTATGTACCTAGAAATGATTTTTGCAAAAACTAAAGAGAAAAATACGAGGCAACTGTAGTTCAAATTTGACCGACTTCCAACTGAAACGGCAGAAATTTGTCTTTTTCACCACAGGTGGACCAAAACTTTTGACACCCAACCATTTGGTAAACTTGTTGGGAACGTCGCATCGGAAACAAAAATTTTCTTACGCGCACGAAGACCTATCAAGGTGATGTCCATCTATGAGAGGGGATTTCCGATCTACGTACCCTTGTAGATCGCACAGCAGATGCGTTAGTGAACGCGGCTGATGTAGTGGAACGTCCTCACGTCCCTCGATCCGCCCCGCGAACCGTCCCACGAACCGTCTCGCGATCCATCCCACGATCTAGTGCCGAACGGACGGCACCTCCGCGTTCAACACACGTATAGCTCGACGATGATCTCGGCCTTCTTGATCCAGCAAGAGAGACAGAGAGGTAGATGAGTTCTCCGGCAGCGTGATGGCGCTCCGGAGGTTGGTGGTGATCTAATCTCAGCAGGGCGCCGCCCGAGCTCCGCAGAAACGCGATCTAGAGGTAAAACCGTGGAGGTATGTGGTCGGGCTGCCTTGAAAAAGTTGTCTCAAATCAGCCCTAATAGCTCCATATATATAGGAGGAGGGAGGGGAGGCTTGCCTTGAGGCTCAAGGAGCCCCAAGGGGTGCGCACCAAGGGGAGGAGGAGTCCTCCTCCAATCCTAGTCCAACCAGGATTGGAAGGTGGAGTCCTTCTCTCCCTTCCCACCTCCTTTTTTTTCTTTTCTCTTTGATTTTCTATCTATGGCGCATAGGGCCTTCTTGGGCTGTCCCACCAGCCCACCTAGGGCTGGTGCGCCACCCCCAAGGCCTATGGGCTTCCCCGGGGTGGGCTCCCCCCCCGGTGAACACCCGGAACCCATTCGTCATTCCTGGTACATTCTCGGTAACTCTGAAAACCTTCCGGTAATCAAATGAGGTCATCCTATATATCAATCTTCGTTTCCGTACCATTCCGGAAACCCTCGTGACGTCCGTAATCTCATCCGGGACTCCGAACAACATTCGGTAACCAACCATATAACTCAAATACGCATAAAACAACGTCGAACCTTAAGTGTGCAGACCCTGCGGGTTCAAGAACTATGTAGACATGACCCGAGTGACTCCTCGGTCAATATCCAATAGCGGGATCTGGATGCCCATATTGGATCCCACATATTCTACGAAGATCTTATCGTTTGAACCTCAGTGCCAGGGATTCATACAATCCCGTATGTCATTCCCTTTGTCCTTCGGTATGTTACTTGCCCGCGATTCGATCGTCAGTATCCGCATACCTATTTCAATCTCGTTTACCGGCAAGTCTCTTTACTCGTTCTGTAATACAAGACCCGCAACTTACACTAAGTTACATTGCTTTCAAGGCTTGTGTGTGATGTTGTATTACCGAGTGGGCCCCAAGATACCTCTCCGTCACACGGAGTGACAAATCCCAGTCTCGATCCATACTAACTCAACGAACAACTTCGAAGATACCTGTAGAGCATCTTTATAGTCACCCAGTTACGTTGTGACGTTTGATACACATAAAGCATTCCTCCGGTGTCAGTGAGTTATATGATCTCATGGTCATAGGAACAAATACTTGGCACGCAGAAAATAGTAGCAACAAAATGACACGATCAACATGCTACGTCTATTAGTTTGGGTCTAGTCCATCACGTGATTCTCCTAATGACGTGATCCAGTTATCAAGCAACAACACCTTGTACATAGTCAGAAGACCCTGACTATCTTTGATCAACTGGCTAGCCAACTAGAGGCTTGCTAGGGATAGTGTTTTGTCTATGTATCCACACATGTATATAAGTCTTCATTCAATACAATTATAGCATGGTGTCGGGACCCCGATCCTAAGCCATAGGAATCCAGCCTGTAACACATCGCATCCCTTTGCGGTCTCACGCACGGTTAACTCCACGGCTGCAACCTTACCTTAGCCGGGACTGTTTGCGTCTTTTGACTCACGTATGCAATAGTGTCGCTAGCATTCCAATGTCAAAGAACCCGGATCGACAAGTCTAGTCATAAACCAAAGTGGCAGTACCGCACAAGGACAGGCAAACATGACCCAACAAAGCAGGTGTCAGTCACCAGCGAGTGTAGACGATTCGTAGCAAGCTACAAGGACTCCATTACATCGCGTTACATTTCCCCAAAGGGGACAGACACAACAGCTAAGAAGGACACATGCCGGTCAACCAATGTGTCCGGAGCAGTAGCGAGCTACCATGGCTCATTGGACCACAAAGGGGCATTTCCCTGTAAGGAGTGCTACTAAAGTTCACGGCTAGGTAATCGAACCCCATACATATCAAATATGACACACGTACGCATGGAGTACCGATATGTATAGATACATCGATGGCATCACAACATAACCATAAACATACAAGCTTTATTTAAGAGGCTCGGAAGAGCCACACATATAATATTACACAGTGAGGGTCTCACGACCCATAATAGCAGTCATTCAGTTACAAGCCAGCGGAAGTGTTTAAAACCGTCTGAGTACAGACAGGTGCAACTAGAAGGCACATGGCCTGACTATATTACAGACCCAACCTAGGGCCAGATCGTAGCTGGGACACCAGCTACTCGTCGTCGTCGATGTCTATGAAGAACCCTCCGTTAGGGTCATTAGCAACCTCTGCAACATTTATTAAACAAACATGAGTACAGAGGTACTCAGCAAGACTTTAGGATAACTAACTACTCATGTAATGTATCAACAAGGTATGGTGGGGTTTCATGCGGAAAGCCAGCATTTGACTCGTGGCTAGACAACTTGCATTTTTAAAATAATTTTGACAACTTGATTTCTCGCACACGAGTCCACTAACTTCACAATCAATACACCATCGTGGAATCATTCCGTCTCCATACGGAATTGCCGTCCACGACACTCACGCTTATCTTGACAATTTTATGAGTAGCCATTGAAGTTATCTATGAACAACATATGTCTCCAAGTAGTCCATATCCGCGGACGCGGCTATTCGAATAGATCATAACCCTGCAGTGGTGTACTTCGTCACACACGCTCTCGCCACTTATCGCCATGTGCACGTCATGCACCTCGGCAACCTTCAAGCGGAAGCCTAGCGAGGGAGTCGGCCATGACCATTAACCACACTAGTACCTAGTCCAGGTTTATCGCCTATCTGAGGGTAACCCACACGGAAGTCCGGTCGAGGTTTCCGTCACGGCCCCAAACGATGTGCGCAGGGTTCCCAAGCCCACCATCCGGGTGCGACTTGGTACACCGTGCCACTGCCTACCGCATCACAGCCCACCTCTCAGGTCAGCACCATGCACGGCCTCCAGCCTGACTATAAACACCAGAAACTACTTGCAACTCCTGGACCGAGTACTAAGCGATTAATAGGTCGAGCGGGGTCATATTTCAGGGCCCAGCATGTGGTAGTATCTAGTCTTGGATTACATACACGGAACTCAGTTCCTAAGGACGGTTCCAATGAAACAACCCGCCATGTACTCCTACACAGCCTTTCACCGGTACCTTTACCAAATCAGGTTCAACACACAACCTTTGCTTACCGAACACATTCTCACAATTCTGTTCATCTCCCAGATGACAGACCATACACAACTCTAAGCATAGCATGCATAGCAGGATAAGGCACATCATGGCTCAAGCAACTACCAGGTATGCTAGGTTGCAAGGTTTGGCTATTTACTGTGACAAGGATAGGTCATGCAAATGAAGTGGGTTCAACTAACGTGGCAAAAGCAGTTGAAGCATTTGATACTAATGCAATAAGTAAGTGCAGGAGCGAGATCATGGGATTTATCGGAATGATCAAAATGGTTGCTTGCCTTGTTGCTCAGAGGAGTGACAATATCTGTGAGACGGATATTCGGTGGAATCCGGGGTAGCGGAGCCTACCGATAGGAATGACATCAATCAATATCAAGCATATGCAATCAAGATGATGCATGAGAATGGCATGAGAATGCAAGGTGATATACTATTATAACTAACATGTATTAGGTTTGAAGTTGATTTGAATCAAATTCAAATATCACTTCAAACGAGGTATTCTCGGATACCATTTTAATTGATTCGACCTGATGCTCAGATCAACTTGATGTTAACATGCATGGAATGACATGTTAGGTTGCTGGTTGGTAATTAGGACAGTATTGGATCATGCCAATCATAGTGAAATTTAAATATTTTCCATATTCCATTTATAAAGTATTTATAAGAATTGACTTATTCATTAATCTACATGTTTGGGTTCTGTAACATTTTCAAACATGTTTGAAAATGGCATATTCAGATTCCTTGGATTTTTCTGATACTTTTTCATATATAAATAATTTTCATTGGAGTTACAGATTAATTTCTATGAATTTTTGAAGTTTTAAACATTTCTGGAATTATTCTTATACTGGAAAATCCCTTTACTGCATCAACATGACATCAGCAGGTCCAACTGCCGTTGAAAGTCAAACCTGACCAGTGGGACCCACCGGTCAGTGTCTCTAGTCAGTTTTAGATTAAAATTAAACTTAATTAGCTAATTAATCTCACTGGACCCACATGTCAGTGACTTATCAAATTAATTAAATTTATTTTCTTTAATCCTAAACTCCCAGAAGCTGGCCCCACACGTCAGTGGCTCAGGCCAGCTGAGATCCACCAGCGGCGAGGTCGTCCTTGCTGGGGGGGAGCCTCCGGCGAGCACCAGTACGTCGGAGGGGCTCGGAAACGGCGCACAGGGGGCCAAACTCGGCGCGGAGAGCACCAGAGGAACGACACTTCTCCCGCGGGTTCATTTTTGCACTTGGCTGGGGCTGATCTGGCCGGAGATGACGCCGGCGACGAGCTTGGCGGCGGCCAAGGTTCGGGCGTCATCGGGGTCTTCGATACAGAGGGAGTTACGCACGGGACTTAGCTCCTACGGTATGTGCGCGACGGCCTGAAGCTGATGGTGGCCTCAGAAGGACGAGCTGATCACCGGAGGGCTACCGGCGACGAGCTCCCGCGGCAGATCTCGTCGGGCTCCGATGGAACTAGGCCTAGAGGAGGGGATCGACGGGGAGATCTTAGGGGAAAGATGCGCAAGCTCACGAGGAGTGCAGTGGTGGCGCTAGCTTGCTCGGGGACGGCCTGGAGAGGAAGAACGCCGACGACGAGCTTCGGTGACCCGAGGAAGAAGATGACTGCGTCTCGTCGTTTCATTGCGTCTCGGCGTCAGGCTCGTGGCTAGAAAGCTTCACGGAGTTGCGGCGGACCTATTGCGCGGCTCAGGAGGGAGAAGGGTCGGCTAGAACGACGGCGAGCTCGCGGTCTGCTCGGGCTCCAATGGCGGCAGAAAGAAACGAGGCAGATGGGGATAATGAGCTGGGGAACGGATAGCTACGAGCTCGGGGGGGTTATCCCCGTGCTTGCCAGCGCGAAGCGGCGGCCAGACAGCCAGGGAGCGGCATGGAGGCGCGCGGCGACGCGGCGGCCACCTCCTGCTCCTACTGGCGAGGAGGAAGACGACAGGAGCAGATGGGCCGGGCCAGGTGAGCGTCAGGTAAGGTTTTTCTCATTTTCTTTCTGATTTCTTTCTGTTTTGCTATTTCATTAACTTGATATTTATTTCAGCTCCCAAATAGTTTGTAAAAGCTATTTTAAACACACCAGAATATTTGTTGGAATATTTCCAACCATTCCCAAAGTTTTCAACATTTTTGAAAGTTTAAAGTTTCTGATTTCAAATTTAAAACTTGAAACCAGTAGCTTTTTGCATTTATTTAAAATGCTTAAAGTGTCAAGAAAAAGGTTTTATTCATTTCTTATTTACTTTCATGATTTATGAGAAAGATTGAACTTTTCTTGAGGCCATTTTGGGTTCATTGATTTTAACTAGTTTGAATTTCCTTTAATTTGAGAAGTGGCTAGGGTTTGTTGAATTTTCCTTCACCACTTACTTTGTTCTTGTTGAGAATTTCCTAGATGCAATGCAAAGAAAACATGAGCACAAAGCTAACTTGCTTAAGGGGTCAGGGATGTGACAACTCACCCCCACTCAAAAGAATCTCGTCCCGAGATTTAGAAGTCGTCGTGAATAACGCAGGATACTCAAGTCGGAGACGATCCTCTCTTTCCCAAGTTGCCTCCTTTTCAGAATGATTTGACCATTGAACTTTAAGAAACTTGAGGTTTCAACGTCGAGTGGTACGCTCAGCTTGATCAAGAATACGCACGGGGTATTCTCGGTATGAAAGGTTATTTTGGAGATCAAGCGTTTCGTGGTCCACTTCACGGATATGATCCGAAAAGCAACGCCTGAGTTGCGAGACGTGGAAGACATCATGAACCTTGGAAAGATGCGGAGGAAGTTCCAACTTGTAGGCGACTTATCCTCGTTTGGCAAGAATGCGAAAAGGACCAATGTAACGAGGAGCCAACTTGCCCTTGATACCGAATCGATGGGTACCCTTCAAAGGTGTAACCCGAAGGTAAGCCTTCTCGTCAACTTCAAAGGTCACAGCCTTATGATGACGATCATATTGGCTCTTTTGACGAGACTGGGCTGTTTTCAACTTTTCACGAATAATGCGAACCTGCTCTTGTGTATCCTGGATCATGTCCGGGCCAAAGAGTTGCCTCTCTCCGGTTTCTGACCAATTAAGAGGTGTTCGACATCTTCGTCCACAGAGAACTTCAAAAGGAGCTTTGCCCAAGCTTGATTGATAACTATTGTTATAAGCGAATTCGGCGAATGGAAGGCACTTCTCCCAATTCATACCGAACGATATAACACAAGCTCGGAGCATATCTTCTAGGATTTGATTCACTCTTTCTACTTGACCACTTGATTGGGGATGGAAAGCAGTGCTAAAAGATAAGTGAGTCCCCATGGCATTCTGAAAACTTTCCCAGAAGCGAGAAGTAAAGATACTCCCACGGTCCGAGTTAATCTCCAAGGGAACACCATGAAGAGACACTATTCGAGTGACATATAACTCGGCTAGCTGGCTAGCTATTATACTCTCACGAACAGGAAGAAAATGAGCCACTTTGGAAAGACGGTCAATGACCACAAAGATAGCATTATTTCCTTTCTTGGTCTTGGGGAATCCGGTAATGAAATCCATACTAACTTTATCCCATTTCCATTCAGGAATAGCTAGAGGTTGAAGGGTGCCAGCAGGCCTTTGATGTTCTGCCTTAACTCGACGACAAACGTCGCAGTTAGCAACGAACTGAGCAATTTCTCTCTTCATCCTAGTCCACCAGAACCTCTGGAGTAGGTCCTGATACATCTTAGTACTACCGGGATGAATGGTGAGAGGAGAATCATGGGCCTCCTTAAGGATTAACTGCCTTAGATGTGGGTTCTTAGGAACCACTAGACGATTCTGGAAGAACACAACACCTTGATCATTCATGGAAAATTCTTTAGCGTTTCCGCTAAACATATTCTCCTTGATCCGTGATATACCCTTGTCACGCTTTTGGCCAGCTATAATTTGATCCTTAAGGGTAGGCTTCGCCACCAGGGTAGAAAGGAATCCTTGAGGAACAATATGAAGATTCAACTTCCGAAAGTCCTCATAGAGATGTGGTTGACCTTGTTGTAGCATCAAATTGCTACAATAAGATTTACGACTTAGTGCATCGGCCATAACATTGGCCTTTCCCGGGGTGTAAGTTATCCCTAAGTCGTAATCCGAGATCAACTCAACCCACCGTCTTTGCCTGAGATTCAAATCCGGCTGGGTGAAGATATATTTCAGACTTTGGTGATCAGTGAATATTTCGCAACGATTACCCAGAAGGTAATGTCGCCAGGTTTTTAGTGCATGGACCACAGCTGCAAGCTCAAGGTCATGTGTGGGATAATTATCCTCATGTGGACGCAACTGTCGAGATGCGTATGCGATCACATGACGATCTTGCATGAGAATGCAACCTAATCCTTGTCGCGAGGCGTCGCAATAGATAACAAAGTCCTTAGAAAAATTTGGTGGTAGCAACACAGGTGCGGAAGTCAGGCGTCTTTTCAGTTCCTAAAAACTATGCTCACACTGTGGTGTCCACTCAAACTTTTTATCCTTCTTGAGGAGTTCAGTTAGAGGCTTTGCAACCTTGTAGAAATTCTCGACAAAGCGGCGACAATAGCTCGCTAGACCAAGAAAACTCCTAACTTGCTTAACCGATTCAGGTTCAGTCCAATCAAGGACAGCTTGAACTCTCTCGGGATTAACAACAATACCCTTACCAGAGATTACGTGACCTAGATAGGTCACTTCTGGTAACCAAAATTCACATTTTGAAAACTTGGCATAAAGGCGATGCTCTCGAAGTTTCATCAATACCAGCCTTAGATGCTCGGCATGTTCTTGTTCGTTCTTCGAGTAGATGAGAATATCATCGAGGTATACCACGACGAATTTATCCAAATACTCCATGAAGATTGAATTCATCAGGAGAGAGAAGGTGGCTGGGGCATTGGTTAAACCGAAGGACATGACGGTGTACTCGTATTGGCCATAACGAGTAACACAAGCCGTTTTTGGAATGTCCCCGTTCTTGATCTTGATTTGATGGTATCCCAACCTCAAATCCATTTTGGAGAAGACTGAGGACCCAGCGAGTTGATCGTACAGTTCGTTGATCCTAGGGAGCGGATACTTGTTCTTTATGGTGACCAGATTAACTGGTCGGTAATCTACAACCATCCGATCCGTTCCGTCTTTCTTCTTGACGAAGAGGACGGGGCAAGCCCAAGGAGAAGAGCTAGGACGAATGAAACCTTTATTCAAGGCCTCATCTAGTTGCTTCTTAAGTTCGGCTAGCTCCAGGGGTGCCATCTTATATGGTCTTCTGGCTATTGGGACAGTTCCCGGAACAAGATCTATCACAAACTCTACATCTGTGTCAGGTGGAATTCCTGGCAGTTCCTCTGGAAAAACATCCAGGAAGTCACGGACTACCAGAATGTCTTCAAGTTCCGGAAGAGGGTTGGCATTTAAGGAATAGAGTTGGCATTTGGCAACTCGAGTAGGGACATTTACTATCTCACCCGAGGGATGGGTAAGCTGGACATTTCTAGAATGAGTATCAATTTTGGCATAGTGAGCTGACATCCAGTCCATGCCCAAGATGATATTAATATCCGAAGATTTCAATGCTATCAATGAGGCTAGAAAAACTAGCCTGTCTACTAGAATTTCATTGTCATAGGTTATCCTAGAGGTTTGCCATTTGCTACCAGGAGTTTGGACAACCAATGGAATTGGCATATCACAAAAAGACATGTTATGCAACTGTGCATAACTTTCTGAAATGAAGGAATGAGAAGACCCAGTGTCAAAGAGAACAGACGCTGGGTGATGATTAACAAGAAGCGTACCCAATATGACGTCGGGATCCTGTGCAGCTTCTTGTGCTGAGACATAGTTCACATGGTCACGTGCAGGAGTTGGCTTCACATAGTAAGCTTTGCCCGACTTGCCTTGCCCGAAGGACTTTCCGGGTTGCTTGGCACCTACATTTTGAGGACACTCACGGGAATAGTGCCCTGGTTCTCCACACTTGTAGCATATCACTTGGTTGGCACGTGGTGCAGCATTCCTAGCTGGACCACCATAAGTTTTTGCTCGAGGGTTGGTCTGATTCGTCTGAGGCACCATGTAGGATGGTCTCGGAGTGTATCTTGGCGGTAGGGAACTGTTCGGAACCCACAGCCTGCGTTTTGGGAACGCGGAACCAGAAGACGAGCCAAAGTCATGGGAGTGCTTCCTTGTGGCTTCAAAGTTAGTATGACCAGTCTCGGCACTGATCGCCTTGTTGACCAGGGCTTGAAAGCTTGCACACTCGTGGAGGCGCAGATCACGACGAAGCTCAGGGCTCAGACCCTTACGGAATCTTGCTTGCTTCTTGGCGTCAATAGACACCTCCTCTGTTGCATAGCGGGCGAGGTTACCGAACTCGCGGCTATAGGCATCCACGGTCAACTTGCCCTGAGTGAAGGCACAGAACTCCTCTCTCTTTCTGTCCATCAGGCCCTCTGGAATATGGTGCACACGAAAGGCTGCACTGAAGTTTGCCCATGTGGCTGCTGGTTCAGCAGGACGCATAGCTTCAAAGTTCTCCCACCACAGATTGGTGGGTCCTTCCTGGAAATACGCCGCAAAGGTCACCTTGTCGGCCTCAGAAACATTCGCAGAGCGAATCTTGCGTGCGATGTTGCACAGCCAGTCATCAGCGTCGAGGGGATCGACGGAATGATGAAACTTTGGAGGATTCAGCTTCACAAAGTCGTTGAGGGACACTGCGGCATTCCTAGGCTGACGAGCCGTATTCTGCTCAATACGCTCTAACAGTCGGTTGGTCTCCCTTTTGTTTCTCTCTGCCTCAAGCATAACTTCTGCCAGAGAGGGCGGGTGAGGCAGGTCTTCCTGCGACGCTTGACTACCCTCGCCTTGCTCATGACCAGGGGCACGGTTCAACCTGGTGAACACCATCCTGACAAACAAACTCACAGCTTAGACCTATATCATATCAATACTAGCTATGGATTAAGAATGTACTGAACACACGGAATGCAGAAATGAATATCTGAACAACATGGTAACAAGCAACTGCTATATATACACCATGGTTCATACACACCCTTACATAGTTCAGTACAACCTTAACCGAAGAGCAAACTACTGAAATTATGAAACTACTCATCAGAGGCTTACAAGCTTCCTATACATTATTTATCTAGGCCTCCGGAATTCATTTCACATCACAGGCATACTTCACAAGTTACGCAGGACTGTGAACGTACGGCTACTACCATACTATCCTTCCGCTCACAGCTCAGGCATCCGCATAGAACATCTCGTAGAGATTACCTCCATGACCTGGAAGCTCAACCTGCGGATCAGGAAACACTCTAGCCTGAGATCCATAAGGACATGGATGTGGCCTTGGTCCCCTGACTGGTGGTAAGAGGGGTCCCCGAAGAGGGGTGACTCCTCCTATAGCTGGCCAGTCAACGTGGGCCGGAAGATGGGTCCTAACAGGATTCAGCATCTCCATATCTCCGTACCCTGTCTGGACTACCGGTGCCAGCTGCATCAAAGCCGTCCACAGATGGGCACGGGTAGCATAAAGCTCCATGCGGAGAGCACGAGCATCCCTGTCTCTGTTCTCTAGCATCTCAACAGTGGACTGAAGTAGTGGATCCTCCATAGAAGAATCAAAATAGACTCCACTGAGGTATCCCTCTTCACCAGGCTGAGAGGCCAGAACATAGCAGAATTCTGAATTCTGCAGCAGTGCGTGTCTCGCTCTCATAATGGTCAGCATTGAATAGGCAGCATCTTGTACTGCCATGTCAACAGTGACTCCCAACCCATAGGACCAATGGATTGGCTCCTCAGCTCCAGGGTAGTCTGGAAATACCCTAACAGTGCAGATATACTGGCTCTGGTTGAAGTCTCGGTACTGTTCCTCCACTGTGTACTCGGGGTACCAGCGGTAACCGCACAACGACATCACCCTGACCAGCATGGCCGTATGACCCGGTACATCAATGCACCTGGTCAGATGTACCACCTGACGAGAAGGACGGCCAGGCAACTGTAAATAGAGAGTAATGCGAAAGCATTAGAGCTCTGAATGCAAAATTGGGCAGCATAACAGCTGTAAATGCTCAAAAACAAATTTTGAGACAACCCAAAAATGGAATAGCATAACCACTCAACTATCAAGTTCAACTCTCTGATCATCAAACTTACTTCCTTTTTCCTAGGAATGGAAGAAACCCAAATATCTCTTGACCCGTAGTCCTATGATCTACCGATCAGAAACACGAGCCTAGAAGAAGATGAGTAACCTAGTCCTTAATTCCCGCAGAAAAGATGAGGATGACCAGAATAGAATAACCTTGAGAAGAGAACAAGAGTCTTACGTTCCCTTCCACAAACAATTCCCTTATATATAACTAAAGCAATTCTAGACTCAACTTCGACCAGTTTGGCTTAGTAATCCTACAGTCAGTCAGGCTCTGATACCAACGTTGTCGGGACCCCGATCCTAAGCCATAGGAATCCAGCCTGTAACACATCGCATCCCTTTGAGGTCTCACGCGCGGTTAACTCCACGGCTGCAACCTTACCTTAGCCGGGACTGTTTGCGTCTTTTGAATCATGTATGCAATAGTGTCGCTAGCATTCCAATGTCAAAGAACCCGGATCGACAAGTCTAGTCATAAACCAAAGTGGCAGTACCGCACAAGGACAGGCAAACATGACCCAACAAAGCAGGTGTCAGTCACCAGCGAGTGTAGACGAGTTGTAGCAAGCTACAAGGACTCCATTACATCGCGTGACATTTCCCCAAAGGGGACAGACACAGCAGCTAAGAAGGACACATGCCGGTCAACCAATGTGTCCGGAGCAGTAGTGAGCTACCATGGATCATTGGACCACAAAGGGGCATTTCCTTGTAAGGAGTGCTACTAAAGTTCACGGCTAGGTAATCGAACCCCATACATATCAAATACGACACACGTACGCATGGCGTACCGATATGTATAGATACATCGATGGCATCACAACATAACCATAAACATACAAGCTTTATTTAAGAGGCTCAGAAGAGCCATACATATAATATTACACAGTGAGGGTCTCACGACCCATAATAGCAGTCATTCAGTTACAAGCCAGCGGAAGTGTTTAAAACTGTCTGATTACAGACAGGTGCAACTAGAAGGCACATGGCCTGACTATATTACAGACCCAACCTAGGGCCAGATCGTAGCTGGGACACCAGCTACTCGTTGTCGTCGATGTCTATGAAGAACCCTCCGTTAGGGTCATTAGCAACCTCTGCAACATTCATTAAACAAACATGAGTATGGAGGTACTCACCAAGACTTTAGGATAACTAAGTACTCATGCAATGTATCAACAAGGTATGGTGGGGTTTCATGCGGAAAGCCAACATTTGACTCGTGGCTAGACAACTCGCATTTTTAAAATAATTTTGACAACTTGATTTCTCGCACACGAGTCCACTAACACCACAATCAATACACCATCGTGGAATCATTCCGTCTCCATACGGAATTGCCGTCCACGACATTCACGCTTATCTTGACAATTTTATGAGTAGCCATTGAAGTTATCTATGAACAACATATGTCTCCAAGTAGTCCATATCCGCGGACACGGCTATTCGAATAGATCATAACCCTGCAGGGGTGTACTTGGTCACACACGCTCTCGCCACTTATTGCCATGTGCACGTCATGCACCTCGGCAACCTTCAAGCGGAAGCCTAGCGAGGGAGTCAGCCACGACCGTTAACCACACTAGTACCTAGTCCAGGTTTATCGCCTATCTGAGGGTAACCCGCACGGAAGTCCGACCGAGGCTTCCATCACGACCCCAAATGATGTGCGCATGGTTCCCAAGCCCACCATCCGGGTGCCACTTGTTACACCGTGCCACTGCCTACCGCATCACAGCCCACCTCTCAGGTCAGCACCATGCACGGGGTCCAGCATGACTATAAACACCAGAAACTACTTGCAACTCCTGGACCGAGTACTAAGCGATTAATAGGTCGAGCGGGGTCATATTTCAGGGCCCATCATGTGGTAGTATCTAGTCCTGGATTACATACACGGAACTCAGTTCCTAAGGACGGTTCCAACGAAACAACCCGCCATGTACTCCTACACAGCCTTTCACCGGTACCTTTACCAAATCAGGTTCAACACACAACCTTTGCTTACCGAACACATTCTCACAATTCTGTTCATCTCCCAGATGACAGACCATACACAACTCTAAGCATAGCATGCATAGCAGGATAAGGCACATCATGGCTCAAGCAACTACCAGGTATGCTAGGTTGCAAGGTTCGGCTATTTACTGTGACAAGGATAGGTCATGCAAAGGAAGTGGGTTCAACTAACGTGGCAAAAGCAGTTGAAGCATTTGATCCTAATGCAATAAGTAAGTGCAGGAGCGAGATCATGGGATTTATCGGAATGATCAAAATGGTTGCTTGCCTTGTTGCTCAGAGGAGTGACAATATCTGTGAGACGGATATTTGGTGGAATCCGGGGTAGCGGAGCCTACCGATAGGAATGACATCAATCAATATCAAGCATATGCAATCAAGATGATGCATGAGAATGGCATGAGAATGCAAGGTGATATACTATTATAACTAACATGTATTAGGTTTGAAGTTGATTTGAATCAAATTCAAATATCACTTCAAACGAGGTATTCTCGGATACCATTTTAATTGATTCGACCTGATGCTCAGATCAACTTGATGTTAACATGCATGGAATGACATGTTAGGTTGCTGGTTGGTAATTAGGACAGTATTGGATCATGCCAATCATAGTGAAATTTAAATATTTTCCATATTCCATTTATAAAGTATTTATAAGAATTGACTTATTCATTAATCTACATGTTTGGGTTCTGTAACATTTTCAAACATGTTTGAAAATGGCATATTCAGATTCCTTGGATTTTTCTGATACTTTTTCATATATAAATAATTTTCATTGGAGTTACAGATTAATTTCTATGAATTTTTGAAGTTTTAAACATTTCTGGAATTATTCTTATACTGGAAAATCCCTTTACTGCATCAGCATGACATCAGCAGGTCCAACTGCCGTTGAAAGTCAAACCTGACCAGTGGGACCCACCGGTCAGTGTCTCTGGTCAGTTTTAGATTAAAATTAAACTTAATTAGCTAATTAATCTCACTGGACCCACATGTCAGTGACTTATCAAATTAATTAAATTTATTTTCTTTAATCCTAAACTCCCAGAAGCTGGCCCCACACGTCAGTGGCTCAGGCCAGCTGAGATCCACCGGCGGCGAGGTCGTCCTCACCGGCGGGGAGCCTCCGGCGAGCACCAGTACGTCGGAGGGGCTCGGAAACGGCGCACAGGGGGCCAAACTTGGTGCGGAGAGCACCAGAGGAACGACACTTCTCCCGCGGGTTCATTTTTGCACTTGGCTGGGGCTGATCTGGCCGGAGATGACGCCGGCGACGAGCTTGGCGGCGGCCAAGGTTCGGGCGTCATCGGGGTCTTCGATACAGAGGGAGTTACGCACGGGACTTAGCTCCTACGGCATCTACGCGACGGCCTGAAGCTGTTGGTGGCCTCAGAAGGACGAGCTGATCACCGGAGGGCTACTGGCGACGAGCTCCCGCGGCAGATCTCGTCGGGCTCCGATGGAACTAGGCCTAGAGGAGGGGATCGACGGGGAGATCTTAGGGGAAAGATGCGCAAGCTCACGAGGAGTGCAGTGGTGGCGCTAGCTTGCTCGGGGACGGCCTGGAGAGGAAGAACGCCGGCGACGAGCTTCGGTGACCCGAGGAAGAAGACGACTGCGTCTCGTTGTTTCACTGCGTCTCGGCGTCGGGCTCGTGGCTAGAAAGCTTCACGGAGTTGCGGCGGACCTATTGCGCGGCTCAGGAGGGAGAAGGGTCGGCTAGAACGACGGCGAGCTCGAGCTCTGCTCGGGCTCCAATGGCGGCAGAAAGAAACGAGGCAGAGGGGGAGAATGAGCTCGGGAATGGATAGCTACGAGCTCGGGGAGGTTATCCCCGTGCTTGCCAGCGCGAAGCGGCGACCAGGCAGCCAGGGAGCAGCGTGGAGGCGCGCGGCGGCCACCTCCTGCTCCTACTGGAGAGGAGGAAGACGACAAGAGCAGATGGGCCGGGCCAGGTGAGCGTCAGGTAAGGTTTTTCTCATTTTCTTTCTGATTTGTTTCTGTTTTGCTATTTCTTTAACTTTCTATTTATTTCAGCTCCCAAATAGTTTGTAAAAGCTATTTTAAACACACCAGAATATTTGTTGGAATATTTCCAACCATTCCCAAAGTTTTCAACATTTTTGAAAGATTAAAGTTTCTGATTTCAAATTTAAAACTTGAAACCAGTAGCTTTTTGCATTTATTTAAAATGCTTAAAGTGTCAAGAAAAAGGTTTTCTTCATTGCGTATTTACTTTCATGATTTATGAGAAAGATTGAACTTTCCTTGAGGCCATTTTGGGTTCATTGATTTTAACTAGTTTGAATTTCCTTTAATTTGAGAAGTGGCTAGGGTTTGTTGAATTTTCCTTCACCACTTACTTTGTTCTTGTTGAGAATTTCCTAGATGCAATGCAAAGAAAACATGAGCACAAAGCTAACTTGCTTAAGGGGTCAGGGATGTGACAACTCACCCCCACTCAAAAGAATCTCGTCCCGAGATTTAGAAGTCGTCGTGAATAACGCAGGATACTCGAGTCGGAGACGATCCTCTCTTTCCCAAGTTGCCTCCTTTTCAGAATGATTTGACCATTGAACTTTAAGAAACTTGAAGTTTCAACGTCGAGTGGTACGCTCAGCTTGATCAAGAATACGCACGGGGTATTCTCGGTATGAAAGGTTTCGGCTAGGGTTTGTTGAATTTTCCTTCACCACTTACTTTGTTCTTGTTGAGAATTTCCTAGATGCAATGCAAAGAAAACATGAGCACAAAGCTAACTTGCTTAAGGGGTCAGGGATGTGACACACGGATAATAAACGATTATCTTGATACAGGAATTACAATAATAACTATATTTATTATTGCCTCTAGGGCATAATTCCAACAATCTCCCACCTGCACTAGAGTCAATAATCTAGCCCTCACATCACCATGCGAATTACATTGTAATAAATCTAACACCCATACAGTTCTGGTGTTGATCATGCTTTGCCAATGGAAGAGGTTTAGTCAGTGGGTCTGCTACATTCAGATCCGTGTGCACTTTGCATATATTTACGTCCTCCCCTTCGACGTAGTCGCGGATGAGGTTGAAGCGTCGTTTGATGTGTCTGGTCTTCTTGTGAAACCGTAGTTCCTTTGCTAAGGCAATGGCACCCGTGTTGTCACAGAACAAGGTTATTGGATTTAGTGCGCTTGGCACCACTCCAAGATCCGTCATGAACTGCTTCATCCAGACACCCTCCTTAGTCGCCTCCGAGGCAACCATGTACTCTGCTTCACATGTAGAATCAGCTACGACACTTTGCTTGGAACTGCAGCATCTTACCGCACCCCCATTAAGAATAAATACGTATCCGGTCTGCGACTTAGAGTCGTCCGGATCTGTGTCAAAGCTTGCATCGACGTAACCCTTTACGGCGAGCTCTTCATCACCTCCATACACGAGAAACAACTCCTTAGTCCTTTTCAGGTACTTCAGGATATTCTTGACCGCCTTCCAGTGATCCACTCCTGGATTACTCTGGAACCTGCCTGCCATACTTATGGCTAGGCTAACGTCCGGTCTAGTGCACAACATTGCATACATGATAGATCCTATGGCTGAAGCATAGGGGATGGTGCTCATATGCTCTCTATCTTTATCAGTTGCTGGGCACTGAGTCTTACTCAATCTCGTACCTTGTAAAACTGGCAAGAACCCTTTCTTGAACTGTTTCATTTTGAACCTCTTCAAAACTTTATCAAGGTATGTGCTTTGTGAAAGTCCTATCAGGCGTTTCGATCTATTCCTGTAGATCTTAATGCCTAGAATGTAAGCAGCTTCTCCTAGGTCCTTCATAGAGAAACTTTTATTCAAGTAATCCTTTATGCTCTTCAAAAACTCTACGTTGTTTCCAATCAGCAATATGTCATCCACATATAATATTAGAAACGCCACAGAGCTCCCACTCACTTTCTTGTAAATACAAGATTCTCCAACCACTTGTATAAACCCAAATGCTTTGATCACCTCATCAAAGCGTTTACTCCAATTCCGAGATGCTTGCACCAGTCCATAAATGGATCGCTGGAGCTTGCATGCCTTGTTAGCATTTTTAGGATCGACATAACCTTCGGGTTGCATCATATACAACTCTTCCTGAAGGAAACCATTAAGGAATGCCGTTTTGACATCCATCTGACAGATTTCATAATCGAAAAATGCAGCTATTGCTAACAGGATTCTGACGGACTTAAGCATCGCTACGGGTGAGAATGTCTCATCGTAGTCAACTCCTTGAACTTGTGAAAAACCCTTTGCCACAAGTCGAGCTTTATAAACGGTCACATTGCCGTCAGCGTCCGTCTTCTTCTTAAAGATCCATTTGTTCTGAATAGCCTTGCGGCCCTCAGGTAGTACTTCCAAAGTCCACACTTTGTTTTCATACATGGATCCTATCTCGGACTTCATGGCCTCCAGCCATTTGTTGGAATCTGGGCCCACCATTGCTTCTTCATAATTTGCAGGTTCATTGCTGTCTAACAACATGATTGACACAACGGGATTACCGTACCACTCTGGAGCAGCACATGGTCTCGTCGACCTGCGTGGTTCGATAGGAACTTGAACCGGAGTTTCATGATCATCATCATTAACTTCCTCCTCAACCAGCGTTGCAGCGACAGGGGTTTCCCCTTGCCCTGCGCCACCATCACGAGGGATGAGAGGTTCGACAACCTCATCAAGTTCTATCTTCCTCCCACTCAATTCTCTCGAGAGAAACTCCTTCTCGAGAAAAGCTCCGTTTTTAGCAACAAACACTTTGCCCTCGGATTTGAGATAGAAGGTGTACCCAACTGTCTCTTTTGGGTAACCTATGAAGATGCACTTTTCCGCTTTGGGTTCCAGCTTTTCAGGCTGAAGCTTTTTGACATAAGCATCACATCCCCAAACTTTAAGAAACGACAACTTTGGCCTTTTGCCATCCCACAGTTCGTATGGTGTCGTCTCAACGGATTTTGATGGTGCCCTATTTAAAGTGAATGCAGCTGTGTCTAATGCATAACCCCAAAACGATAACGGCAAATCGGTAAGAGACATCATAGATCACACCATCTCTAATAAAGTACGATTACGACGTTCGGACACACCATTACGCTGTGGTGTTCCAGGCGGTGTCAACTATGAAACAATTCTACATTGTCTTAAGTGAGCACCAAACTCGAAAATCAGATATTCGCCCCCACGATCAGACCGTAGGAGCTTGATCTTCTTGTTACGATGATTTTCAACTTCACTCTGAAATTGCTTGAACTTTTCAAATGTTTCAGACTTGTGCTTCATTAAGTAGACATAACTATATCTACTCAAATCGTCAGTGAAGGTGAGAAAATAACGATATCCGCTGCGTGCCTCCACGCTCATCGGACCGCACACATCGGTATGTATGATTTCCAACAAGTCACTGGCATGCTCCATTGTTCCGGAGAACGGAGTTTTAGTTATCTTGCCCATGAGGCATGGTTCGCACGTGTCAAGTGAATTAAAGTCAAGTGACTCCAAAAGTCCATCGGTATGGAGTTTCTTCATGCACTTTACACCAATATGACATAAGCGGCAGTGCCGCAAAAACATGGCACTATCATTGTTAACTCTAACTCTTTTGGTCTCAATGTTATGTATATGTGTATTATCACTATCAATATTCAATATGAACAATCCTCTCACATTGGGTGCATGACCATAAAAGATGTTACTCATAGAAATAGAACAACCATTATTCTGTGACTTAAAAGAGTAACCGTCTCGCAATAAACAAGATCCAGATATAATGTTCATGCTCAACACAGGCACTAAATAACAATTATTCAAGTTCATAACTAATCCTGATGGTAACTGAAGTGTAACTGTGCCGACGGCGATTGCATCAACCTTGGAACCATTTCCTACGCGCATCGTCACTTCATCTTTCGCCAGCCTTCGCCTATTCCGCAGTTCCTGTTTCGAGTTGCAAATATGAGCAACAGAACCGGTATCGAATACCCAGGCACTACTACGTGAGCCGGTTAAGTACACATCAATAACATGTATATCAAATATACCTGATTTTTCTTTGGTCGCCTTCTTATTAGCCAGATACTTGGGGCAGTTGCGCTTCGAGTGACCCATACCCTTGCAATAGTAGCACTCTGTTTCAGGCTTAGGTCCAGCTTTGGGTTTCTTCGTCGGATTGGCAACAGGCTTGCTGCTCTTCTTTGAATTACCCTTCTTCCCTTTGCCATTTCTCTTGAAACTAGTGGTCTTATTCACCATCAACACTTGATGCTCTTTACGGAGTTCAGACTCTGCGACTTTCAGCATCGCAAACAACTCGCCGGGTGACTTGTTCATCCCTTGCATGTTGCAGTTCAACACAAAGCCCTTATAGCTTGGCGACAGTGATTGAAGAATTCTGTCAGTGATAGCCTCTTGCGGGAGTTCAATCCCCAGCTCAGCTAGACGGTCTGAGTACCCAGACATTTTGAGCACATGTTCACTGACAGACGAATTCTCCTCCATCTTGAAAGCATAGAATTTATCGGAGGTCTCATACCTCTTGATCCGGGCGTTCTTCTGAAAGATAAACTTCAACTCCTGGAACATCTCATATGCTCCATGACGCTCAAAGCGACGTTGAAGTCCCGGCTCTAAGCCATACAAGACTGCACATTGAACTACTGAGTAGTCCTCCTTACGTGTTAACCAAGCGTTCTTAACATCTTGGTCAGTCGTAGCGGGTGGTTCATCTCCTAGCGCAGCATTAAGGACATAATCCTTCTTCCCAGCTTGTAGGATCAACTTAAGATTACGAGCCCAGTCTACAAAGTTGCTTCCATCATCTTTCAACTTAGCTTTCTCTAGGAACGTATTAAAATTCAGGGTGACTGTTGCGTGAGCCATGATCTACAACACAAATATATTCAAAGTGGACTTAGACTATGTTCAAGATAATTAGAGTTTAACTTAATCAAATTACTTGCTAAACTCCCACTCAAAAAGTACATCTCTCTAGATATTTGAGTGGTTCATGACCCACTTACACTAGCTCAAGTCCGATCATCACGTGAGTTGAGTATAGTTTCAGTGGTAAGCATCCCTATGCTAATCATATCAACTATATGATTCATGATCGACCTTTCGGTCTCATGTGTTCCGAGGCCATGTCTGCACATGCTAGGCTCGTCAAGCTTAACCCGAGTGTTCCGCGTGTGCAACTGTTTTGCACCCGTTGTATGTGAACGTTGAGTCTATCACACCCGATCATCACGTGGTGTCTCGAAACGATGAACTGTAGCAACGGTGCACAGTCGGGGAGAACACAATTTCGTCTTGAAATTTTAGTGAGAGATCACCTCATAATGCTACCGTCGTTCTAAGCAAAATAAGGTGCATAAAAGGATTAACATCACATGCAATTCATAAGTGACATGATATGGCCATCATCACGTGCTCCTTGATCTCCATCACCAAAGCACCGGCACTATCTTCTTGTCACCGGCACCACACCATGATCCCCATCAACGTGTCGCCATCGGGGTTGTCATGCTACTCATGCTATTACTACTAAAGCTACATCCTAGCAAAATAGTAAACGCATCTGCAAGCACAAACATTAGTTTAAAGACAACCCTATGGCTCCTGCCGGTTGCCGTACCATCGACGTGCAAGTCGATATTATCTATTACAACATGATCATCTCATACATCCAACATATCACATCACATCGTTGGCCATATCACATCACAAGCATACCCTGCAAAAACAAGTTAGACGTCCTCTAATTTGTTGTTGCATGTTTTACGTGGTGACCATGGGTATCTAGTAGGATCGCATCTTACTTACGCAAACACCACAACGGAGATATATGAATTACTATTTAACCTTATCCAAGGACCTCCTCGGTCAAATCCGATTCAACTAAAGTTGGAGAAACTGACACTTGCCAGTCATCTTTGAGCAACGGAGTTACTGATGAAACCAGTCTCTCGTAAGCGTACGAGTAATGTCGGTCCAAGCCGCTTCAATCCAACAATACCGCGGAATCAAGAAAAGAGTAAGGAGGGCAGCAAGACGCACATCACCGCACACAAATTTTTTTTTGTTCTACTCGAGATTACATCTACGCATGAACCTAGCTCATGATGCCACTGTTGGGGAACGTCGCATCGGAAACAAAAATTTTCTTACGCGCACGAAGATCTATCATGGTGATGTCCATCTACGAGAGGGGATTTCCGATCTATGTACCCTTGTAGATCACACAGCAGAAGCGTTAGTGAAGGCGGTTGATGTAGTGGAACGTCCTCACGTCCCTCGATCCGCCCCGCGTATCGTCCCATGAACCGTCCCGCGATCCGTCCCACGATCTAGTGCCGAACGAACGGCACCTCCGCGGTCAGCACACGTACAGCTCGACGATGATCTCAGCCTTCTTGATCCCGCAAGTAGATGAGTTCTCCGGCAGCGTGACGGCGCTCCGGAGTTTGGTGGTGATCTAATCTCAGCAGGGCTCCGCCCGTGCTCCGCAGAACCGCGATCTAGAGGTAAAACCGTGGAGGTATGTGGTCAGGCTGCCTTGAAAAAGTTGTCTCAAATCAGCCCTAATAGCTCCATATATATAGGAGGAGGGAGGGGAGGCTTGCCTTGAGGCTCAAGGAGCCCCAAGGGCTGCGCACCAAGGGGAGGAGGAGTCCTCCTCCAATCCTAGTCCAACTAGGATTGGAAGGTGGAGTCCTTCTCTCCCTTCCCACCTCCTTTTTTTTCTTTTCTCTTTGATTTTCTATCTATGGCGCATAGGGCCTTCTTTGGGCTGTCCCACCAGCCCACCAAGGGCTGGTGTGCCTCCCCCAAGGCCTATGGGCTTCCCCTGGGTGGGCTGCCCCCCCGGTGAACACCCGGAACCCATCCGTCATTCCCGGTACATTCCCGGTAACTCCGAAAACCTTCCGGTAATCAAATGAGGTCATCCTATATATCAATCTTCATTTCCGGACCATTCCGGAAACCCTCGTGACGTCCGTGATTTCATCCGGGACTCCGAACAACATTCGGTAATCAACCATATAACTCAAATACGCATAAAACAACGTCGAACCTTAAGTGTGCAGACCCTGCGGGTTCGAGAACTATGTAGACATGACCCGAGTGACTCTCGGTCAATATCCAATAGCGGGACCTGGATGCCCATATTGGATCCCACATATTCTACGAAGATCATATCGTTTGAACCTGAGTGCCAGGAATTCATACAATCCCGTATGTCATTCCCTTTTATCCTTCGGTATGTTACTTGCCCGAGATTCGATCGTTAGTATCCGCATACCTATTTCAATCTTGTTTACCGGCAAGTCTCTTTACTCGTTCCGTAATACAAGATCCCACAACTTACACTAAGTTACATTGCTTGCAAGGCTTGTGTGTGATGTTGTATTACCGAGTGGGCCCCAAGATACCACTCCGTCACACGGAGTGACAAATCCCAATCTCGATCAATACTAACTCAACGAACACCTTCGGAGATACCTGTAGAGCATCTTTATAGTCACCCAGTTACGTTGCGACGTTTGATACACACAAAGCATTCCTCCGGTGTCAGTGAGTTATATGATCTCATGGTCATAGGAACAAATACTTGACACGCAGAAAACAGTAGCAACAAAATGACACGATCAACATGCTACGTCTATTAGTTTGGGTCTAGTCCATCACGTGATTCTCCTAATGACGTGATCGAGTTATCAAGCAACAACACCTTGTACATAGTCAGAAGACCCTGACTATCTTTGATCAACTAGCTAGTCAACTAGAGGATTGCTAGGGACAGTGTTTTTCTATGTATCCACACATGTATATAAGTCTTCATTCAATACAATTATAGCACGGATAATAAACGATTATCTTGATACAGGAATTATAATAATAACTATATTTATTATTGCCTCTAGGGCATAATTCTAACAAAACTGTACATTAAATATGTTATAATATTTTACTAAATTGATTTGGCTCATTTTTGCAACAAAAATATGGTAGGTTATTCAGAAAAAACTCATTTTGTGCACTCAAGAAATGGAAAATGAGTTTTTGTCCAAAGATAATGAAAATTTCTTTAATCAACGTTGTTTATCATGCCAAGATGCACCCTTTTGCATAATATGAGATCCTTTAAACAAATTATTCAATGTGACGATTTGACTTGAGTTAGTGAAATTGGATCATGCATCACTTGAATGACTAGAGAGATGTCAATTTGAGTGGGAGTTCTTAAGTAATATCATTAATTGAACTCATTATCATGAACTTAGTCAAAAGGTATTTGCAAATTATGTTGTATCTTGCGTTGTAGCTCTATTGTTTTTAATATGTTCCTAGAGAAAATTTAGTTGAAAGATGATAGTAGCAATTATGCGGACTGGGTCCGTAAACTCATGATTGTCATCATTGCTTCACAAAAGGTTTCTGTCCTTATGCACCACTCGGTGTGCTAAACCTCGAGAGTCGTCTATAGATATTGCGAACATTTGATATACGCGTTTTTTTATGATTGCATGATAGTTCAATGCATAATGCTTAAACGGCTTAGAATTGAGGCGTTGAAGAAGTTTCGAACGTCGCGGCACATATGAGACGTTCCAAGGGATGAAATTGGGATTTCAGGCTCGTGCCCTTGTTGAGAGGTATGAGACCTTCGCCAAGATTCTTTGTCTATAAAGTAAGGAGAAAAGCTCAATCGTTGAGCATGTGCTTAGATTATGTGAGTGCTACAATCGCTTGAATTGAGTGGGAGTTAATCTTCGAGATGAGATAGTGATGATTCTGCAAAGTCACTGCCACCAAGCTACTAGAGCTTCGTGATAAACTATAACATATCAGGGATAGATATGATGATCCTTGAGCTATTCACGATGTTTGACACCGTGAAAGTAGAAATCAAAAAGGAGCATCAATTGTTGATGGTTAGTAAAACCACTAGTTTCATGAAGGGCAAGGGCAAGAAGGGATACTTCATGAAACGCCAAAACCAGTTGCTGCTCTAGTGAAGAGACCCAAGGTTGAACCCAAACCCGAGACTAAGTGCTTCTGTAATGAGGGGAACAGTCACTGAAGAGGAACTACCCTAGATACTTGGTAGATGAGAAGGTTGGCAAAGTCGACAAATGTATATTGGATATACATGATATTGATGTGTACTTTACTAGTACTAATAGTAGCACCAGGGTATTAGATACCGGTTCGGTTGCTAAGTGTTAGTAACTCGAAATAAAAGCTACGGAATAAACGAAGACTAGTCAAAGGCGAGGTGACGATATGTGTTGGAAGTGTTTCCAAGGTTGATGTGATTAAACATTGCACGCTCTCTCTACCATCTGGTTTAGTGTTAAACCTAAATAATTGTTATTTGGTGTTTGCGTTGAGCATAGACATGATTAGATTGTGTTTATCACAATACGGTTATTCATTTAAAGAGAATAATGGTCACTTTGTTTATTAGAATAATACCTTCAGTGGTCTTGCACCTAAAATGGATGGTTTCTTGAATCTCGATCGTAGTGATAGACATGTTCATAATATTGATGCCAAAAGATACAAAGTAGTAATGATAGTACCACTTACTTGTGGCACTGCCGCTTGAGTTATATTGGTATAAAATGCATGAAGAAGCTCCATGTTGATGGATCTTTGGACTCACTCGATCTTGAAAGGTTTGAGACATGCGAACCATGTCTATTCATATAAACGCATGAAGAAACTGCATGCAGATGGATCGTTTGGACTCACTTGATTTTGAATCACTTGAGACATGCAAATCATACCACATGGGCAAGATGACTGAAGGCCTCATTTTATAGTAAGATGGAACAAGAATGTAACTTATTGGAAGTAATGCATTTTTTATGTATGCAGTCCAATGAGTGGTGAGGCACACAGTGGATATCGTTATGTTCTTATTTCACTGACGATTTGAGTAGATACAAGAGTATTTTCTTGATTAATCACAAGTCTGAAATATTGAAAAGTTCAAGCTATTTCAGAGTGAAGATCGTCGTGACAAGAGGATAAAATATCTACGATATGATCATAGAGATGAACATCTGAGTTGCGAGTTTGGTACACAAGACAGTGTGGAAAATGTTCCACAACTAATGCCACATGGAACACCATAGTGTGATGGTGTGTCCGAACGTCGTAGCCGTGCGCTATTGGATATGGTGCATACTATGATGTCTCTTATCGAATTACCACTATCTTTTTTGGTTATGCATTAGAAACAACCGCATTCGTTTTAAATAGGGAACCAAGTAATTCCATTGAGACGACACCGTATGAACTATGGTTTGGAGAAACCTGAGTTGTCGTTTCTTAAAAGTTTGGGGCTGCGATGCTTATGTGAAAAAAATTCAGCCTGATAAGCTCGAACCCAAAGCGGATAAATGCATCTTCGTAGGATACCCAAAACAGTTGGGAATACCTCCTATCTCAGATCCGGAAGCAAAAAAGTTTGTTTCTAGAAATGGGTCCTTTCTCGAGAAAAAGTTTCTCTCGAAAGAATTGAGTGGGAGGATGGTGGAAACTTGATGGGGTTATTGAACCGTCGCTTCAACTAGTGTGTAGCACGGGGCAAGAAGTTGTTCGTGTGGCGCCTACACCAATTGAAGTTGAAGCTGATGATAGTGATCATGAAGCTTCAGATCAAGTTAGTACAAATATAGTAGGTCGACAAGGTCACGTACTTCTGGATAGTGGTATGGTAACCCTGTCTTGGAGGTCAGGCTGTTGGACAATAATGAACCTATAAACTATGGAGAAGCGATGGTGGGCCCGGATTCCGACAAATGGCTAGAGGCCAGGAAATCCGAGAGAGGATCCATGCATGAAAAAAGAGTATAGACTTTGGAAGAACTACTTGATTGAATCTTGGAATACTTTTGGTGTTTCTCTGACTAAATAGATATTGATGTACCTAGAAATGATTTTTGAAAAAAAATAAAGAGCAATATATGAGGCAGTTGTAGTTCAAATTTGACTGACTTCCAACTGAAACGGCGGAAATTTGTCTTTTTCACCAGAGGTGAATCAAACTTTTGACACCAAACCATTTGCTAAACTTTACATTAAATATGGTATAATATTTTACTAAATTTATTTGGCCCATTTTTGCAACAAATATATGGTAAGTCCTTCACAAAAAACTTATTTTGTGCACTCAAAAATGGAAAATGAGCTTCTGTCCAAAGATAATGAAAATTTCTTTAATCAACATTGTTTATCATGCCAAGATGCACCCTTTTGCACAATATGAGATCCTTTAAACAAACTATTGAATGGACCTAGCCATAACATTGGACATTTGTCTTAAAAGCCACGGATCTTCATACATGATAGATCTTTTTTGAGAACAATTTTTCAAGACATTTGTGGTACTCCAAGTTTGTTATTTTTCCTAGAAACTAGGTCACATAATGGCACAATGTTAAGGTTTCCCATTTTTTGTGAATTTCTTATACCCGTTTCAAAATGCGGTCAAAACGGCGGGCATGACCGTTCGTAGCTAGGGGTTGAATCTTGCAACATTTTTGTCATTCCAAGATGCAAGCCTGTGAAAAGTAGGTCACATTTGGTGACACAATGAGAAGTATTGTTTTCATTTTTTTTCAATTTCTCACGTCATAAAATAGCTTACATTATTTAACATCTTATTTTTTATCAATTATGACCAATTTAGATGGTCATAACACTGTATGCGTGTACTGCGTTGTGATTGATCCATAGGTATCTCATGCGGATTGTGCATCAAACACCGTTGGATGCTCCCTGATCCAACGATAGCCCTCACCCCAATCCCACGCGAGTCAGAAACCGTAGCTCTGACCTCCTAGACATCTTCCATCCACCCCGTCCTCCTTTCTTTCTCTCCTCGCACGCGACTCTCTCTCCTCCGGCACCACCCTTACTCCCTTCCTCCTGGCTCTCTCCCTTCCGCAGCCCGCGCGCGCGACCTCTGCCAGTACCCCGAACGTGAGGGTGGAGCCCGCACAAAGACACGGACGAGCAACAACCCGCGTCGCCTGTCACCGAGGCGCCTGCCGCTGCGCCGGAGGCAGCACAAGAGCATGAGGAGTATGCGGTTGGGAAGGAGGTCCAAACAAGGATGCGAGGGTGAGTGCGGACGGTTGATTCCCCATGAACCAACCATCGATGACCCATCTTCCCCAACCCCGCCGGCGAAGTCGCTTGCCCCAGCCCTACCGCCGACCTCGTCTCCCCCAACCCCGGCCCTATATACACCCGATCGAGCATCTCAGGTTGCGGCGTCATGGAGATGGAGCTCCTCTTTCTCCATAAACAACCACTGGCAGCCTCGATTCACCCCCAAACCCCTCCTCCTCCTTTCGGACCCTACTAGCCTCCTGCCACAATGTCGCTTCCTCCCTCTATCGTCGCGCCCGGAACCCTAGCCCATAGGCGGCCATGGTGAACGACCTCCTCCCCAAGGATCCGCATAACCCGCTCCGCCCCAAGAATAGGAGCATCGACAAGGGTTCGAAGAATCCCTCCTCCTCTTCTTCAAGTTTTCTTCTGTAACCCCATATGATTCGTGCGTGCGTGTGAAAGTGCAGTTTGCTCTCATCTGGTCCGGTGAACGAGCAAGCCATGAAGAAGCAGGTGCTGACAGAAGAGGAGGCTCAAGGTTCAATTCAGTCTCGTGTGGCTGCTCCAGCCGACGCCAACGCCGACACCAACGCCGACGCCGATGTCGTGGATGGGAAGGTTTCCTCCCCACTCTCTCGCCCAACTCTCTCTGTTAGCTTCATTCAGGGTATTCGCAAAAAAATGCTTCATTCAGGGTGTGTTTGTTGTATCAAATAACGCAACAACGAAACTAGCCTTTGGTATTTTTGGATGAACATAAATAAAAATCCTCGCTTTTCATTCCAATCATATTGTGCAATAGCTCATATTTGAGGTGAATAATACATGTTTTGCTTTGGCCGACTCACTTGGCTAGATCCGTCATGTCATTTTTCAGGACTGCTTAGTTCATGTCATGTAATCTTCGATGACTTGATGTGTTGATTCTAGCCTAGCATGTTCATTCTTTCAAACATCAAACAATCAAGCAATGCTAGTTTCTGTAGTCTCGGCCTTCTCAAGTAACTGCAAACAAGGTAGTAGCCAATCTGGTCAACTATTTTTTGTAAATAAAATTACATTTTCCTAAATCAAATGAGACTTAAAGAAATATCATATGATTGGGACCTACCTAGTAGCAGGACATATGTTCAAGACATGAAACCCAGAGAGATCAACTGGATTTTATTGCAAGGCTTGTTTGTTTAGACAAGGTATATATATATGCACAAATGACTAACTACACAATGAGCTATTGGTCGGGTACCAACCACAACATACTCCAATATATCGGTCAATCAAGAACTCAAAATATGTGTGAACCACCTCTATGGCTCCATTTCAAAAATTGTATGAGTAAATGATCACTAAACTAAGGAGGCTTAACCTGATAACAACTTATTTTATGTTAATAGCCTACAATGTTGTCTCAAAGCTTATTGTCCAAAACAATACCTCTACTTTTCATGTCCTTCAAGAATGCTTATCCTTAAGGATAACTCAAGCAGCTATATAGCTCGCTGCAAATCGCTTGTCCTTCCTCCTTTCCTGGACATGGATGTGAGATTTTGTGCATGTAAGATCATGGCCCTGGATCATGTGTGTTCCTCGCCATCATGCAGATTACCTACCGTTAGGTATTTTAATCTTGATATAACTCTGCAGTTTACTTGAATCTGCAGTTCCTTCCAAAAGTATATGCAAAGTGTGTGTAACAAGTGAGCAAAACTGTAGTAATTACTGAGTATACTATCTACTTTCTTTTAGGGGCTATTTTCTGCTCAGTTCTCTTTTGACATATAATTTGTTCTCTTTGAATGTGTAGGTTGTATGCTGTGCTGGTGATGTTTTTTCGTTGCTAGGGTTATTTGAACCTGGATGTCATGTGTCATGTTATGTGATCTGAGCCATGTGGCATATTGTAATCTTTTTATTGCTATTTTTTACGTACGATGTCACGAAGATTTACGTTTGAAATGCTGCTTTGATAACAAAATTATATTCCTCCGTACATGCTGCTTTGATAGTAAAATAATGAAAATTTCTCAATAATATATATGGGTCGAATATGTGTTTTCCAAATTTCTATGCTTAAAGTTGTATTGCGCGTGAATAAACTACAACCTAGCTAACAATAATAATTTTGTTAAAATTTATAAAAAACAAAATGAGAAGGCCGACAAAAATCAAAATCAAAAGGACAACAAGAAAAGAAATTTACTGGAAAAAGGAAAGGGCCAAAAAAGAAAAGGGCCGTAAAATTGGGCTTGGCCCATTAAGTTGACCATGGAAAAAACATAAATTTGTTGAGTTATCGGGCTGGGCCCATATAGACACCTAGACTCGACAGGGTTGATTCTAATCTATGACCATTTTGTTTGGTCATAATTTTAACACGTCACTATACCACGTTGGATCCGACGTGGCATGGGCAGGCTACTAGTGACAAAAATAATTGGTTGTAGAACCAACATCCTTTCATTTTGGTCGTTAAGTTTCATTAAAAAGGCCGCAAATGAAAAACAACAACCTTGAAGTGACCAATATGGAAGGTCGCAAGTTTCATCATATTTCTTGTACTGCATTATTTTGGTCATTTCTCTTATATCAAAGCCCACAGTTGAAAATCCCTAGAGCATTCATTGTAGCTCCAAATGAAAGGATTCAAGTTGCTATGTGTTCTCTTTATAATGACCTATTTATCTAAAAATAGTGGACATTTTCCCAAGCTTGTTCGTGTTGGATCTAATAAATAGTCCCTCCCAACTCCAAGTCCAGTGAAACCAATTTATAAATGCTTCTAAAAGCATGCCTTATTTAATAAGTTCTTCCAATTATTTTTGTAAAATGTATTCTATGAACTTCTTGCAGAATCATTATTCCCTTCATTTCCACCTTATTGAGATACTCAAAAATTCTTATTGATCCAAATCCAGTAGAACCACTTTAGGTAGTTTTATTATAACTGGAGATGTCGTAGAAAAATGGAATTCCTATATTTAGGGTACTTTTATTTTCCTCCTTGTTGTGTTGCTTATTATGGTTGTTTCCGACGTTAGGTGACGAAGTAGACGGATTACTTGGGGAAGGACGAGAAGCTTGTCAAGACATCAAAGACTTTGTTGAGCCAGACAACCAACCCTTTGACCATGTTGACGAAACTACTTTGTGCATGGCATTATAGCATTTCATTTGTGCATCAAAAAGCATGATGATATAGTTACCACCTTGTTCGGTTGTCGTTAATGCGTTTCTTCGGTTATACTTACATTGTTCATGGGTGGGAAGTAGTTAGGATGCTACGTAGTTGGCTACGCAAGTGGGACGGGAATATGCATTGAGATGGAAAGCAAACATGTTTTGCGCAAGACTTTTCGAAAACCCCATCGGATGCCACTAATGCACGAGGGAGAAGTTGAGCTAGGTAACCAGTTGATAAAGAAGTGTCGTGCAATTACAAATTGTGTGTGTGTTTTCCAGAAAGGAGAGATTTAAGATCTGCTAACCTTCCCAACCATACATGTATGACCACACTACCCCTTATGGGACGGGGCTTTGTTGATTACTTTGGTTAATGCTAGCAGAGAGCCCGCATTACAAGTGGACGAAGTGGCGTGGTCACTCTTGATACGAGGTCGTGCCAGAATGAACGACTATGGTTGTTTTCACACACACCAGATACACAGTTGTGTCCCCTCAAGGATGGTACGATATGATGTACATCATGAGGGATGGGTACCAACGAGTGGACTATTTCTTTAGTGTCGTAAAGGGAAATACCTTGTTCGGGTGCTTACCTCGGGTATGTAATATACCGCAAGTTGTGGATGACACAGAAGTTCCCCGAGTTTTGTGGCTAAAGTGTGCAACCTCTAGAGAGTGTCAAACTATTCGAATAGCCATGTCCACGGTCATGGACAGTTGGGTAGTCCTGCTTAAACTACGTTCGATGTTTTCACAAAATTTGGTGTGTGTGCATGTGTGTGTGAGGGGGGGGGATGTTTGATCTAAGTCAGATGACATGATGAGATGATTAAATTTGAGTTGTTCCAACTCTATTAATCTTGAGTTGTTCCAACCTGCTTATATTAATGTATGTAACCTAATGATGCATGGTTTACGAAGTGATAGGACATAATATTGCGTTCAAAACTAGCTTTTCGCAAAACTACCCACTTAGTGCTATACAATGCATTGTTTACTTTGTTTCAAACATGGGTTGCTTGCGAGTATATTCAAAAGTACTCGCTGGCTTGTCCGTGTCTATTTACTTGGCAAGACATGGAAGAGAAGGAATATGATGAAGAATACCTTGGTGACGAACATGCGAATTAGGACGCTTCCCCGTGAGAATGCATATAGGGTTAAGACAGATGGCATGGGTCCACACTATCGTTGAAGATTTTCATAGCGAGTGTTTATGTGTTGTTTGGGTTTTATGGCCCTATCTATGTAAGACTTGACCATAATGGTCATAATTTTTGTGGGACGGTATGTAATGGATATAAGACTCTTGTTATTCAGTTTCTGTGTATTCAGTGAGCATTGGTCCTAGGATCACTATACACATGCATTGAGTGACTTTGAATTATGAGTCGAGGCCCGCACACTTTGCTTCATGGTTGCAATTGTTCACGTGCACTTGTGGTGGGGCCCACCCTTCCGGGGCCACGACAGGCTATCCCGCCCATGGCCCGGATAATGATAGCCCAGTTTGCAGTGTGTTTCCCTGAAATCTATTTGCCCCCTAGTTGCCTACCCAACTCATGTTTAGGTGGGGTTGTGGTTGTTCGGTCCTTTTTTGTCCTGCAAGCAAAAAAAACAACATCGCATAAGTAAAGATCATGCTTTGAGATGGATCTCCATAGTTCACTAAACCATTGTGTGGATATCATGCGCTCGGATGCCTACACGGTATTTGGACTGTATGATCTGCCTGGATGGTCCCAAGTCGCCTCAGCTGTTCCGAATAGTAATCCCCACTTCCAATGGTTGAGGTCATGTATGATCGGGGATGAGGTCGGCCTTTCTATCGGCTTGGCTTTTTGGTTTTCTTAGCCTGCCAAAGAAGGGTATAGTGCAGATAGAAGGACTGCAAGTGATTATGTTCATATTGTGTTGATGCGGTCTCTTCGAATAGTTCACTTAACTTTCATTTTATGTCCATTTCAAAAAAACTTTTTTTTTCAAATAGTTCATTTAACTTTCACTCTTTGTTATAAATAGTTCAGTTAACTTTCATACTGATGCAACAAGTCATCTAGTACTATTAAAGAGAGAAAGTGCTAGACAACCGAAATGCAACACATCGACGTTCATCTAATTTACACCGTGCCACGCCTTTGGCATGTCCATCGTTTTTTTTAATGGAAAATTTTACTTTATTAATTAAAAAAATAGATACATTGTCAGCCAATTGTATTACAATGAAATGCGGCAGTACTCTGTTTAAAAAAGAACACAAAGTCGGCGCAAAAGAAAAAAAAGGACACACACGGATCACTAGGGCCCTGCCGACATCCAAGCACAACAAGAGGTGAGGTTTTAACCTTCTTTCTGGAAAAAAATGATCATAATTAAACTGCCGACCTGCCGTGTCGACTGCTGATTAATCCAGAGGAAAAAGTCCAAAACAAACCTTGAAGTTATAGACGAAAGCTAAATCAAACCCTGAACTTTGAATCCCTAAAATCGACACACCGAACTCACTGATCCTGGTCTATTTTAAACCTTGACAGAACTTAGCCGGGATTTGCTGAATTGTGCCGGCCCCATTAGCACAGTTGCGCACGCGCGCACCCTCTGCTCTGTTTTTTTTTTCATTTTCTTTTTGCTTTTCCACATGTGTATATTTTTTTCAGTATCCAATGTATTTTTTAACACATATGTATATTTTTTGATAAACTTCCAATATATTTCAACACATTATGTACATTTTAAAAGTACATCTTACAAAAAAAAAATACATGGTAATATTTTTCTAAATAAATATTTTATATTTTATAAATAACAATAAACATTTTATAAAATTGATATATATATATATATATATATATATATATATATATATATATATATATATATATATATATATATATATATATTGAGGTATAAATAACAATAAACGTTGAATGTTTGGCGCTAGGATTATGCTCCTACAAATTTATAAAATGCATGTTGGACCAATACGAATAGAATTAAAAATACGAATAGAACTAAAAATACGAATAGAATTAAAAAAACCAAACATTTTTTTGAAACAAAAAAGACAAAGAATTTGTGACAAAAATAGAAAACATAAATATTTTTAACTTCTGAACAATTTTAAAAATGCGCGAACTTTTTTTAAACTTCGGAATTTTTTTTGTTAGTGGGCCGGTCCAATTTCTGTCTATAAGAGTAGCAGCCTAGCAGGTTATCCCGGTCAGGATTATGGTATTGCCAGAATCCCGGTGTGCCAAACGGGCTTAGGGTTCAAAATAGACCGGGATTACAAGTTCAGAGTGTCAATTTCAGGAATTCAAAGTTCAGGGTTTGATTTAGCTTTCGTCTATAATTTTAAGGTTTGTTTTGGACTTTTTCCTAATCCAGATTAGCACACAGCACAACCAGATAGTAGTTAACACGATCGTCATTGCAAGAAATTAGTTTCTGCTGCAAATCTTGTTTCTTGCCTGCTTGTCTGGACGGTCTGGTCTGTCCCGACTACTCTCACATTTTTCTATTCCACCACACATGCTTGCTGACTTGTAGAGTTTATTTTTTAATTTAAAGGTAAAATGGTGCCAACCTCTGAAGTGGGGGTCGACTCGACCGGACCAACAAAAGATGACTTTCTTTTGTTGTTCACAAAAAAGAAAGCCATCCTTTTATGAAAGATTACTTACTTTTTTGCGAATAACAAAAGATTACTTACATACGTTGACAGGATGTGTTTGTATATGTATATATATCAAAGATTATTGCAATATTTCATGCATATAGGGAAAGTAATAGAAAAAAAGAATTACACTGTCAGCTCTGCTATATCACCTGAATCGCTGAGGCATCTCGTTGGTTCACATGTGACTACCAGATAAGCTCAAAGGGCCAGATGATGGAGAGCATCTTTCCATGTTTGCTTAAATAAATTGGACTTTTACAATCGGTCTGTACGTGTCCCCTGATTCCAGGAAATCTATGTTAATTAGTAGGCGCGCAGTTCGCCTTTCAAACACACGAAAACTAGGCGCCCTACCTACTGTCATAGAATAAAAGATAGAAGATGTAGTCTGGATCCTCTCGATTCAACTAATATGGGCATCTTCGAGCAAATGTTTTTTTACGAATTTTATTTTAGTTCTTGTTTCAATCTACAGAGTACTAAGGTAGACCTGCCGCCCGGTGGCACACTTAAGAAATACTACCTCCGTGGCTCCGTCCCGGTTTATTAGTCCCTTTAGCAACTCAGCCATGATACTACCTCTGTCCAAGTGTATATGACATGCACGTAGTTTTAGGTTGTCAATTTAATTAGCTAAATATATGTTATATGCGATCAAAATTACATATTCAGAAACTACATCCCCGCATGAATCTAATGATATATTATCTATTACATATAATACATATTTAAGTAATTAAATTAACGATCTAGAACTACGCACATGCCCTATACACTTGGACGCATGTTTTTCTAAGGCCCCGTTAAGCTATTTCCAATGCATAGATGCTAAGATAAAATGCTAAGCACATTAGATGACTTAGGCCCTGTTTGTTTGAGAAGTCCCGAGACTTTTTTTAGTCCCAACTTAAAAGTCCCTAGTCCCTACCCGTTTGTTTCCAGGGACTAAATAGGGACTAGAGGTCATTAAATGACATGTAAAAAGACCATGCTATCCTTAGTAATGTAGTAGTAGTTATTAAATTACATGCTAAAAGTAGGGGCATTGTTGGAAAAGGTGCCAAAAAGTCCCAAAAAGTCCCTCACATAGGTACTTCTCCAAATAGTCCCAAACACCCCACTTTAGTTCCTAAAAGTCCCTCCTGTTTGTTTCACATGGGACTTTTTGGGATTTTTTTTAGTCCCTACACCAAAAAGTCCCTGGAAACAAACACCACCTTAGCAACTAAAGTCCTTAATGCATAGGTGTTTAATTTGTTGTTGTTGAGCTTTCTTCATTTAATGATTTAGCAACTAAAGCTCTTCATTCGTTGGTCGGTTTCTTTTATTTAAGTGTTTTGTCTAGGTTCACGCGCTTGACATTGTTTTTTCCTCTTAATTACATTGCCACGTCATATTTTTTGTCTACATGACAACCTTAACACCTGTACAAGGTGGAGCATTGAGAGATGCCTTAGAGTAAGTATAATAAGGTACAGTCAGCAGGTTATAAGAATTAAAATACTATATTTTTATTTAATTGGATGAGAGAGAAGGAAAGCGAGCTCTTCGTGAAGAGCTAGCTCTAGCACGTGCTCCTAGGTGCTTTGTGAGAATAAAAGGTGGGTCATATATGATAAAAGTAGTATTATTTTATAACTAACTATTATACAAGCTAGGTATAAAATGGGCTATAAGACTGCTTCTAGCCAGCAGTTGGTTATACTATTAACCATGCTCTTAGATATACGAGCTTGTTTTTCTCCATCTTCTCCGCCCAACTCGCGTAGGATTGGGCTGCCGTTTCAATTGAATTGTTGCATGCAGAAAAGTAGCATGCAACCAGCTGTAGACAATAACCACCCAGCTATGTATGTGTGCATGGTTGGTTGCATGCACGGCAACCGGCTGCTGCGATGCTTCGGAATAACCGCGAATTAATATAAGTGGTTGTTGCTATGTTCAGAATTCAAGGGTAGTTATTCTTCATTATTCTTTGTGTTTTGGTTGGTGGGCCTATAATAAACCCGTACGGAGGGAGTATATATGAAGATATAGAAAAAAGTTATTTGAGATAAAAGCTTCAAAGTATCTCTGTGAGAGTGCTCATGCATGGTAGCTAGCAACGCTGTATTACATTTATAACTCACTGATGAAGTACACATATATGACTTGATATAGCATAGGAATTTTAACAAGAGTTTAACTGTGATATATTTTAGAGAAAGAAAAGGTAAACCTTCGTGTTTGTACTTCTAAGAGCATCTCCAACAGCCTTTCTATGTTAAATTGTTAAAAATTTGTTATAGCAAGAAGAGAGAGAAGGTTTACAAAAGCAACATCTTTTTTTGCTTTGGTAGCCTTTGTATATTGAATTGCTATATTTACACAAAACACACAATAACATGTGGGACAGTTTGTCATAGACACATTGCACACTAGCATACGTACATGTATATGTATACTAGCACAACCCGCGTCCACATACACACGCACACACGCGTACACTTAAACATATGTAACACACACACATACAAACATGTACACACAAACGTACACATGCATCATACACACGTACACACACAGAGACGTACACATGCAGCACACACGTGTGTACGTGTACACGTACACATGCATGCACACACGCACACAAACAGCGCACGCGCAACACACACTAGTACATGGACCCACCTGTCACTGAGACAAAGTGAGGCTTGCTAAAAATTTACAAAGTGGCCTTTGGCTTGGGAAATATGCAAAATGTGGGTGCAAATATAGCAAGTTTTATAAAAAAAACTAGTGGGGACCGATCATACAAAGGCTGTTGGAGAAGATTTTTTGGGCAAGATTTGTAAAATAGCAAGTGAGTGCAAATATACAAAGGTTGTTGGAGATGCTCTAAGTGTTGGGGAACTTCGCATGAGAAACAAAAATTTTCTACGCGCACGAAGACCTATCATGGTGATGTCCATCTACGAGAGGGGATTTCCGATCTACATACCCTTGTAGATCGCACAGCAGAAGCGTTTAAGAAACGCGGTTGATGTAGTGGAACGTCCTCACGTCCCTCGATCCGCCCCGCGAACCGTCCCACGAACCATCCCGTGATCCGTCCCACGATCCGCTCCGATCTAGTGCCGAACGGACGGCACCTCCGCGTTCAGCACACGTACAGCTCGACGATGATCTCGGCCTTCTTGATCCAGCAAGAGAGACGGAGAGGTAGATGAGTTCTCCGGCAGCGTGACGGCGCTCCGGAGGTTGGTGGTGATCTAATCTCAGCAGGGCTCCGCCCGAGCTCCATAGAAACGCGATCTAGAGCAAAAACCGTGGAGGTATGTGGTCGGGCTGCGGTGGCGAAAGTTGTCTCAAATCAGCCCTAATACCTTAGTATATATAGGAGGGAGGGGGAGGGAAGAGGCAGCCTCAAACCCTCAAGGTTTGGCCGAAATTGGAGGTGGAGGAGTCCTACTCCAATCCTACTTGGAGTAGGATTCCACCTTCCCACTTGGAAACTCTTTCCACCTTGTGTTTTTTCCTTCTCAAACCTTATGGGCCTTAGTGGGAACTTATTCCAGCCCACTAGGGGCTGGTTTATCTCTTCCCATAGCCCATGAGACCCCTTGGGGCGTGACACCCCTCCTGATGGTCCCCGACACCCCTCCCGGCACTCCCAGTACATTACCGATGAGCCCGAAACTTTTCCGGTAATGCACGAAAACCTTCGGGTAACCAAATGGGGTCATCCTATATATCAATCTTCGTTTCCGGACCATTCCGGAAACCCTCGTGACGTCCGTGATCTCATCCGGGACTCCGAACAACATTCGGTAACCAACCATATAACTCAAATACGCATAAAACAACGTCGAACCTTAAGTGTGCAGACCCTGCGGGTTCGAGAACTATGTAGACATGACCCAAGTGACTCCTCGGTCAATATCCAATAGCGGGACCTGGATGCCCATATTGGATCCCAAATATTCTACGAAGATCTTATCGTTTGAACCTCAGTGCTAGGGATTCATATAATCCCGTATGTCATTCCCTTTGTCCTTCGGTATGTTACTTGCCCGAGATTCGATCGTCAGTATCCGCATACCTATTTCAATCTCGTTTACCGGCAAGTCTCTTTACTCGTTCCGTAATAAAAAATCCCGCAACTTACACTAAGTCACATTGCTTGCAAGGCTTGTGTGTGATGTTGTATTACCGAGTGGGCCCCGAGATACCTCTCCGTCACACGGAGTGACAAATCCCAGTCTCCATCCATACTAACTCAACGAACACCTTCGGAGATACCTGTAGAGCATCTTTATAGTCACCCAGTTACGTTGCGACGTTTGATACACACAAAGCATTCCTCCGGTGTCAGTGAGTTATATGATCTCATGGTCATAGGAACAAATACTTGACACGCAGAAAACAGTAGCAACAAAATGACACGATCAACATGCTACGTTTATTAGTTTGGGTCTAGTCCATCACATGATTCTCCTAATGATGTGATCCCGTTATCAAGTGACAACACTTGCCTATGGTCAGGAAACCTTGACCATCTTTGATCAACGAGCTAGTCAACTAGAGGCTTACTAGGGACAGTGTTTTGTCTATGTATCCACACATGCAATGTGTTTCCAATCAATACAATTATAGCATGGATAATAAACGATTATCATGAACAAAGAAATATAATAATAACTAATTTATTATTGCCTCTAGGGCATATTTCCAACAGTCTCCCACTTGCACTAGAGTCAATAATCTAGTTCACATCACCATGTGATTTCAACGAATCCAACACCCATATAGTTATGGGGTCTGATCACGTCTTGCTCGTGAGAGAGGTTTTAGTCAACGGTTCTGAAACTTTCAGATCCGTGTTTTGTTTACAAATCTTTATGTCATTTTATAGATGCTGCTACTATGTGCTATTCGGAAATACTCCAAATATCTACTCTACTATACGAATCCGTTTCACTACTCATAGTTATTCGGATTAGTGTCAAAGCTTGCATCGACGTAACCCTTTACGACGAACTTTTTAACCACCTCCATAATCGAGAAAAAATCCTTAGTCCATCAGTTACTAAGGATAAATTTTGACCGCTGCTAGTGATTCAATCATGGATCACTTTTTGTACCTCTCAACAGACTTTGAGTCAAGGCACACATCAGGTGCGGTACCCAGCATGGCATAGAAGACGACCTTCGTCTATTCTCTTTATTCTGCCAGGGTCGGGTTTTGAGTCTTACTCAAATTCACACCTCACAACACAACCAAGAACTCCTTCTTTGCTGATCTATTTTGAACTCCTTCAAAAACTTGTCAAGGCATGCATCTTGTTGAAACTTCTATTAAGCGCTTTCGATCTATCTCCATAGATCTTTGATGCTCAATGTTCAAGTAGCGCAATCCAGGTATTCCTTTGAAAACTCCTTTCAAACAACCTTGTATGCTTTACAGAAATTCTACATTACTTCTGATCCACAATATGTCAACCACATATACTTATCAAAAATTCTATAGTGCTCCCACTCACTTCTTTGGAAATACAAGTTTCTCATAAACCTTGTACAAACCCAAAATCTTTGATCATCTCATCAAAGTGTATATTCCAACTCCGAGATGCTTGCACCGGTCCATTGAAGGGTCGCTGGAACTTGCATACTTGCTAGTATCTTTAGGATCGACAAAACCTCCTGGTTGTATCACATACAATGTTTGCTCAAGGAAACCGTCGAGGAAACAATGTTTTGACATCCTATGTGCAATATTTCATAAATAATGCAGCAACTACTAACATAATTCTAACAGACTTTTAGCATCGCTACGAGTGAGAAAGTCTCATCATAGTCAACTGTTTGATCTTGTCGGAAACATCTTTACGACAAGTCGAGCTTTTCTTAATAGTGACTTATCACCATCATCGTCTGTCTTCCTTTTAAAGATCCATCTTTACTCAATAGTCCTATGACCATCAAGTAGTTCTTCCAAAGTCTACACTTTGTTTTCATACATGGACCCTCTCTCGGATTTCATGGCTTCCAGCCATTTGTCGGAATCCAGGCCCACCATTGCTTTCTCCATAACTCGTAGGTTCACTGTTGCTCAACAACATGACCTCCAAGACAGGGTTACCGTACCACTCTGTAGTAGTACGCGATCTTGTCAACCTAAGAGGCTTGTAGTAACTTGATACGCTGCTCGATGATCACCATCATCAGCTTTCACTTCAATTGGTGTAGGCGCCACATGAACAACTTCCTGCGCCCTGCTACACACTGGTTGAAGTGATGGTTCAATAACCTCATCAAGTGCTACCACCCTCCCACTCAATTCTTTCGAGAGAAACCTTTCCTCAAGAAAGAACCCGTTTCTCGAAACAAACACTTTGCTTTCGGATCTGAGATAGGAGATGTACCCAACTGTTTTGGATATCCTATGAAGATGCATTTATCCGCTTTGGGTTCGAGCTTATCAGACTGAAACTTTTTCACATAAGTGTCGAAGCCCCAAACTTTCAAGAAACGACAGTTTAGATTTCTCTAAACCTCAATCTATACTGTGTCATCTCAACGGAAATACGCGGTGCCCTATTTAAAGTGAATGCGGTTGTCTCTAATGCATAACCCATAAACGATAGTGGTAATTCGATAAGAGACATCATAGCATGCACCATACCAAATAGTGCGTGGCTATGACGTTCACACACATCATCACACTATGATGTTCCAGGTGGCATGAACTGCGAAACAATTTCCACATTGTCTTAACTGCGTACCAAAACTCGTAACTCAGATATTCATTTCTATGATCATATCGTAGAGAGTTTATCCTCTTGTTACGACGAACTTCACTCCTGAAACAGAATTGAACCTTTCAATATTTCAGACTTGTGATTCATTAAGTAAATACTCTTGTATCTACTTAAATCGTCATTGAAGTAAGAACATAATGATATCCACTGCGTGCCTCAGCACCCATTGGACTGCATACATCAAAATGTATCACTTCCAACAAGTTACTATCTTGTTTCATCTCAATGAAAACAAGGCCTTGCTCATGTGGTATGATTTGCATGTCACTAGTGATTCAAAATCAGGTGAGTATAAAGATCCATCATCATGGAGCCTCTTCATGCAATTTACACCAACATGACTCAAGCGGCAGTGCCACAAGTAAGTGGTACTATCATCATTACCTCGTATCTTTTGGCACCAATATCATGAACATGTGTAACACTACGATCGAGATTCAATAAACCATTGAAGGTGATTATTCAAGCAAATAGAGTAACCATTATTCTATTTAAATGAATAATCGTATTGCAATAAACATGATCCAATCATGTTCATGCTTAACGCAAGCACCAAATAACAATTATTTAGGTTTAACACCAATCCCGATGGTAGAGGGAGTGTGCGACGTTTGATCATATCAACCTTGGAAACACTTCCAACACGTATCGTCACCTCTCCTTTAGCTAGTCTCCGTTTATGCCGTAGCTTTCATTTCGTGTTACTAATCACTTAGCAACCGAACCGGTATCCAATACCCTCGTGCTACTAGGAGTACTAGTAAAGTACACATCAACATCATGTATATCAAATATACTTCTTTCGACTTTTGCCAGCCTTCTTATCTACCAAGTACCTAGAGTTGCTCCGCCTCAGTGACCGTTCCCCTCATAGCAGAAGCACTTAGTCCCGGGCTTGGGTTTAACCTGGGGTCTCTTCATTAGTGCAACAACTGCTTTGCCGTTTCACGAAGTATCCCTTCTAGCCCTTGCCTTTATCGAAACTTAGTGGTTTTACTAACCATCAACTATTGATGCTCCTTCTTGATTTCTACTTTCGCAGTGTCAAACATCGCGAATTGCTCAAGGATCATTGTATCTATCCTTGATATGTTATAGTTCATCACGAAGCTCTCACAGCTTGGTGGCAGTGACTTTGGAGAACCATCACTATCTTATCTGGAAGATAAACTCCCACTTGATTCAAGCGATTGTCGTACTCAGACAATCTGAGCACACGCTCAATGATTGAGCTTTTCTCCTTTACTTTGTGGACAAAGAATCTTGTCGGAGGTCTCGTACCTCTTAACAAGGGCACAAGCATGAAATCACAATTTCATCTCTTTAGAACATCACTTATGTTCCGTGACGTTTCAAAACGTCTTCGGCGCCTTGCTTCTAAGCCATTAAATATTTTGCATTGAACTATCGTGTAGTCATCAGAAACGTGTATGTCGGATGTTCACAGCATCCACAGACGACGCTCGAGGTGCAGCACACCGAGTGGTGCATTATGGACATAAGCCTTCTACGCAGCAACGAGGACAATCCTCTGCAAAGTTTGCTACTATCAACTTTCAACTAAATTTTCTCTAGGAACATATAAAAACAGTAGAGCTATAACGCAAGCTACATCGTAATTCGCAAAGACCATTAGACTATGTTCATGACAATTAGTTCAATTAATCATATTACTTAAGAACTCCCACTCAAAAAGTACATCTCTCTAGTCATTTGAGTGGTACATGATCCAAATCCACTATCTCAAGTCCGATCATCACGTGAGTCGAGAATAGTTTCAGTGGTAAGCATCTCTATGCTAATCATATCAACTATACGATTCATGCTCGACCTTTCGGTCTCATGTGTTCCGAGGCCATGTCTGCACATGCTAGGCTCGTCAAGCTTAACCCGAGTGTTCCGCGTGTGCAACTGTTTTGCACCCGTTGTATGTGAACGTTGAGTCTATCACACCCGATCATCACGTGGTGTCTCGGAACGCAGAACTGTCGCAACGGTGCACAGTCGGGGAGAACACAATTTCGTCTTGAAATTTTAGTGAGAGATCACCTCATAATGCTACCGTCGTTCTAAGCAAGATAAGGTGCATAAAGGATTAACATCACATGCAATTCATAAGTGACATGATATGGCCATCATCATGTGCTTCTTGATCTCCATCACCAAAGCACTGGCACGATCTTCTTGTCACCGGCGTCACACCATGATCTCCATCATCATGATATCCATCAACGTGTCGCCATCGGGGTTGTCGTGCTACTCATGCTATTACTACTAAAGCTACGTCCTAGCAATATAGTAAACGCATCTGCAAGCACAAACGTTAGTTTAAAGACAACCCTATGGCTCCTGCCGGTTGCCGTACCATCGACGTGCAAGTCGATATTAACTATTACAACATGATCATCTCATACATACAATATATCACATCACATCGTTGGCCATATCACATCACAAGCATACCCTGCAAAAACAAGTTAGACGTCCTCTAATTGTTGTTGCATGTTTTACGTGGTGACCATGGGTATCTAGTAGGATCGCATCTTACTTACGCAAACACCACAACGGAGATATATGAATTGCTATTTAACCTCATCCAAGGACCTCCTCGGTCAAATCCGATTCAACTAAAGTTGGAGAAACTGACACTCACCGGTCATCTTTGAGCAACGGAGTTACTCGTAGCGATGAAACTAGTCTCTCGTAAGCGTACGAGTAATGTCGGTCCGAGCCGCTTCGATCCAACAATACCGCGGAATCAAGAAAAGACTAAGGAGGGCAGCAAAACGCACATCACCGCCCACAAAAACTTTTGTGTTCTACTCGAGAAGACATCTACGCATAAACCTAGCTCATGATGCCACTGTTGGGGAACTTCGCATGGGAAACAAAAAATTCCTACGCGCACGAAGACCTATCATGGTGATGTCCATCTACGAGAGGGGATTTCTGATCTACATACCCTTGTAGATCGCACAGCAGAAGCGTTTAAGAAACGCGGTTGATGTAGTGGAACGTCCTCACGTCCCTCGATCCGCCCCGCGAACCGTCCCATGAACCGTCCCGTGATCCGTCCCACGATCCGCTCCGATCTAGTGCCGAACGGACGGCACCTCCACGTTCAGCACACGTACAGCTCGACGATGATCTCGGCCTTCTTGATCCAGCAAGAGAGACGGAGAGGTAGATGAGTTCTCCGGCAGCGTGACGGTGCTCCGGAGGTTGGTGGTGATCTATTCTCAGCAGGGCTCCGCCCGAGCTCCGCAGAAAGGCGATCTAGAGGAAAAACCGTGGAGGTATGTGGTCGGGCTGCCGTGGCGAAAGTTGTCTCAGATCAGCCCTAATACCTTAGTAATTATAGGAGGGAGGGGGAGGGAAGAGACAGCCTCAAACCCTCAAGGTTTGGCCGAAATTGGAGGTGGAGGAGTCCTACTCCAATCCTACTTGGAGTAGGATTCCACCTTCCCACTTGGAAACTCTTTCCACCTTGTGTTTTTTCCTTCTCAAACCTTATGGGCCTTAGTGGGAACTTATTCCAGCCCACTAGGGGCTGGTTTATCTCTTCCCATAGCCCATGAGACCCCTTGGGGCGTGACAACCCTCCTGATGGTCCTCGACACCCCTCCCGGCACTCCCAGTACATTACCGATGAGCCCGAAACTTTTCCGGTAATGCACGAAAACCTTCCGGTAACCAAATGAGGTCATCCTATATATCAATCTTCATTTCCGGACCATTCCGGAAACCCTTGTGACGTCCGTGATCTCATCCGGGACTCCGAACAACATTCGGTAACCAACCATATAACTCAAATACGCATAAAACAACGTCGAACCTTAAGTGTGCAGACCCTGCGGGTTCGAGAACTATGTAGACATGACCCAAGTGACTCCTCGGTCAATATCCAATAGCGGGACCTGGATGCCCATATTGGATCCCCCATATTCTACGAAGATCTTATCGTTTGAACCTCAGTGCTAGGGATTCATATAATCCCGTATGTCATTCCCTTTGTCCTTCGGTATGTTACTTGCCCGAGATTCGATCGTCAGTATCTGCATACCTATTTCAATCTCGTTTACCGGCAAGTCTCTTTACTTGTTCCGTAATAAAAGATCCCGCAACTTACACTAAGTCACATTGCTTGCAAGGCTTGTGTGTGATGTTGTATTACCGAGTGGGCCCCGAGATACCTCTCCGTCACACGGAGTGACAAATCCCAGTCTCGATCCATACTAACTCAACGAACACCTTCGGAGATACCTATAGAGCATCTTTATAGTCACCCAATTACGTTGCGACGTTTGATACACACAAAGCATTCCTCCGGTGTCAGTGAGTTATATGATCTCATGGTCATAGGAACAAATACTTGACACGCAGAAAACAGTAGCAACAAAATGACACGATCAACATGCTACGTCTATTAGTTTGGGTCTAGTCCATCACATGATTCTCCTAATGATGTGATCTCGTTATCAAGTGACAACACTTGCCTATGGTCAGGAAACCTTGACCATCTTTGATCAACGAGCTAGTCAACTAGAGGCTTACTAGGGACAGTGTTTTGTCTATGTATCCACACATGCAATGTGTTTCCAATCAATACAATTATAGCATGGATAATAAACGATTATCATGAACAAAGAAATATAATAATAACTAATTTATTATTGCCTCTAGGGCATATTTCCAACACTAAGGATGTATACAACCAACACAACTATCAAGTATGAGTGTATGATACAAGACATCAGGCCAAACCACCTTTTAGCATGGCTCCGCCATCACCTCTAGAGGCATGCGGATCATAACAAAGAACTGCTCGTTGTCCTCGATGAGATCACGATGTTGCAATACAAATTTCTTATAGGGTTTCTTATATAAATCTAAGAGCTATGTAGCAGGAACTGATTTTTGACCGCATAGAACAACTAGAAATCAATCTTTTTCTTGAGTGACAATCTTTTTTCTCTTTGGTCACTGAGATAAATTACTTGCAACGTGAAATTCAACTAAAATACATCTCTCTCTCTCTCTCTCTCAGATCATGGCCGATGAAAATAATGATAGATTGGGGAGATCATATGCATATAAATCATGCATCAAAAAACTCGAAGAAATGAAATAGAAATCCATGTATAACCTGATGAAAAAGTGAGAACTTAACATGGCAACAAAACAGACCGAGAATTATATCAGATCGATCACAATCAAGTAGGGCAGCTCATGTGATCTTTGTCTTGAAGAACAGGGGACAGGAGATGCTACTAATGTTATGGATCCGTAGTCTAAGAAGGGTTATTCACACATGATCATCCCAGTAGTAAAGTTTGTTAAGGAAATAGGCAATTTTCCGAGCAGATTAATCCATGAAATAATTACTAACATGGCATTGACTAGGTTCATGACCTACTGATCACGGAGTATACTAGCAAGTACTACGCATATAGCAGAAACATCTACGCATATAGGCAATACTACTAGTGCAGACAGAAATAGGAGAGACACAAACACATCATATCCTCCGATCGGCCAGTTGGCCGTAGCAGTAGCGGCGACAGTATCCTCTGCCGCCTTCTTCTCGGCTCCGGCCTTCTCGCGGAGACGGTCAGCTTCGCTTGGTGAAGACATGGTGATGACGAGGGCGACACGGACATAGACGAAGCAGACGGACGGAGGCGAGCAGTCGCGTGATCGCTCCCCAAAAACCTAATCGCCCCTCTCCCGTACAGGAACCAGAGAGGGAGGTTTCGGAGGCCTGCTCTCTCGTCGACCGTGTACGCGGTAAACGGGACGGAGTCGCCGGTGGCAGCAGCAGTCAAGGAACGAAAGCGTGAGGCAGATGTGATCTGATTCTCATGACGGCTAGGGTAGGCGATAGCCTGCTTATAAAGGCGACTGGGTGGAGAGACGTGGGCCAAACCCACGTCCGAGTCGGTAACAGCCATGATCCGACGTCCCGGATCGTGCCTTGTCCGTTACGTATTCTCCGTTCCTGACCGGCAAAAATAAGTGCGTAGGTATGAGCTCGGCTCGGCTCATTCCCACGGCGAGTCGTGACGAGGCATGGCGTGGCGTGGCGAGGCGGGCGGCGGAGGAGGAGGAGTGCGCGAGGGCACCTTCTCTTCTCACTCTCCAATAGAATGTGGAAGAGAGACCCTTATAAAGGGGTCCAACTTCTCCTCCACTAGCGGGGTGGGACTAAACTTCCCACCACCTTGTCATGCCACCACCTACATGGGCCCTTGGAGATTTTTCTGAAATTTGTCTTATGGGCCTAAGGCCCATCTCTAATTTCAACAATCCCCCACCAGATCTCAAGGGCACATCGTGTTCCCTCGTTCCAAACACTGTTTTAATATACCGGCATTTCAGTGAAGACCTGTTAAGGTTGAGCTTCACCTAGAGCAAGTAGCTACACCCCTTTACAACTGAACAATGGACTTTGCCTTGAATTGTCAGTTTGGTGTAAAGGAGCTTCACCACAAGTCTTACTAGTACTAGGCTGCCGAAGGTGACCCCTCGGGTGGAGCATATTAGTCACACTCCTGGCCTATTCATGAGTTTACTAGAGATCACCCAAACCTCATAGACTGTGACCAGCAGTCAAGCTCATATAGGTGTGTTCCTCCAAAAATCGCTCTGTAGGACAACATCTTGCTTACATATAAGCTTTAGAACACATTAAGACAGTAGTCATCCTACCATACAGTATCCGAGAGTATTGCATCTCCAACGGAGTGGGTTAGTAAAGTTACTCTCCTCAGTTCACCACTGGCTTGTTTTCCCAGGTCCTACTTCACGGGATCTCCGATCATATAGGTTGGGTTACTGCCATGGCAACTCATGTGGGTCTCATACCCATCTCCCTCGATGCACTGTCTATCACAACACGTGATAGCCCTTTAGTAAAGGGATCTGCCAGATTCTTAGCTGTTTGGATGTAATCCAACGCTATCACTCCGGAGTTTCTCAAACGTCTGACAGACTTCAATCTCATTCTTATATGTTTGTTGGACTTCATATTGTCCTTTGAACTCTTCACTTTGACAATAACCGTCTGATTATCGCAGTTCATAAGGATAGCCGGAACCGGATTCTCAACCACAGGTAAGTCCATCAAAAGATCTCGAAGAAATTCTGCTTCGACACCAGATGTGTCTAATGCTGTTAATTCTGCTTCCATTGTCGATCTTGTTAAGATCGTTTGCTTGCAAGACTTCCAGGAAACAGCACCACCCCCAAGAGTAAACATATACCCAGTAGTGGCCTTCATCTCATCAGCATCAGAGATGCAATTCACATCACTATACCCTTCAAGTACCGATGGGAATCCCGTATAGTGAAGCCCGTGGTTGACAGTACCTTTCAAGTAGCGCATAATTCTTTCAACAGCACGCCAATGAACATCGCCCGGGTTTGCAACAAACCAACTAAGTTTGCTCACAGCAAACGCGATGTCAGCTCTCGTTGCGCTAGCTAGGTACATAAGTGAACCGATAATTTGAGAGAATCTCAATTGATCTATAGCTGTGCCTTTAAACTTTCGAATAAGCACACTAGGATCATATGGTGTTTGACAAATTTTGCATTCTGAATATCCAAAGCGACTCAAAATCTTATCAACATAGTGGGATTGCAGAAGTGTAATCCCACCCTCATCATCTCTCAACAGCTTGATGTTCAAGATAACATCAGCCACCCCAAGGTCCTTCATCTCAAAGTTTTGAGACAGAAAAGACTTAACCTCCTCAATTACTTTGAGGTTGGTTTCAAATATCAGTATGTCATCAACATACAAGCACAATATAACTCCTTCGCCCCCACCATGGCGATAGTATACACATTTGTCAGCTTCATTAACAACGAAGCCAATAGATGTGAGAGTTGTATTAAACTTCTCATGCGATTGCTTAGGTGCTTGTCTCAGACCATATAAAGATTTCAGCAACTTACACACCTTTCCTTCGTGACCTTCTATCACAAAGCCATCTAGCTGTTGCATATAGATTTCCTCATTTAGCTCTCCATTCAGGAAAGCCGTCTTAACGTCCATTTGATGAACGAGAAGACCATGAGAGGCTGCCAATGAGAGTAGTACTCGAATGGTGGTCAGTCTAGCCACAGGTGAATAAGTATCGAAGAAATCTTCTTCTTCTTTCTGGGCATAGCCCTTGGCCACAAGCCTAGCCTTGTACTTTTCAATCGTACCATCGGGCCTAAGCTTCTTTTTGAACACCCACTTGCATCCCAATGGTTTGCAACCATAGGGACGATCAGTGATTTCCCATGTCCCGTTAGTCATGATGGAATCCATCTCGCTACGGACCGCAGCTTTCCAGTAATCAGCATCTGGAGAAGCATACGCTTCTGAAATAGAAGTGGGATTATCATCCACGAGGTATACGAAGAAATCATCACCAAAGGTCTTTGAAGTCCTTTGTCTCTTGCCCCTACCACGGGCTTCCTCGTCATCCTCCTCAGGATTTTCATCATGTGTTTGTTCATAGTATTCCATAGGAATGGAAGGCTCAGGAGTTATCTCAGATTCCTGTCTAGAAGTGCTTTGCATATCTCTCATGGGAAATATATCCTCAAAGAATGTAGCATCCCTCGACTCCATTATTGTACCGACCTTCACGTCAGGTACCTCAGATTTCACTACTAGAAATCTATAGCCTACGCTATTCTTAGCGTATCCCAAATTAATGCAGTCCACAGTCTTTGGTCCAAGCTTACGCTTCTTGGGGATCGGTACATTGACTTTCGCCAAGCAGCCCCAAGTACGTAAGTACGAGAGCGTCGTCCTTCTCTTCGACCACTCCTCATAGGGAGTGACCTCATTATCTTTTGTAGGAACTTTATTCAGGATATGACACGCGGTCAATATAGCCTCCCCCCACCATGCCTTGGATAAACCCAATGTATCTAACATGGCGTTAACCAAATCAGTTAGAGTACGGTTTTTCCGCTCGGCAACCCCGTTTGACTGGGGTGAATAGGGAGGCGTCCTCTCATGAATAATGCCGTGTTCTGCACAAAATGAATCAAATTTGTTTGAGAAGTACTCTCCACCACGATCAGACCGGACTCGTTTAATTTTCTTTTCAAGTTGATTCTCAACTTCTGCCTTATAGATTTTAAAGTAGTGTAGAGCCTCATCTTTAGTATTTAACAGATACACATAGCAAAATCTAGTGGAATCATCTATCAATGTCATGAAGTATTTCTTTCCACCTTTAGTCAACACACCATTCATCTCACAAAGATCAGAATGTATGAGTTCTAATGGTGCCAAGTGTCTCTCCTGTGCAGCCTTGTGCGGCTTGCGAGGTTGCTTTGCTTGCACACACGAATGGCACTTAGAACCTTTGGCTAAAGTGAAAGTTGGGATTAAATTCAGTTTTGCTAGCCGCGACATAACACCGAAACTTATGTGACAAAGACGTGAATGCCAATCTTCAGATTCATTAACACTCGAATGAATATTGTTCACGACTTTATTACAAAAATCTGCAAGAGAAAGGCGGAATAGACCTCCACATTCATAACCTTTTCCAACGAAAAGTCCATATTTTGTAACTACTACTTTATTAGACTCGAATACCAACTTAAACCCTTCTCTACGCAGAAGGGAGCCACTAACGAGATTCTTCTTGATGGCGGGGACATGCTGCACGTTCTTCAGCTGCACGATCCTTCCCGAAGTAAACTTCAGATCGACCGTGCCAACACCAAGAACAGAAGCACTCGCGCCATTGCCCATCAATACGGACCCGCGACCGGTGGCCTGATAAGAAGAGAACAATGATAAGTCAGCACACACATGAATATTTGCACCCGTGTCCACCCACCAATCGGTGGACTGACAAACTGTAAATACAGTAAGTAAATTACCGTACCCAGATGCACCACTTTCATTGTTGCCCACAATCATATTGGCAGACTAGGAGTCCTGCGCCGGCTTCTTGTACTTGTTTGGGCATTTGTTCGCCCAATGTTCCTCTGAACCACAAGTATAGCAGCCATCTCCCTTCTTGTTCTTCTTGAAGGGCTTCTTTCCCTTCTTCTTGAAGTCGGTATTCTATTGGACAGAATTCTTTCCCTTGGGCTTGTGGGAATTGAAGTTCCTCTGATGTACCATATTGGGAGCAGAAGAGCTTTCCACCGCTTTTCCATTGGAGTCCTTTGCTCTCGAGTTCTGCTCAACACTCAGATGGCCGATGATGTCCTCTACTGAGAACTCACGCCTCTGATGTTTCAGAGTAGTAGCAAAGTTCCTCCAGGAATTAGGGAGCTTAGCAATTATACAGCCCGCGACAAACTTGCCCGACAAATTGCACTTAAGAACCTCAAGTTCCTTAGCTATGCATATTATCTCATGAGCTTGTTCCAATACAGAACGGTTGTCAACCATCTTGTAATCGTGGAACTGATCCATAACATACATCTCACTCCCAGCATCGGTGGCCCCGAATTTAGATTCGAGCGCCTCCCACAAGTCCTTGGCAACATGCATATGTAAATATGCATCAACCAGCTTATCTCCGATCACGCTAATGACTGCTCCAAGGAATAGGACGGTGGCCTCCTTAAACATCTTCTCCTGTTCAGGAGTGATAGTTTCCGTAGGAGTGACACCGGCTACCCAGAACACGTTCATAGCTGTGAGCCATAAGGTGGTTCTCATTTGCCAACGCTTGAAAAAGGTACCGGTAAACTTATCCGGTTTCTGTGCAGCAAAAAAACCATTACTCGAAAAATTCCTACAGAAATTAGGTTTTTGGATTGTTAAGGAAATAGGCAATTTTCCGAGCAGATTAATCCATGAAATAATTACTAACATGGCATTGACTAGGTTCATGACATACTGATCACGGAGTATACTAGCAAGTAGTACGCATATAGCAGAAACATCTACGCATATAGGCAATACTACTAGTGCAGACAGAAACAGGAGAGAGACAAACACATCATACCCTCCGATCGGCGAGTTGGCCGTAGCAGCAGCGGCGGTGGCGGCAGTATCCTCTGCCGCCTTCTTCTCGGCTTCGGCCTTCTCGTGGAGACGGTCATCTTCGCTTGGTGAAGACATGGCGATGACGAGGGTGACACGGACGTAGACGAAGCAGACGGACGGAGGCCAGCAGTCGCGTGATCGCTCCCCAAAAACCTAATCGCCCCTCTCCCGTACAGGAACCGTAGAGGTGAGGTTTCGGAGGCATGCTCTCCCGTCGACCATGTATGCGGTAAACGGGACGGAGTCGCCGGCGGCAACAGCAGTCAAGGAACGAACGTGTGAGGCAGATGTGATCTGATTCTCGTGACGGCTAGGGTAGGCGATAGCCTGCTTATAAAGGCGGCTGGGTGGAGAGACGTGGGCCAAACCCACGTCCGAGTCGGTAACAACCACGATCCGACGTCTCGGATCGTGCCTTGTCCGTTACGTATTCTCCATTCCTGACCGGCAAAAATAAGCGCGTAGGTATGAGCTCGGCTCGGCTCATTCCCGCAACGCGCGTCGCGTCGTGACGAGGCGTGGCGAGGCGGGCGGCGGAGGAGTGCGCGAGGGCACCTTCTCTTCTCACTCTCCAATAGCATGTGGAAGAGGGATCCTTATAAAGGGGTCCAACTTCTCCTCCACTAGCGGGGTGGGACTAAACTTCCCACCACCTTGTCATGCCACCACCTACATGGGCCCTTGGAGATTTTTCTGAAATTTGTCTTATGGGCCTAAGGCCCATCTCTAATTTCAACAAAGTTGACGTAGATGGCTCTAGCAAAAATCCACCCTTGGACTGACTGGACCACCTCGGATTGCGTACAAGCGGCGGCGTAAAAAATCTATGATAATTACAGTTGCGATGATGCGGTCAATGTAAAGACAGATGAACCAAGACACGGTAGAGGGCGACCCTATTGACTCATGTGCACTTGCTAATCAGCTAAGTCAGGGGCCACGTGGTGCTGCCTTTGTGGTCCCTGGGTGGCCTCCCCTTTGGTCCTCCGGTGATCCCTTTTCATGACATATTTTTCTACAAAACGTTTGGGCTATGAAAAATTATGTATTCCTTTTCTAGAAACAAGAAACACAGTACAACTGTAGTAGAAAACATGCCTTTGGTTCGGGCCTGGCGAGCCCATTAGTCCCGGTTCTTCATGAATCGGGACACATGGGGGCATTAGACCCGGTTCATGAGCCCAAGGGGCCGGCCGGGGCCTCGTAGGCATTGGTCGCGATTCTTCTGTACCCATTTGTCCCGGTTCTAGGCATGAACCGGGACCAATGGGCCGCGCTCCTGGCCCACATCCATTGGTACCGGTTTGTGCCTTGAATCGGTATAGAAGGGGGTGGCTTTAGTCCCGGTTTATGTCACGAACCAGGACAAAAAATTTGCCTATATATACCCATCGCCGCGGCAGAGCACTCTGTTTTTTCTGGCCGGCGAGGGGAGGGCATTTGGGTGCTCTAGCTCACCTCCTATGCACATGAGGTGTTCGATGAAATGCCCGAGCCACACTAGTTAAGCTTTCTCCTCTCGAAGCTCGACCTCCATTTTTCCCGAGATTTGTCTAGATTTAGCGGTCCGTCACGCCCCGTCCCCGTTTTCACCGTCGTTGATTGACCGCGCCGATCTCGTCGCCGGCACCACCGTGGTGAGTCTCTTGTTCTTATCTTTTTTCTGATTTTCTTACTTTAGTTAGAGACTTGTCTAATTTTCTTACTTTAGATAGATACTTGTCTGATTTTCTTACTTTTGACACACATAATTATATATAATGCATGCAGATGAACGGCAATGGATGTATGGTGACAGACACACCTCCGAGTACATTAAGGGCGTGCATAATTTTCTCGAAGTGGGTGAGGCAAACAAGCAGAATGGTTTTATGTGTTGTCGATGCCCTAAATTTGGGAATACGAAGTCTTACTCTGACCGGAAAATCCTTCACACCCACCTGCTTTACAAGGGTTTCATGCCACACTATAATGTTTGGACAAGGCACAGAGAAATAGGGGTTATGATGGAAGACGACCAAGAAGAAGAGGACAATGATAACTATGTGCCCCATGAATACGGTGATGCTGCAACAGGGGGAGCTGCTGAAGATCAAGAGGAACCAGACGATGTGCCCGATGATGCTGCAACGGGGGAAGCTACTGAAGATCAAGAGGAACCATACGATGTGCCCGATTATGATGATCTCCGCCGGGTTATTGTCGATGCAAAGACGCAATGCGAAAGTCAAAAGGAGAAGCTGAAGTTTGATCGCATGTTAGACGATCACAAAAAAAGGGTTGTACACCAATTGCGAAGATGGCAACACAAAGCTGGGTACCGTACTGGAATTGCTGCAGTGGAAGGCGGAGAATGTTGTGCCTGACAAAGGATTTGAGAAGCTACTGAAAATATTGAAGAAGAAGCTTCCAAAGGATAACGAATTGCCCGACAGTACGTACGCAACAAAGAAGGTCGTATGCCCTCTAGGATTGGAGGTGCAGAAGATACATGCATGCCCTAATGACTTCATCCACTAGTGGAAAACGGTCCTTTGGCCGGGACCCTTTAGTCCCGGCCTGCCTCTGGGCCGGGACTAAAGGCCCGGCCACGTCGCCCCAATTATCAATGCCTCCCTCGAGGCTTTAGTCCCGGCCCGTAAGGAGCCTTTAGTCCCGGTTCGTGTCCCAAACCGGGACTAAAGGGCTACGCGGCGGGCAGTGGTGGTGGCAACCGTTCGTATCCCCCTTTAGTCCCGGTTGGTGGCTCAACCCAGGACTAAAGGACTAACACGTGGCCTGCCGTAGTGGTGGCAACCGTTGGTATACCTCTTTAGTCCCGGTTGGTGGGTCAATCCGGGACTAAAGGCCCAAACGGTTTGCATCTCGCGTCGTTTCTGGCGATGAAAAGCACGAACCGAAGCACACAGTCGCCATTTCTCTGTTTCTTCTTCTCTCTCGCTCTTGCTCTCTATTCTTCTCCTCTCTTCTTCCCTTCTCTTCTTCCATCATGCCAACTAAATTTCTTAAGGTGCTCGCACATGGCACGACCAAGCTCGATGTCGTGTACACGAACGAGAGCTGGGAGGTGCCGTTTTTTCTTCAACAGTTGAAGGAAAAATGGTTTGACGACGCAATGGAGCATAGAAGTTCTTGGGGCTTGATCTGGAGTACACGACCGATCAACGCGGTGTTGCCGTCATCCAACTATGCTTCGCACGCCATGTCTTGATCTTCCAATGGGCGCGGTAAGTTTTGAGGCTTTCTTTGATCCAAGATAATGACATTGTAAGTTTATTTGTTTCAATCATAGTTGGTTCCCTTCAAATAGTTGTAGTGAAACAATTTTGATTAGTTGAAGGGGAACACAATCTAATTGGAATAGTGTTCCATAATCTGAAAAATCGTATTAGAATCAACTAGTGTTTAATATGTTCTATTGGAATCATAGTTGGTTCCCTTCAAATAGTTGTAGTGAAACAATTTTGATTAGTTGAAGGGGAACACAATCTGATTGGAATAGTGTTCCATAATCTGAAAAATCATATTAGAATCAACTAGTGCTAAGTATGTTCCATTGGAATCATAGTTGGTTCGCTTCAAATAGTTGTAGTGAAACAATTTTGATTAGTTGTAGTGAACACAATCTGATTGGAATAGTGTTCCACAATCTGAAAAATCTAATTGGTTCAATATGTTCCATTGAAATCATAGTTGTAGTGATACAATTTTATGTGGTGTTCTTTGATCCAAGGTTATGAAAATTGCATATAGCTAGTGATCTCTCTAGGTTCCAATGGATAGCAATATGATATGTCATAGTCATGAAAATTGCATATAGCTAGTGATCTCTCTAGGTTCCATTGGATAGCTATAGTGATCTCTCTAGGTTCCATTGCATATGTTCTATTTGAATCCTAAAGATAATTTTCTCTTTAGTTGTAGTGAAACATGTTTCCTTATTGTAGCAGTATGTAACATTTGTTCCATTTTAATTTGTTTCTGTTGCAGGAGTGACAAGCATTGTCCAGAACTCATGGACTTCCTTCGTAGCGGCATCACTTTTGCTAGCGTTGACATAAGGAACGACAAGCTGAAGATGAGGCACAACTTCGGTATTGAGATACCAGCTGGTTGCCTCGTTGATCTCCAAACGGTATTCAGGCTTCGACATGAGAGGACTTCGATGGCTCATATGGCAGTTGCCTTGATCGACAAGGAATATGGTGATATGAAGACCAGTTTCCCAAAGTCTCAGCACAAACTTTGGGAGAAGGGCCCACTTGATCCTATCAACATTGAGTATGCAGCAAAAGATGCATACGTTTCATACGAGTTGTACCGCAAGATTCGAGTCGTCAACTATGGCCAGCGTCACCTCGAGGAAGGTGGACATTCTGTTTCAGACGATTCAGACGAGTAGTGTTCTCAACGTCGAACACTTGTATATATATCTATGGTAGCTATTATTATGTACTGTTTGGACTAGTATCATGTAGTGCTTGGACCAATTTATATATGTCTAGTTTTTGTTTGTGCCATTATTGTTTCCAAATTTAAATGGTTTAGCCCTTTCTAACTTCATTTGCTACTTTTGAATGGTTTAGCCCTTTCTAACTTCATGGTCTCATGCATTTCGACCACATATATATACAAAAAGAAGTGTCCACCATACATGAGAGAAGAAGAATGCGGACTGTTGTTGTGGAGGTTGCTTCTCCTTCTTCTCTTTGTGCTAGATATTTGTTATGCACTAGGGGAAGAAGGAGTAGCGACCATCATCGACGGTCGAAAAATCAGGTGAGGGAGTGTCCACCATACAAGAGAGAAGAAGAATGTCGACTGTTGCTGTGGGGGGTCGTTTCTCCTTCTTCTCCTTGTGCTAGATATTGGTTATGCACTAGGGGAATTAGGAGTAGCGACCATCATCAACGGTTGAAAAATCAGGTGAGCTAGGGTCCACCATATATGAGAGAAGTAGAATGTCGTCTCTTATTGTGGGGGTCGCTTCCACTTCGAGAGAGATTGTCCGTTTTGTACACGAAGTGCATCCAATTTTTGTCGTAGCCCTCTCAACTTTTTAACACATGTTATGTGGGTGAAATTATGATAGCATGCCAACTTTCAACATTTTCAGAGTTCATTTGTAGTGCTTTTCAATTTCAGGGTCAACTAGCTCAAAAAAAAAGTAAATTCACGAAAAATACCAAAAGAAGTCAGAAATTGCTGAAAATTTGTGATGTGCCTTTGAATGGTGCATTTTGAACACACAAAAAGTATGGAGTTAAAATAAGTTCAAAAAAATGAAATCCCTTTGTAAGAGATGAGTTCTCGTTCGAAACGCTCATACTTCGAGAGAGATTGTCCGTTTTGTACACGAAGTGCATCCAGTTTTTGTCGTAGCCCTCTCAACTTTTTAACACATGCTATGTGGGTGAAATGATGATAGCATGCCAACTTTCAACATTTTCAGAGTTCATTTGTAGTGCTTTTCAATTTCAGGGTCAACTAGCTCAAAAAAAAGTAAATGCACGAAGAATACCAAATGAAGTCAGAAATTGCTGAAATTTTGTGATGTGCCTTTGAATGATGCATTTTGAACACACAAAAAGTATGGAGTTCAAATAAGTTCAAAAAAATGAAATCCCTTTGTAAGAGATGAGTTCTCGTTCGAAACGCTGATACTTCGAGAGAGATTGTTCGTTTTGTACACGAAGTGCATCCACTTTTTGTCGTAGACCTCTCAACTTTTTAACACATGCTATGTGGGTGAAATGATGATATCATGCCAACTTTCAACATTTTCAGAGTTCATTTGTAGTGCTTTTCAATTTCAGGGTCAACTAGCTCAAAAAAAAAGTAAATGCACGAAGAATACCAAATGAAGTCAGAAATTGCTGAAATTTTGTGATGTGCCTTTGAATGGTGCATTTTGAACACACAAAAAGTATGGAGTTCAAATAAGTTCAAAAAAATGAAATCCCTTTGTAAGAGATGAGTTCTCGTTCGAAACGCTGATACTTCGAGAGAGATTGTCCGTTTTCTACACGAAGTGCATCCAGTTTTTGTCGTAGCCCTCTCAACTTTTTAACACATGCTACGTGGGTGAAATGATGATAGCATGCCAACTTTCAACATTTTCAGAGTTCATTTGTAGTGCTTTTCAGTTTCAGGGTCAACTAGCTCAAAAAAATAAGTTAATAGTTTGGATAGTCAAAATAATTACTTTTGAAAATAGAAAATAGTTTTGCATTATTTATTCAATTTCAAACACTTTTCATTATCATAGTTTTGTCAAATTCTCAGGTATGCAAAAAGAATTTTTAATAAACATAGTTTTTAATTGAAAATAACAAAATAGTTAATAGTTTGGATAGTCAAAATAATTAATTTTGAAAATAGAAAATAGTTTTGCATTATTTATTCAATTTCAAACACTTTTCATTATCATAGTTTTGTCAAATCCTCAGATATGCAAAAAGAATTTTTAATAAACATAGTTTTTAATTGAAAATAACAAAATAGTTAATAGTTTGGATAGTCAATATAATTACTTTTGAAAATAGAAAATAGTTTTGCATTATTTATTCAATTTCAAACACTTTTCATTATCATAGTTTTGTCAGATTCTCAAATATGCAAAAAGAATTTTTAATAAACATAGTTTTTAATTGAAAATAACAAAATAGTTAATAGTTTGGATAGTCAATATAATTACTTTTGAAAATAGAAAATAGTTTTGCATTATTTATTCAATTTCAAACACTATTCATTATTATAGTTTTGTGAGATTCTCAAATATGCAAAAAGAATTTTTAATAAACATAGTTTTTAATTGAAAATAACAAAATAGTTAATAGTTTGGATAGTCAAAATAATTACTTTTGAAAATAGAAAATAGTTTTGCATTATTTATTTAATTTCAAACACTTTTCATTATCATAGTTTTGTCAAATTCTCAAATATGCAAAAATAACTTTTAATAAACATAGTTTTTAATTGAAAATAACAAAATAAGTTAATAGTTTGGATAGTCAAAATAATTAATTTTAAAAATAGAAAAAAATTGAAACTATATGAGAAATCATAGAGAAAATTCAATCTAAATTCAAAGTGAGTTCACTTTGAATTTAGATTGAATTTTCTCCACAATTTCGAATATAATTTCAATTTTCAGTAAGTTTAGGCCCGTAAGCCTGCTTTAGAGAGGAGCTCGATGGACAAGCTGCGACGGGGCTTATAAACAAGTGTTAGTCCCCCTCGCTGGGCGAGGTGGGACTAAACTTATCGTGCAGCCGAGGAGGGGCTTTAGTCCCGGGTGGAGCCACGACCCGGGACTAAAGCCCCTCGCCTGCCGCCTGCCGAGGAGGGGCTTTAGTCCCGGTGCGTGGCACCAATCGGGACTAAAGACCCCTTTAGTCCCGGCTGGAGCCACGCACCGGGACTAAAGACCCCCTGCTTCCCGCCTCTTGGTCTGCCCGAAAAGAGGCCTTTAGTCCCGGGGCGTGGCTCCACCCGGGACTAAAGGGGGTCTTTAGTCCCGGCTCGTGCCACGCACCGGGACTACAGATCCACCTATTTAAGCGAGACTTCGAAAATTTCCAACCCAATTCGTCAATTTCTCTTCTTCTTCCTCTCGTTCTCCTGCCCGGCGCGGCACATCGACGAACTCGACGACGCCGTCAGGCTGCCCGCCGTCCTGGTCGCCGCCGCCTGCCGTCCTCCTCACCGTCAGCCGTCCTCCTCGCCGCCGCGCCGTCCTCCTCGCCGTCCTCCTCGCCGTGCGCCGTCGACACCTCCGACCGGTAAGCCCCCCGCCCCCTCCTCCCCAACACTCAGGCCAGTAGAAGAAAAGAAGAAAAAAGAGAAGAAAAGAAGAAAAAGGAGAAGAAAGGAAGAAAAAGGAAGAAAAGAAGAAATAGATTTTTTTGTCATTTAATTCCTATTTTTATTAGGTTTGTGCTAGATTATTAGGGTTAGTAATATTTAGAATTAGGAAAAAGGAAAATAAGAAGAGGAGGAGAAGAAAAGAAGAAAAAGGAGAATAAGAAGAGGAGGAGAGGAGAAGAAAAAGGAAATTAGTAATATTGTATATGCTTAAGTGTTAATAGTTTAATTTTGCTATTGTATATGCTTAAGTGTTAATAGTTTATTTTTAGCAAGAAAATTAATAGAACTAGTTTATTTTTTAGTTCATTTTAAGATGCCTATCCCGCATCCTCGTCGTCGACTCGGCGGAGAACACCTGCTTGATCAGAGGGGCCCTGTCCGGGACTGGGCTCCGCCCGGCTGGTATTGGGAGGTGCTACCTTCCGGGGGGCGTAGGTTGGTGAGGCGCCAGCCCGTCGTTGACCCGATCCTTGTTTGGTGGCGGCCGCGTGGGCCAGTGAGGGTGCCGAGGCTTCCGGACACCGCGGAGGTGGTACGTCACCGTGTCAGCGAGGAGGATGAGCACGTCCGTCACTACATGGTTGCGTTGGAGGGCAGGTTCGAGCATACCTGGCAGGTTCTTCGGGGATCTCACTGGAGCTATGATCCTGTGATGGTTCCTTCTCTTTGGGTGTCCACCGCCCGCGCCGATACCCTTCGGGCGCTACGGTTCTAGATGTATCAGTGATGCTATATGTATGATAGTATTCGAGGAGTATTAGTGATAATATTCGACGATGTACGGACAGAAGAGATGATGTATTTGCTTATAATTGAATGCATGCTAGTTTGAATACTACTTTATTTTACGATTTGGTTTTGCCATGACCCGGGACTAAAGTTGTTTTGGAACGGAGTTCCTGATAGAATAATTCTTTTTTGGTACAAAGGTTAAGAGAATCCATTTTTTGCAGAACTATGGATCCACATATCAAGAACCTCGAAGAGGAAGAACTTCTCGAAGATATAATCAAAGACGACCCCGACGTTGAACCAGCTGAATCTCCGTCGTCATATCTAAACCACGACGTTGGAATGGAGGTCGAGCGACAAGAAGATGAAGCCGATGGGGCAGGAGATAGGTCCAATGACGGAGAAGGTGATAGCTCCACTGATGGAGAAGCCGGTGAAGAAATAATAAAGTCCGGCGAGGTATAAATATGAAGTTCGACAATCACTTGTAATATGTGAAAAATATTGGAGATAGCTCTATATTGTATACATATACATTCATTTGACGAATGTTTCTCCCTCTTGGGCCTCCACATCGAGCAAAACTACGAAACGAGGCCCGACTAGAAAGTTGGATGCACGGACGCATTACACCTTTGAGGTGATAATGCCTACGGGCGAACCCAAGCTTCCTAAGAATGCTGCTGACACATTCAAGAAGCAATGCGGAGTTCTCGTTAGGGATCACGTCCCGATCAGCGTTCGGGAGTGGAACAAGCGCAAAGGGGCAGCCGATAGTGACTATGTCGCCGAAAGGTACAAAGATAATCTTTGGAATGATCTCATGTCACATTTCAACCTGCCAGAATGTGAGAATGAAGACGCCGCAGACAAACTGAGGGCCAAAGTCAAGCAGTGGACTCTAAAGAAGATGGCCGTACTGTTCCGTAGCTGGAAGAAGAAGCTATGGAAAAACTATCTGAAGACAAAGAAAGTGCCAGTATTCGAGGGGTATCTAGCCAAGCAGGCGAATCACTGGAAGGCATTTCAAGAGTACAAGGAGTCAGAAGATGCCCATGCATTATCAGAAAAGAACAAGATAAATGCCGACAAGAAGAAATATCACCACAAGCTGGGGCCAGGGGGCTATGAGACTGCCATCCCAAAGTGGGATAAGAAAGAGCAAGATCTGCTAGATAAAGGCATCGTACCTGAACCACTCCGTGATGAGTGGGAATTGAGAGCAAGAAATTGGTTCCTTGCGCATGGTGGGTCGTACGACGAACAAACAGGGGACCTCATCTGCAATGACGGTCTTAGGATACCCAGGGAGAATTGGAAAAGGATAGTGAAAGAAATTAAGGAGGGAAGAAGAAAGTTCACTGCAGATAGAGATAAAGATTTGCTCACACTGGTCCTCGGCAATGAAGAACATGGAGGACGAACGCGAGGCTTCGGTCCTTCTTACCCGTGGTGGCTTGGGTTTGCCAGAGACCAAGCCACTTACAAAAGCCGAGAGAGAGCAAAGAAGCGGCAACAAGATGAGGATAATGACAAGTTCAACCAGTTACTTGCCAGGATTAACGAGCAACAGAAGCAGATTGATGAGCTTAGAGGAGTACCGCGCCAGGAAGATCCTGCACTTGATATTACCGGCGCCCCATCTAAGCGGAAAAGGAGCGTGGCTGAATCTGAGGCCCCGCCCGACGATGCACGAAGAATGATAGAGGGCGGTCCCGGCTACCCCGTGGATGGAATCAAGGAGTCAACATCATGTGAACTCCATCAGAAATTCAAGAACATATCCATAAAGGTGGCCGTCGGACAAGCTTTACCTTCTGGCCCTGATGCACGCTGGCATGGCCGTGAGATTCCAGCTAGCTTTGCTAAAGTCGGGGTGGATGAAATCATGACAGGCTTTCATGATATGGAGCTCGACATAGCTGGACCCGAAGATGAGAGGACACTCGAAGAAGTACTGGGTGGAGTCATCCTATGGGGCAAGAACTACATCAAGCTTCCAGGCTCGGCCCCAAGGACAACACCGCCTCCGAGTCGTCGCAGGTCACCTACACCTCCATTACCTCCAAGCCCTCCAGATGACGTCGGCCAGCACAACACGAGTCCATCTCGATCACCGCCGCCGGACTTGGGTCGTCCGTCTCCGCCGCCGCCCGCACAGGATACTAAGCGGAAGCGTGCCACCAAGAACGCTCCGCCGATGATTCCTAAGCGACGGAGCCCCCCAAAGCGCAAACGATCGCCCCTCCCAAAGGTACCCCATGCTAATCTGCCTATCAGACCTTATGATCGTACCCCCGAGGAAAACGCCAGGATAGCAAAGGAACATCATGATGCGCAGATGAAAAAGAAGGAACCCGAGCCCCGCCCGGAATACACCGAGAAGCAAATAGCATGGGCAAAAGACTTCATAACCCTTCCATCACAGTATGACTTACACTATAAGCCTGATGACTATACACGCACATTGCAGAAGGAAGTGAAAAAGAGCAGCTCACGTGCAAGTGCAAGTGGGAGCAAATCAAGTTCAACTACAAGCAAGAAAAAATCAGACGTTCCTCAGCTTGGACAACAGGCCAAACAGTCGATCCCACCCCTCAAGGTGTTAACCGAGAATGTTCCCCCTCCGGTGCAGGGGCAAGCATTTGAAAGAGCAAAGGAGTTGGCGGCTCAATGTGGTATCTCGGTTGAAGATTTGTTGGCTTCCCAAGACGACAGGATACCCAAGGCTGTGGTAGCCCCTAAACCACAGTTTGTCATGGGAGAGCCTTTGGTCAGCAAAGATGATCTCCCAACAAATATGCATTACTTGCATCAATGGTACTTAAGTGAATCAAAGAATGGGAGAACGATGATCGTGCTGAGTGTCCCACGGGAGTACTACGGCCGCTCCGAAGAAATCCATATCGACTTTGATGAACTCTTCCAGATGTACAATGGCAACACCCTCGACAAATCGCTTATGAGTTGCTATTGTTTGTAAGTTTTTCAATTCGTTGTCTACATATAACTTGTTTAGTTATTTCAATTCATTGTCTATATATAACTTGTACTCTATTATGCAGAATGAAGATTCTGGATTGTAAAAGTAAGACCATCCTAAATATTGGGTTTATTGACCCAGATAAAATACATATAGCGACGCTAACTGATAAACCCAAGGAGACGGAGGAAAACCTTCTAAGGTTTCTAATAGATCAAAATTTCTGTGACCACATACTGTTTCCATACAACTTCAGGTGAGGGTCTTTACTCTGTTGTGTCCATTCACTTATAAGTGTAATTGATAAGTTACTGACACACACACACACACACACACACACACACACACATATATACATACATGTGCAACTTCCATTGGATTCTGTTGGACATTCAAATTGATAAGGGAAGAGTTGATGCCTTCGACCCATTATCGAGACCCTTGGAACAGTTTCAAAGCCTGCAGGACATGCTCCAAGGGTAATTTTAATCATTCTTGCGTTCTATCGGTCTCTTTCGATGATTTTCTGATATATCAATTAATGAAAAACTTAGCAAATCATTATCCTTGTCGGGCAGGGTTTGGAAGCGGTTCAAGTGCGTGACTCCCGGTAAATTTCCTGAGAAGCTAACCTTTAGAGCGGCTCAGGTAAGTAGTAGTATGATATACTTCTATTAATTTTCAATACATTTATGATGCTAGATTATTATTTTGATTATATATATTCTATTCTCGTAAAGTGCGACCAGCAGCCACGGGGAACGCATCTATGCGGATACTATGTTTGCGAGACCATTCGCACGTTTACCTCTGAGCTCAAGGATCACAGATTCGACGTAAGCAATGAACATTCACACCTCTATTTTTACCCGTCATTCTTTGTTATCATGATTGATATTCATATTCATCTCCTCTTCTTATATAGCACACGGCCATGAGGACGAAGGTCCTACCACAGCAACGCGCGATTGCTGTTGCAGAGGAGCTTGCGGGATTTCTGAGGACGGAAGCTATAGATGACAAAGGACGATTTAGTGTAAATAGGGGCCATTACTGATGTTCATCCATGTAATCGAATAGACGGGCTCTAGTTCCGATAATTCAGATCTGCATATAATTGTATATATATGCTCGCTTGTAAGATAAGTTAATCTTATATATATATGCATAATTATTTCTATTTAAATTATATGAAAACTAATTCCCGAACACCAAACGAGGCATCACGTTAATCTTCCGAACACCTAAACCCTAAAACCCAAAAATAATTTCATTCAAAAAAAAACCCAAAAACCAGCAAAATCTGAAAATCTTTAGTCCCGGTCCGTGTAACGAACCGGGACTAAAGGGCCTGCCCCTGGGGCGTTACGAGGCGCCCACGTGGAGCACCTTTAATCCCGGCTTGTAATAGGGCCGGGTCTAAATGTTAGGCCTTTAGTCCTGCCCCTTTAGTCCCGGTTGCTGAACCGGGACTAAATCCCCTTACGGGCCGGGGCTATAGGCCTTGTCCCCACTAGTGATCCTCTACCGCGGTGCGTACAAGGATTGGAACGCATGCTCGGTATGCGGTGCATTGCGGTATAAGATCAGACGAGATGACCCTGGTGATGTTGACGACGAGCCCCACAAGAAGAGGGTTCCTGCGAAGGTGATGTAGTATGCTCCTATAATACCACGGTTGAAACGACTATTCAGAAACAAAGAGCATGCCAAGTTGATGCGATGGCACAGTGAGGATCGTAAGAAAGATGGGAAGTTGAGAGCACCCGCTGACGGGTCGCAGTGGAGAAAAATCGAGAGAGAGTACTGGGCTGAGTTTGCACGTGACCCAAGGAATGTATGGTTTGGTTTAAGCACGGATGGCATTAATCCTTTCGGGGAGCAGAGCAACAATCACAACACCTGGTCCGTGACTCTATGTATGTATAACCTTCCTCCTTGGATGTGCATGAAGCGGAAGTTCATTATGATGCCAGTTCTCATCCAAGGCCCTAAGAAACCCGGCAATGACATTGATGTGTACCTAAGGCCATTAGTTGAAGAACTTTTACAGCTGTGGAATGGAAACGGTGTACGTGTGTGGGATGTGCACAGACATGAGGAATTTGACCTGCACGCGTTGCTGTTTGTAACCATCAACAATTGGCCCGCTCTCAATAACCTTTCAGGACAGACAAACAAGGGATACCACGGATGCACGCACTGTTTAGCTGACACCGAAAGTATATACCTGGACAAATGCAGGAAGAATGTGTACCTGGGCTATCGTCGATTTCTTCCGACCAACCATCAATGTCGAAAGAAAGGCAAGCATTTCAAAGGCGAGGCAGATCACCGGAAGAAGCCCGCCATGCGTAACTGTGATCACGTACTTTCTATGGTCAATGATTTAAAAGTAATCTTCAGAAAGGGTCCCGACGGACTATCTGTTCCGAGTGACGTTGCGGGACACGCACCCATGTGGAAGAAGAAAACTATATTTTGGGACCTACCCTACTGGAAAGACCTAGAGTTCCGCTCTTCGATCGACGTGATGCACGTGACGAAGAACCTTTGCGTGAACCTGCTAGGCTTCTTGGGCGTGTATGTGAAGACAAAAGATACAGCTGAGGCACGGGAGGACCTGCAACGTTTGCATGAAAAAGACGGTATGCCTCCAAAGCAGTATGAAGGTCCTGCCAGCTACGCTCTTACCAAAGAAGAGAAGGAAATCTTCTTTGAATGCCTGCTTAGTATGAAGGTCCCGACTGGCTTCTCGTCGAATATAAAGGGAATAATAAATATGGCAGAGAACAAGTTCCAGAACCTAAAGTCTCATGATTGCCACGTGATTATGACGCAACTGCTTCCAGTTGCATTGAGGGGGCTTCTACCGGAAAACATCCGATTAGCCATTGTGAAGCTATGTGCATTCCTCAATGCAATCTCTTAGAAGGTGATCGATCCAGAAATCATACCAAGGCTAAGGAGTGATGTGGTGCAATGTCTTGTCAGTTTCGAGCTGGTGTTCCCACCATCCTTCTTCAATATCATGACGCACGTCCTAGTTCATCTAGTTGACGAGATTGTCATTCTCGGCCCCGTATTTCTACACAATATGTACCCCTTTGAGAGGTTCATGGGAGTCCTAAATAAATATGTCCGTAACAGCGCTAGGCCAGAAGGAAGCATCTCCATGGGCCATCAAACAGATGATGTCATTGGGTTTTGTGTTGACTTCATTCCTGGCCTTAAGAAGATAGGTCTCCCTGAATCACAGTATGAGGGGAGACTGACTTGAAAAGGCATGCTTGGAGGGGACTCAATAATATGCAGGGACGGATATTCTTGGTCTCAAGCACACTACACAGTACTAATGAACTCTACCTTGGTGACCTTGTATATCGATGAACACAAGAACAGTCTGCGCTCCAAACACCTGGAGCGGTGCGACGACTGGATTACAAGTGAACACATCAGGACTTTCAGCAGTTGGTTGGAAACACGTCTCAGACGTGAGAACACTGTTTGTGCTGAGTTGTACTGATTGTCCAGGGGACCATCTTCGACTGTATTGACTTACAAAGGATACGAGATAAGTGGGAATACATTTTACACGATCGCCCAAGATCAAAAGAGCACCAACCAAAACAGCGGTGTCCGCTGATACGCCTCCGTCCTATCTACTTTTCCGAACTCTTTTGCCCTTGTTTTGGACTCTAATTTGCATGATTTGAATGGAACTAACCCGGACTAATGCTGTTTTCAGCAGAATTGCCATGGTGTTGTTTTTGTGCAGAAATAAAAGTTCTCGGAATGACCTGAAAACTTACGGAGATTTTTTTTGGAATTAATGAAAAATACATGCGCAAAGATCCACCAGAGGAGGTGAGCCAGTGGTCCACAAGCCCAGGAGGCACGGCCACCCCCCCAGGCCGCACCTACTAGGCTTGTGGGGTCCACAGAGCTCCACCGCCTCGAAACTCAGCTCTATTTAGTCTATCTCGCCTGGAAAAAAATCAAGGAAAAGAGTTCATCGCGTTTTACGATACGGAGGCGCCGCCACCTCCTGTTCTTCATCTGGAGGGCAGATCTGGAGTCCGTTTTGGGCTCCGGAGAGGGAAAATCATCGCCATCGTCATCATCAACCTTCCTTCATCGCCAATTCCATGATGCTCTGCACCGTTCGTGAGTAATCTCATCGTAGGCTTGCTGGACGGTGATGAGTTGGATGATATCTATCATGTAGTCGAGTTAGTTTTGACGGGGATTGATCCCTAGCATCCACTATGTTCTGAGATTGATGTTGCTACTACTTTGCCATGCTTAATGCTTTGTCACTAGGGCCCGAGTGCCATGATTTCAGATCTGAACCTATTATGTTGTCGCCAATATATGTGTGTTTTAGATCCTATCTTGCAAGTTGTAGTCACCTACTATGTGTTATGACCCGGCAACCCCAGAGTGACAATAGCGGGAACCACTCCCGAAGATGACCATAGTATGAGGAGTTCATGTATTCACCAAGTGTTAATGCATTGGTCCGGTTCTTTATTAAAAGGAGAACCTTAATATCCCGTAGTTTCCATTAGGACCCCGCTGCCACGGGAGGGATGGACAATAGATGTCATGCAAGTTCTTTTCCCTAAGCACGTATGACTATATACGGAATACATGCCTACATTAGATTGACGAACGGGAGCTAGTTACATATCTCTCCGTGTTATAGCTGTTACATGATGAATCACATCCGGCATAATCATCCATCACCGATCCAATGCCTACGAGTCTTTTACTACTGGTCCTTGCTACGTTACTTTGCCACTACTGCTGTTACTTGCTGCTACTGTCACTACTGCTGTTACTTGTTACTTTGTTGTTACCTGCTGCAAGACTTTTCTGGCGCCATTGATACATCAAGTCAGGAATAGTCTGCCGTCAACAGACCTTTTTCTGGCACTGTTGCTATCATACCACTTTGCTACTAATACTTTGCTTTGAGATATTAATCTTTCAGGTGTGGTTGAATTGACAACTCAACTGCTAATACTTGAGAATATTTTTTCGCTTCCCCTTGAGTCGAATCAATAAATTTGGGTTGAATACTCTACCCTCGAAAACTGTTGCGATCCCCTATACTTGTGGGTTATCATCCGCTTTGATGCAACAACCGAGAGGGGAATAGACACATATTATGGTTACATAGTGGACATATGGGAACTTGACTACGGACATGATTTTAAGGTCCCTTTGTTTAAGTGCAAATGGGTCAATCTGTCAGGAGGCGGGGTACAGGTAGACCCATAGTACGGAATGACAACAGTGGATCTGAACAATCTTGGGTACACCGACGAACCGTTCACCCTAGCCAATGATGTGGCACAGGTTATCTATGTGAAGGACATGTCTACCAAACCAAGAAAAAGATAAGATAAGGAAGTGAATACGTCATACAATGAGCCAAAGCGCCACATAGTTCTTTCAGGAAAAAGGGACATCTTGGGAGTAGAGGGCAAGACAGACATGTCCGAAGATTATGAAAAGTTTCATGCAATTCCTACCTTCAAAGTCAAGGCTGACCCAAGCATCCTGATAAATGATGAAGATTATCCATGGTTACAGCGCAATAAGGAAAGGACACAAGCGAAGAAAAAGTGAAGACTTTATCCACAACTATTATGATGATACCATGCCAACTTTCAACCTTTTCTTTCTTCTGTAACCCTCTCTACTTTCTTGCACATGCTATGTGGGTGAAATGATGATACCATGCCAACCTGGAACCTTTTCAGAGTTCATTTCAAATGCTTTTCAATTTCATGGTCTTATAGCTCAAAATAAACAGTAAATGCATGAAAAATAACAAATGAAGTCAGAAAGGGTTGTAAATTGATGATGTGGCTTTGAATGGTGAATTTTGAACACACAAAAACTATGGAGTTCAAATAAGTTCAAAAAACTGAAATCCCTTTGTAACAGACGAGTTTTCGTATGAAACCCTCATACGTCGAAACAGATTGTCCGTTTTGTACACGAAGTGCATCCAGTTTTTTCCGTAACCCTCTCAACTTTCTTGCACATGCTATGTGGATGAAATGATGATACCATGCCAACTTGGAACCTTTTCAGAGTTCATTTCAAATGCTTTTCAATTTCATGGTCTTATAGCTCAAAATAAACAGTAAATGCATGAAAAATAACAAATGAAGTCAGAAAGGGTTGTAAATTGATGATGTGGCTTTGAATGGTGCATTTTGAACACAGAAAAACTATGGAGTTCAAATAAGTTCACAAAAATGAAATCCCTTTGTAACAGACGAGTTTCCGTATGAAACCCTCATACTTCGAAAGAGATTGTCCGTCTTGTACATGAAGTGCATCCAGTTTTTTGCCGTAACCCTCTCAACTTTCTTGCACATGCTATGTGGATGAAATGATGATACCATGCCAACTTGGAACCTTTTCAGAGTTCATTTCAAATGCTTTTCAATTTCATGGTCTTATAGTTCAAAATAATCACTAAATGCATGAAAAATAACAAATGAAGTCAGAAAGGGTTGTAAATTGATGATGTGTCTTTGAATGGTGTATTTTGAGCACAGAAAAACTATGGAGTTCAAATAAGTTCAAAAAAATGAAATCCCTTTGTAACAGACAAGTTTCCGTATGAAACCCTGATACTTCGAAACAGATTGTCCACTTAGTACACGAAGTGCATCCAGTTTTTGTCGTAACCCTCTCAACTTTCTCGCACATGCTATGTGGGTGAAATGATGATACCATGCCAACTTGGAACCTTTTCACACTTCATTTCAAATGCTTTTCAATTTCATGGTCTTATAGCTCAAAATAATCAGTAAATGCATGAAAAATAAAAAATGAAGTCAGAAAGGGTGGTAAATTGATGATGTGGCTTTGAATGGTGCATTTTGAACACAAAAACTATGGAGTTCAAATAAGTTCAAAAAAATGAAATCCTTTTGTAACAGACGAGTTTCCGTATGAAATCCTGATGCTTCGAAAGAGATTGTCCGTTTTGTACACGAAGTGCATCCAGTTTTTGTCGTAACCCTCTCAACTTTCTTGCATATGCTATGTGGATGAAATGATGATACCATGCCAAATTCCAACTTTCTTGAAGCTAAGCAACGTGCAGGTGAGCACTGCGCATATCCCTTCATCGTCTCTACACTTAGGGCTTATAAACCGCTGTAAGTGCCTCTCGCTTGGCGAGGTGGGACTAAAAACAGGTGCAGAAAGAATCAACTAAAAAACTCATTTACCGGTTCATGCCACGAACCGGTACTAAAAGGTGCTCGTGGGGCCCGAGCCTTAGAACCTATACCAAATAAAATGCCTTTATAACAGCCTTAGAACTGGTACTAAAGGAATCAACTAAAAAGCTTTTATAAACCTCTAGTATTATTGAAACTAGAATTATATAGAATTTATGCAACTAAAATTATCAAAGTATTTTCTGTTCAAAACATTAAAAGCAAAAATAATTATCATAAAAGAAAATAAATAAGTAATTAGAATTTTGTTACAAACTTTAATAGCAAAAAGAATTATCATAAAAGAAAATAAATAAGTAATTAGAAACAAAAAAGAAAGCAAAAAAACTGGATTTTTTTTTAAAAAGTGCCACCTACACGGCCACCACGGCGTGCATACGACTAGAAACCCGTTACTAGGGCCAGGATGCAGGCCCGCAGTAGGCCCAATAGGCCCACAAGCACATAGAGTGATTTTAGGCTCGTAAGCGTGTAGTAGAGAGGAGCTCGAAGTGGTTGGTTCGGCAGGCCTTATAAACCACTCCGAGCCCCTCTCGGCTAGCGAGGTGGGACTAAACATAGCACCGCACCGCGCCAGTGCAAGGCCTTTGGTCCCAGTTGGTGGCACGAACCGGGACTAAAGGGGGCATTAGTCCCGGTTGGTGCCACCAACGGGGACCAACGACCTCTGCTTCCCGCCCTTCGGGCTGCTGAAAAGTGACCTTTAGTCCCGGTTGGTGACACCAACCGGGACCAATGCCACCATTAGTCCCGGTTGGTGCCACAAACCGGGACCAAAGGCCTCTGCTTCCCGCCCTTCGGGTTGCTGAAAAGAGACCTTTGGTCCCTGTTGTTGACACCAACCGGGACTAAAGGTGGGGCTATATAAGCGGCAGTTTAGAAATTTTGATCTCTCCCCGTCTCTCCATTCGATCCCGACACTGACGCCGCCCCTGCCCCCGACGCTGCCAGGTTGTCGGAGTCACTTCCGCCCCCGAAGCCATCCTCGTCGTCGCCGCCACGTACGTCGGCCGCCTGCGCCTCCTCCATCTGCCCGCCAACGAGCAACCCGGCCCTCCTCTGCTTCCCACGGTGAGATCCGCCGCCACTCCTCCCTCTCCTCTTCTAGCTCCGGCCTCCTCCCGTCGGGCTATGCTCTGGCGCCCCTCCTCTCCCCACGCCGCACTCAGGCGCCCCCATCCTCTCCCCTTAGAGCATGTGGCATAGTTTTACTGCATAGTTTCACCCTTCGTATCTCCAAAGCAGGGGATGCTAAAAATGTTCATGAATATCTCTTCTTTCTTCAATCAACCTTGAGAGAATTTGTTACTTTAGCAAGTCGCTGCATATTCCTATTCAACCCCTTTGCGCCTGGTTCAAACATTGTTTTTCTGCTCAATGGATGTGAAGCAAGTGCTGGTCGATCATGTTGATGAATGTCTCCACTTAAATTTGAGGCTTCTTGAATCTGGTGCTTTGCTTGGGACTAAGTCTAAACCTGATGTTCTGTCTTTTCTTGTTCCCGAGACAAGCTTCGGTTTAGAGAAAGATGAGTACATGCTGGTCAGTAAGTCATGTAAGTGGCGCAGAGCAGATACTCGTTTAGTGGTTCTTGAAGTTCGTTGTAGCACTAGAGCAACCAGATTCTTTGGTTTCAAGCCTGCTACACTATCTATGATCAGAGCAAAGAAAACTTTTGTTAGACCAAGATTGACACCAAGTGTAGTTGCACCAAGCACTTCGAGCAGGACCCCTTATCAGGATGAACTGCCACCACCAACTCCAATTCATCTCATGTAGCATTAGGCTATTAATGAATGTGCGATTCCTGCTGAAGAAGTTTCTGAAGCACATATCATGGAAACTGAGGGTAGTCTTTGCACTTTAGGATTATCTCTATAAAGTTGGGCTAGCTTTTGCACTTCACTTTTTTCTTAAACCTCTCATTTCACTAGTTTCTTTGTGTTCTTTTGGAAATTTGCTAGCACTTAAACTTGTATTTTTGCAATGGTGAACATGCCGTGGAATGTTTTATGTTGGAATGTCAAGGTCTTTAATGAGATGATAAATGCTTAGCACTGCGAAACAAGACTGATGAATCTAGTTGTCACATTGTTTGTCTGGAAGAAACAAAAAAAGAAAACTTTGATAATTATTTCATGAGAAATTATTGACTATGTCATTTTGGTATATTTGAATATGTCCGATCTAGAGGCGCATCTGGGGGTCTGGCCATATTTTGGTGTAGTAGTCATTTCGCCGGTGCCGTGCACCCCCATGCTCAGATGATAAATGCTTAGCACTGCGAAACAAGATTGCTGAATCTAGTTGTCGCACTTCAAAAATATATAATGCGAGATAAGATATAACATAGAAAGTGTAAATTCTTGATAAAAGTACGTCGCTACTGCATGACTCAATCACTCACACAATAACCTCATGATGCACCTATGCCATCTCTATCTATCGACGCAGTGCTTGCGGCTAATCCCACCACGTGGGGATTGTGACAACATAAATAGACAACGCATTTGTCAAGGCTCTCGTGACGCACCAGGCGACCCCCCGGTCCACCACGCCACCGCTGCTCCCTCCTCCGTATAGCTCCCAATTCCCTCATGTCGAAGTTATCCGGGAGGGGGTTATATCGCATATTCACATAGAAGTTATCCGCTATGAAGATAAGGAAGCGGAAGAAAAAGAATGAGAGGAAAAGGGAAAATAAGAAGAGGAAGAAAGGAGAAGAAGAGGAAAGGAAGAAGAGGAGAAATAAATTAGAAGAGGAAAAAGAAGAAAAAGAAGAGGAGAAGAAGAAAGATTCTTCTCTATTCCTTTCTTCTTCTCCTTTTTTTTCTTCTTTTTTTTCTTCGATCGCTTCTCTTATATTCCTTTCTTCTTCTCCTCTTTTTATTTCTTCTTCTTCCTTTTTGGTAACTATATGATGAATGGATGTGGCTATGTATGTATGAATATAATGTTCATAGCATTTTTTTGTTTATATATGTTTTTTTCATATATGTATTATTTTTTTATTTAGGTTAGTAGATATCGATTTTAGGTTAGTGCTTAGTAGTTGAACTAGTTGATTTAATAAAACTACTTTATTAAATTTTACTATATATAGAAGTAGTTTATTTTTAGTAAGAACTACTTTATTTTATTTATTTATAGTAATTGCTTAGTAGTTGAACTAGTTGATTTAATAAAACTACTTTATTAAATTTTACTATATATAGAAGTAGTTTATTTTTAGTAAGAAGTACTTTATTTTATTTATTTATAGTAAGTGCTTAGTAGTTGAACTAGTTGATTTAATAAAACTACTTTATTTTACTATATATAGAAGTAGTTTATTTTTAGCAAGAAAATTAGTAGAACTAGTTTATTTTTTTAGTTCATTTTACGATGCCTATCCCGCATCCTGGTCGTCGACTCGGCGGAGGACACCTGCTTGATCAGAGGGGCCATGTCCGGGACTGGGCTCCGCCCGGCTGGTATTGGGAGGTGCTACCTTCCGGGGGGCGTAGGTTGGTGAGGAGCCAGCCCGTTGTTGACCCGATCCTTGTTTGGTGGCGGTCGCGTGGGCCAGTGACGGTGCCGAGGCTTTCGGACACCGCGGAGGTGATACGTCACCGTGTCAGCGAGGAGGACGAGCACGTCCGTCGCTACATGGTTGCGTTGGAGGGCAGGTTCGACAATACCTGGCAGGTTCTTCTGGGATCTCACTGGAGCTATGATCCTGTGATGGTTCCTTCTCTTTGGGTGTCCACCGCCCGCGACGATACCCGTCGGGCGCTACGGTTCTAGCTGTATTAGTGATGCTATATGTATGATAGTATTCGAGGAGTATTAGTGATAATATTCGACGATGTACGGACACAAGATGATGTAGTTTTGCTTATAATTGAATGCATGCTAATTTGAATACTACTTTATTTTACGATTTGGTTTTGCTTAGTGGTCCTACCTAATACTGATGATCATGTGCTAAGAACAATTAAGTAGGGTTGGTTCGATGACTACGAGGATGATGATCGTATGACTTGTTATTAATAACGAGTAGAAGTTGTATGATGATGATTAATTAGTAGGACTTGTTATTATATATGATGATGCATGATGCGAGCATGAAGAGTTATTATATATCAGCGGGTGAAATGAACATGGATTGGATTATTGAAGTGAAGGCAACATGCATGTGGTGCATGTCGAAAGTAGTACAATCCAAACTTGATCAAGTTAGGATTAGTATTACTTTCGACATGCACCACATGTTGCCTTCACTTCAATCTAAGCCGTGTTAACGTTAGGCATAGCAGTAGCGTTGGTAAACCAAGCACAGAGATATATAAGAGAGGACACTTTTTCTCTATTAGCCAGGTAATAAGAACCTAAATTAACCCCTAAACCAGCCCCTTTCAAAAAAAAACCTCAGCTCTAGCCAGGTGCTGACGCGTGGATGCCTTTTCGTCCCGGTTGGTGTCACCAACCGGGACTACAGGCCCCCCCTGCTTGGCCTGGCTGCAGCAGCCACGTGGAGGCCCATCTGTCCCGGTTCGTGTAAGAACCGGGACTAAAGGCCAAGGGCATTAGTAACGACCTTTTTGTCCCGGTTCCAAAACCGGGACAGAATGCCCTTACGAACCGGGACAAAAGGCCCTTTTTCTACTAGTGCAAACACAAACACTCACATACATACATATGCATTCACCCGTATGAAGGCACACACACTTTGCCTTATTACCTTAAAACATGACAAAAACAACATCTAACACCTAGCCTTTTATTAATAGTTTAGCCCAATATAATCACGTAAAAGGGCATCAAAATTATGTATAAATGATGTAAAAGGTAGCATCACATGAAACAATTATAGATACGCTAGAGACGTGTCACAATGATACAACCTTTCGTACACCAAGTGTTTTCTTTACGTAGACTCTCTAACAAAAGATAATTTGCAAGTGCAAAAGAGCTAATGTGCAACATTGTAAACTACAAATAATTAGAAGTTCTGTACCAAAAATTTAAGTTGCAATAAAGTAAAAGAGAGTGAGTGCGAAAAAAGTGGTGGTACGTGTTGCGGAATTATCCTATGGCAATTGTCTATGGTAAAATAACCGATTGACATAGTTGTAGTTTTATGTGTGGGAGAAGCACGTGTCATTGTACGGTCCTTATTTGAACTAATACATACTTATGACTCAAACCTTAGCAAGCATCTCAAATCTAACACTCTATTAAGATAAACCTAGTCATAGCATTAAGTTATATGGGTCATCTCTATCTAGTATGCTTTTACTCCTATAGGATACACTAATTTTTTTTCACTCCGGACACCCTACATATATTCATCATTATACATTACTAAACCTCGAGTGTTATTCAATGTACACGCGCATGCTCATATATTTACACAAGGGGGGATGGTCACCGTATATTAAATAAAAAAACTACTCACACACAACAATGTGCAACAAATCAGTGAATAACAATTCATCACATAAATCATCATGTTTAAGTAAAAGATTATAGAGATTTTTCAGTGACCCGACCAATGCATAGAGGATGGATTTGGTGATGGAGATGATCCTGAAGTCATTTGAGAGAATGGTGATGATCACACAGTTCCCCCAACATTGTTCCGATACCAACGTAAGAGAGGGGGAGCCTCCCTCCTCCACCTTTTTCTTCTTCCTTCGCATCCCCCTGAGCGAGGGACGGATTCCCGCAATGTTTTCCGGCTCCATGGTTGTGGACGATGAGAGCCTCCCCCCAAGATTGGATCTGAATTTTGGGGAGCAGTTTCTGCATGTTGAAATCTGAGTCCCCTCATTGTTTTATTTGTTTTCACACATCCCTAACTCTATGAAATCTAGAATTTTAAGGCAGCGGAGATAAATTTGAGGCCAATTTTCGATGAAAATAATATGTCTAGGGTATGCTCGAGGCTCCCACATGTACATGGGTCTACTCTGGTAAAAAAGAATGTGACATATTTTTGTTTTATTTTTCGGGTCTCCAGAAACACCTATTTCTATTGCACAAAAAATAATGAAAAAAGCAACCACCACTTCACGCTGGATTAATATGTTAATCCAATAAAATGGTAAGAAAGTGTTCTAGAACTATGTATAAATGATGTGAACATAGCTTGAACATAATAATAAAGGAATTTATATTTCGGTGCCCCTGGTTGCTGAGTTGTTCTCAGTTTTGCACAAGGCATCTAAATTTTCTCACTTTTTCCATCCACGACTCGTCCCAGTCTCATAGAATACCAAACGGGGCCTTGCCATCGGGTCAAAGCAGCTGGCCGTTATCGTCTCATTTAGTGATACGTGGGTTCGGCTATCTTAGGATTGGTGGGTTGCGTATGACAGGTGGGCCGTGGCCATGACAACATTTGACGAGTGGGACTTAGGCAAGGTAAGTTATCACTTTATTTTGCCTAAAATGGCCCGTCTCGAGAGAGCCACTGCATCCTCCACCCAGCCCCATGCCGCCATCGCCATGCCCCCTAGCAGCCCTATAGACAACTCTGATCGTGTGACTGAGCTCCGGTGGCGCAACGATGTTGTTATACTGGCGAGCAACCTTCCTCCCATATGCAGGAACAAAAAGTGATCATTGGCCGACCAGTATGTTTCTAATAGAAACCCTAGCAATCAGGATTAATTTATAAGTCGATTGAATGGGTGATTCAGCGATGTGGGAGCCCATTTTAATTCTATGATTTGTCAATTTGGTCTTTGATTGATGGCTAGCAGGTCCGAGCGAGAAGAGGGTGATGGTTTGTTTTGCACCGACGATGAGATGTTGGTGGCCAAGTGCAAGGAGATATGCTCCTGGATTCCCACCGTGAGATCTCTTGTCATGCACTCGCTGGGCCTGACATTGGAAGTGACAAGGGATGAGCTGAAGAGGATACTTCATAAAGGCAAGGGGGCAGTACCCATTGAGATTCTCATGTGGACAATGGCAAAGGCGATGGAGTGATTGGATCATCGATAGAGAGCCCGCCCGTATGAGTACCGCTCTCGCCTCTCCTCGCCAAATCTAAAGGCGAAAGGGCTGGTGAATTTGTATATCATCGCACATGAGGAGGATGCACAATAGGATAGCTATCAGTTGGGGTTGGAAATCACTACACAAGGGGAGAGTTATCGTGACGAGGAAGACATGAATTTAGCAATTAATGTGGACAACAAGGATGAGCAGATGGTTGCCGAATGCATGAGCACTTGGAGGCTGATGTCAACGAGGAAGTGGCGCTAGTGACATTCAAGGCCAAGGTTGGCTAGAAGAATGCCCTAATTGTGGTGGAGCGGTATGAGCTATCGGTGAAGTTTGAGTAGAATGCTCAACACTCCAACCGCCATCTTAAGCATCACCAGTAGCTCACCATCTTAAGCATCACTAGCAGTTCATTTCCCTTTATTTTTTTCCTTCTAGCTAGTGTTCAGGATCCAACATGTGGATACCATGTTAACCAAAAACAATATGTGATTTGTGTGTGTTTAATCATCAGTTGTATGCTATATTTTTGATTTCATTGGTTGAGTTTGTTCTACATGTCCAAATAGACTGCATCATACAAAATTTGCCAAAAATAGCAGCATGCAAAACTTACCAAATTAGGAACATGCAAAATGTACTTAAATGGTGTCAAACTTGCAATGTTGACTATTCAAAACTTGTGGTATGTTTCTAGTTTATGATTTTCCCACTTACTATTTCACACAAGAGGGGTTCATGCACAAGGATTTCAATTTTTTAGGGTTTTTCATATTCTTTGATTTTCCACATAATGGGGTCAAACATCTAATGTTGACCGTTCATACCAAATTGTTTGACATTTCAACTTTTCTTGTCCCGAGTGCATGCACCACCAACATTAGACATAAAATGATTTTTCTCAATTTTCATGATCAAACTACATCACACTTGTAGTTCAAATTTGAGAAAATTCAAACAATTCACCAAAAATCCAGTAAATCATTGAAATATAGCAATATAACCTTGAAATTCATGAAAGTTGGCCAATGTTTTCTTTAAGTTGTGGTATTGCTAGTTCATGAATTTTTCCCACTTACTATTGCACACAAGAGTGCTTCAAGCACATGGATTTCAATATTTGAGATTTTTTCGTATTATTTGATTTCTCTACAAAATGGGTTCAAACTTGTAATGTTGACCATTCATACCAAATAGTTTGAATTTCACCTTTTCTTGTCCCAAGTGCATGTCCACCAACATTAGAGCATAAAATGATTTTCTCAATTTTCTTGACCAAACTACACCACACTTGTAGTTGAAATTTGAGGAAGTTTAGATAATTCACTTGTAATTCAGTAAATCATTGAAATATAGAAATATTACTCTAAAATTCATGAAACTTGGTCACTGGCCTTCCAATATGATATACTATCGATGAAAAATGAAAAGACCCAATTGTATAACTTATTTCATGCACTTCATTCACAAAAAAGGCCATTTCTAGCACTTGAAAATGGAAATAATTATTTTTATTTCAAAAAACTTGTTGTTCCTATGGAAACATAGCTCAAATGGTAACACCCATGGGTGGGCCAAATTTCAACATGTTATCATGGACAGTGCAATCGAAGTGGCTAGACCATGGGCATGTGCATTGAAATCCATGCAAATTCATACTACATAGACCATTTTGTAAACTATTTTTTAACTTGTGGTGTTGCTAGTTTATGATTTTTCCTACTCAACATGGCACAAAAGATGGCTTCATGCACAAGGATTTCAATTTTCCCCCGGCCACCCTAATGCCACCCCTCGATGTGCATGAGCACCAACAACCGGTAGATGTCAATATATTGTCCAACCAACACTGGAATCAGTGAGAAGAGCAACACTACTCTGCACTGCTATGCGTCGATGACTAACCGCTCATACTCATGATATGCTTTGGGTTTCCCTGAAGAGGAACGGGCGATGCAACACAATATAGGTAAGTATTTTTCTCAAACACTTGCAGCTAACACGGGCAAGAGGGTTGCCTATCCCCTTGGACCCATTATTTGCAAGCAAGTAAAGTATGTAGATGATAGTTGATAAATGAAAAATAAACAAAAAGTAAATAAAGGCAGTGAGGTAATTGTAGCGTTTGTAAACGTATAAGTGAATAGCCTCGTGGGGTCGTAGTTTCCCTAATGGCGTCTCATGTAATAAGCATACACTGGGTAAATAAATTACTGTTGGGAAATAGATAGGAAAGAACATAGTTATGTGATATTCATGACAATGATCATGTGTATATAGGCATCAAGTCCGTAACCAAATAGGCCGACTCCTGCCTGCACGTATTTCTATTACTCCACCCATCGACCGCTATCAACATGCATCTAGAGTATTAAGTGAAATATAGTAATGCTTGGAGAATAATGACAGGATGTAGACAAAGAGAACTCAAGCAATATGAATTAACCCCATCATTTTATCCTTAGTGGCAACAATACAAAGATGTATCTTAACCCCTTCTATCACTGGGGTAAACAAACAAGTCAGATTGAACCTACTACAAAACATCTGTCTCATTGAAGAAACATCAATCTAGCTAGTTGGCCAAACTATTTCAATAGATCGGAGAGATTTATGAAGCTATCATAATCATGCAAATAAGAATCATAATTATAATTTCAGAGAAGACTCAAATCTTTATCATGAATAATTCAAACATAAACCCACAATTCATCGAATCCCAACAAACGCACCGCACAAAAGGATTACAACGAATAGATAAAAGCTAAGTTACAATGGTCATTGTATTCAACATCAAAAGAGGGAGAGAGAGAGGCATGTAGGTACAACTACATGAAATTAGTGGCCTCATGTACAACAATATACTTTTTCACCAAATTTTGCATGTTCATTTCCTCATAGCCTCATCTTTTGCATATCTAATCATCAGGTTTCTTGTTAAAATCCAATATGTACATTAATGGCTCCTATACTTAATGACTCTTTCTCCACTTGACTTGTCTTGTCATATTGAAGATCGAATGCATGATCATTTTATTCTAGTTGCCTCGGTAATGATGAGTTGATGAATATACTTCTCGCCCCTTGTTGGTTACACCAAGTGGAAGGTGGAGATGTAGTCAGCAGCAGATTACCCTTGCACGGGGACTGTAAGGTTTATCGAACTAGGAGCACTCCGAGGATCAATAAGTACGTGTCCGCTGCTCTAGCGCTAGCAGAAGACGTGGACCTGCACACATAACAAATAACTTTCCTCCCAACGAGTACAGAGAGGCTGTCAATCTCTCCGGCTTTGTAGTTTGCAAAGGATCAAAACACAAGCGGGAATAGTGATAGTGATTGCAACAGGAAAGTAAATGAAAGTGATAAATGGTGGAGGTGTAAACAATGGTGGTAATATGCACCTGATTCACATGATGTTCACTAGTTAAACAATGACATGGGTAAACAAATTACAGCTGGGCAATTGACAGAATTATAAACGCAGCGCAATGCTAATTATGCTACTTGAAAGTTAGAGGCTCAATAGTAATGGGCAGTACGGCAAGACAAGTAGACCGTTTATTCATCAACATCTACTTACTAATCATCCACCTTGAGATATCTATCCAGAACATCTCACTGGTATTAAGTTGCGAGCCCCACCCAAAGTGTAAACTCAAAGCAACGGACAACTGCATTAACGAACTTTGCGTAAGGTAAACAATACTTGCAACCGTGGTCACAAGCACCGTTGTTTTCTCCTTGGTGGCAATAGCACATCCCCTAGTTTCATGTTTATGTCACTCACGCTAGACATCAGGGGGATGAACCCACAATCATGCATAATGCTCCCTCTTGGAGTTACAATCTACTACCCGACCAAAGCAATAAAGAGCAGCGGAGAACATGCATGAATCACTAAACAACATAATATAAAAGGATAAGAAAATATATAACTCATAACAATCTGAACATAACTCATAATCCATCGGATCCCAACAAACCAAGCATAGCAATAGCAGGAAAATTACATAGGTGCCTTAATCATGTAGGGAAGCTCACAAGGGCTAATCATTGAAGCACAAGATTGGAGAGAAGACATCACATAGGTGTTGGGGAACATTGCATCGGAAACAAAATATTTCCTACGCACACGAAGACCTATCATGGTGATGTTCATCTACGAGAGGAGATTTGGATCTACGTACCCTTGTAGATCACACAGCAGGAAGCGTTAAGAAACGAGGTTGATGTAGTGGAACGTCTTCACATCCCTCGATCCGCCCCACGAACCGTCCCGCGATCCGTCCCACGATCTGTTCCGATCAAGTGCCGAACGGACGACACCTCCGCGTTCAGCACACGTACAGCTCGACGATGATCTCGGCGTTCTTGATCTAGCAAGCAAGACGGAGAAGTAAATGAGTTCTCCGGCAGCGTGACGGTTCTCCGGTGGTGGTGATGATCTACTCCTGGAGGGCTCCGCCCGAGCTCCGCAGAAATACGATCTAGAGGTAAAACTATGGTGCCTAGATCTGAGTTGCACGTGGCAAAAGTTGTATCAAATCAGCCCTAAAACACCACTATATATAGGAGGGAGGGGGAGGAGGCTGCCTTGAGGACCAAGTCCCCAAGGGGGCGCCGACCAAGAGGAGAGGAGGAGTCCTACTCCAATCCTAGTACAACTAGGATTGGAAAGTGGAGTCCTTCTCTTCCTTCCCACCTTTCATTTTTTTTCTTGGGTTTTCTATCCTTGGCACATAGGCCCTCTTGGGCTGTCCCACCAGACCTCTAAGGGCTGATGCGCCACCCCTAGGTCCTTTGGGCTTCCCCGGGGAGGGTTGCCCCCCTCCCGGTGAACTTCCGGAACCCATTCGTCGCTCCCAGTACATTCCCGGTAATGCCCGAAAACCTTCTGGTAACCAAATGAAGTCATCCTATATATGAATCTTTGTTTCTGGACCATTTCGGAAACCCTCGTGACGTTCGTGATCTCATCCGGGACTCCGAACAACATTCAGTAACCACACATATAACTCAACTATACTAAAACATCATTGAACCTTAAGTGTGCAGACCCTGTGGGTTCGAGAACTATGTAGACATGCCCCGAGGTACTCCTCGGTCAATATCCAATAGAGGTACCTGGATGCCCATATTGGATCCTACATATTCTCCGAAGATCTTATCGGTTGAACCTCAGTGTCAAGGATTCATATAATCCCGTATGTCATTCCCTTTGTCCTTCGGTATGTTACTTGTCCGAGATTCTATCGTCGGTATCCGCATACCTATTTCAATCTCGTTACCGGCAAGTCTCTTTACTCGTTCCGTAATACAAGATCTCGTGACTTACACTTAGTCACATCACTTGCAAGGCTTGTGTGTGATGTTGTATTACCGAGTGGGCCCCCGAGATACCTCTCCGTCACACGGAGTGACAAATCCCAGTCTTGATCCATACTAACTTAACGGACACCTTCGGACATACCTGCAGAACACCTTTATAGTCACCCATTTACGTTGTGACGTTTTATGCACACAAGGTATTCCTCCGGTGCCAGTGAGTTATATGATCTCATGGTCATAAGAACAAATACTTGACACGCAGAAAACAATAGCAATTAAACGACACGATCAATATGCTACGTTCATAGTTTGGGTCTTGTCCATCACATGATTATCCTAATGATGTGATCTTGTTATCAAGTGACAACACTTGCCTATGGTCAGGAAACCTTGACCATCTCTGATCAACGAACTAGTCAACTAGAGGCTCACTAGGGACAGTGTGTTGTCTATGTATCCAGACATGTATTTGAGTTTCCAATCAATACAATTCTAGCATGGATAATAAACGATTATTATGAACAATGAAATATAATAATAACTAATTTATTATTGCCTCTAGGGCATATTTCCAACAATAGCTACTAGTCATGGACTCATGGTCCAAGGAGGACTACTCACAACACGTCCGGGAAGTGTCCATGGCGGTGGAGAAGCTCCCGGAGGTCAATCCTGCCTCCGATGGGGTGCCGCGAAGAGGTCTCCTGACGCTCCCGATCTCGGAAGCGCGACGGAGGCGGAACAATGGAGAAATTTGTGATTCTAGATATCATGGAAGGGTTTATGATCGGAGGGGTAAATATAGGCCAAAGAAGGGCGTCAGAGGAGGTGGGGCCCACCCAGGCGACCTGTTGGCGCGTCCAGGGGCCAGGCCGCCTGGGCAGCTCATGGCTCCCCTCTGGCCCATCTTTGGTGCTCCAGAAGCTTCCGTCACGCTGATTTTTATGTATTTTTTTCTCGGGATTTTTGGGACTCCGTAAAATTGGGTAAAAGTCCCTTCAAAAAGACATCAGCAGACAGAAACTGGCACTGGGTGCACTGAGTTTGTAGGTTAGTCCAAATATGTGTAAAAAGATATGAAAGTGTAGCAAAACATATAACAATGTCAACCAAAAGATCATGGAACAAGCAGAAATTATAGATATGTTTGGGACGTATCAACATCCCCAAGCTTAATTCTTACTCGTCCTCGAGTAGGTAAATGGTAACACAAATAATTTCTGTGGTGACATGCTAACACACATATAAGAACTTCAAAGTAAAGAAAGTGAGACATGCAATTCAAGTCAAGACAATAACAAGCAAGAGTCTATATTTAGTATTGAAATTAGCAAAGTAAGAAAATAAAGGTGCAAGAGCCCTCGCTGTCCGTGACTCGAATGTCTCCAAATGGTGTTTGCGTGCAAGAAGTGGGAGATGGGTTTAGAGCATAGAAATATATTTTTAATTGAGAACTCGATCTACTAAACTTCACACTTGGTCTCCTTCGGAATATTATTTTTTCTCATCCCCAGACCACTTTCAGCACTCATGCAATGGATGAAGGCAAGCAAGATATGTTGTCACTTAGGATGTCAAAGAGAATAATGATGGGGAAGGAAGACAAAAAGGTGTGAAAGGCTCACATCAACGAGGACAACCATAGGCGAGAGAAAGCCAAATGATAGATATGATGTGAGGATTAGTGATTGCCATGCAACGGATGCACATATGAGCTAAGGTAAGCTCTCCAATGGAACTAGTGGGGGTGCATCCAACTTGCTTGCTCATGAAGACCTAGAGCTCATTTGAGGAGGCTCATCATTGGAATATACAAGCCAAGTTCTATAGTGTAAGGGTCCCCACATAGTTATTCATGAATGATAATTTCTATGTAGTACAAATATAACAATGGAGTACGAGTGTGGATCTTTCAAAAGGAATAGTAGTGTTGCCCCCTTCTCTCTTTTTATTTCTTTTATTTCTTTTATTTCTTTTTTTGTGGCCTCTTTGGCTCTTTCTATTTATCTCTCATTTGTCCTCTTTGGGATCTTTTAATTTGTCCTCTTTGGGATATTTTAATTTGTCCTCTTTGGGATATTTTCCTCACTTAAGGGCAACACTCTACGTTTTACAAGAATAAAAAGAAGATCATCACACTTTATACGAAGTACTCACATAAAGACAAATGAAAACTATCATGATGTATGCAAATGTATGCCTCTACCAATGTAGGAGGATAGGCAATGAAACTAGCGCGTCATGTAGCAATAATACGGGCAAGGCCCAACTAGCATGCGGCTCCTCGATCAAGCAAAAGCATGTATGACATGAAGATCAAGTCATGAGATGGTGGATGTTGCATGGCAATGTATCTCGGAAAGGCTATGGAAATGCCTTAATAGGTAGGTATGGTGGCTGTTTTGAGGAAAGATATAATGAGGCTTATGATGACAGAGCGTATCATGCCAAGGGTTTGGATGCACAGATGAAGTTTGCACCAACTCTCAAGATGAGAAAGGAAATGCACGGTACCAAAGAGGCTAGCAAAATATGGATGGTGGAAGTGCCAACAATCGAATACTCGCATTAGTCCGAAGAACTCATACACTTATTATCGGTAACTCTCTATCTAGTTAGGAAATTCACAAAGAGACAACCACCCCGAGGAGGAGTGTTTGGGGGTTTGGTTATCCTTGCGCATCCTCGACCCATGGTAACGTGAGGGTACTCTATATATTCCAACCCCTCCAGAGGTTAGAGATCAATTTAGTAGCTAGAGTTCTCAACTAATTTTTAGTTTTTGAAAAACACACGGATTTCCCAAAATACAACACCTATCACTAACAGGCTCAACCTCTTGTCACCAATAGTCCAAACAATACTCAAATCAATACCTCAAAACTATTGCAAGTTACTACTATACTTAAATAGCAAGCTCAATTACCTACTCATGCAAGACACACAAATCAGTGCAACAAGCCAACTCTCTAAACAAGATAAGCATGATAACTCAAGAGAGTTCCAAAAGCAACCTAAATAATAGCTCTTCAAAAGATAAATCATGAAAACTAAGAGCTAAGCATGAGAGCAACTATGAAAAGATAAAGAACACACATAAAAGATAAGCATGAAAACCTATGTTGTGTTCTAGGGTGGAGTGGAGCGTGTTTCTCTCCCAAACAAGGAAGCCTAGGTTGTGACTTGTTATGAACAGGAAGAAAAACTAAAACAAACTAAAAAGTAAAAAGCGGGATGCTCCAAGCATAGCACATAATATATGAAGTGATAAAAATATAGCATGGAGATGGACGAACAGATGATTGTTGATGGAGAAGGGGATGCACGGGGGCATCCCCAAGCTTAGACGCTTGAGTCTCCTTGAATATTTATTGGAGGTGCATGGGTGCATCCCCAAGCTCGAGCGCTTGACACTCCTGGATCTTCTTTCATCATCTTCCATCGCATACTGGAAAACTCCCTTCATACGAAACTCATCATAAGCTGATTAGAGTGTTTAGTGCCCATAATAAAATAATTTAATCTCTACTTGAAATAAATATTTTCATGAATAGCTACTGTTTCTCAATATTTCCAAAAGGTTTTTTCAAAGAAAAACCAAGCTTAAGATTTGCAAAACAATGAAAACACAAAACATGGCAGAATCTGGGAAAAACAAAACATCACGTAGTAAATATTTTTTTTCGGGGCACTTCTGCAACTAAAATCATAAAACTCAGAACAGATGCCAGAAAGACAATTATATAGAGCATACTTTCAAAAACATTCAGATCAAAAAGATGATATGGCAATTTTTTGCGAATTATTCCATCAAGCACACAAAATCTGTTTGTGGACAGCATGTCACAACTTTTGAACTTTCTTGCAATCGGAGGCTAAAACTTGGCACAAAGCTCGAAAATAAAGATACAATGATGTTGCTACAGTAGTAAAAAGCATCAATACCACTAAAACTGAAAGTAAAAACTCAAAGTAAAGATAACAAGGGTTGTCTCCCTAGAGCTCTTTCTTTATAGCCATAAAGATAGGCTTAAGATTTTAATGATGCTCTCATAGGAATAAGAGTTGCATAACAAAAGAGAACATCAAGAAGCAAATACCAAACACATTTAAGTCTAACATGCTTCCTATGCATAGGAATATTACAATAGAATAATTCATTGAAGCACAAAGCAATAAGCATAGGAAGGCAAAACAAGTGCAATTTCAAAACCTTCGACATAAAGAGCGGAAACTTCTTATTTTTTAAATATTTAGAACCATGTCTCCCCCTCTCATTATAAATTTCAGTGACATCATGGATGAACTCAACAATATAACCATTACATAAGGCATTATTTCCATGATCCAAAAGCATAAAAGTATCAATACTCTTCTTATAAGCAAAATCTTTCTTATTAGGAATTGTGAGAGTAAACAAATTATTATCATTATGGTAATCATCATATTTAGGAAGCATAGTATCAGCAAACCAAATTTTCTCCTCAAAAGTTCGGGGACTAAAAATATCATGTTCATCAAACCCGTCACCCCAAGCTTTGAGCTTTCCATGTCATTAGAAATATTGATATTCAAAGAAAGCATACTAATAACATTGCCACCATCATAATTTTTATGCAAATAATAAAGTTCTATAGGTTTTTTAAGTTTCTCCTCAAACACTTCATGTCCTAGTTCAAGATAAAGTTTATAAAGCTCTCTCATATTTTTGTTGTTTTCCATTAAGCCAAGGTCATCAAATTTTTTTGTGGTTATTTGGTATAAGACTCTAAAGCAAAGGTAAGAGATAGTGTGCAACTCCCCTATCTTGAAGACTCGAGTCCCCGGCAACGGCGCCAGAAATTTTCTTGATGATGAGTTGATGAAAATAATTCTCGCCCCTCGTTGGTTACCCCAAGTGGAAGGTGGGGATGTAGTCACCAGCAGATTTCCCTTACATGGGGACTGTAAGGTTTACCGAACGAGGAGGACTCCGAGGATCAACAAGTAGATGTCCGCTGCTGTGGCGCTAGCAGGAGACGTGGACCTGCACACACAACAAATAACTTTGCTCCCAACGAGGACAAAGAGATTGTCAATCTCTCCGGCCTTGTAGTTTGCAAAGGATCAAAACACAAGCGGGAATAGTGATAGTGATTGCAACGGGAAAGTAAATGAAAGCGGTAAATGGTGGAGGTGTAAATAATGGTGGTAATATGGGACTGAGTCACATGATGTTCACTAGTGATGTCTCTCTCCCAAAAGACGATAAACAACTATGCATGGGTAAACAAATTACAGCTGGGCAATTGACAGAATTATAAACGCACCGCAATGCTAATTATGCTACTTGAAAGTTAGAGGCTCAATAGTAATGGGCACTACGCCAAGACAAGTAGACCGTTTCTTCATCATAATCTACTTACTAATCATCCACCTTGAGATATCTATCCAGAACATCTCTCTCGTATTAAGTCGCGAGCCCCACCCAAAGTGTAAACTCAAAGCAACAGACAACTACATTAACAAACTTTGCGTAAGGTAAACAATACTTGCAACCGTGGTCACAAGCACCGTTGTTTTCTCCCTGGTGGCAACAGCACATCCCCTAGTCTCATGTTTCTGTCACTCAAGATAGACATCAGGGGGCATGAACCCACAATCATGCATAACACTCCCTCTTGGAGTTACAATCTACTACTCATCCAAAGCAATAAAGAGCAGCGGAGAACATGCATGAATCACTAAAGAACATAATGTAAAAGGATAATCAAATATATAACTCATCACAATCTGAACATAATCTCATAATCCATCGAATCCCAACAAACCAAGCATAGCAATAGCAGGAAAATTACATAGGTGCCTTGATCATGTAGGGCAGCTCACAAGGGCTAATCACTGAAGCACAAGATTGGAGAGAAGACATCACATAGCTACTCGTCATGGACTCATGTTCCAAGGAGGACTACTCACGGCACGTCTGGGAAGCGTCCATGGTGGTGGAGAAGGTCCCGGAGGTCAATCCTCCCTTTGGCAGGGTGCCGGGAAGAGGTCTCGTGACGCTCCCGATCTCGGAAGCGCTGCGGCAGTGGAACGATGGAGAAATCCATGATTCTGGATATCATGGAAGGGTTTACGATCAGAGGGCTAAATATAGGCCAAAGGAGGGCGTCCGAGGAGGTGGGGCCTACCCAGGCGACCTGTGGGAGCGGCCAGGGGCCAGGCCGCGCAGGGAGGCCGCCTGGGCAGCCCCTGGCTCCCCTCTGGCCCATGTTCGATGCTCCGGAAGCTTTCGTCCCGCTGATTTTTATATATTTTTCTCGGGATATTTGGGACTCTGTAAATTTTAGTAGAAGTCCCTGCAAAAAATACATCAGCACACAGAAATTGGCACTGGGTGTACTGAGTTAGTAGGTTAGTCCTAATATGTGTAAAAAGATATGAAAGTGTAGCAAAACATATAACAATGCCACCCAAAAGATCATGAAACAAGTAGAAACTATAGATACGTTTGGGACGTATCACTCGATCACTCTAATTAAATCAATATACTCATTTTCTCTCCCAATTTGTCACATTTGGTGGTTTCTTTAGTAAAGATTGACGGAAACTTGATGTAGTGTAGTCCTGGTGGTTACACGCTTGCTATTTTCTGCGAGCGTAGGTTCTTTATTCTCTTCCTCTAGCCCAATATAACCATAAAAATAAAACTAGCAAGTCAAAACAGCACAATATAGTTTATTTTCTTTCAATAGCATGATTTCATTTGAATTCTATACATAACTATGTAGTTGATCCCAACCAACATATTTATCGACATATGGAACTATGGTACCTCAACACCAACCATGTGTGGGAAAACGTCCACCTCAACATGTAACCCGTGCATGCAAAAATCTAAAATGTTTTAATTATATTATGCAGATTACATTCAATATTTTGTAATTATATTATTTTTAACTATACTTGTATTATTAATCAAAATATGAATGTTCATAAAATTAAATCTCACTAAAGTATTGCAAATAATTTCCTCAACAACGTGTGGGGTATCATCTAAATTAATAAAATCAAATCTATACTTAATTTCCTTCAACATTGTTACATTGTGTTATGTTCAATTCTTCACTCATTTCAAGTTTATTAAATAGTAGGAATTTAAATATTTGTAGAATTTGTTCTTGACGTCGACGATGCCCGGCCCGCATCCTCGTCGTCGACTCGGTGGCGACAACCTGCTTGACACGCGCAATGTCCGGGATTGGGCTCCGTCGGGCTGGCACTCGGAGGTGCTACCTTCCGAGGCGCACATCTTGGTGAGGAATCGGGTTCTCGTTGTCGACCCGGAGCTTCTTTGGTGGCGATCGCGTGGGCCACTTTCGGTGCCGAGGCTACCGGCCCCCGAGGAGGAGGTACATCGCCGTGTTAGGGACGAGGACGAGCACGTCCGTCGCTACATGGAGGTGTTGGACGGCAGGTTCTCCAATACCTCACACGTTCTTGAGGGATCTCACCCGAGCTATGATCCGGTGATGGTTCATTCCCTTTGGGTGTCCACTGCCCGCACCTCAGAACAGCGGCAGCTCTTTGTTGGTTGATCAGTTTTGTAATAATAATCGATAGATGTACTAGTGATAATATTTGAGAGATGTATTCAATATTATATTTGATAATATCAATTTGATGATGCATTAATTAAGTGGATTATTCGATGTATTAGTGATAATGTATATATGATGATCTTGCTAGCTAAAGTGAATACTTAATTGTTGTATCTTTCTTCTTGATTAGTTAAGCTATGGACGGTAGAGACAAAGACCATGATCAACAGTATATCTTGTATGACACAATACGCTCGGGAAACTAAGAGAATGAAGAACTAGATGATGGCTCACAATATTTGAACCCTTCTGGTGAGGGAATTGAGGAAGAACAACCAAGAGACGAAGGGGAACCAGACAATGATGACGAAAAACTTTTTCTCGAATCAACAAACTCCAGCGATATATATTTGGCCTCTGGTGATCATTAGATCTATTAATAGATCTATGTATATGTATATATATGTTAACGAATCTCTTTTTTAGCCCTCTGGATCAAAAAAATTATCTACAAGCAGGGCAGTACGAGGCCCGGCTAAAAAGTTGGCTGAGGGCATCAAGTACAACATTGACGACATAACAAAAGGTGGCGAACCAAGTGGTCCCAAACCTAGCGTGCACAAATTTGTCCGTCAATGCAGAGTTATTGGCAGGGACCAAATCTCGATCTACATTCAAGAGTGGCATAGGCCAAAGAAAGATCGAGAAGTTAGTTTTGTGGACGAGAGAGCAAAAAATCTGCTTTGGGATACACTCATGACACATTTCACCCTACCAGAGCATTTGTCAGATGCACAACGGGAGAGAGTAAAGAAGTATGCTCTAAAGAAGATAGCCACACAATTCTACAACTAGAAGAAAAGGTTATGGTCTGACTTCGGCAAGCAAGACAAGACTCCGAAATTCACTGGACAATACAAGAAGTTAAAAGATCACTCGGACTTATTTGTGCAGTTCAAGCAATCACAAACCGCTAAGGGTCGGGCGAGGATAAACAAGCAAAATGCTCAGAAAAAAGAGCATCCCATTCTCTGGGGCCAAGTGGCTACAAGAGTGGCATACCTAAGGGGGATGAATATGAGCAAAAGATGATTGATGTAGGGGTCACTCCGGAAACAATTACTTGGCCCGAAAGGTGTAGAAATTGGTTTTATGGGCATGGGGTAAAGTTGGACCCAAACACAAGGGTGATTGTGGAGCATGCAAGTCTTAAAAATGCCTATGACGCTATACTTCAGGCAATAGAAGATGCTTGAACGGGGGTGTTCCAGCCCGAGAGAGAGAATGATGAGCTTACACACGCCCTCAAGAATCATGAACACCCGGGACGAACACGAGGCAAAGGCGTTGTGCCGTGGGTTGAAGGGTTTAAGGACTGGAATGACTCTTACAAAAGTCGTTCGAGAAAGAAGAATCTGGAGGCAGCCAAGAAGAGGGAGGATGTTAACCGGCTTAAGGAGTTGGAACAGAAATACATGCGGCAGCAGGAGCAGATCGACACACTTAGCTAGCAAAGGGCGTCTCAGCGGCTGGAGCAATCAGATCCAGCATTGGATAGCACCATCCCAGTGATGTCGAAAATTAGCATGGGTTCCATGGGGGTCATTGCCGATGATGCACTACTGGCTCGTTACCCCGTGGATGAAATCAGAGAGGCGAAAAGTTGTGAGCTTCACATGAAACTCAAGAACATATCCAGGAAGGTAGCGGACGACTATGCTTTAACAAATCCCCGTGATGCAACCTTCCATTCCAATCCGATTCCAGCTGGCTATGCTCGTGTCAGGGTGGATGAAGTGATGCCGGATATGAGTCACTAGAGCTCCATATTCCTGGAGGTGCAGGGCAGCAGACACTGCAAGAAGTCTTGCATGGTCTCTGCTTATGCAGAAAGGACTGCACCGTCTTTCCAAGGCCACCGACTCCTCCTCCAAGTCCACCACGTCAGCCGACTCCACCCGACCACCCCGATACGAAGCCCATCGCTAGTCCGCCACCACGTCAGCCGACTCCATCCCACCCCGACATGGAGCCCATCACGAGTCCGCCACCGCCTCAGCCGACTCCACCCTGCCACCCCGAGACGGAGCCCAGGGAGAGTACGTGGTCATCTCATTTTTGGATGAGGAACCAAAGTCCAAAGTGGAAGAGATCACCAAGGAAGAAACCCTCCCCTCCTCCCCAAAATTTGTCTTACAAGAAGAGCACGGAGGAAAGAGACGCCAAAGTGGCTTAAGAATTGAAGGCCCATTTTGGACCGAAACTGCCCCGGCCGCCAAAGGAGATAGTACCTATGGAAGCTGTACAACTCGTTCTGGCCAATCTTGCTAAACCGCCTCCGCCAAAAAGAAAATTAGACTATGAATGCTCTATTAGCCAGTCACATCAAAAGAGCTAATGAAGGATTCGGTCCATCCTAAAAAAGCAGGAAAACCATTCCCCGGCTGGGAGAACAGTGAGTGCAATCGATCCTGCCACTCAAGGTGGGTACCGAGGTCGTAATCGATCCCACCGCTGCTAAAGAGATGGCTGAAAATATGGCTAGAGAGGTCGGTGTCACTGTTGAACAACTACTAGGCGACACGGAAATGCCCACGACGGAAGGGCGGAAACTACCATGGACATTTGCCCTGGGGCGAGCTCTCGTCAGGCCTGAGCTTGTCGAGGAGCTACCAACGCAAATGTACAGATTGCATATCTGGTACATAAAGGAAGCAAAACTCGGGCGAGAGAGCCTCATGGTGAAAGTCAAGGCAGAGCATTTTTTCAATGAAAAGGAAGTGTGGGTTGAAAATCCAGAATTGTGGCAGTTATTCAATCAAGACGCACTCGAGAAATCTCTCATCAATTGCTCTTGTATGTAAGTGATTTCTTTCTGTAATTTAAGTCTCTAGATCATCACCTCGTTCATTTGCCTCTAATTATCCTTACTATATTTTTTTGTGGTATTTTGCAGAATGAAGATGTTTGAAATGAAAAGAGATGGAGTCTTCGGCATTGGCTTTGTTGACCCAAATACCATTAGTGATCATATGTTAATAAATTACAAAGATGAAACAGAGGAGAACTTGTATAGGTTTTTGGAGATAATAAATACACAACCAAAAATATTATTTCCTTACACCTTCAGATGAGTGTTACTGTTTTGTACTATAAATTCTTTTTTTCTTACACGATGTTAAGTATACGTATAGTACTTGATGAGTTATGCATGCATGCCCGCTTATACAATGCAGTTTCTTATTGGATCCTGCTAATCATTATGGTTGATGAGGGAAAACTTCAAGTACTGGACTCACTAAGAAAAGACACTAAAGAGTACATGCACCTGAGGTTGATGCTCGACAGGTAACTTCAATCATTATCGCACTATGTGGGCCTCTTTAGTTCATTTCCTAATATCAAGTAATCAATGACTCCTTTATTCTTTTTCTTTGCGAGGCAGGGTTTGGAAACGGTTCATCAAGAAGTTTCACGGTGAATGGCAATCAAAGTTGACATGCTCTTGGCCCAAGGTAAATAACTAGTACTAGTTAGTTACGTTCGTGCACCTCTTTAGTTCTAGTTTCAATACCATTATAATGCTTGATTATTATCTGACTGAATTCTATTCTTCTAAAATGGTGCATGCGACAAGAACAGGGGAATAATCTATGTGCATACTATGTTTGCGAGAAGATTCTCTTTATGACCGAACGGAGCAAAGATGCAAATACTCTTCAGGTACGTAAACACTATTCACAATTATTTTTATCATGGCCTAATATATAATACACAAAACTAATATATTCATATTAGTGTCCTTTAGAGTTGCAGGAGATGCGGCGGAATCTCCTGCCAAAGTTATGCATACGAGCCTTCAACAGGAAATTTCAGGTTTTTTGCTTGAGCGGGTCATAGATCCCAAAGGAGAATACCACTACACCAATTAACGCATGCATGTAATTAATCTGTAAGTTATGTGAGAAATTGTATATACCAAATTGTATATATGTGTGTGTATATGCATATATATATATATATATATATATATATATATATATATATATGCATGGTCGTACGAGAAATTCTTTGATATATGATTGGTCCTACAAGAAATCCTATGATATATGCATAATGTGTACGGTATGTAGTAGCATAAGATATGTTCTAAATGAAAAAAAATTAAATGGAAAACATAAAATGAAAAGCAAAAATAAACAATAAACCCCAAAATCCAGAAACCACAATTCCTTTAGTCCCGGTTGGTCTTACCAACCGGGACTAAAGGTCCTCGCCCCACTCCCCCCTCCCTCCCCCCCCCCCCCCCCCCGGCGCGCGCTGCCAGCCACATGGAAGGGAATTAGTAACGGGTCGTGGCAAACCGGGACTAAAGGGGTCCCAAGTTATTAGTACCGGTTGGTGACGCCGGACTAAAGGCCCTTACCAACCGGGACTATAGCCCTGTTTTCTACTAGTGAAAGCTTTATATGACCTTGGTGATAGTCTTTCAACAATACGTAAATCCCTTTGTGATGTGCTTGGCCTCACAAATATTCAAGGGTGTTCCCTAAAATTGCATTCTACCATTAAGAAACCCTTTGGTAGAATTAATGATGTTCTCAATATTGCAAATAAATATTATGTGCCTCTAGATTTCATGGTGCTAGATATTGATTGCAATCCTACTTGTCCAATAATACTTGGAAGTCCTTTCCTACCAACTATAGGTTCAATTATTGATATGAAAGAGGGAAACATAAGGTTACATTTTATATTATAAAAAACAGGTTGAACACTTCCCTAGAAATAGAATCAAACTACCTTATAAATCCATCATGAGGGCTCCTTATGAGCTGAGTGTCACAGATGCCAACACTTGATCATATGCATTATGCCTATCTAGGGGCATAAAACAATAGCGCTTGTTGGGAGGCAACCCAACAGTTATCGTAATTTTAGCTTTTTTGCATTTTGTTTTGGTGTGATGAAATGATTATGGCCTCTGTAATGATTGTGTTTTTATGTTTAAATTAGTGTTTGTGCCAAGTAAAGCCTTTGGGATGACTTGTATGATAAGTACAATTGATATGGTGACAAAACATAAACTTCGACATCCAGTGCATAAGTTCTCTGATTTTACTGGAACGCCTTTCTAAACTGAATTGTTTACACAGTATTTTTGTCTAAATTTCTCAGGTCATCCTAATTTTTTAGAATTGTTGGAGTTACAGAAGTATAGGTTCTTTACAGATCATTACAAATTGTTCTGTTTTAGAGAGATTCTGATTTTGCTTGTTTTGATGATGCTATGGATTGTATCGGGGGTATAAGCCATGGAGAAGTTAGACGACATTACATATTATGCAATAATGAAATATGAATTAACTTATAACAGTACCTAAGTATTTGATATGTTGCTTATACTAACGGATCTCACGAAGTTTTGTTGACTTTTCTATGATTGAAGTTTTCAAGTTTTTGGTGTTATCGCGATGGACAAAAGAATAAGGAGCGTCAAGAACCTAATATTGGGGATGCCCAAGCAACCCCAATGTAATAATCTAGGAATACTGAATCGTCAAGCTTGGGATGCCCAGGAAAGCATCCCGTCTTTCGTCTCAATCCATCGGTATGTCACTTGGAGCTACATTTTTATTCGTCACATGATATGAGTTTTGCTTGGAGCGTCGTTTTATTTTGTTTGCTTTTTATTTTTAGTTTTCCACAATCATCCTTTGCTGGAAAAGCTACAATTGAGAGTGACACACATTCATCATGATTTCTTAGATTTCTCTATGTGCTTCACTTATATCTTTTGAGCTAAGCACTTCCTCAAGTACTTCACTTATATCTTTTTAGCACGATGGCGTATAGATTCTATAGAAATATTTACACTCTCGTTCTTCACTTATATTTGGTTTAGACTTCATGAACAACAGCGTTAATTTGCGCGGGTCATAAGGCTAGTCCAAAAATAATAAGTATTCAATGAATGATAATCAAAACCATCATGTAGCACATAAAGAGAAATTTTGGGTTAATGATATTGATGTGGTAATATGAAAAAGGTGTGAGTGCATCATTGTTGATTTGTACAAGTATCGGTATGAAGAGGTGTTAATTTCTTGTTTGTCTAAATATTAAAAATGCCTGGCGGTGATGGGTGAGCATTTCTATTCCTCCTTAAAATCCTAGTATTCTTTCATGTCAGAGGAGCGTGATGGTTAACTCCCTCCAACCCCTCCCTCGGGGCATGGGAGTAGTGATTTGATTTGTGATAAAACTAATAAAACTTTGCAACAAGTATTTGAATTCGTTATGACTAATGTGAAACCATGGACATACGCAATGTCGCTTCCTCATACTTTGCTAGCCTCTTCGGTACCGTGCATTGCCCATTATCACCTCGAGGATCGATGCAAACTTCGACGGTGCATCCAAACCCCGTGGCATGATACGCTCTATCACACATAAGTCTTCCTATATCTTCCTAAAAACAGCCACCATACCTACCTATCATGGCATTTTCATAGCCAATCCAAGATATATAGCCATGCAAATTCCATCGTTACATCATATGACTAGTTTGTTCATCATTATATTACTTTGCATTAATTTGCGCGGATCATATAGAGCTGACATAACATTTGTGGCAAAGCCATCATTCATTATATTGCTGATACATGTCATCCTACATCATTGCACATCCTCGTATAGTGCCAGAGGCATTCATATTGAGTCATATTTCTTCATAGTTCCTCACATTAGTGCAGCCGCGTGCTATACAAATAGTTTGTAACCACTTTCCACGACTTAGTTCTAAACAATCACCTTGGATGTGTGGGTGATAGGGGGCTATCCCATAGGACACAAAACAATCGGTAGTGATGCATTTATCCGGTCACACATGCCAGGCAAAAATAGATGTGTGCGATTGGGAGGACCATCACAAACACACATATTGAAGAAGTCATGTGAGATGTGCTTCGCATCCCACACAGGGATCCCAAAGATACGTCTCAATCGTACTGCACATTGCACACAATTTTCTACATCACATTGTTTGTGATAGGGTTGGTCATCACACACGATACTCATAATTATGTCGATTTTGTTATTCAATACATCACTCTCGCTTCCTAGAAGAAACTGTTTGGCATTGAACTATCCATCACACACACTTATCATGAAAAAAGTTTGTGATAGGGGGCCTAACGCACATAGTTGTCGATCGAAAGTTGTGTGTGATTGTTCACTCATCCAACACACTAGTTTTCTAGAAACTGTGTGGGTTGAGGTCATCGCCCACAGTGATGTCTGATACGTCTCCAACGTATCTATAATTTTTGGTGGTTTCATGCTATTATCTTGTCAAACTTTGGATGTTTTGCATGCCTTTTATTTATTTTCTGGGCCTAACTTATTAATCCAGTGCCAAGTGCGAATTCCTGTTTTTTTCATGTTTTTTACCCCTTTCAGAGGAGGATTTTGAACGGAGTCCAAACGGAATAAAACTTCCAAAAAGATTTTTTCCGGAACGGAAGAAGATCGAGAGACTTGAGAACCAAGGCAGGGGGTCCTCAGGGACCCCACAAGCCCTCATGGCGCGGCCAGGGGGGCCCGCGCCACCCAGGCTTGTGGGCTCCCTAGGCCACGTCTGCCCTAGGGTTTCGCCTATATATCCCCAAAAATTCCACAAAAAATTAGGGGAGCATCGTAATCACTTTTCCACCGCCGCAAGCTTCTGTCTCCGCAAGATCCCATCTGGGGCACGTCCTGGTGCCCTGCCGAAGGGGGGATTCGGACACGAAAGGCTTCTCCATCAACACCATGACCTCTCCGATGATGCGTGAGTAGTTCGCCATAGACCTACGGCTCCATAGCTAGTAACTAGATGGCTTCTTCTCTCTCTTGGATCTTCAATACAAAGTTCTCCATGATCTTCATGGAGATCTATCTGATGTAATCTTCTTTTGCGGTGTGTTTGTCGAGGTCCGATGAATTGTGGATTTATGATCAGATTATCTATGAATCTTATTTGAGTTTCTTCTCAATTCTCTCTTGCATGATTTCATATCCTTGTAATTCTCTTCGAGTTGTGGGTTTTGTTTGGACAACTAGATCTATGATTCTTGCAATGGGAGAAGTGCTTGGTTTTGGGTTCATACCGTGTGGTGACCTCACCCAGTGACAGAAGGGGTTGCGAGGCACGTATCATGTTGTTGCCATCAAGGGTAAAAAGATGGGTTTTCATCATTGGTTTGAGATTATCCCTCTACATCTTGTCATCTTGCTTAAAGCGTTACTCTGTTCGTCATGAACTCAATACACTAGATGCATGCTGGATAGCAGTCGATGTGTGGAGTAATAGTAGTAGGTGCAGAAAGTATCGGTCTACTTGTCTCGGACGTGATGCCTATATGCTAGATCACTGCCTTAGATATCGTCATGACTTTCCGCGGTTCTATCAATTGCTCGACAGTAATTTGTTCACCCACCATGATATTTGGTATTATGAGCGAAGCCTCTAGTGAACACTATGCCCCCGAGGATCTACTCCACACCATATTTTCAGCCTTACACTTTTTACTTCGTTGCACTTTCCGCCTTCAGATCTCACTTTTGCAAACAATCTTGAAGGGATTGACAACCCCTTTGAAGCGTTGGGTGCAAGTTTGTTTGTTTTTGTGCAGGTACTTTGGACTTGATGAGGCCCTCCTTCTGGATTGATACCTTGGTTCTCAAACTCAGGGAAATACTTACTGCTCCTGTGCTGCATCACCCTTTCCTCTTCAAGGGAAAAACCAACGCAAATCAGAGAAGTAACAAGAAGAATTCCTAAGCGCCAGGGAAGGACTTTTGTTGCCGCAGCAGAAGAATTTCTAGCGCCGTTGCCGGGGAGGAAGATCAACTCAAGAACTCATCCAAGTAAGTGTCGCAAACTCATCTCTTGCATTTACTTTGTTTGCGAGTTGCCTCTCGTTTTCCTCTCCCCCACTTCACCAATTTGCCTTTTTCGTTCGCCCTTTTTCTCGCCCACTTTTTTTTTGCTTGGGTGCTTGCTTGCTTGCTGAAGTCACCATGAACGAAAACACCAAGCTTTATGACTTGTCGAATACTAATAATAATGATTTTATTAGTACTCCGATTGCTCCCGCCACTAGTGCAGAGTCATACGAAATCAATGCTGCTTTGCTGAATCTTGTTATGAAAGAGCAATTCTCTGGCCTTCCTAGTGAAGATGTCGCATCCCATCTCAATACCTTCATTGAGCTTTGCGATACGCAAAAGAAAAGAGATGTGGATAACGACGTGATTAAATTGAAGCTTTTTCCTTTCTCGTTGCGAGATAGCGCAAAAACTTGGTTTTCTTCTTTGCCCAAAAATAGTATCGATTCTTGGGATAAGTGCAAAGATGCTTATATATCCAAGTATTTTCCGCCGGCTAAGATCATCTCTCTCCGTAATGATATCATGAATTTCAAGCAACTTGATCATGACCATGTTGCGTAAGCTTGGGAGAGAATGAAATTAATGATTAGAAACTGTCCCGCTCATGGCTTGAGCCTTTGGATGATTATTCAAATCTTTTACGCTGGCTTGAATTTCGCTTCTAGAAATATCTTGGACTCCGCCTCACGTGGAACGTTCATGGAAATCACGTTAGGAGAAGCCACAAAGCTCTTAGACAACATCATGACAAATTACTCTCAATGGCACACTGAAAGGTCACCTACTAGTAAAAAGGTACACACTATAGAAGAAATTAACTCGTTGAGTGCTAAGATGGATGAGTTAATGAATTTGGTTGCTAGTAGAAGTGCTCCTTTGGGTCCTAATGATTTGCCTTTGTCTTCTTTGATTGAAAGTAGCAACGCTAGCTTGGACGTAAATTTTGTTCGTAGGAATAACTTTGGCAACAACAATGCTTTTAGAGGAAACTATGTTCCTAGGCCTTTTCCTAGTAACTCCTCTAATAATTTTGGCAACTCCTACAACAATACTCATGGAAATTACAATAGATTACCCTCTGATCTAGAGAGTAATATCAAAGAGTTCATCAACTATCAAAAGATTTTCAATGCGTCCATAGAGGAAAAACTACTCAAAATTGACGATTTGGCTAAAAGCGTTGATAGGATTTCTTGTGATGTTGATGCTTTGAAAGTTAGATGTGCTCCTCCTAAAATAAACATGGATGAAACTTTGAAAGCTATGCGTTTCTCGATGATTGAGAGCCAAGAAAGAACCGCCCAAATTCGTGCTAGACATGAATGGCTTAAAAAGGCGTGTTCTCGTGATGAGAATCACGAAGATCTTAAAGTGCTTGGTGTGACTCCCATTGAATCTTTGTTTTCTTGTGTCAAACCTAATGATTATGGGGCTGGATATGAATCCACTTTGGTTGAAAAGTGCCCCAATGATTCGGAGTCCATCTATCTTGATGCTAAAAGCGTTAAAAGTGGAGTAGAAGACGTTAGAACTTTGAGTAGTAATGAAGTTACTACCGTGGATTTCAAGGAATTCAATTATGATAGTTGCTCCTTGATTGAATGGATTTCTTTGATGCAATCCATGTTAAACTCTCCACACGCTTATAGCCCAAACAAAGCCTTTACCGATCATATCGTCGAAGCTATGATAAAAGCTCTTGAAGAGAAACTTGAATTGGAAGTCTCTATCCCTATAAAGCTTCATGATGAGTGGGAACATACCATCAAAATCAAAATCAAAAACTATGAGTGCCATGCTTTTTCTGATTTGGGTGCTAGTGTTTCTGCGATTCCAAAGTCTTTATGTGATATTCTGGGTTTTAATGACATTGAAGAGTGTTCTCTTAATTTGCATCTTGCTGATTCTACTATCAAGAAACCCATGGGAAGGATCAATGATGTTCTTATTATTGCAAATAGGAACTATGTACCCGTGGATTTCATTGTGCTTGACATTGATTGGAATCCTACATGCCCTATTATTCTTGGTAGACCTTTCCTAAGGACTATCGATGCTATCATCGATATGAAGGAAGGGAATATTATATTTCAATTTCCTTTAAGGAAGGGCATGGAACATTTTCCTAGAAATAAAATAAGATTGCCTTATGAATCCATGATGAGGACTACTTATGGTTTCAGCACCAAAGACGAAGATACGTGATTCTGTCGCTACTATGCCTAGCTAAGGGCGTTAAACAATAGCGCTTGTTGGGAGGCAACCCAATGAATTTATCTTTTTCTTTCTATTTTGTTGCGTCCACACTTTCACAATTCTGTTTTGATTGTGTTTTTTGTGTTTGAGCCAAGCAAAACCTTTATGATTGGTCTTGGTAATGGTTGTTTGGTCTTGCTGGAAAAAGACAGAAACTTTTTGCTCACGAGATGATTTTTAATTTTTATTCAGAAAGAGGTTTTGAGTTGATTATTTTTGCTGATGATTTATATGCTTTTTCCCTAGACCGTCGTAATTTTTCAGATTTTTTGAGGTACCAGAAGTATACAAAGTATACAAATTGCTACAGACTGGTCTGTTTTTCACAGATTCTGTTTTTATTGAGTTGGTTGCTTGTTTTGATGAAACTATGGTTAGTATCGGGGGGGGGGGTACTAGCCATGGGAAAGTGAGAATACAGTAGCTCATCATCAATATGGATGGAATTCAAGTTTGCTACAGTACCAAAAGAAGTGGTAGTTTTCTTTCTTGTACTAATGTTATCACAAGTTTCTGTTTAAGTTTTCTGTTGTGAAGTTTTCAAGTTTTGGGTGACGTTCTCATGGACAAAGAGATACGGAGTGGAAAGAGCTCAAGCTTGGGGATGCCCAAGGCCCCCCAAGCCAAATTCAAGGACACCAAAAAGCCTAAGCTTGGGGATGCCCCGGGAAGGCATCCCCTCTTTCGTCTTCAATCCATCGATAACATTACTTGGAGCTATATTTTTATTCACCACATGATATGTGTTTTGCTTGGAGCGTCTTGTATCATAGGAGTATTTTATTTTTGTTGTGTCACAATCATCCTTGCTGCACACCTTTTTTAGAGAGAGAGACACGCACTCATCGTGATTTTGCTAGAATGCTCATAGTGCTTCACTTATATCTTTTGAGCTAGATACTTTTGCTCTAGTGCTTCACTTATATCTTTTGAGCTAGATACCTTTTGCTCTTGTGCTTCACTTATATCTTTAGAGCACGGCGGTGCGTGATTTGGTAGTTGGCTTATGCTATGAAAGTAGTCCCATGTGCTAGGTACCCAAAGAGGATGCAAAAACTTCCATCTTCATGTGCATTGAGTAGAAAGAAAAGTTTGGATTCCTCTCAATTAGTTTTGAGACATGGATTCGGGAATATTAAAAGCTATGTTAGTAGGGAGTTGTGAATCTAGAAATACTTGTGTTGACATTAGTAATTCCCGTAGCATGCACGTATGGTGAACCGCTATGTTAGGAAGTCGGAGCATAATTGATCTATTGATTGTCATCCTTTGTGTTGAGGCCGGGATCGCGCGATGGTTTACACCTACCAACCCTTCCCCTCGGAGTATGCGTTTAGCACTTTGTTTTGATTACTAATAAAAACTTTTGCAACAAGTATGTGAGTTATTTATGACTAATGTTGAGTCCATGGATTAGATGCACTTTCACCTTCGACCATTGCTAGCCTCTCTAGTGCCGCGCAATTATCGCCGGTGCACAAACCCACCAAATACCTTCCTGAAAACAGCCACCATACCTACATACTATGGCATTTTCATAGCCATTCCGAGATATATTGACATGCAACTACCACCATTCCGTCTCATGACTTGTGACGTCACTCTCATATTGCCATTGCATGATCATACTAGATCGTTGCACATCCCGGTACACTGCCGGAGGCATTTCCTATGGAGTCATCATCATTGTGATTTTTGAGCTTTGAGTAACTGAAAGTGTGATGATCATCATTATTAGAGCATTCTCCCATGTGAGGAAATAAAAAAAAAAGAGGCCAAAGAGTCCAAAAACAAAAAAAAGAGAGAAAAGAAAAAAGAGGCCTAAGAGCCCAAATAAAAAAAATGAGAGAAAAAGAGAGAAGGGACAATGCCACTATCTTTTTCCACACTTGTGCTTCATATTAGCACCATGTTCTTCATGATTGAGAGATTCTTGCTTTGTCACTACCATATGCTAGTGGGAACCTTTTATATAACTTGGCTTGTATATTCCAATGATGGGCTTCCTCAAAATTGCCCTAGGTCTTCATGAGCAAGCAAGTTGGATGCACACCCACTAGTTTTCCTTTTGAGCTTTCACATACTTATAGCTCTAGTGCATCTCTTGTATGGCAATCCCTACTCATTCACGTTGATATCTATTAATGGGCATCTCCATAGCCAATTGATACGCCGAGTCAATGTGACCATCTCCTCCTTTTTGTCTCACAACCACCATCACACCCTATTCCACCTATAGTGATATATCCATGGCTTGCGCTCATGTATTGCGTGATAGTTATAAAAAGTTTGAGAAAGTAAGAGTGGGAAAACAATTACTTGGCCAATTCCGGGGTTGTGCATGATTTACATTAGTTGTGTGAGGATGATGGAGCATAGACAGACTATATGATTTTGTATGGATAACTTTCTTTGGCCTTGTTATTTTGAAAGTTCATGACTACTTTGCTAGTTTGCTTGAAGTATTACTGTTTTCATGTCAATAGCAAACTATTGTTTTGAATCTTAGGGATCTGAACGTTCATGCCACGTGAAATAAGTTGCAAAGGACAACTACGCTAGGTAGCATTCCACATCAAAAATTCATTTTTTATCACTTCCCTACTCGAGGACGAGCAGGAGTTTAGCTTGGGGATGCTTGATACGTCTCCAACGTATCTATAATTTTTGATGGTTTCATGCTATTATCTTGTCAAACTTTGGATGTTTTGCATGCCTTTTATTTATTTTCTGGGACTAACTTATTAATCAAGTGCCAAGTGCCAGTTCCTGTTTTTTCCATGTTTTTGACCCCTTTCAGAAGAGGATTTTGAACAGAGTCCAAACGGAATAAAACTTCCGAAAAGATTTTTTCCGGAACGGAAGAAGATCGGGAGACTTGAGAACCAAGGCAGGGGGTCCTCAGGGACCCCACAAGCCCTCATGGCGCGGCCAGGGGATCGCATCGTCCAGGCTTGTGGGCTCCCTGAGCCACGTCTGCCCTAGGGATTGCGCCTATATATCCCCAAAAATTCTACAAAAAATCAGGGGAGCATCGTAATCACTTTTCCACCGCCGCAAGCTTCTCTTTCCGCAAGATCCCATCTGGGGAACGTCCTGGTGCCCTGCCGGAGGGGGGGATTCGGACACGGAAGGCTTCTCCATCAACACCATGACCTCTCCGATGATGCGTGAGTAGTTCACCGTAGACCTACGGGTCCATAGCTAGTAACTAGATGGCTTCTTCTCTCTCTTGGATCTTCAATACAAAGTTCTCCATGACCATCATGGATATCTATCCGATGTAATCTTCTTTTGCGGTGTGTTTGTCGAGATCCGATGAATTGTGAATTTATGATCAGATTATCTATGAATCTTATTTGAGTTTCTTCTGATCTCTCTCATGCATGATTTCACATCCTTGTAATTCTCTTCGAGTTGTGGGTTTTGTTTGGCCAACTAGATCTATGATTCTTGCAATGGGAGAAGTGCTTGGTTCTGGGTTCATACTGTGCAGTGACCTCACCCAGTGACAGAAGGGGTAGCGAGGCATGTATCGTGTTGTTGCCATCAAGGGTAAAAAGATGGGGTTTTCATCATTGGTTTGAGATTATCCCTCTACATCATGTCATCTTGCTTAAAGCGTTACTATGTTCGTCATGAACTCAATACACTAGATGCATGCTGGATAGCGGCTGATGTGTGGAGTAATAGTAGTAGATGCAGAAAGTATCGGTCTACTTGTCTCAGACGTGATGCCTATATGCTAGATCATTGCCTTAGATATCGTCAAGACATTGCGCGGTTCTATCAATTGCTCGACAGTAATTTGTTCACCCACCGTGATATTTGCTATAATGAGAGAAGCCTCTAGTGAACACTATGGCCCCCAGGGTCTACTCCACACCATATTTTCAGCCTTACACTTTTTACTTCGTTGCACTTTCCGCCTTGAGATCTCACTTTTGCAAACAATCTTGAAGGGATTGACAACCCCTTTGAAGCGTTGGGTGCAAGTTTGTTTGTTTTTGCGCAAGTACTTTGGACTTGACGAGGCCCTCCTTATGGATTGATACCTTGGTTCTCAAACTGAGGGAAATACTTACTGCTCCTGTGTTGCATCACCCTTTCCTCTTCAAGGGAAAAACCACCGCAAATCAGAGAAGTAAAAAGAAGAATTCCTAAGCGCCAGGGAAGGACTTTTGTTGCCGCGCGCAACAATATCTTAGAAACCGTTTGCAATATTAACTACAATTATTAACCTAATTTCTCTATTAATTATAATCCTTTTAGTAATCAAATTAACATCTCATACCAAGCACATTGTATATTTCTGATTCGTATTATGCCAACCAGGATTTCATAATTTAATTACATGAGGGTACTACATCATATAGGCATATACTACCTAGCTATCAAATTGCACAACATGAAAAAGTTTCAAATGCAACATCTAAAACCTTTAGAAATCAAGTATCATCACAGACGGTAAATAGACACATGAGTCTCGTCTAGAAAACTGTTGAGGCATAAGGCGTATATTGAGCCTTAAGTGATGTTGACGGTCTCGCAACTTTAGGCCAATGCGTGTGGATGATTGCGTGCCCATCCTTTGTCCTCTTGAGGAATACTTCAAGATTATACCGTGGGTGTTGTATGAATACCTTCCTCGCCTCTTGACCATACAAGTGATTTGAGACGTAATCATCCATGAACTACCTTGAAAAGGACTAAAAACAAACACAGGCATAAATATCTTTTCTAAAATTTGAAATGGTGCAAAGGGAAAAGGACGAGGTGAAAGAGATGGTACCATCCTATAGTTGACTATTGTCTTCTTCATTGTGTAGACAAACATCTTGTTCTCCTTCGTAGCTAGTTTCTTTATCTTAACAATCTTTCTGAGTTTCTTGATTTGGCTGATATTTAAGGACAGCTAGTTTCCATTTATACCATCCAACCATGTGGCGGCGTCCACGCACGAGGCATCGATGGTGGCCTCGATAGCAAGGTGCTCTTCCGAGATCTGGGGGTCGACATGCATAGCAGCCATCGTTGCCTCATCGACGCGTGCAGCCGCGATTTTCTTCCGCGCTGCCAAATGCTTCTTGAGATCATGGCTAATGCATGCACCATGGCTTTCGACGGTGATTATTTGGAGGATGGAACGATGATTTGGGTGGAAGGTGTCGCGTCGATGATCGGGCCATGTGGGATGGAGGGGGAGGGGATGGGATAGAGGGGGTATTGGGGAGGTGTGGTTTACCTGACTAGATGCAGGAGGCCGGGCAGTAGGAAGGAGCGTCGCCGGCGAGGAGGCGGCATTGAAAGCAAGCGGTCAAGCTTAGAACTATAGGAAAGGAACATGGTAAAGGGGGAAATCTGAATTTTAATTGGTACCGGGGGTCAAGGAGGTAGATATTTCCCTGGTAGCCCCAAATTTTTGTTCGGTGCAGCCCCGTGTGTGTTGAGCTTGAAAGTGCAAGTTATTCAGAACAGTTTGTGATACTATACATCACAAACGAAGCCCGCGCAGTACTCCGTGTGTGATGAGCTTGAAGGTGCGAATTATTCATAATAGCTTGTGATATCTACACATCACAAACGAACCCTGTGCTATACCCCGTGTGTGATAAGCTTGAATGTGTAAAAAAATTATTGGTACCGGGGGTGAGGGAGGTAGATATTTCCGCAGTAGCCCAAAATTTTCATTCGGTGCAGCCCCATGTGTGATGAGCTTGAACGTGCAAATTATTCAAAAGAGTTTGCTATATCTATACATCACAAAGAGGGCTGCGGAGTACCCCGTGTGTGATGAGTTGAAGGTGCAAATTATTCAGAATAGTTTGCGTTATGTACACATCACAAACGGAGCCTGGACTATACCGCATGTGTGATAAGCTTTAATGTGCAAAATTTTCACGGTAGCCCAAAATTTTTGTTCGGTGCAACGAAAAACTAGCGCGGAAAGTATCATCGGACACAATCCATTATTTAGAACTGTGTGGGGATATGGCAGAAAAATTTGGTTCGAATTTCGCTGGTTACATCGGTCATCAACATCGTTGCATAATTTAACATGAGTTGCTAATTTGGGTACTCCCTCCGGTCCTTTTTAGTCTGCATATAAGTTTTGTCCGAAGTCAAAGTATCTGTACTTTGACCAAACTTATAGAAAAAATTATGAACATTCATCATGCCAAATCAATATTGTTAGATTCTTTACGAAATGTAGTTTCATAATATATATATATATTTGATATTATAGATATTGATATTTTTTAATATAAATTTGGTCAAACTTTGAAAAGTTTGATTTGACCGAAATCTAATACGCGGAGTAAAAAGGACCGGAGGGAGTACTACACAAAAGAGCCCACACACACCCCACACTTACTTAATCGAGCAATTAAACATAGTTGGTTGACCTTAACATTACTCTAACAAAATAACTTTGCTCTAAACTAAAACTAATTTTCCGTGTGAAGTTGATGGATCTCCGCAGCATCCTCAATGACTGGCTTGCACTCGACGACCTCCACGGGAAGGGGTTCTATGGCATCCATCACCACATACTCCGCAAACATCTCGTATTCCACGTCCGCCATCGCTTTGGAAAAGGCCACCAAGAGCCGGGTGTGGGCGTCCATAGTACGGGCGTTGACGGCCTCCATATCGACCAGGGAGGCTGCTGATGAATGGTCGGCTGCCCGAGCGCTCTCGGCGATTGCCAACTCTTCCGACGTAGGTTGCTGACTCGTGTTAGAGAAGGTCACTGCTCTTTGTGCGCTGACCAACACGAGCTATGCGTGGGTTGCCTCAGCATTGGCATGGGCTGCTGCCATCAGGGCTACGACGGACGCCGATGAACGGACATGTGATGGGAAGTCCTTGCCATTGTGTATCTCGGTCGCGGATGTTGTTGCCACCATCTCAGTTGTAGCAGTCGCCCTTTCGGCGGCCACAGCCGCCCTGTCGGAGATTGCGGCAATGCTTAGGGATGTTGTGAGCACGCTCATGGCTAATGCAGCCGCGCTCGGGCCGAAGTGGTTTGCCAAAGTTGCCTTCATGACACGGATCCACGTTCCCATCTTTCACCGGCAATGTTTGAACAGTACAATGGTCTTGGGGAGCAAGTGTGACTGTGTGGTTGATGCACCGGCGGAACTGTAGCCGATGAAGCTTTTGGCGTAAGCTATATATATGAGGATTAGCCCTAGATATTTATACCACGTCACACATGTTTCATGATCAAGAACTATTTGTGATGTACTTCATATTCATATTGTTTTGAAATGAAAAATGAGGTTACATTGGCTATTGAAGGTGTTTGGATTGCAATAACATTTATCTGAAGTGAACGTGCGACTATAGGAGTGTGTGTTAAATATGGAATTATTCAGGGTTATTTATTCCTTTTTAAACATTTAAAGAGTTTTTTTTAGACATTTCATGTGCATAGTTCATATATGAATTGTAGTAAAGCACATGCTAGTTAGAGGCACTTGGATGGGTTGAAAATCATATATGTGTCAATGGATACATGTTTTGGTCCCATGCAAGAGATGAAAATGAATTTCAAACCTCTTAGTATTTTGGCTTGGCATAGCATAGAGAATCTGTGTGTTTCAAATTCCAGTAAATCCAAAATGTCATCAGAAATTAATGAAACTTTGCATGCTGTCATGTCATGGCTCATTTGTGTTGTGGTGAAAAAAATCCCAATTTGGGACAAGTTTTGGCACAAACCTTTGACAAACTGGAGATTCTCACAAGCAGCCATATGGTTCCGATATGGAACGTTCACCTTTTATTTGTGAAACAACATTCGTTGTCTCTTCTCGCCTTGAATTTATTTCTGGAGTCACCGTGGAGAAATATGACTGTCGTGTTAAACTATGAAATTTTCCAGGGTCCATTTGGCCTTTTTAATACATTAATTGAGTTTTCTAGGCATTTAATATGCATAATTCAAATTTAAACTACAATCACAAGGTCCAGCGCGTGAAAATAGGTTGAAAAATCATATATGTTTCCTTGGATTCATGTTTAGGTCCCACATAATAAATGGGAATGAATTTCAAACATCTCAGCGTCTTGGAACTGCCGCAAACATTGGGAAAGTTGGTTTTTAAATTCATGGAAATCCAAACCTCGACAAAAATTCATGAAACTTGGGCACGGTATCACCGTGCCCTGTTGTGTGTTGTAGTAAAAAAACTCCCAGATTGGGATAAGTTTTGGCACAAGCCTCTTACAAACTAAAGATTCTCACAAAAAATCTATGCGGCTCCGATAGGGAACATTCACCTTTTATGTGTGAAGCAACATCCGATGTCTCTCCATCCCAAAACTTTACTTATATTTACTCCACCGATTAGCGGTCAAGTAAAACGTTACACCTCTCTGTCGCGTCCACTTCGTCGTTGCATCTTCGCCAGCGTGCTTTATGTCGATTCCCCGTCGGACCTACCACTACCTCGTTCCATCGTCGTCGTTCTACCCGTCGGCCAGCATGTTCGTTCCACGCCACCAGCGCCGAAATCAAGGTGAAACACCGCCGTCGCCATTCTTGATTTGTATGATTTCTTTTGAGTTTATTCTTTTTCTAACGGCGGCCGCATCTCACCTAACTTGTGCATCGGTGCAGGTCACCCGCCACTGGTCGGTTTGGTTTAAACGACGCCGGCCGGATTTTGCACTGCCACCGCACCCCAAGTATTCAAAGAACTGCCTAGCTGATTTTTTTGTTTGTTTCTCTTTGAACCGAGCCATTTGGATTGAACCAAACAGTTTGGATAATATATGAAGATTTTGAGGGAGTTGGCGTTGGAGGACTAGTCATCATCCGAAGAGGAGGAAGAAGATGACGATGAATTTGACACCGTTTTAGGCATGATTTCCAATTATGATGTTCGGTATAACAATTTTGCCGCATACACATCAACCGTGATTGAGTGGAGAGCCATGCCATGAAAGATTACTTTGATCCAAACCCAACCTATTCGGAGATGTACTTACGCCAATGCTTTCGGATGCATACAAGTCTTTTTCTGATCATTGCAAAAGCCATTGAGAGATATGATAACTGGTTAAAGCTCCGGAGAAATGCATGTGGAGAGATCAGTGCAATCCCTCTCATGAAATGCATTGCGGTCGTTCGAGTCTTGGTATATGGGTGTTCTATCGATGCAATGGATGTCTATGTACGCATTGGTGAACACACAATCTTGGAGGTTGTTTGAAGGTTCACCAAAGAAGTTACCATTGTCTTTGGCCGAGAATACTTGAGAGCACCAACCGAGGAAGACACCCAGAGGCTGATGGCTGAGAATGAAGCAAGAGGATGGTCAGGGATGCTTGGGTCACTTAACTGTATGCACTGGAGACAGAAGAATTGTCATCCAGTGGACGGTTAGTACAAAGGCCACAACAACAATTCAAGAATCATTCTTTAGGAAGTTGCACCGAAGGATCTTTGGATATGGCATTCATTCTTTGGTCGGCCTGGCTCTCACAATGACTTGAGTGTTCTATCAAGATCACCTCTGTTTTCTAGGCTTATACAAGGTAAAGCTCCAGCTTGCGACTATACGGTCAACGGTCACAAATACTCGATGGGTTACCACCTTGCGGATGGCATATATCCATCATTGGACATCTCGGCTAGAGTTGGCCTAATAGCATCTCGAATAGATGCACGGTAGCGCGGCACGCTAAAAAATTTGGGCACCGAAATAGCGCTTCAGCGCGCGTGGAGATGTGATAGCTTTAGCAGAATCTGTAAAATTTAGCGCTCTGGAGGTGGTGCTCGAGCAGTGGCGCTAAATATACAGCGCGGACAGCCAATACAAACACATTCCGCACTTACACACAGAGCCAAGAAGACTAAACATACACAATATAAATTAACAATAAATAGTTCAATTATTATTTCAGTTCAAACAAATAGTTCATGGATAACGCAACAAATAGTTCATGAATAATAGAACAAATAGTCCATGAATAAATACAACAAATAGTTTATTTTCAATACAACAAATAATTCATATAACATCAACTCGTACGTTGCCCCCATGACCACCACTCCTCTACTGAGATCGTTTTGAAGCTCATCATGCGTTTTGGCACGTCGAATGGTATGATAGGAGGCAAAAAAGCGGGCCACCCTCAAAGCTCCCCTCTTCACTTGCGCAGGTCTTTCCACCAACTCGTACTGAGAATAGTCTAAATTTTGTCCTTGCTCATTCTCGATGATCATATTATGCATGATTACACAAACGTTTATGATGTGCCAAAGGATCTTTTGATCCCGAATCTAGTGGGTCCTCTCATTATAGTAAAATGGGCTTGCAAATTCCTAAAAGTTCTCTTCACATCTTTTCCAGCGGCCGCTTGAGCATTGTGAAAATCAAGAATTTTCCTACCTTGTGGTGCCTTCAACGGCTTCACAAATGTTTGCCACCTTGGATAGATGACATCCACAAGATAGTAGTCATAGTTGTACGTATGGTCATTTGCTACAAACTCCACCGGTGAAGTTTCACCATTTGCAATCTTAGCCATGAGTGGTGACCGTTGAATAACATTGATGTCATTGCGAGATCCAGGCATTCCAAAAAAAAACATGCCAAATCCAAGTCTCATGATCGGCCGCTGCTTTAAGGATTATAGTGAAAACCTTTTTCTGGCCGCGTAATTATTCATGCCATGCAGCATGACAGTTCTTCCAACTCCAATGCATGCAATCTATTGAGCCAAGCATACATAAGAACCCGCGAGCTTTGTTGAACTCCAGAAGCCATGCGGTGCCTTCGGCAATGGGAGGTCTCAAATAGTCCAAACCAAACACTTGCACAATTCCAACTACGAAGCGCTTGACACACATGATGACTTGACTCTCACCCATGGCCAAGTGGTCACAAACTACATCTATTGGAGTACCGTATGCCAACATATGCAAAGTGGCATTCACCTTTTGGAAGGTGCTATGCCCGTATTCTCCCGAGGCATACCTCCTTTGCTGAAAAAACCAGTCATGCCTCGCTAGTTTCTCTGCAAAGTGTTTGATCAACTCGATGCTCATCCTTAAACGACACTGAAAGTATGATGCGGGATATATGAGATTCTCCACAAAGTACTTCCTCGTTAATCTCTTGTGGGCATCAATCATTTCCCTCCACAATTTTTGACGACCGAAAATTGAACCACCGTGCTTCGACTTTTTTATTGACATGGATAGCTAGGATCATTAACATATCCTCCTCCTCTTGAAGATCAAATTCTTCATCAAAAGAATCATAGGATGAACCCATCTAAAAACTTGATTCGAAACTAATTTCAAAAATACAAACAACATGCACCAAATTCATCTACAAATATAAAGTTAAGCAATACATACCTTCCAGATATTCTGTCAAATGCCTTGTGGGCACCGAGCTGCAAACGGCCGACAGACGCTGTTCGTCGGAGGAATGGAGCACTCGAGTGGCAACAACAACGAGAGTGGGCAGACTAAGCAGCAGCAACCATCAGGAGCAGCAGGGGGCGGCGACGCGCAGGGGAGGAGCGGGCGAAGACGCCGGCGCCAGAAGGTTTCAGATCCAACGGTTGATGGTTTGCACCCGAGTTTGATTTGTCCAGCGCGTTGGAGCGGACGCATCAAATAAGCCGCACAATGCAGTTTTTCCCAGCACGCTGGCGTGTTTTTACCTCGCGTGGCATTATCATGTGGTTGCTGGAGTGCTACTTTCGCCCGCGAGTGTTATATAACCGGATTTTTGGATGCGTGGTTTATTTAGCACATCTGTTGAAGATGCTCTAAGATGGAAAACAATGAGGCCAAAAGACACCTTTTGGTATGAGCCCGCCTTGGGCGGTACCACTCGGTGTCCTCCACGAGATCGATCATGATGTTGCGATAAACTTAGCTAATTACTTAGGCTGGCCATAGTGGGGAGTAACATACTAGTAACATCACACATTACAATGCAAATTTGCTTATGTGGCAGTGAGTTAATGAGGAGAGAGGTGCTTGTGGTAACTAGCTATGTTACAGTAACATCACACATACCAATACAAAATGAGTCTATATCCTAATTAATATGACATCCCACAAATGTTACTACCCACTATGGAGGTAGTAACATAGACCAGTAACATGTGCATGTTACTTGGCTAAGTTACTCCCCACTATGAGCAGCCTTAGGGATCCACTTGTATAAATCTATGAGTATGCCAGGTTAGCTGAGTCAAATGTGATGACGTCTGGCAGATTTGTCGTATTCAGCCGCCCTACGTCATGCACCCATTTATAAGTGCAGTTATTTTCTATTTGTGGAGAGAGAGAGAGAGACGAGGTGAGAGTGGGAGCGTCAATGCATGTGTGTGCATAGCTGGAGTGTCCCCAATTTCCCATCCACGCAGGGCAGCGCTAGATCCTACAGCCAGCGGTGAGCAAACAGAAAGGAAACCTGATGCAACTCACTACTTGTATCGGCCGGCGACTTTTCCTTGCATCGATCTCCTGCGCCGCGCCGCGGCGCATCTTTCTATATAAGGATCTCGAGTGCCGGCCGGCCCACGATGCTTACTTTACTAGGTCGTGCAGTATGTATTCCATGGACATGGAGCCTCACTACGACTACATCTGCAACGACTTGGCCTATACACCACACCAGTACGGCAGCTTCAGCCTCCCTCAGTCACATCCTCCTTCCTACCATGACCAGTCCACCTACTCGCCGCCGTGCCACCAGTACCACCACCAGCAGCAGCTTCATTTCGACGGCGGCGGTGGCACTGACTACCATGATTATGATGACATGGACCAGCTTAGCGCCGTCATGCATCAAGCGTCCTCGTTCTCCGTCACCTCCGCTGCACCAACGACAAGAAACCCCGGATGGGAGGAGCGGGATCTCACGAACCGCCAGCGCCACGGCGAGCACATGATGCACCATTCTGCGGCGACGGCAGTTGAGCCGAGCGGCGGCGGCGCCACGGAGGACCCGCTCATCGGGGTGCGCAAGCGGCCGTGGGGCAAGTACGCGGCGGAGATCCGGGACTCCACGCGCAATGGTGCCCGCGTCTGGCTCGGAACCTTTGACACCCCGCAAGCCGCGGCGCTCGCGTACGACCAGGCCGCCTTCGCCCTGCGGGGCCCCGCCGCCGTGCTCAACTTCCCCGTCAACCGCGTGCAGCAGTCGCTCGAGGTGCTGGGGTTGGGCACCGCCTCCGCCGCCGCGGGGGACTCGCCTGCCCTAGCGCTCAAGCGCCGGCACTGCATGAGGAAACGCAAACCCAAGAACAGCAAGACGAGCGCGCCTGCGGCGGCGAGGAAGCAGAGCCTGCCGGGTTTAGCTGCCGCGCCGGCTTCCTGCGTGCTGGAACTGGAGGACCTGGGAGCGGACTACCTCGAGGAGCTGCTCGGATGTGCGATCGGTGACGGGTAGTGGCTCCGCTTGTCAGCAGCAAGACTCCGGTTCCTCAATCAGCGCGGCGCTAGCGCTACGACGTACAGCCTACACCATATAATTTCATTTTCATTCAGACCACATCGTACATTTCATATCAGTATTTCTGATATAGCTCTCCTGGAATTGATCTTCGGTTCTAACAAATTGAGAGAAAAGGAGGAGCAACATTTCCCGACTCCTGGGCACCTGATGTATAAGAATTATGCTCCATCCCTTTTTGATCAAACAATATACACCGTAAGGTAGGTTTCACCCCTTAATTACTACGGATCCTAAAGAGATGTTGAAGCAAGCTAAGACCGTTCATCACCACCCATCACCTCGGTGACTCGGTCCAGGTCAGTGTTGGTCACATATTGCGCATCTGACCACTCATTACCAATGTTTTCTGATAACTTTGGTTAGTCCAGAATATTTCGCATAAAATGTGTTCTAACCATGAGATTAAGTGCATGTTTAGTATTAATCCTTAGAAAATGGGTTAAGATTACCAATGTTTTAGCAAAAATAGTAGGGAAAACACTACCATGTTAAAGAATATAAAGGTGATGGTAATGGGGAGAGGTGTTTTGGTTCCCGGGTGCATATGCACCCGGATGAATAGTAACACAAAAATAATACAAAATGTTTTTGAAAAACTCTGAATATTTCTTGTAGATGATTGTATAAGGGTCGCAAGCATGCTTGACAATTTTCGTGCGATAAGGAGCAGCGGTGTTTCGTCGACAAAAAAAAATATTTGGGGTGACATTTTGGGGTAACTTTTGATGTTCAATTTGGTTTTTTTTTGCACAAGTCAAAATGTTTAAACTTTTTGCCTTAAAATTTGCAGGTAGCATTTGGATGTGACTAAGTACACAAATAAATTTTGACTTGATTTTTTTTTCATTTCAAACTCTTTTTTTGTCTCCGGGAGCATATGTTCCTAGGACCCGAAATGCGTTTCCGATGGTCATGTAGATATAGAGACAAACTCCATAAATAAGTACAAAGAGTCAAGCCAAGATTGCATGCCTTCTCTAAGGCTAGGTCTAGGTGCATAATCAAAGTAAAAGAAACTTTGGAGGATTCAATGCATGAGTAAATACTGAGTTAAACATGCTTAAAGATATGTTTTTTCTAGCCTAATGCTACAACAGCCAACAATTAAGCTCTACATGAAATGGTTGTGTTCATATCTCCTCTTAACATCCTCAATAGTGTCCATTATATTCAAAACATTGTTATAATGAATGCCAATTCCCCATAAAAATCCTTGAGGAAAGGAACATTCAAAAAATCAATGTTGAACATCCTCAACATGCCAATCATCACATAAGATACAAACATGAAACATCTGGGTGGAAATTTCCTCAAAAGTAGTCGCTTGGTATTGATTCTAGCACATAATCTCGGTTAGTACCCCAATTAGCCCATGTTTTAATCTTAATTGCCCATTGGTGCTATTTTTCATGATTAAGATAAAAACTGATTCCATTAGCACCTAGTAAACATGTTTAATGCTAATTTTCTTTAGCTAATGCTAATAAAGTTTTGTTGGTCAGGATTAATCGTTAAAGGTTTTCTGTTCATGCAAATGACATGTGCTTAATTACTTTTGGCAAATTGTAATGGTAAATTCAGGTACTTTCAGTGACCTCCTACTCACATAATTCGAGTGCAATGAACTCTCTCTTACCTATGCTTAGCACAAGAATTAATTAATTTTGGCTAATTGAGGCCTCTTCACATGAATGAGGGAAATCGCACAAAATTTTATGAATCCCTCGAGTACACTTTGCTGCCATATAATTTCATTTTCATTCAAACATGATCATAAATTTGATGTCCGAATTTTTGATATAGCTTTGTTGGAATTGGTCTTCGGTTCTAACAAATTGAGACAAAAGGATGAGGGACATTTCCCAACTCCTGGGCACGTGATGCATAAGGAATTAGGCCTTATCCCATTTTGCTCTAATGATCTACACCATAAGGTAGGTTTCACCCCTCACTACATATCCTAAAGAGGTGTTGAAGCAAGCTAAGACCGTTCACCACTGCCCATCACGTCGATCCAGGTCAGTGTTGGTCACATTGTACGCATCTGACCACTAATTACCAATGTTTCCCATTCTAACATGCGCGTGTGTGAAAGCATAAGTGAAACTTGGTCCAACCATATTATTCCAATCTTTGAAGTTGTTATTAGTTTAAGTCATGAAGCGCTACTTGTTCCTTGAGCTAATAGTGGATGTTCTATCTTTGTCCAATTTGACAAACCAATATGTCTAAAATGACGTGGTCACTTTTTAGATTGGTTGACAAAAGAACAAATGAAATAGTTTGTGCAAGTGTTAGCAAAAAGATATATAATGTATAGAGGACGAGTTCCACATTGCGAGATCCATTTGAGAGTGTTAGTTAAGTTGTGAAGTTATCCACACCTTCACTAGATTTCTTTGAGCTTGTGCATTTGCAAAGCGATGCTCGTAATTTTCCCCAAGAGATTGTTATGGCTTGGAGGCTCATCACGTACTCGTGTAATCACATATAATTGGATAGATTATAGCTCTTATAATGGATCAAAACGGGACTGTGTAGGGGGCATGACCACACACACATGTCTAGGGGCACCGAACCAATGATTTCCTTTCGGCATCACTCGTAAGCACATCATGTATAAGGAATTAAGCCCCACCTCGTTTTGATCTAGCGATCTACATAGTAAGGTAAGTTTCACCCTAACTATCAATCCTAAAGAGGTAACAAAGTAAGCTAAGACCGTTCACCACCGCCTGCGACCTCCAAGCCAGTGATGCTCACATCTTACACTAGGATTTTGTGGGACCGAGTTTTCGAGGTTGGTCAAACCGAGATGCTTTTGGGAGGTTTTGGAAGTCACACCTTGTCGAGATGGATCTCGAAGTGCTCCTCACACAGAGTGTCCCTAAAGTGCTTGCTCAAATTTCGTGATGTAGTATGAATAGAATTTGAGACGAGAAAGCATAGATAGATAGAGATAGGTACTTAGGCATTCTTGTATATCCAATTGGACAAATAAAATAGAAAGCCAAATAACAACAATTGGATATCCTCGAATGAGCAAAATATGCATACCAACATGCTCACACAATAAGATGTCAAATGAAACATGCTGAACATGCACAAACACTCTAGTATCTACCAAGCACTTTGGCAATGACGAAGTCATCTATATATGAGTATATTGACTTAGGAGCCAAGCAAGAACACTTGATCATAGGTCATGCTCATAGTTTAAGCACAAGTGGGGTTACCACTTTTACATAAAGCTTTCAATGTGTTCACATCTTTAGGAGATGCTTATACTTAAGTCTTAGAGTAAACCTCCCCCTTGATGTGACATCCCCCGAAGAGGGATAAACTAACCTTGGGTTTTGTTGCAGGAGACTTCAAGTAGGTGTAGTAGTGGTGGATGCTCATTGTTGATGAAGATCATCTTGAGTTGGTACCAATCCTTCTTGTTTATTACTCTTCTCACCTACATGGGTTAGTCCCAAAGCACAAGGAAAATATACAAGAATATCTATGGACATGGAATAAAACTCATGTGAGACGATGTCCAAAGATACATTAATTACCTTGTCCCTTGCTTACCTATGAGGGAATGTGTGACTCCTTGAACTAATGCACATGGTTGGAGTTGATTGCATTTAGTTCTTGCCAAAATGAATAAGAATGAATTTCATTGGCAGGGTCACCCCTTAAGAACTCTTTTAGTTCTTCCTCTTGGGAACCCACATCAACTTGATGGGGATCCTTGGAGTTGTGGTAGCACTAGATGAAGTGATGCTAGTAGTGTCCTTGACCTCGACTTGGGGTTCTTCCTCAAATGCGTCAATATCCTCTTGAAGCTTGCCCTTGCCCTTGTGGTCTTGTGGTAGAAAGTCGTCTTGAGAGCTTGTTCCCTTGGGGAGAGTAGGGTCATACTGCTCCTTTTGAGGAACAAACTTTAGGATGGGATATTGACCTTCTTCCCATTCAACTCCGTTGGCATTGAAGTAGCCAACACCTTGATTCTTCCGATGTCCTCCTTTCTTGCACACAATTTCCTCGAATTGCTTACTTCCGGCAAGAATCTTGAAGACACCTCTCTCTATAATTCCTTTCAATAAATAGTTTTCTTGCTCAAGTGTAACTTGGCTAAGAGAATCATTAGTGGAATCAAGAGAGCTACTAGTAACAACATCATTTGATTTAGCTTTAGCATTGTTGTTACTAGATGAAGAAACTTTCTTGCCTTTCTTACTAGTGTTCTTAGGTTTAACTTGTGGAACAAAACTAGACAAGAGTATCGTTTGGCTAGATAAGAAGAACTCTTCTTTCAAAGATCATCATTGACTGATGCTCTTGCTCTAACTTTAGCTTCTCGGAGCATAGCTTCTCGTGAGTTCTCGCAAGCTCTCTATGATCTTCTAAAGTAGTTTCATAAGCTAACTTAAGAGTTTTTAATTCTTTAGTTAGTCGTTCAATCTCTTTCTTATCATCATCATTCAACTACTCTTGACTAGCATGATTCTTATCAAGTTCATTCTCAATGTTAACACTACTTATCAAAGAGCAAGTCATCCTCTCCTAACAAGTCATCCTCATGACTATCAAATTCAAAATACTCGGGGTGTGATAACTTAGGGCATTTTGCCATAAAGAAGTTTCCAATCCCTTCATTTGGTGAATCTAATAAGTCGTAGGAGTTGGAGGAAACGAGCGCAAGACCGACAACACCTTCATCTTGACTATAGTTGGATTCGGAGTGGTAGCTTCTCTCGGATTGGTTGTCGGACTCGGAGCCGGAAACCCATTCACCAAGGTGAGCTTGATGTCTTCTTCTTGAGATGCTCTTGGTGTACTTGTCCTTATTCTCTGATTCCTTGCCTCTCCGGGAGTGTCTTCATTCATAATGATCTTCTCTACTCCTTCTCTCGTTGCGCGGTGACTCATCTCTTGAGCTTTGTCTTCTAGGTGACTCTTCTCTTCGTTTGTGGGGAGCCGAGCACTGATTGAAATAGTGTTTGAGATTTCCACAATTGTAGCAATTTCTGTCACGACTAGATGAATGCTTCTCATCATATCTAGAACTTGAGCTTTTCTCTTTGCCTCTACACTTGTAGAACTTTTTTAATTTTCTGACCATGAGGCTGGTCTCTTCATTGGTAACAAGGTTGTCATTAGAGGTAGCGGGAGTATGACCTTAAGCTTTGTAAGTGTCATTTGACTTGTTGTGCAACTCATCTTTGTCCTTGAGTGACATCTCATGAGCAACAATCCTTCCAATGACTTCTGTTGGCTTGAGATCCTTATAGTTTGGCATCATTTGGACCAATGTGCACATGGTGTCGTATCTTCCATCCAAGACTCTAAGTATCTTCTTGATGACCAATTTTTCGGTCATCTCTTCGCTTCCTAAGCTGGCAATCTCATTTGTGATGAGAGTTAGCCTAGAGTAGATCTCAGTGACTCCTTCACCATCCTTCATCTTGAACTTATCAAGCTGACTTTGAAGCACATCCAACTTAGATTCCCTGACAGAATGAGTACCTTCTTGCATATCAACTAAAGTATCCAAAATTTTCTTTGCATTCTCAAGGTGGCTGATTTTGTTGAATTCTTCATGGCACAAGCAGTTGAACAGGATGTCGCAGGCTTGAGCATTGTACTGCAACATCTTCAATTCTTCCGCTATCGCATCACGATCCGGTTCTCTTCCTTCTCCGAAGATATCACCTTGAACACCAACACGAACAATAGCCCAAATGGCAGGATTATGACAAAGAATATGCATTTTCATCTTATGCTTCCAACTAGCAAAGTTTGTACCATCAAAATATGGACCTCTACGATGATAATTTCCCTCACTAGACGCCATACACACCTAGGTTGTGAAACCAATGCAATGGATACCAATGCTCTAATACCATTTGTAGGATCCGAAGTATGTCTAGAGGGGGTGATTAGACTACTTGAAAGAATAAAAACTTAGCCTTTTCCCAATTTTAGTTGTGGGCCGGTTTTAGCAATTATGAATAGTCAAGTTCACCCTACACATGCATATCTAAGAGTAGAGCAGCGGAAAGTAAAGACATGCAAATGTAATGTAGAGGGTGGGGAAGGAAGATCAAACGCAAAGGTTGACACGGCGATTTTTGGCGTGATTCTGATAGGTGGTGCTATCGTACGTTCATGTTAGTGTAGACTTCAACCCATGGAGGGTAACAGTGCACAATGCTTAGAGTTTCTAAATTTGGAGAAATCGTCATCGGGTTTCATGATTGAGAAAAACTCACACTGTGATTTTTGGATCTGTGTTTCACCAATTGCGGATTTATTTGATGGTCTCACAATTTTTTGTGAAATCCCCCCCTTCAAGCTAACTGAGTTCAATTAACCAAAATACATTAATTCTAGTGCTAAGCACAAGTAATAGAGAGTTCATTACACTTGAATTATGTTAATAGGAGTTAATTAAAACTAATAGAGCTTACCATTACAAGTACCCAAAAACAATTAGGCAAATGGTCATTTGCACGAACATAAAACCTTTAGGGATTAATCATGACCAACAAAACATTATTAGCATTAGGTAAACACATTTAGCATTAAACATGTCCAACATGAACAATTAGCACCAATGGGCAATTAAGATTAAAACACGGGCTAATTGGGGTACTAACCGAGATTATCTGATATAATCAATACTGGGAGACTACTTTTGATGAAAATTTCCATATAGATGCTTCATGTTGTATATCATGTGATGATTGCCATGTTGCGGATGTTCAACATCATTTTTCTGAATGTTCCTTTAGCCAAGTATTTTTGTGGGAAATTGGCATTCACTAGAACAATGGTTTGAATATAATGGACGCTATTGAGGATGCTAATAGGAGATATAAACACAACCATTTCATGTACATCTTCATTGTTGGTGCTGCAACTTTTGGCTTGAGAAAAACATAGCTTTGACTCATGCATTGAATCCTTCAAAGTTTCTTTTACTTTGATCATGCATATAGCTAGACCTAGCCTTAATTAGATAAAACATGCAATGTTGGCTTGACTCTGTGATATTATTTATGGAGTTTGTCTCGATATGTACATTACCATCATCATTTATTTATTTTACACGGCCATGTTTTCCTTACTTTTTTTGCTAAAACAATGATATCATGATGGCTGATACGTCTCAAACGTATCTCTAATTTTTGATGGTTTCATGATGTTATCTTGCCATCTTTGGATGTTTTATGTACCTTTTATATCTTTTTTGGGACTAACTTATTAATTTAGTGCCAAGTGCGAGTTCCTGTTTTTTCTGTGTTTTGGACTCTTTTCAGATCTGATTTTGGAACGGAGTCCACACGGAGTAAAATCCCCGAAATAAATTTTTCTAGAACGGAAGAAGATCACGGGACTTGAGGCCAAGGCAGGAGAGCCACAGGGGGCCCACAAGCCATGTAGCCGCCACCAGGGGGCGGTGGCTACCAGGCTTGTGGCCTCCCTAACGCCCCCCTGACCTAGCTCCTTCGCCTATATATTCCCTAAAATACAGAAAAATAGGGGAATCCACGAAAACACTTTTCCGCCGCCGCAAGCTTCCGTTTCCGCGAGATCTCATCTAGAGACCCTTCCCAGTGCCCTGTCGGAGAGGACTTTGGAGTTGGAGGGCTTCTACATCAACATCATCGCCCCTCCAATGACTCGTGAGTAGTTCACTTCAGACCTACGAGTCCATAGTTAGTAGCTAGATGGCTTCTTCTCTCTCTTGGATCTTCAATACAAAGTTCTCCATGATCTTCATGGAGATCTATCCGATGTAATCCTCTTTGGCGGTGTGTTTGTCGAGATCCGATGAATTGTGGATTTGTGATCAGATTATCTATGATATATATTTGAGTCTTTGCTAATTTCTTATATGCATGATTTGATATCCTTGTAAGTCTCTCCGAGTCTTGGGTTTTGTTTGGCCAACTAGATCTATGATTCTTGCAATGGGAGAAGTGCTTGGTTTTGGGTTCATACCGTGTGGTGACCTTTCCCAGTGACAGAAGGGGCAGCAAGGCACGCATCGTGTTGTTGCCATCAAGGGTAACAAGATGGGCTTTTATCGTAGATATGAGATTGTCCATCTACATCATCTCATCTTGCTTAAGGCGTTACTCTGTTCCCATGAACTTAATACACTAGAAGCATGCTGGATAGCGGTCGACGTGTGGAGTAATAGTAGTAGATGCAGAAAGTATCAGTCTACTTGTTTTGGACGTCATGCCTATAGATATAATCATTGCCTTAGATAACGTCATGACTTTGCGCGGTTTTATCAATTGCTCGATAGTAATTCGTTCACCCACCGTCTACTTGCTTTCATGAGAGAAGCCACTAGTGAACACTACGGCCCCCGGGTCTATTCACACCTATCGTTTCCACTTTCGCTTTAACTTTGCTTTGTTTCTTTTTGCTTTCAGTTCTCACTTGGCAAACAATCAATAAGGGATTGACAACCCCTTCATAGCGTTGGGTGCAAGCTCTTTGTGTTTGTGCAGGTACTTGTGACAATCCTTCACTGGATCGATACCTTGGTTCTCAAAACTGAGGGAAATACTTACCGCCGCTGTGCTAAATCACCCTTTCCGCTTCGAGGGAACACCAACGCAAGGCTCCAAGGACACGGGGGAATCCTTTGCATATTTTCCAAGGAAGTCCCTAAAGGCGTAGCCATAGCAGAAAGATTCCTGGTGCCGTTGTTGAGGAGTATCAAGACAAGAATAGTCTCCCGTCAGCACGCTTGTTTCTGGTGCCGTTGGAAGGTCTTTTGCTGCAGTAGCAGAAGTATTTTTGGCGCCGTTGCCGGGGAAGGAGAGATCTATCCAAGTAGGTCTCACAAACTCATCTCTTGCATTTACTTTTTTTTCCAGTTGCCTCTCGATTTCCTCTCCCCCACTTCACATTTGCCGTTTTCATTTGCCTTTCTCCTTTGCCGTTTTCTTTTGCCTTTTGCCTTTTTGCCGTTTTCCTTTGCCGGTTTTCTTGCTTCCTTGTGTGCTTGTTTGCTTGTTGAAGTCATCATGGCTGAAAACACCAAACTTTGCGACTTCTCGAGTACCAATAATAATGATTTTATTAGTACTCCGATTGCTCCCGCCACTAGTGCGGAATCGTATGAAATCAACGCAGCTTTGCTGAATCTTGTTATGAAAGAGCAATTCTCTGGCCTTCCTAGTGAAGATGCCGCATCCCATCTCAATACCTTCATTGAGTTTTGCGATATGCAAAAGAAAAGAGATGTGGATAATAACGTGATTAAGTTGAAGCTTTTTCCTTTCTCATTGCGAGATCGCTCAAAAACTTGGTTTTCTTCTTTGCCTAAAAATAGTATCGATTCTTGGGATAAGTGCAAAGATGCTTACATATCCAAGTATTTTCTGCCGGCTAAGATTATCTCCTTACGTAACGATATCATGAATTTCAAGCAACTTGATCATGAACACGTTGCACAATCTTGGGAGAGGATGAAGTTAATGATTAGAAATTGTCCCGCTCATGGCTTGAGTTTGTGGATGATTATACAAATCTTTTACGCTCGCTTGAATTTTGCCTCTCGCAATATCTTGGACTCCGCCTCAGGTGGAACATTCATGGAAATCACGTTAGGAGACGCTACAAAACTCCTAGACAATATCATGACCAACGACTCTCAGTGGCACACTGAAAGGTCACTTGCTAGCAAAAAGGTACACGCTATAGAAGAAATTAACTTGCTTAGTGCTAAGATGGACGAGTTGATGAATTTGGTTGCTAGTAGAAATGCTCCTTTAGATCCTAATGACATGCCACTATCTTCCTTGATTGAGAGTAGCAACGCTAGTTTGGACGTTAATTTTGTTGGTAGAAACAATTTTGGCAACAACAATGCTTTTAGAGGAAACTATGTTCCTAGGCCTTTTCCTAGTAACTCCTCTAACAATTATGGCAATTCCTACAACAACACCTATGGAAATCATAACAAATTACCCTCTGATTTAGGGAGTAATATCAAATATTTCATCAACTCTCAAAAGATTTTCAATGCGTCCATTGAGGAAAAACTACTCAAAATTGACGATTTGGCTAAGAGCGTTGATAGGATGTCTTGTGATATTGATGCTTTGAAAGTTAGATGTGCTCCTCCCAAGGTCAACTTGGATGAAACTTTAAAAGCTATGCGTGTCTCCATGAATGAGAGCAAAGAAAGAACCGCCCAAATTCGCGCTAGGCATGAATGGTTTAAAAGGGTGCGTTCTAGTGATGCAAATCACGAAGATCTTAAAGTGTTTGGTGTGACTCCTCTTGAATCTTTGTTTTCGCGTGTCAAACCTATTGATGAAGGGGCTGGATATGAATCCACTTTGGTTGAAAAACGCCCCAATGATTCAGAGTCCACCTATCTTAATGATAAAGGTGTGGAGAGTGGAGTAGAAGAAATCAAAATTTTGGGTAGTAATGAAACTCCCGCTTTGGATTTCAAGGAATTCAATTATGATAGTTGCTCCTTGTTTGAATGCATTTCTTTGATGCAATCCATTGCAAACTCTCCACATGCTTATAGCCAAAGCAAAGCCTTTACCGCGCACATCGTAGATGCTATGATGAAATCTCTTGAAGAGAAGCTCGAATTAGAAGTCTCTATACCTAGAAAACTTCATGATGAGTAGGAACCTACTATCAAAATCAAAATCAAAAACTATGAGTGCAATGCTTTGTGTGATTTGGGTGCTAGTGTTTCTGCGATTTCAAAGTCTTTATGTGATATTCTTGGTTTTCATGAGATTGAAGAGTGTTCTCTTAATTTGCACCTTGCGGATTCTACTGTCAAGAAACCCATGGGAAGGATCGATGATGTTCTTATTGTTGCAAATAAGAACTATGTACCTGTGGATTTCATTGTACTTGACATAGATTGCAATCCTTCATGTCCCATTATTCTTGGTAGACCTTTCCTAAGGACTATTGGTGCTATCATCGATATGAAGGAAGGGAATATTAGATTTCAATTTCCTATAAAGAAGGGCATGGAGCACTTTCCTAGAAAGAAAATAAGATTACCTTATGAATCTATGATGAGGGCTACTTATGGTTTGAGCACCAAAGATGACTATACGTGATTCCATCACCTTTTGCCTAGCTAAGGGCGTTAAACAATAGCGCTTGTTGGGAGGCAACCCAACGAATCTATCAGTTTTCTTTCTGTTTTGTGTTTTCCACACTTTCATAATTCTGTTATGATTGTGTTTTTTGTGTTTCTTTTTGCGTTTGTGCCAAGCAAAACCGTTATGATTAGTCTTGAGGATGATCGTTTGGTCATGGTGGAAAAGACAGAAAATTTATGCTCATGAAAAGAATTTTAATTTTTTTATGTAAGAGATTTTGAGTTGATTCTTTTTTATGCTGATTTCTACGCAAATTCTTTGGATTGTCGTAATGTTTCAGAATTGTTGAAGTACCAGAAGTATACGAAGTATACAGATTGCTACAGACTGGTCTGCTGTTAACAGATTCTGTTTTTGTTGAGTTGGTTGCTTATTTAGATGAAACTATGGATAGTATCGGGGGGTATTAGCCATGGAAGATTGAAAATACAGTAACCCAACATCAACATAAGTAGAATTTAAGTTTGCTACATTACCTAAGGAAGTGGTGGTTTGCTTTCTTATACTAATGGCATCACGAGTTTCTGTTTAAGTTTCGTGTTGTGAAGTTTTCAAGTTTTGGGTGAAGTTCTTATGGACAAAGAGATAAAGAGTGGCAATAGTTCAAGCTTGGGGACGCCCAAGGCACCCAAAGATGATTCAAGGATGCCGTAAAAGCCTAATCTTGGGGATGCCCCGGGAAGGCATCCCCTCTTTCGTCTTCAATCCATCGGTAACGTTACTTGGGGCTATATTTTTATTCACCACATGTTATGTGTTTTGCTTGGAGCGTCTTGTATCGTAGGAGTCTTTTATTTTTGTTGTGTCACAATCATCCTTGTTGCACACCTAGAGAGAGAGACATGCACTTACCGTGATTTTGTCGATCTTCAATTATATCCTTTGGTAGACAATTCAGATCACATGTGCTTCACTTATATCTTTTGAGCTAGTTGATTTTTCTCTATGTGCTTCACTTATATCTTTTAGAGCACGGAAGTGCGTGGCTTCGTAGTTGATCTATGCTATGAAAGTAGTCTCAAAAAGGGGTAGTTATCCAAAGGGATATGAAAACTTCCACCTTCATGTGCATTGAATAGTTAGAGAAGTTTGATTCATCTCAATTAGTTTTGAGTTGTGGTTGTGGTAATATTGAAGTTATGCTAGTAAGGTGTTGTGGATCTAGAAATACTTGTGTTGAAGTTAGTGATTCCCGTAGCATGCACGTATGGTGAACCGCTATGTGATGAAGTCTGAGCATGATTAGTCTATTGATTGTCATCCTTTCTGTGGCGGTCGGGATCGCGCGATGGTTTATACCTACCAACCCTTCCCCTAGGAGTATGTGTTGAATGCTTTGTTTCGATTACTACTAAAACTTTTGCAACAAGTATATGAGTTCTTCATGATTAATGTTGAGTCCATGGTTTAGATGCACTTTCACCTTCCACCATCACCGTCTCAAACGTATATATAATTTTTTTGGTTTCATGTTGTTATCTTGTCATCTTTGGATGTTTTATGTACCTTTTATATATTTTTTGGGACTAACTTATTAATTCAGTGCCAAGTGCGAGTTACAGTTTTTTCTGTGTTTTTGACTCTTTTCAGATCTGATTTTGGAACGGTGTCCAAACGGAATAAAATCCCCGAAATAATTTTTTCCAGAACGGAAGAAGATCAGGGGACTTGAGGGCCAAGGCAGGAGAGCCACAGGGGGCCCACAAGCCCTGTAACCGCCACCAGGGGGCAGCCACTACCAGGCTTGTGGCCTCCCTGGCGCCCCCCTGACCTAGCTCCTTTGCCTATATATTCCCTAAAATACAGAAAAAAATAGGGGAATCCACGAAAACATTTTCCGCCGCCGCAAGCTTCCGTTTCCGCGACTCATCTGGAGACCCTTCTCGGTGCCCTGCCGGAGGGGACTTTGGAGTTGGAGGGCTTCTACATCAACATCATCACCCCTCCAATGACTCGTGAGTAGTTCACTTTAGACCTACGGGTCCGTAGTTAGTAGCTAGATGGCTTCTTCTCTCTCTTGGATCTTCAATACAAAGTTCTCCATGATCTTCATGGAGATCTATCCGATGTAATCCTCTTTGGCGGTGTGTTTGTCGAGATCCGATGAATTGCGGATTTGTGATCAGATTATCTATGTTATATATTTGAGTCTTTGCTGATTTCTTATATGCATGATTTGATATCCTTGTAAGTCTCTCCGAGTCTTGTGTTTTGTTTGGCCAACTAGATCTATGATTCTTGCAATGGGAGAAGTGCTTGGTTTTGGGTTCATACCGTGTGGTGACCTTTCCCAGTGACAGAAGGGGCAGCAAGGCACACATCGTGTTGTTGCCATCAAGGGTAACAAGATGGGCTTTTATCGTATATATGAGATTGTCCATCTACATCATGTCATCTTGCTTAAGGCATTACTCTGTTCTCATGAACTTAATACACTAGATGCATGCTGGATAGCGGTCGACGTGTGGAGTAATAGTAGTAGATGCAGAAAGTATCGGTCTACTTGTTTTGGACGTGATGCCTATAGATATAATCATTCCCTTACATAACGTCACGACTTTGCGCGGTTCTATCAATTGCTCGACAGTAATTCGTTCACCCACCGTCTACTTGCTTTCATGAGAGAAGCCACTAGTGAACACTACGGCCCCCGGGTCTATTCACACCTATCGTTTCCACTTTTGCTTTTACTTTGATTTGTTTCTTTTTTCTTTCAGTTCTCACTTGGCAAACAATCTATAAGGTATTGACAACCCCTTCGTAGCGTTGGGTGCAAGCTCTTTGTGTTTGTGCAGGTACTTGTGACAATCCTTCACTGGATCGATACCTTGGTTCTCAAAACTGAGGGAAATACTTACCGCCGCTGTGCTACATCACCCTTTCCGCTTTGAGGAAACACCAACGCAAGGCTCCAAGGCCACGGGGGAATCCTTTGCATATTTGCCAAGGAAGTCCCTAAAGGTGTAGCCGTAGCAGAAAGATTCCTGGTGCCGTTGTTGAGGAGTATCAAGACAAGAATAGTCTCCCGTCAGCACACTTGTTTCTGGCGCCGTTGGAAGGTATTTTGTTGCAGTAGCAATGGCCTTGGTTCAACTCCACAACACGAAGTAGGAGGCCCCCAAGCAACATCTAGTCAATCGACGAGGCCCCACCCTCCAAAAGGTAATAGATGCGGTAGAACAATGAACTCCTTGCTCTTGTGCTTCAAAAGATAGTCTCATCAACACTCAATCACTCTCTCACAGATTTGGCATGGGTAGGAGAGATTGACTTTGTGGAAAGCAACTTGGGGAGGCTAGAGATCAAGTTTCAAATGGTTGGATTGGAATCTCTTGATCTCAACACATGAGTAGGTTGCTCTCTCTCAGAAAAATGGATCTCGCAAGTGGGTGTGTGTTTTGAGTGCTTCCTTTGCAAATGAGAGGGGTGGAGGGGTATATATAGGCATCCCCCAAAATCCAACCGTTACAACATTATTTCTCAACTCAGTGATATCGAAATGAATCTGAGTTGTACCTGATACGTCTCCAACGTATCTATAATTTTTTATGGTTCCTTGCTATTATCTTGTCAACTTTGGATGTTTTATATGCATGAATATGCTATTTTATATCTTTTTTGGGACTAACCTATTAACTCAGTGCCAAGTGCCAGTTTTTGTTTTTTCGTGTTTTTGACCCTTTTTCAGACGGAATCCAAATGGACTAAAACTTTGCGATGATTTTTTTTGGACCAAAAGAGACCCCCAAAGGTTTGGAAGAAGGCCAGAAGAGCCACGAGGGAGTCACAAGCCCAGGAGGCGCGACCCCCCTAGGCCGCACCTACCATGCTTGTGACATCCTCGTGGGCCCAATCGACGTAATTCCACCACCATAAATTCCTATAAATACAGAAACCCCCAAAAAGAAACCTAGATCGGGAGTTCCCCCGCCGCAAGCCTCTGTAGCCACCAAAAACCAATCTGGAGCCCGTTCCGGCACCCTGCCGGAGGGGGAATCCATCTCCGGTGGCCATCTTCATCATCCCGGCGATCTCCATGACGAGGAGGGAGTAGTTCTCCCTCGGGGCTGAGGGTAAGTACCGGTAGCTATGTGTTTGATCTCTCTCTCTCTCTCTCTCGTGTACTTGAGATGTCTTGATCTCGATGTACCACGGGCTTTGCTACTATAGTTGGATCTTATGATGTTCTTCCCCCTCTCCCTTCTTGTAATGAATTGAGTTTCCCCTTTGAATTTATCTTATCGGATTGAGTCTTTGAGAACACTTGATGTATGTCTTGCACGTGTCTATCTGTGGTGATCAACTTGCGGGTTTGTGACATTGGGAACCTATGCATATGGGTTGGCACACGTTTGGATATTCATGTGAGTACTCGACGTATGTTTTGGTGATCAACTTGCAGGTTTCGTGACATTGGGAACCTATGCATATGGGTTGGCACACGTTTTGACTCTCCGGTAGAAACTTCGGGGAACTCTTTGAAGTTCTATGTGTTGGTTGAATAGATGATTCTGAGATTGTGTGATTCATATCGTATAATCATGCCCACGGATACTTAAGGTGAGAATGGAGTATCTAGGTGACATTAGGGTCTTGGTTGATATGTGTCTTAAGGTGTTATTCTAGTACGAACTCTATGATGGATCGAACGAAAAGAATAGCTTCGTGTTATTTTATTACGGACTCTTGAATAGATCGATGAGAAAGAATAACTTTGTGGTGGTTTCATACCCGACATTAATCTCTTCGTTTGTTCTCCGCTATTAGTGACTTTGGAGTGACTCTTTGTTGCACGTTGAGGGCTAGTTATATGATCCAATTATGTTATCATTGTTGAGAGAACTTCACTAGTGAAAGTATGAACCCTATGCCTTATTTCCAAGCATTGCAATACCGTTCGTGCTCGCTTTTACTATTAGTTATCTTGCTGTTTTTGTAGTTTCAGATTACAAAAACCTATATCGACTATCCATATTGCACTTGTATCACCATATCTTCACCGAACTAGTGCACCTATACAATTTACCATTGTATTGGGTGTGTTGGGGACACAAGAGACTCTTTGTTATTTGGTTGCAGGGCTGCTTGAGACAGGCCATCTTCATCCTACGTCTCCCGGATTGATAAACCTTAGGTCACCCACTTGAGGGGAAATTGCTACTGTCCTACAAACCTCTGCACTTGGAGGCCCAACAACGTCTACAAGGAGAAGGTTGCGTAGTAGACATCAGTACCAGGTTGCACTAACTCTGGCAACTTTGAATTCTCGATGAGACCGATATATGAATCTCAGTGGTACCGATACGATGAGCTGGAGCGGTTTTGAAATCTCGGTGAGACCAATTCCAATCTTAGAAATTTTGATTCTTGGAATTTGCTCAACAGAAAGTTGGTCACATTCTTTCGGTGGCACCAATGTGAAACTTCGTGGTACCGAGAGATTAGGGTTTGGCAAAGGATCTGTCACTGGAAAAATCAGTAGGGCCAAGTGGGAAAAGTTGGTGGCACCGACTTTGCTGTTTTAGTTTGGGACAAAGATATTTGTGGGAGAATGAGTGGATATTTTTGGTGGCTATCTCTAAGCACTTGAGCAACCAATTCATCATAATACTTCACCCCCTTTTAATAGTATTGGCTTTCCTATGGACTCAAATGTTATTTCTCACAAATGTAAAATGTAGAGTCCTCTTGCTTGAAGCTTGAGACAATCCTATTCCTTTCCTTGCATCAAGGGGTTTCTCCTCACAATCCTTTGGCCAATGCATCTTTCAAATTTTCTGAAATATATTTGGATAAGATCATTAGTTCAATGATACATATGTTGTCATTAATTACCAAAACCACCTTAGGGAGCAATTGTTCTTTCGCTCTCTCTCTCTCTCTCTCTCTCTCTCTCTCTCTCTCTCTCTCGACCTTCAATACAATGATTATCGCATCTTCCCTTTGATCTATCTGATGTAATTCCTTTGTATGGTATGTTTGTTGGGATCCGATGAATTGTGGATTTATGTTTAGATTATTCCTGAAAAGTATTTGACTCTTCTTTGAGTTTTATGATTCTTATTTGCATGATCATCATAGCTTCGTAAATGTATCTGATCTATTGAATTGCTTTGGCCAATTAGTTTGCTCTTTCTTCAATGGTAGATGTGCGTTGTAGTGGGTTCAACCTAGCAAATTTATATATCCCAGTGAGAGAAGGGGACAAGATGTGTATTTGTGTTGCTACCACTAAGGATAAAATGATGGGGTTTATTCATATTGGTTGAGCTTAGTTTGTCTACATGATGTCATTCTTCTCCAAGCATTACTCTATTTTACTTAATACTCTACATGCATGTTGAATAGCATTCTGTGGGTGGAGTAATAGTAGTAGGTGCAGGGAGTAGTCGACCTATTTTCTTATGGACGTGATGCCTATATACATACGATCATTGGCATGAAAATCACATAAGTATCTGTTGTTCTATCAATTGCCCAACAGTAATTTGTTTACCCACCATATGTTGCTTTCATAAGAGATGCCATTGGAGAACACTATGGACCCCAGGTCTGTTCACTTATATATTGAGAATACTTATAATTTCCTCACTATTATTATTTGTCTTCTATTTTATTTTGCAAGTCGCAACTATGTACAATTATCTACACACCGCATTGGCTTGCAAATATCGAGATCAAGGGGCTTGACAACCCTCTTGCCCACGTTGGGTGCAAGTTGTTTGCTATTTTGTGTGCAGCCGCTGAAGACGGTTCAGGGTTGATATTCCTACTGGTTCAATAAACCTTGCTTTCTTAGTCAAGGGAAATACTTACCCGAATTGTGATGCGATAACCGGTTCCTCTTCACGGAAAACCGAACGTAGATCACAAGCATCAGGAATGATTTCTGGCATCGTTGCCGAGGAATATCATCACCAACTATAAAGTAACTTCACACATATTATCATTCACTTGTTCTTCTTTTTATTTGCTATTATATCTTCCTGCTTAAAAAAAACAGAAGTACAAAAATATTTACCTTTGCTTGCTTAGCTTGTGACTAGTTTGCAAATTCGCTCTCTAGTTTGCTTGAAAGTTGCTACCATGTCTGCATTTGAGAAAGTTATTGTTGAAAGCACTAGTGAAGGTAGCACTAGTCACTTGGAAGAAGAGAGACTAAAATTTATTGATTCCACTCGTGATTCTCCTATGGATCAAGTCCCTACTACTAACACTTACACGACTCTAAATTCTAGAATTTATCATGTGGGTAGTAGGAACATTATTGGAAAGCATGTCATCCAAGAATTCTTTGAGTATTCATTAGCTTCTACTCTCATTAAAGGATCTATACTTGATGAAACGAATTGTTATGTGGATGCTATCACCATTCTTATATTGAAAATGAAAAGAAAATTTGTGCATCTCCATCCTATGCTTCAAAAGATATTTTTGGGATTCCCTAGCTTTCATGATCCCGAGATTAAGAAGTTTGTTCTCACTATCCTTGTTGGGGAACATTGCATGGGAAACAAATATTTTCTTACGCACACATAAGATCTATCCATGGTGATGACCATCTACGAGAGCGGATATCGGATCCACATACCATTGTAGATCGCTAAGCGGGAAGCGTTAAGAAACGCGGTTGATGTAGTCGAACGTCTTCGCGATCCAAATCGCAAGTCGTCCCGCGATCCAATCACGATCTAGCGTCTAACGAATGGAAACTCCGCGTTCAACACACGTGTAGCTCGATGACGATCTCCGCCTTCTTTATCAAGCAAGAGAGACGAAGAAGTAGCTGAATTCTCCGACAGCACGACGGCGTGACGGCGATGATGGTGGAGCTAATCCGACACGGCTTCGTCGTGCACTACCGGAATAACCTACGGGGCGTCACGAAGTAGTGGAGGGAGAGGGGTTGCATTGTGTCTTAAGGTGCGGCTAGCCTCTCTCACCTCCACTATATATATGAGGGAAGGAGGGGTGGCACCCTAGGGAAAACACTAGGGGTTCGACCGGCGCACCAAAGAGGGGGAGGAGTCCTCCTCCAATTCGATTTGGTGGAGGAGGATTCCTCCTCCTAGTAGGTTTGCCCCACCTATCTCTCTTTTGGCGCATAGGCCTTATTGGGCTGGCCGCCCAGCCCACTAGGAGCTGGTGTGCCACCCTTTAGGTCTATGTGGCCCCCTCCGGCTGGGTGGCCCCTCCCGGTGGACCCCCGGAACCCATCCGTCACTTCCGGTACATTATCGGAAATACCCAAAAACCTTCTGGCATCCAAATATACCTTTCCTATATATCAATCTTCGTCTACATACCATTCCCGAAATCTCGTGATATCCGGTGTCTCATCCGGGACTCTGAACAACATTCGGTCACCAACATACATATTTCAACTGTACCAAAACATCACTGAACCTTAAGTGTGCAGACCCTACGGGTTCGAGAACTATGCAGACATGACGTTAGACACTCTCCGGTCAATAACCAATAGCGGGACCTAGATGTCCATATTGGCGCCTACATATTCTACGAAGATCTTTATCGGTTGAACCTCTATGCCAAGGATTCAGTTAATCCAGTATCACATTCCCTTTGTCCTTCGGTATGTTACTAGCCCGAGATTCGATTGTCGGTATCTCTTTACCTATTTGAATCTCGTTACTGGTAAGTATCTTTACTCGCTCGGTAATACAAAATCTCATGGCTAACTCTTTAGTCACATTGCTTGCAAGGTTGGCTGTGATGTTGTATTACCGAGCGGGTCCCGAGATACCTCTCTGTGATACAGAGTGAAAAATCCCAGTCTTGATCCATGCTAACTCAACGGACACCTTCGGAGATACCTGTAGAGCACCTTTATAGTCATGCAGTTACATTGTGACATTTGATACACACAAGGTATTCTTCCGGTGTCAGTGAGTTACATGATCTCTTGGTCATAGGAACATATACTTGACATGCAGAAAAACATTAGCAATAAAATGAAACGATCACATGCTATGTTCATAGTTTTGGTCTTGTCCATCACATCATTCTCCTAATGATGTGACCCCGTTATCAAGTGACAACCCTTGTCTATGTCCAGGAAACCTTGACCATCTTTGATCAATGAGCTTGTCTACTAGAGGCTTACTAGTGACAGTGTGTTGTCTATGTATCCACACATGTATCTGAGTTTCCACTCAATACAATTCTACCATGGAAAATAAACGATTATCTTGAACAAGGAAATACAATAATAACTATTTTATTATGGCCTCTAGGGCATATTTCCAACAGTCTCGCACTGGCACTAGAGTCAATAATCTGGATCACATCACTATGTGATTTACAATGTAATGAATCTAACACCCATATAGTTCTGGTGTTGATCATGTTTTGCTCATGGAAGAGTCTTAGTCAATGGGTCTGCAACATTCAGATCTGTGTGCACTTTGCAAATTTTTATGTCCTCCTCTTTGATGCAATCGTAGATGGAATTGAAGCGTCGCTTTACGTGTCTGGTCCTCTTGTGAAACCTTGGTTCCTTGGCTAGAGCAATGGCACAATTGTTGTCACAGAACAGAGTCATTGGATCCAGTGCACTCGGCACAACTCCAAGATTTTTCATGAACTGATCCATCCAGACACCTTCTTTAGCCACCTTTGCGGCAGCTATGTACTCCGCTTCGCATGTAGAATCAGCTACCACACTTTGCTTGAAACTGCACCAGCCTACCTGTGACATCCCCGGATTAAGCTACAGTAATAAATATAGTTAGACTATTGTAATCACATGCTAATGCTGCTATGTCATTGAGGTTAGCTAAGCAAAATCACCCCTTGACAAAAAAACCAAAACAAAAATTAAAATCAAAATTTAAGTCAAATAAATTATTTATGAAAACTAATAAACAAAATCGTGATTGAGTTGAAACTATTCCCTAAGTAATCTTCAATAAGGAACCAACGTCATTTGAAGCATAAAAGTTGCCCTTATCTATTTTTGAGTTAAACCAACAACACCTAAGTGGCCTATTTAAAACCTAACAAAATTCAAATCAATTCAATTGGGCCTCAAACTTTCTTGTACTAGCTTAATGTATTCTCTAGTAATTATGTGACAAGTTTAATATGCAACAAGATTGTTTGGTACAAAAGAAAAATATAAAACAGGAGAGAAAATACAAATTGAAATTTAAAAAAAAAACAAAGCAACCGAGCCCCCATGGCCGACTGGGCCAAAGTGGACCAGCCGGCCACAAGCGCCGAACCCTAGCGACGAGACCCGACTCCCCTCGCTCTCTCTCCTGCCGCCGCTAGAAAGGGACGAGGGAGCCCTCCCCTCGTCACCCCACCAACCATCGCCCCACCTATCGCGCCCACGACGCTCGCGTCCTCCCCCTGGTGCTCGTTCCCCGCTCGCCCCTCGTCTCCCTCCCCTCGCGAGAACCGCCCTCCCACGAACTCCCTCTCCCCCACCGAGGCCTCCTCTCCCACGTCGCCTCCTCCCTCCCAGGTCCTCCCGCCGGCGGCCCCCCATTGGCCCCTCTACCCCCGGCCGGCGAGCCCCTCGCCCGACTCCCCACCCGCCGGCACCAGTCTCCCCCTCCGGCTCTCCCCCTCCTCCTCCCAGACCGGCACGCCGCCCCATCGCAAGCCCCAGATCCCATCTCGTCGGCCCCTCCCCGGCAAGCCGTTCTCCACTCCGGCGGCCCCCATCTCGCCTTCCCTGCTCACCCCCCACGCCGGCGACCTCCCGTTCCCGTCGCCTCCTGCTCCCTCGCCGAGCACCCCCGTCGCTAGGGCCGCCCTCACTGGCCGCCTCTCCCCACCGGCCACGGCGGCCCTGCCTCGGCCTCCCTTCGCTCGCCCAGGCCGAAGCCCGCGCCGGCCGGCCCCTACACCGTGGTGCCCCTCTGGCGCCCTCCCCCCCATACGGCCGCATGCCTCCGGCCCGAGCCCCCACCACTCCGGCGACGCCTCCGCTCCCCCTCGCGCTGGAACCGCACCGGCCCCATGCGGTACCCGCGTCGACCGCCTCCGTCGCCGGAACTTCACCACAGCCGGATCGGCCTCGCCGGACTGCAACACCACGTCGGCCATCGCCCTCCCTCGAGCCCGCTTTGCACCTCTACGGACTCGGTGAGAACAACCCCTCTTCTCCTCTCTGCCCTCCGGATCCATTCCGATGAACGTCGCCGCATTCCGACGCCGTTAGGGTCGTGCAGGTGGAGATGAGGTTGTCACCTTCCTCCTCTCTGTTGAGAGAGGAGCAGTGAGAGTTGTACAGAGAGATGCAGAAGAGAGAAAGTTAATAATAAAATGCATATGTATGTATATAAAAAATTATGTATGTATGAATTTATGCATGTATATACGTATAATAGATATTACTGGATGTGTGAGTTTGTGTGTTGTGTATGTGTGTGCGTGTAGTGTTTGTGTGCTCGTTGTCCCGATGACATGCGGGGCCCATGTCCCTAAAGATAATAATAATAAAAATAATGTTAATGTTTTTATCAAATAAATAAATAGATATATTAGTTAAATTAATTAATTAGCAGAATGAGAGAATGACATGTGGGTCCCCCACTAAATTAATCTGATTAATTAATATTTAATCTTAATTAAAACTTGTGCCTATGACGTTCGGGACCCACTGGTCAGTTTGACCAGTCAACCACTGATATCAGCATGACATCATGCTGATGTCATAATTGCACCTAATAAATTAGCTAAATCTGTTTTTAACTCCTAAATAATTAATAAAACATTGAAAATTAATATAAAATAATCCGTAAGTCAGATCAAAATATTTTCAACATGAAAGTTGATCAGCAAAACGAGACGAACCCGGATACACGGCCCGTTCGTCTGTCACGCGTCCCTAGCATAGCAAACTTGGAACTTTTCCATCGTTTCCAGTATAACCGGTAGTAGCCCGAGACCCGGAAAATATCGTTAGATATTCTTCCGACCCGTCTATGACGGATGTTGCTGTGTTAGCTCATGTCTAGCCTGCATCTTGCCATGTCATGCTTTGTGTTGCATCGGTGCTATTATTTATTGTTTCTTCCCCCTCTTCTTACCGGTAGACCTCGAGACTGACGCTGCTGCCGGGTACATCTACGACCCTGCCGACCAGTCCTTTGCCGGAGAGCAGCAAGGCAAGCAAACCCCCCTTGATCATTCGTATATCACCTATGTCTTTCTTCCTACTGCTTGCATTAGTATTTTGTTACTGTTGTAGTTAGCTCCTATATCTGATGCATAGCCTATTTTTGATGAACTGCTACTTTCAGTCCTGTACTTTAAATATGCTTAGTATAGGTGGAGCAGTCATCCCCTCTGACCCCGTAGTTCCGTTGCCCCGCTTGTTTTTCAATCTCGATCTCTGATCGACGAGCCAGGCCCGACACAGCACATACACCGCCTTCGTTGTACGACGCTATAGGGATACTATCGGGTACCGAGGGTGACGCCTCACTAAGTACTCCTGATGATATCTCTGTAGTATAGCTAGTCGGTCGTGGTTATTGAGGGTGATTCCTCTTTCACCATTCCCGATGACGCCTCTGTCGTGCAACCCCGCAAGTGTGGGACCCCCGAGGGTGATTCCTCTAAGCCCACCTTGACGGGTACATCGTTCGGAATCCAACGAGGGTGATACCTCGGATCCCTCCCCCGATGTTACAACCACACAGTTACTCGACCATGTTACTGGGATCTTTGGTGATTAGTTGTAAGACGGGTGGATTCTCGTGAGACTGTATTGCTGGCCTAATTAAAATGTTAATGGATTTGGGTATTTGATCTGGGTTGGTCGGAGACCTTTTCGCACTAACCGGCTACGCGGAAAGAATTATGGGTAGTCGGCGTCGCGGTATCAGCCGAAGCTTTTTCAGATGCCAGCAATGTAGCGGCGCGCGCCTGAGTGGTCCCGAGATGCATCGCGCTTGTGATTAAGGGATGCTAGGACTGACGTCGGCCGCCCACGCCACGTGCAGGAGCGTGAAGGGGAACTGGGCCCACGAACCCTTTGTGCTTAGGAGTTAGACCGGCGGGCTGGCCTCTCTGATTAGTCTTAGGTGGGGCTGTGACGTGTCGATATTCCGAGGCCGGACAGGACCCAGAAAAGTATGTCCGGTCAGAGTGTTATCGAGCGTGACGGGACATGTGGTGCACCCCTGCAGGGATGAAAATTAACTATTCGGGTAGCCGTGTCCACGGTTACAGGATGACTTGGAGTTGTGCCCCGATCTTTTACAACTACAATTGTTACTTAACTGGAATTAGTTTGCCTGGGGATTGCTTCCTCGCAGGGAGTCGGGGGAGGATCTTTAGGCGTGACCTCACTATAATATTGCTGCAACAATATGACTATTAATGTGTTACCCCTGTTCTATTCTCGTCTGTTGCTGCAAGACCCTGAAGATGCTAGTCTTCGATAGGACTAGGCCTTCTCTCTCTATTCTCGCATTGCTGCAGTCAGTCCACATATAACCCCCTTCTTTGATACTGATGCATATTTAGAATAGTTCTGATGTAAGACTTGCGAGTACTTTGGATGAGTACTCATCGCTGCTTTGCTCCCCCTTGTCCCCTTGATCCGTTTGCTGCGACCAGATGATGGAGCCCAGGAGATGGAGGTCCCCGCCACCGACGACTGCTACCCCGACGGTGCCTACTACTACGTGGAGGCCGCTGATGATCAGGAGTAGTTAGGAGGTTCTCAGGCAGGAGGCCTCGCCTCGTTCGATCGTTGTATCTTTTGTGCTAGCCTTCTCTAAGTCACCCCATGTTGTTTTATGTCTGTACTCAGATATTTGTTGCTTCCGCTGACTCGTGTGTTTATCGAGCATTCATATTCTAGCCCTCGAGGCCCCTGGCTTGTAATATGAAGCTGATGTTATTTTATTTGTGTCTAGAGTTGTGTTGTGATATCTTCCCGTGAGTTCTTGGGTTTGATCATACGCATTTGCGTGTATGTTTAGCGTACGATTAAATCGAGGGCGTCACAAGTTGGTATCAGAGCCGACTGCCTGTAGGTAGCCCCCTTTCCAACTCCTTGGCCGAAGTTGAGTCTAGTGTTTGAAAAACTTTACTAACACTGATGTTGTGGGTTACGGGCCCACATCTGAATTGGGTGGTATTAGCATCTTTTACTCCTTTCCTATACTCTGGGTTCTACTCTCTCTTCTCTTTCGGGTTAAAGATTTTACTAACTCTAACATTAGGTTCTCGAAATCACATCTAGCCGGAGAGCCCCGTAATTCCAGACGATGGCTTAATTCGTCAGAAGACTTCGATAGTAGTCTCCGATGTTTCTCTCGAGAACTTGTGCCCATCGCTCTTCCGAGTTCCCTTCCTCCTTCAACCCCTGTGGATGACTGCATACAAATGTCATTCATATTTCTTTCCAAATGCTCTTGTTTTTACGAGATGCAACGAATTATCTTATCGATGATTCGTCCATCATCAATTCTCATGGGTTTCAAGAGTTCTTCGAATTACTATTCGATCTTCCGAAATCCTCCCTAGCCTATTGTTCATGAGCATTCTCACATGCTTGCATTATGGATAAATCCATATGTCTAGCCGCATTCATTAAATTCCTTTGTGAATTTCTTGTGATCTTATTAATTCTACCTCTGTGTGAATGCACGCAATCATCTGTTGATACTCATAAATTATCCTTTCCGGCTCAGACGTCCTTCCAGACCGAGCTAATTCTCGACAAATCAATTTTTGGTTGGTTGTCCATCTAAGTCCATTCAACCTACTTGTATTCGATCGGAGCATCTGATTATGATACGCCAACTTGGAAATCATAATTCCTTTGGTGACTAAGTATCGATATTTTTCAGATGTTCTATAACCCGATGCATCGCGTCCTATCTCCCTCTGATTGAGTACCGATACTCACATCAGATCATTTGTGGATTGCCAGACTCATTCTGAGTTATTATCCGACGGCATCCTTTGCTTTAGAAAATTCCTGTGATTGCTTCCCCTGACACATGATGCCATTGGTAAATTGTGTCTTTTCCCTCTGATAAATTCTATCCTATACTTTTGTCGGCCATGCGCTGTTGTCAAGCATGTGTTAATTACTCTTGAAGTGTATGGTATATGTTATTAAGATGCCCCGACGGGTTGAACCTATGCCTTCCTATATCAAGATGACTCGAAAGGTTTGCATGAGTCTTACTCTTCTGGCGCTTTGTCGTATATCCTTTTAAAGCTACAACTTGATCAAGAGCGAGGAGTACATGGCAGGTGATGCATTGATGAAGTGGGAGTCGACCTTGAACTTTGTGTTCATGCCCATGGAAACGACGTTGATCCTATCATAGAAACTTCTCGTATAAATAATCAATTCATTCTGTAGTTTAAATATGGGATCTGTGATCTTATCCTTTGCAGTCGTGGTTCCGACCATGTTGTCGTACCTTGATTCATTCTCGGACGAGTTAAAGTACTTGTCTTCTTCAGATCAACACACCGGTCCAAACCTTAAAGTTGATCTACCTCCGAGTATTATTCCTTGTAGTTCGAGGATATCGTGGAGCCATGGAACTTCTTGTGAGCTCCTCATCAAGTATGATATTTTCCTTAATTTCAGTTGCCTCGTGTTTGAGTTGTTGGACACGCGAGTACATCGGTAACTGAATCAAGTACACATTGCGATTCAACAATTTTTAGTAATCTTCCTTGTTTATGAATTTGTAGTCGATCCTGTCATTCCAAGCTGTTAAGCTACATCATCATCGTCATGTTGTAGCTCGACCTTGCTATCTATACCCTTCATCCCTGTAACACAATACCAACTGTGCGTTAAGCTTGCATCGAGCTTTCCACATCATGTTGGTTGTCTTGAAAGGCAATCTCAATTCTAAGCGAGCAGTCTTATCTGTGTTTCCGACAACCTCTTGCTTCATCTTTCCCTTGCTTGATGTCGTCGCTAACGGTTACATCTTCATGAAATTTCTCGACAAATGTGTTGTGATCATCATCAGCATTCTGAGCTCTTGCACGGTATCAATCGAAGGCATGTTGACAAATACCATCGTTGCCCCTCGATGATATGTTTTATCATCGACAACCTTCTTGCCTTCCCTCCTACACAAACATGTTCATGTTTTGTGTTGTCCTTCGAGTTCCTTGCTAATTCAGCTTATGTCATCTTCTACCTTGGGGTATTACTATATGGTATGTCAAGAATGTCGTGAAACTTGCACGCGTCTTAAGAATTCTTGATATAGCAATACTTCTCGCCATCACCATTCATTTTTGATGTCGTGTTGTTTCAAACTGGAATACCAACAAGTGAACTCTGATGTGTGATCCCAATACCTCTGACAACCCTATTTCCTTGGTGTTAACAACTGATTGTTTCATTCTTGGTGTGTTGGGCGTTGACTCATCAATTTTGACATTGGTTGGGCTACTCCGCCCGTATTTCCGAGTACACACTTCGACCAATGTGTAATTGTTGTTGTTCCCTCGAGCATACGACATTATACCATTTGATTTGACAAATGCTATCTCCTTGATGTTATAATTTTGGGATTTCACCCCTGTCAAAATCTTGAGGGGTTGTTGTTGAGCCCATCAGCCACACCCTCAACTTCTCTGTGTTCCACGATGAAGCTCTTGAAATCATTATACTTGTGCCTAGCTCAAGAAGAATATGTGGATAGTAGAAGTGTATTTCCCAAAGTTCATGTGCACTCTTTCCACCGTGAATATGTGAAAGTTTTGTTTCGCTTCCTCTCGTGAAATACCAAATCATTCACGCATGTGCGAAGTGTTATATGTTTTGAGGGTTTACTATCCTCACTCCATATAATTTCTCTTAGCCCGCCAAGCTACTGACTGATTTGATCAAGGAAAAGAAGTTCTTTCATAAGAGCTAATCCAGACTTACACATGGGACCTTGTCATCCTCGATGATGGTTCCCAAAATGAGAACCCAGTTGCCTTTTGAGATAAGAATTTCATGTGGCACGAATGTCTTGACATGGTGTACATGTGTCTTACGATCCAATTCTTGGTCCAAGGATTGCTTGCGTAGTTCATGTCCTGAGAATCCCACATCATGATCTTCTCTTCTCAGACACCTTCAGTCTAAGGTATCCTAACACCAATCAGATCTGAACCTCGGGCAGATATGGTGGTTGGAACATTTTCCAATAATTATAACTTTGGTCTTATGTAACCCGGTACGGTGATGTCTTGTCTGGCACACCGGGCTGAAGGACCTATTGTTATAAATTCTCCCATATGTAAGAGTCGCCATCCTTTCATGCGGAAACTATATGACTTATTTCATAAGTTGCTCCTCCTGAATCCTCTTTGTATTCCCATAAGTCTGACCTTCATCTGATGACCATGTCGATACTACCTGGAAGCACGGATGTGGCACTTCAAATTTCAACAGGAACATTGGAAGCGCAATGCTAAATTGTTTCTGATCAAATATCCAGACCGCATGGTATGGGTAATCATCATGGTTCTTCTTGACTCTTCATCAAAATGGTTATGTACTGGATGACCTATCATGTATACCATACTCTATGATTTCCTCGGGAATGGTATACTCTAATACTTGTATGTGTGAACACATTTTCCCTTCCCATTGGTCTGTTTGATTTTTTTTTATTGTGGCATAACTTATCTAAGCAGTGTTAATTCCCTGCTTAGGTAAAATTCTCGGTGTACAACTCTGTCAGTAAGACCATGTTACTATTGTGGATAACATTCCGTTAACCGCCAGTGGACAAGAGCCTTGCCTATTGGTCCGCCTTGTTTCAACAAGCAGGAAAATGGTTTTATTCGTTCCCCGCCCTTGGTACTGACGTTGTTGCCAACATTACTGACAGGTTACCCTCTGACATGTCTTACTACCAGGACCGTATAATATGTCACCCCTCTACTAATTCTTGACCCACATGGTGGACCCATAACCCAAAGTTCCACAGGATTGAAACCTGGCTCTCCTGTACATCTTTGACTCCAAAGTATCCCTTACACTTGGCTTCGTATGGAATTCCAGATCCACCGTTCAATGGACCAATCGCTCTTCGGTCCGGATATTATCCAACCTACTAAAGATCAAGTCCACATTATTCATGATAATCTAAAGGCTGCTCAGCCTCATTAGAAGAGTCAGTATGACCGTCATCATCAAGATATGGTATATCAACCTGGCGAAAAGGCTTATCTTCATGTCACACCAATGAGAGGCGCACACCGTTTTGTAATCAAGGGCAAATTAGCTCCTCGCTATATTGGTCCTTTCACTATTCTTGAAAGGCGTGGAAGAGTGGCTTATCAATTGGAACTATCGGCGAACCTTTTTCAGGTTCACGATGTCTTCCATGTTTCTCAGCTTCGTCGCTGCTTCAAGGATCCTGTTCGATCAGTGGATCATGATATGCTTGAGCTGCAATAAGACCTCTCTTATCAAGAGCATCCGATCCGTATTTTCGACCAAGCTGAGCGTAAAACTCGTCGCAAAGTCACCAAGTTCCTTAAAGTGCAGTGGTCAAATCATTCCGAAGATGAAGCCACTTGGGAACGCGAGGATCATCTTCGTGATGAATACCTCGGGCTTTTTTCCTTCTACCTCTTAATTCTCGGGACGAGAATTCTTGTTAGTAGGGGAGAGTTGTGACATCCCCGGATTAAGCTACAGTAATAAATATAGTTAGACTATTGTAATCACATGCTAATGCTGCTATGTCATTGAGATTAGCTAAGCAAAATCACCCCTTGACAAAAAAACCAAAACAAAAATTAAAATCAAAATTTAAGTCAAATAAATTATTTATTAAAACTAATAAATAAAATCGTGATTGAGTTGAAACTATTCCCCTAGCGCCGAACCCTAGCGACGAGACCCGACTCCCCTCGCTCTCCCTCCTGCTGCCGCCAGAAAGGGATGAGGGAGCCCTCCCCTCGTCACCCCACCAACCGTCGCCCCACCTATCGCGCCCACGACGCTCGCGTCCTCCCCCTGGCGCTCGTTCCCCGCTCGCCCCTCGTCTCCCTCCCCTCGCGAGAACCGCCCCCCCACGAACTCCCTCTCCCCCACCGAGGCCTCCTCTCCCACGTCACCTCCTCCCTCCCAGGTCCTCCCGCCGGCGGCCCCCCCGTCGGCCCCTCTACCCCCGGCCGGCGAGCCCCTCGCCCGACTCCCCACCCACCGGCACCAGTCTCCCCCTCCGGCTCTCCCCCTCCTCCTCCCAGACCGGCACGCCGCCCCATCGCAAGCCCCAGATCCCATCTCGCCGCCCCCTCCCCGGCAAGCCGTTCTCCACTCCGGCGGCCCCCATCTCGCCTTCCCTGCTCACCCCCCACGCCGGCGACCTCCCGTTCCCGTCGCCTCCTGCTCCCTCGCCGAGCACCCCCGTCGCTAGGGCCGCCCTCACTGGCCGCCTCTCCCCACCGGCCACGGCGGCCCTGCCTCGGCCTCCCTCCGCTCGCCCAGGCCGAAGCCCGCGCCGGCCGGCCCCTACACCGTGGTGCCCCTCCGGCGCCCTCCCCCCATACGGCCGCATGCCTCCGGCCCGAGCCCCACCACTCTGGCGACGCCTCCGCTCCCCCTCGCGCTGGAACCGCACCGGCCCCATGCGGTACCCGCGTCGACCGCCTCCGTCGCCGGAACTTCACCACCGCCGGATCGGCCTTGCCGGACTACAACACCACGTCGGCCATCGCCCTCCCTCGAGCCCGCTTTGCACCTCTACGGGCTCAGTGAGAACAACCCCTCTTCTCCTCTCTGCCCTCCGGATCCATTCCGACGAACGCCGCCGCATTCCGACGCCGTTAGGGTCGTGCAGGTGGAGATGAGGTTGTCACCTTCCTCCTCTTTGTTGAGAGAGGAGCAGTGAGAGTTGTACAGAGAGATGCAGAAGAGAGAAAGTTAATAATAAAATGCATATGTATGTATATAAAAAATTATGTATGTATGAATTTATGCATGTATATACGTATAATAGATATTACTGGATGTGTGAGTTTGTGTGTTGTGTATGTGTGTGCGTGTAGTGTTTGTGTGCTCGTTGTCCCGATGACATGCGGGGCCCATGTCCCTAAAGATAATAATAATAAAAATAATGTTAATGTTTTTATCAAATAAATAAATAGATATATTAGTTAAATTAATTAATTAGCAGAATGAGAGAATGACACGTGGGTCCCCCACTAAATTAATCTGATTAATTAATATTTAATCTTAATTAAAACTTTTGCCTATGACGTTCGGGACCCACTTGCCAGTTTGACCAGTCAACCACTGATATCAGCATTGACATCATGCTGATGTCATAATTGCACCTAATAAATTAGCTAAATCTGCTTTTAATTCCTAAATAATTAATAAAACTTTGAAAATTAATATAAAATAATCCGTAAGTCAGATCAAAATATTTTCAACATGAAAGTTGATCAACAAAACGAGACGAACGCGGATACACGGCCCGTTCGTCTGTCACGCGTCCCTAGCATAGCAAACTTGGAACTTTTCCATCGTTTCCAGTATAACCGGTAGTAGCCCAAGACCCGGAAAATATCGTTAGATATTCTTCCGACCCGTCTTTGACGGATGTTGTTGCGTTAGCTCATGTCTAGCCTGCATCTTGCCATGTCATGCTTTGTGTTGCATCGGTGCTATTATTTATTGTTTCTTCCCCCTCTTCTTACCGGTAGACCTCGAGACTGATGCTGCTGCCGGGTACATCTACGACCCTGCCGATCAGTCCTTTGCCGCAGAGCAGCAAGGCAAGCAAACCCCCGTTGATCATTCCTATATCGCCTATGTCTTTCTTCCTACTGCTTGCATTAGTATTTTGCTACTGTTGTAGTTAGCTCCTATATCTGATGCATAGCCTATTTTTGATGAACTGCTACTTTCAGTCCTGTACTTTAAATATGCTTAGTATAGGTGGAGCAGTCATCCCCTCTGACCCCGTAGTTCCGTTGCCCCGCTTGTTTTTCAATCTCGATCTCTGATCGACGAGCCATGCCCGACACAGCACATACACCCCCTTCGTTGTACGACGCTATAGGGATACTATCGGGTACCGAGGGTGACGCCTCGCTAAGTACTCCTGATGATATCTCTGTAGTATAGCTAGTCGGTCGTGGTTATCGAGGGTGATTCCTCTTTCACCATTCCCGATGACGCCTCTGTCGTGCAACCCCGCAAGTGTGGGACTCCCGAGGGTGATTCCTCTAAGCCCACCTTGACGGGTACATTGTTCGGAATCCAACGAGGGTGATACCTCGGATCCCTCCCCCGATGTTACAACCACACAGTTACTCGACCATGTTACTGGGATCTTTGGTGATTAGTTGTAAGACGGGTGGATTCCCGTGAGACTGTGTTGCTGGCCTAATTAAAATGTTAATGGATTTGGGTATTTGATCTGGTTTGGTCGGAGACCTTTTCGCACTAACCGGCTACGCGGGAAGAATTATGGGTACTCGGCGTCAAAAAGCTTAGCCAGTCGGACGATAAGACCCATCTCCTCCAGCTCTGCGGGGGTTTAGGTTTCCAGAAGAAAACAAAGAGTAGCTACCCCCCCCCCCCTCCAGTTGTCCGAGTCAGTTAGGAACTGGCAATCGACCTGGTTCTATTGCCAGGACATTGCTTGTCCGAATGCCTCGAGCGGGTTGCCACCTTTTAGCCTAGACCGTCCAGGCCCTCCCAGGAAGCTTGCGCTCTCTAAGGGGGAAAGGATCCAGATCCAGCCTTTGGTCGACGCGCTGATAGCCGTCGTCCGCAAGGGAGTCACCGGCATGGACCTGCTGGAGACTTTTCTAGGTCGGCGCATCCAGCCGTTGCAGGCCCGACACCACGCCATGTGGCACTACGCGGGGCCTTCGGACTCGACTCGGTCTCATCCAGAGTGCGTTACCGGGGAGACTGTGAGGGCGTGGGTCCGCGGCATCACAGGCGCGTGTGATAACCCCGAAGGAGCCCGGGGGGTGAAGCCCTTCCGCGCCAAGAATCCTCCTCCGAATGAGGTAAGCGCATCTTGTCGAGTGCTTTTAATCTTCTTAGACTTATTGCTTTTCTTGTCCTGCTGGCTGACATTGCCGACTGCGTTTTGTGCAGGAGTGGACCAACTGGTATTCTGCTGCCTCGAACGGGAATCCGGCCGAGGAAGAGGAGGGCAGCCAGGAGGGTAGCGTGGATAGCGCCGAGTACGTCTCCGACAGTGGGGAGACGGAGGAGGAGACGGAAGAGGAGGAGGAGGAAGATGGGGAGTAGAGCTCGCCACCTTCACCACCAGAGCACCGAACTAAGCGTTGTCACGATCCCGCTGCTCCGCCAGCTCCTCCAGCGGCCCCGAGTGCTCCGCCAACCCCTCCCCTGGCTCCGAGTGCTCGGAGTGTGAAGAGGACCAGGGACACTGCTGCCGAGCCCACGGACCAGCCGTCCAAGGTGGCCAAACCTAGCGGGCCTAAGCCTCGGAAAGCTTTGCCTCGGATGAGGATCGATGTTCCAGTCGCCTCAGCATAAGTGTCTTGTTCTTCCATCTTCCTTCAGTATCTGAATTGAACTCATGCTTATCCGTCGAGTGGATTTCACTTAATAGAGCTGCTACCTCCGCCACCTCTCTGCCGCGCCAAGACGATGATCACATGGACGCGGATAACGCCGCCACGTCCCAGCAAGGTACGTTGTCACGACTCCGAGAGTTTGTACTATTGTTTTGCGAGTGCTGTCTTTGATCTTGCCCTTTTTCTGTAATTTCATGTTCTTCAGTCGGGCTTCCTTCGGAGGTGATCCATCTGGAGGACGACGACCAAAGGGGGTCGGAGCCAGCTTTGGCGCATGTCCTTGAGGTTGTCCCATCTACTGCTGCTCCCACCATGAACGTGCCGCCGACTGAGACGGTGTCCCTCACGGCGGAACCGACTGGAGCGGAGCTCAGGATGCCCAAGTGGTCTTCTGTCGCACCGGGTCCGTCAACTGTTCAATATGACGCCCGACACCTCCCGGAAGACCAGGTGGGGGCCACCAAGGACGCCATGGTGCAGGTGGAGCTGATGGTGGGTGACGCCAAGGGAGCGTATGACTCCATCGCGTCTTTGTACAAGAAAAGCTTGGAACTCCGGGACGATATCCGAGTAAGTGCGCTAGTAAGTGTTTACTTTCCTCTTGTTACCCACTGGGGGTTTCAGCGACATACTCGGATACAGTAGGATGATTTTGTAGTGGGTTCACTCCGAGTGAACCCAGTGGACGTAGTCCCCGAGACTTCTGCCGAGTGCTTGCACCGGCAGTTGTCTTTATATGTATTTTCCGTAATCTGAACAGATCAGAGCTGATCTGCCCGAATGGTACCAGTGGGGGCACTCCGAGTGCACCCACTGAGTGTAGTCCCCGAGAGTAGTGTTACTCAGGTCGGGTAATAGTAGTCTCATAGTGTTGTTTGTTCGCTATGGAGCTCGATAGGGCCGGCCTGTTCGGGCTGCATATCAGCGGGGTCACTCTTAGTGAACCCACTGGATGTAGCCCCGAGACCGCTATCGATTGCTTGCATCGGCAGGGGTCTGAAGAATTTTGGACTTTGATTGTTTTGTCATATGTGTCGATACTTTTTCCTTGTTGAATGTGTCTGATCCTCCCTTTGTGCCTATTTGGCAGAAGACTTGTGAAATGGGATCTGCGTACAATGCTCTGAAGGCTGAGAAGATTCAGCTTGTTGCGGACTTGGAGGCAGCTGTGAATGACCTGGCTGGTGTGAAGGAGGCTCTTGCTGACCGAGAGAAGTCTTTGGAGGAGTCTCGGGAGACCAACAAGGCATTGGTAGCCGAAGTTGAAAAATTGAAGAGTCAGAGATCCGAATGGATGCGCCAACTGAAGGTGATGAATACTCGGTGCATGGCGCAGGAGAAGTACGTCAGCGACTGGGCAAGGAAGATGGTTGCACTGCTTGGTGGTAAGTTGTTGCCGAGTGCTTCTTGACTTTGGAGTTCACTCTGCGCTTACTTTCTGCTTGTCTTTTCTTTCCAGACTTCTGTCGGGACGTTGAGGCTGAAGCAGCCGACATTGAACGGTCGGTTGTTCCGAACGTTCCACTCGGCGACGAAGCCAACCGGGACTTGCTCCGAGCGCATATTCTCCTTAGCAGGGTGGGACCTTTCATTGGCCGCCTGAGAGAAGTCATCGGCTGGATCGACAAGGAGCTGTGGCCTGAAGACGATTCCCGGCAAGAAATAGATGGGTTGATGACTCGGCTGGAGGACGTCCCGAGAAGAGTGCAGGCATGGAAGAAGTCTGCCGCTCATTGTGGTGCAGACATGGCGCTATCTCTGGTCCGAGTGCACTGCAAGGAAGCTCGCGAAGAAAAACTGAAGACGTTGCAGGTCGCCAACACCAAGAAGATTCGATTCGAAGATTTCATGGAGACCTTCCTTGACACAGCCACTCGCATTGCAGACGGAATCGACCTTGACACCTTTGTGGAGCCTGCCAGTCCCGGTGACGCTTGAAAAACTTTATGGTGAACACACATTTACCTCGGTATGCCGAGTGGTATCTGTATTAAACTTTGGCCACTGTTGTTGGCCGTCACATTCGTGGTTCGGTGTGGATAAGCTTGATTCACGTCGGGCCGATTGATCGTCGATCCACCTCTGAATTCGAATCGGATATTTTGCTCTTCTTTCGCTAAGTTCTTTTTTTACACGATTTTGGCTCATGGTTTTTGTTTGGCGTTTCTTGGTGAAGCCAATGGCAAACATGCGCAGCATGTAGTTGTTAGTTGTCTTCACATCCACATGAGCCTCAATGAGGGTCTGCCAAGTCTCCGAGTGCGCGCTCGGAGCGAGCTTTTACTTAGGCGACTCTGGGTCGTGGCTAAGTCTCCGAGTGCGACTATTAGTGCGCACTCGGAGCGAGTTGTTACTTAGGCGACTCTGGGTCACGGCTAAGTCCCCGAGTGTGACTGTAAGCGCGCACTCGGAGCGAGTTGTTACTCATGTAGTTGTCAGTTGTCTTCACATCCACATGAGCCTCAATGAGGGTCTGCTAAACCTTCGAGTGTATCTCGAGTACACACTCGGAGGAAGCTTTTTACTTAGGCGACTCTGAGTCGCAGCTAAGTCCCCGAGTGTGACTTTTCGTGCACACTCGGAGTGAGTTGTTACTCATGTAGTTGTCAGTTGTCTTCACATCCACATGAGCCTCAATGAGGGTCTGCTAAGCCTTCGAGTGTATCTCGAGTACACACTCGGAGGAAGCTTTTTACTTAGGTGACTCTGAGTCACAGCTAAGTCCCCGAGCGTGTCTTTTAGCGCACACTCGGAGCGAGTTTGTACTTAGGCGACTCTGGGTCGCAGCTAAGTCCCCAAGTGTGACTTTTACTGCGCACTTGGAGCGAGTTTTTTACTTAGGCGACTCTGGGTCGCAGCTAAGTCCCCGAGTGCGACTTTTAGTGCGCACTCGGAGCGAGTTTTTACTTAGGCGACTCTGGGTCGCAGCTAAGTCCCCGAGTGCGACTTTTAGTGCGCACTCAGAGCGAGTTTTTTACTTAGGAGACTCTGGGTCACAGCTAAGTCCCCGAGTGCGACTTTTAGTGCGCACTCGGAGCGAATTTGTACTTAGGCGACTCTGGGTCGCAGCTAAGTCCCCGACTGCGACTTTTAGTGCACACTCGGAGCGAGTTTATACTTAGGCGACTCTGGGTCGTAGCTAAGTCCGAGTGCGACTTTTAGTGCGCACTCGGAGCGAGTTTTTTACTTAGGCGACTCTTGGTCGCAGCTAAGTCCCCGAGTGCGACTTTTAGAGCGCACTCGGAGCGAGTTTGTACTTAGGCGACTCTGGGTCGCAGCTAAGTCCCCGAGTGCGACTTTTAGTGCGCACTCGGAGAGTGTTTGTACTTAGGCGACTCTGGGTCGCAGCTAAGTCCCCGAGTGCGACTTTTAGTGCGCACTCGGAGCAAATTTTTTAGACCGGAGTCTGCAAACGCGGAAGAATTTTGAATTGGCAAGAAATCAATCTGCTTTGTATTACTTCAATGATACTTGTTCTTTACATTTCCCCCGTCGGCGGTTACGTGTAGAAGCGCTTCAGGAGATCTCCTTTCCATGCTCGCGGCTCGTCCGTTCCCCTGTCGCGGTTGTAGAGTCGATATGCTCTGTTGTTCAGCACCTTAGAGATGATGAAGGGTCCTTCCCAGGTGGGAGCCAACTTGTGTGGTCTCTGCTCATCCACTCAGAGCACCAGGTCGCCTGCTTGGAATGTGCGACTCTTGACGTGCCACGCGTGAAATCGCTGCAGATGTTGTTGATAAATTGTTGAGCCAGTCAGTGCCATCTCGCGCTCTTCTTCTAGAAGATCTACTCCGTCTTGCCTGACTTGCTCTGCTTCGGCTTCGGAGAAGAGGTCGACTTGCGGAGAGTTGTGAAGCAAGTCACTCAGAAGGACTGCCTCTGCTCCATAAACGAGGAAGAACGGGGATCGCCTTGTAGATCTATTCGGAGTTGTGCGGAGGCCCCACAGCACCAAAGGCAACTCGGTGACCCATGCGCCGGCGGCATGTCCAACTTCTCGCAGGAGTCGAGGCTTCAACCTTTGAAGAATAAGCCCATTCGCCCGCTCTGCTTGCCCGTTTGTTTGGGGGTGTGCCACGGATGCAAAATCCACTCGGATACCTTGGCCTGTGCAAAAACCTTTGAATCTGTCCGAGTCAAAGTTTGTGCCATTGTGGGTGATTATGCTGTGCGGAACCCCGAATCTGGCGATGATGTCTCTGATAAATTTGATGGACGTAAGGGCGTCGAGCTTCTTGATGGGCTTGGTTCAATCCACTTGGTAAACTTGTCGACTCCTACCAGCAGATGAGTGAATCCTCCTTGGCCTGTTCTGAATGGTCCGACTGTATCTAATCCCCACACGGCGAATGGCCAAACAAGAGGAATTGTCTTCAGCGCAGACGTTGGCTTGTGGGACTTGTTGGAATAGAACTGGCAGCCTTCACAACGGTCGACCATATCTTTCGCCATTTCATTCGCCTGCAACCAGAAGAAACCAGCTCTGAATGCTTTGGCGACGATTGCCCTTGAGGAGGCATGATGACCGCAGGTTCCCGAGTGAATTTCTTCCAAGATTAACTGTCCCTCCTCAGGGGAGATACACCGCTGAAGGACGCCCGAAACACTTTACTTGTACAACGGACCATCAATGACGGTGAAGGACTTCGACCTCCGGACGATCTGCCTAGCTTGGACTTCGTCTTCTGGTAACTCTTGCCTCAGGATGTACGCAATGAACGGCACAGTCCATTCGGGGACGACAGCAAGAATCTCCATGATCAAATCAACCACAGCGGGGACCTCTACTTCAATCGGATCTGTTGAACTCTTCAGTTGTACTGGTTCCTCTGTGAAAGGATCTTCTTTCACCGAGGGGAGATGTAGGTGCTCGAGGCAGACATCACTCGGGACTGGTCTCCGAGTGGATCCAAGTTTTGCCAATTCATCAGCTGCTTGGTTTTTCAGACGGGGAACATGGTGAAGTTCCAGACCTTCAAACTTCTTCTCGAGCTTCCTTACTGTGTTGCAGTATGCAGTCATGGTGGGGTTCCTTACGTCCCATTCCTTCATCACTTGATTAACCACCAGATATGAGTGGCCATAGACCATCTGGCGACGGATGCCGAGTGTGATGGCCATGTGCAATCCGTAAAGGAGAGCTTCATACTCTGCCTCATTGTTGGAAGAATCAAAATGTATCTGCAACACATACTTGAGTTTATCACCTTTTGGCGATATGATCACTACGCCGGCGCCGGAGCCATTCAACATCTTGGACCCATCGAAGAACATGGTCCAATGAGCCGAGTCGATGTGAGTCGGTTGCTGTTGTTCTACCCATTCTGCTATGAAGTCAGCTAGAGCTTGAGACTTTATAGTTTTCTTGGCTTCGAACTTGATGTCGCAGTATAGCATCTCCATTGCCAACTTTGCCACTCGGCCCGATGCATCCCGATTGTGGAGAATTTCCGACAACGTAGCATCAGATATGACAGACACCGAGTGGTCTTGGAAGTAATGAGCCACCTTCTTTGCAGTCATGTAGATCCCATAAATAAGCTTCTGATAATGGGACTACCTCTGCTTTGAAGGAGTCGGTACTTCGGAGACATAATATACTGGCCGCTGAACCTTGTACGCTTTGCCTTCTTCTTTGCGTTCGACTGTCAGAACGGTGCTGACGACTTGATTTGTAGCCGCGATGTACAGAAGAAGGGGTTCTTTTCTGAGCGGGGCAGTAAGAACCGGCTGGGTGGAAAGCAGGGCTTTGAGGTCATCGAATGCAATTTGGGCTTCGTCTGTCCACTCGAAAGTATCTGATTTCTTCATGAGTCGGTACAGAGGTAACGCCTTCTCGCCGAGTCGAGCGATAAACCTGCTCAAAGCCGCTAGGAAACCTGTGAGCCTTTGAACATCATGTATTCTTACCGGCCACTCCATTCGGGCGATGGTCCCGATCTTTTCGGGGTTGACATCGATCCCTCGTTCGGAAACGAAGAAACCGAGTAACTTCCCCTTGGGAACACTGAATGCACACTTGGCTGGGTTGAGCTTGATATCGTACCTACGTAGGTTGGCGAATGTTTCTGCCAAGTCAGTCAGCAGGTCGGAACCTTTGCGTGACTTGACTACGATATCGTGCATATATGCCTCCACATTTCGACCGATCTGGTCTAGGAGGCATTTTTGGATCATGCGCATAAAAGTTGCTCCTGCATTCTTCAAACCGAATGGCATAGTGATGTAACAGAAACACCCGAATGGGGTGATGAAGGCTGTTTTTAATTCATCCGGACCATACAGACGGATCTGATGATAGCCCGAATAGGCATCAAGGAAGGATAAACGCTCGCAACCCATAGTCGAATCAACAATTTGATCAATGCGGGGGAGCGGGAAGTGATCTTTCGGGCAGACCTTATTGAGATGCTTGAAATCGATGCACATACGGAGAGACTTGTCCTTCTTGGGCACCATGACAACATTAGCGAGCCACTCATAGTGGTGAACCTCGCGAATGAAGTTGGCTGCCAAAAGGTTAGCCACCTCCTCTCCGATTGCCTTCCTCTTGTGCGCGGCGGACCGACGCAGGCGTTCTCGGACGGGCCGAGCAGCAGGATCCACATGCAGTCGGTGCTCAGCCAACTCCCTGGGTACACCTGGCATGTCAGCGGGCTTCCATGCAAAAATGTCCCAGTTCTCACAGAGGAATTGGATGAGCTCGGCTTCCTATTTTGGATCAAGAGTGGTGGAGATGTTTGTCGGGGCAGCGGCGTCGTCCGTCGGGTGGATGTTGACTTTCTTCGTGTCTCCTGCCGACTGGAATGCGGACTCGGAAGCTGGCTTCTTTGAACGCATCAGTTCAGCGGGGTCGGCGGTCTTCTTGTACTCATCCAGCTCGAGAATAGTCATCTGCTGATCGGCAATCCTCGACCCGTGCTGCAAACACTCCTCGGCTCGCTGCCGATTGCGTGTGACCGTGATCACACCTTTGGGACCTGGCATCTTCAGCTTCAAATACACGTAACATGGACGGGCCATGAAACGCGCATACGCTGGACGGCCCAGAATCGCATGGTATGCACTCTGGAAGTCCACCACCTCAAATGTCAGCTTCTCCTTGCGAAAGTTCTTGTCAGAACCGAAGCCGACGTCCAACGGGATCTGGCCGAGTGGCTTGGCCTTTCGTCCTGGGACGACTCCGTGGAACTGCATAGTGCTCTTGCTAAGTTTGGACATCGGAATGCCCATTCCCTTGAGAGTGTCGGCGTACATGATGTTCAAACTGCTGCCGCCGTCCATGAGGACTTTGCGCAGTCGGACTCCTTCCACCACCGGGTCGACGACCAGAGCTTGCCTCCCTAGGGTGGGTACGTGTGCTGGATGGTCCGACTGATCAAAGGTGATCGCAGTCTGTGACCACTTGAGGAACGTGGGGGTGGTTGGGGTTGCCATGTTCACCTCCCTGTTCACCAGCTTCAGTCAACTTTTGCTTTCCACATCAGTAAAAATCATCAGCGTTGCATGGACTTGGGGGAACGGATCCCCCTTGTCCTCATCATCTTGCTCGGTGTCCTTTTCACTGGGCTGACCTTCACCGAATCCTCGGACGGTCTCTATCGTGACCATCATGGTGGGCTCGACTCCTGTCGACCTTCTTCTAGGCGATGTACCCTCTTGCGTCGGGCCTTGGATCATGCGCTTCGCCGACTGAACGACGATCATCGTGATGCCGAGGTCCGGAAGGCCCACCCCGCGGAGGGGTGCGTGAACAGCGACGATCTTCGGGATTCCTGGAACGGCTGCCCCCTCTGCGTCGCTGATGAGAGTCGGGGCTGAAAACCGACCGATGCGTGTTCGCGTGAACATAACTGTTGTGGATCCTGTTGTGCGACTGGGAGACCGCCGAATTTTGCTGCTGCGTCGTATGCAACAGGGCACGGATCTGCTCGATCCCTCTGCCAGCCTCCGAATCAGTCGGCTGGAGAGAATCGGCTATTCTGGCAGCCGCAACCAGGTTGAGGATGGGTGTGCGGAGCACCTCGACGTCGCTCTGATGAGTGCGTCGACTGGCAGAATGACGGTGTTGACGACGAGCGCCGGATGATTCTCCGACCTCATGCTCGTTCCAACCAGTCCGGAGGGGACTTTCATGGGAATCGGCCATGAGAACTTCGGCTACAGGCCCGCGACCCAGGTACTCGGAAGGTAGCTCAGTCGGAACTGAGTCCAAGCACTAGGATGGCGGCGCGACCACAACCGATTCGAGCACCGCCACTTGAGAGGACGCGCTCTGTCGCACCTGGGCGTGTCACACCCAACGCTGGAGCCGGGGGCGACGGGATCGCTTGTTGCGGCGCGTGATGGGGGCGAGGATCGAAACCGGGGCCGATGGCTGGAGAAGAAGGACGCCACGAGAACCGGCACGGAAGTGCGTAGCCCCGCGACTGGGGAGCGCCTCAACGTCGAGGGGCGCATCCCGAAGCCATGCCGAATCATCGACGACGAAGGAGAGTGCGTCGAAGAGGATCTCATGACCCATGCACAGATCTCCGCTGGACGACATGATGAAAAGATGAAATTGCAAACTCGCCGGAAGTCGCTTAGACGCCTGCCCCACGGTGGGCGCCCACTGTCGTGGGTATAAGTCTGACAGTAGATGTATGGGGTACGAAAGGATGGGCAGAGCCTTAGCTACGGCGAGGATGTATGAGTTCAGGCCCCTCTAGGGTGGAGGTAAAATCCCTACGTCTCAGTGCTCTTGGGAGCTTAGTGTCGAGTGGAATATAGGATTACAGTAAAAGCCAACCCCTGTACCAGTGGGGAAGGGCGGCTTATATAGAGTGCGCTGCCCTTCATAATGGCCCGGTGGACAGGGGTGGAATAGTGGCGAGTAAATGCCCACGTTACAGGTAACGTAAGCCTTAACTGCTAATAAAGGTGTATGGAAACGTATGACCGTTGCCCTCTTGGGAGGTTACGATGTACAGAGTGGATTCCAGTCGGTACGTTAAATATGCTCCGAGTGCTCGTCGCCGACTGGATGGTGGGGGAGTCCTTAGTTCAGTCGGAACCGTCTAAGGCTCTTGTCCTCTGTGAAGGGTAGTCCTTGGGTAGGACCTATAGGGCAGGCCTATGACCCTACCCTGGGGCTATAACACCATCAGTGATGACCATCTACGAGAGGAGAGATCGGATCCACATCCCCTTGTAGATCGCTAAGCGGGAAGTGTTAAGAAACGCGGTTGATGTAGTCGAACGTCTTTGCAATCCAAATCGCAAGCCGTCCCGCGATCCAAGCACGATCTAGCGTCGAACAACGGCACCTCTACGTTCAGCACACATGCAGCTCGATGACAATCGCTGCCTTCTTGATGCAACAAGAGAGACGAAGAAGTAGCTGAAATCTCTGACAGCACGACAGCGTGACGGCGATGACGGTGGAGCTAATCGAGCAAGTCTTCGTCGTGCACTACCGGAATAAACTACGGGGTGTCACGAAGTAGTGGAGGGAGAGGGGTTGTGCCGTGGCTTAAGGTGCGACTAGCCTCTCTCACCTCCACTATATATAGGAGGGAGGGAGGGGTGGTGCCCTAGGGAAAATCCTAGGGGTTTGTCCGGCGCACCAAGGAGGGGGAGGAGTCCTCCTCCAATTCAGTTTGGTGGAGGAGGAGGAGTCCTCCTGGTAGGTTTGCCCCACCTCTCTCTCTTTTGGCGCATAGGCCTTATTGGGTTGGCCGCCCAGCCCACTAGGAGCAGGTGTGCCACCCTTTAGGTCTATGTGGCCCTCTCCGAGTGTGTGGCCCCTCTCGGTGGGCCCTTAGAACCCATTCGTCACTCCAGGTACATTACTGGAAATACTCGAAAACCTTCCGACATCCAAATATACCTTTCCTATATATCAATATTCATCTCCGGACCATTCCGGAACTCCTCATGATGCCCAAGATCACATACGGGACTCCGAACAACATCCAATCACCAACATACATAATTCAACTATACCGAAACGTCATTGAACATTAAGTGTGCCGACCCTGTGGGTTTGAGAACTATGCAAACATGACCTAAGACACTCTTCGGTCAATAACCAATAGCGGGACCTGGATTTCCATATTGGCTCCTACATATTCTACGAAGATCTTTATCGTTTGAACCTGTATGCCATGGATTCAGTTAATCCTGTATAACATTCACTTTGTCCTTGGTATGTTACTTGCCCGAGATTCGATCGTCGGTATCTCTATACCTATTTGAATCTCGTTACCGGTAAGTCTCTTTACTCGTTCCGTAATACAAAATCATGTGGATAACTCTTTAGTCACATTGCTTGCAAGTCTTGTTATGATGTTGTATTATCGAGTGGGCCCCGACATACCTCTCAGTCATACGGAGTGACAAATCCCAGTCTTGATCCATGCTAACTCAACGGACACCTTCGGAGATACCTGTAGAGCACCTTTATAGTCACGCAGTTACGTTGCGACGTTTGATACACACAAGGTATTCTTTCGATGTCAGTGAGTTACATGAACTCATGGTCATAGGAACATATACTTGACATGCAGAAAAATAGTAGCAATAAAACGAAATGATCACATGCTACGTTCATAGTTTGGGTCTTGTCCATGTTATCTAGTGACAAACCTTGTCTATAGCTAGGAAACCTTGACCATCTTTGGTCAACGAGCTAGTATACTAGAGGCTTACTAGGGACAGTGTATTGTCTATGTATCCACACATGTATCTGAGTTTTCATTCAATACAGTTCTAGCATGGACAATAATCGATTATCTTGAACAAGGAAATATAATAATAACTATTTTATTATTGCCTCTAGGGCATATTTCCAACAATCCTTGTGCATGAATTTGACTATATTTTGCGTGAATCAAAAGAAAATTTTGCCTTCTATAAAATAAAATCAGAATGTCCTTCCATAGAAGCAATCCTCCATAATAAAGATGCTATGCGTAGTTTGGAATCTAATGACTACCATGGATTTGGTATGAATATGAGGAGGAATGTGCTTCCTGGAGAATTAAGACAATCTTTGTTTCTCCATACTTGTGATAAATTTGAATGAATTGCTAAATGAATTAATGAAGGGTTTAATGAAGATTGGCCAGAAAACACTATTAGGGAACCTATTAGTGATGAAATCCATGTCTTATATGAGGAACCCTTAGATGATAGTGATATGTGTAATGATTTTATAAATCCCTCTGAACACTTGAGCACTTCAACTAGGTTTGACAAAGGTGATTTACTAAGTACAATTTTGGAGGAATTAAATTAGTGCTTCTGCCAATTTAAACCTTTGGGAGGACTTGTATGATAAGTATAACTGATACGGTGCAAAAACAGAAACTTTGACGTCGAGTGAAGAATTTCTATGATTTTACTAGAACGTCTTTTTTAGATGAAATTTTTACATAGTATTTCTGTACAAATTCGTCAGGTCATCCAAAGTTTTTAGAATTTCTGTAGTTACAGAAGTATAGGTTCATTACAGATTACTATAGAATGTTCTGTTTTACACGGATTATGTTTTTGCTTGCATAGTTTGCTTGTTTTCATGATGATATGGATTGTACAGAGGGGTATAAGCCATGGAGAAGTTAGAATACAATACCTATTATGCAATAACTAAATAAGAATTAATTGACAACAGTACATAAGTATTTTTTTATGTTTCTTATACTAACAGATCTCACGAAGTTTTGTTAAGTTTTGTGTGATTGAAGTTTTGAAGTTTTGGGTGTTATCGTGATGGAAATGAATAAGGAGAAGAAAGAGCCTAAGCTTCGAGATGCCCAAGGTTCCCCAAGCTAATATTATAGTAATACTCAAGTGTCTAAGCTTGGGGATGCCTCGGAAAGCACCCCCTCTTTCGTCTCAATCCATCGGCATGTCACTTGAAGCTACATTTTTATTCATCACATGATATGAGTTTTTCTTGGATCATCGTTTGCTTTTTATTTTTAGTTTACCACAATAATCTTTCTCTGGACACATCAACCTGAGAGAGATACACATTTATCATGATTTGTTAGAATACTCTTTGTGCTTCACTTATATATTTTGAGCTAAACAATTGCTCTAATACTTCACTTATATCTTTTTGTGCATGGTGGCGTGTAGATTTTATAGAAATATTTTAACTCTCATTCTTCACTTATATTTGTTTGAGAGTTAATAAACAGTAGAGGTAATTTGCATGGGTCATAAAGCTAGTCCAAAAATAATAAGTATCTAATTGATGATAATTAAAACCATCGTGTAGCACATAAAGAGAAATTGTGGGTTAATGACATTGATGTCGTAATATGAGAAAGGTGTGAGGGCATAATTGTTGATTTGTAGAAGTAGCAGTATTAATAGGTGTTAATTCCATATTTCTTTGAATAATTGCCGTCAACACGCTCTCACTTCAATTACCATCGGTATTAGTGATGAACCTCAATAATTGTTATTTAGTGCATGCGTTAAGCATGGACATTATATCTCGATCTTGTTTATTGTGAGACGGTTACTCATTTAAGTCAGAGAATAATGGTTGTTCTATTTATATGAGTAATATATTTTATGGTCGTGCACCCAATGTGAGCGGTTTGTTCATGTTGAATCTCTATAGTGATGATACACATATACATAAAATGGAAGCCAAAAGGTGTAGAGTTGATAATGATAGCACCACTTTCTTGTGGCATTGCCGCTTAGATCATATTAGTATAAACGCATGAAGAAACTCCATGCTGATGGACTTTTGGAGTCAATTGGTTTTGAATCACTTGACACATGTTAACCATGCCTCATGGACAAGATGACTAAAACTCCGTTCTTCGGAACAATGGAGCGTGCAAGTGACTTGTTGGAGATGATACATAGTGATGTGTGCGGACCAATGAGTATAGAGGCGCGCGGTGGTTATCATTATTTTCTCACCTTCACAGATGATTTGAGTAGATATGGTTATATTTATTTGAAGAAACACAAGTCTAAAATGTTTGAAAAGTTCAAGAAATTTTAGAGTGAAGTTGAGAATCATCATAACAAGAAGATCAAATTCATGTGATCTAATCGACGACGTGAATATCTGAGTTATGAGTTTGGCACTAACTTAAGACAATGTGGAATTGTTTCATAGTTGACGCCGCCTGGAACACCACAGCGTAATGGTGTGTTTGAACGTAGTAATCGCACATTATTAGATATGGTGTGTTCTATGATGTCTCTTACCGATTTTTCGTTATCGTTTTGGGGTTATGCATTAGAGACAACTCTATTCAATTTAAATAGGGCACCATCAAAATCCGTTGAGACGACACCATATGAACTATGGTTTGGAAAGAGGCCAAAGTTGTCGTTTCTTAAAGTTTGGGGATGTGATGCTTATGTTAAAAAGCTTTAGGCTGAAAAACAGGAACCCAATGCAGAAAAGTGTGTCTTCATAGGATACCTAAAAAAGATAGTTGGGTATACCTTTTATCTCAGATCCAAAGGCAAAGTGTTTGTCGCTAAGACCAGAGCTTTTCTTGAGAAAGAGTTTCTCTCGAAAGAATTGAGTGGGAGGAAGATAGAACTTGATGAGGTTATAGAACCTTTACTTCAACGAAATGGTGGCGCGGCATAGAAAGATGTTTCTGTTGAAGCTACATCACTTGAAGAGGAAGCTAATGATGATGATCATGAAACTTCATATCAAGTTGATGTCAAACCTCGTAGGTCGACAAGGGCATGTACTGCTCCTGAGTGGTACGACAACCCTGTCTTATCAATCTTGTTGTTAGACAACGATGAACCTAGGACCTATGGAGAAGCAATGGTGGGCCTGAATTCCAACAAATGGTTAGAGGCCATGACGTTCGAGATAGGATCCATGTATGTAAACAAAGTATGGACTTTGGAAGTATTATTTTAAGGGCGATAGGCCATTCAGAACAAATGCATCTTTAAGAAGAAGACAGACGCGGACGGTAATGTCATAGTCTATAAAGCTCGAATTGTGGCAGAGGTTTTTGACAAGTTCATGGAGTTGACTATGATGACACTTTCTCACCCGTAGCGATGCTTAAGTCCGTCAGAATCATGTTAGCAATAGCTGCATTTTTCGATTATGAAATTTGGCAGATGGATATCCAAACAGAGTTCCTTAACGGTTCCCTTAAGGAAGAGTTGTATATGATGCAACGGAAAGGTTTTGTCGATCCTGATAATGCTGGCAAAGTATGCAAACTCCAACGATCCATTAATGGACTGGTGCAAGCATCTCTGAGTTGGAATGAGGGCTTTGATTAGGTGATCAAGGCGTTCGGGTTTATACAAGTACATGGAGAAGCTTGTATTTACAAGAAAGTGAGTGGGAGCTCTATAGCGTTTCTAATATTATATGTGCATGAGATATTGCTGATTGGAAACAATATAGACCTTTTGGTAAGCGTAAAGGTATATTTGAATAAAAGTTTTTCAATGAAGAACCTAGGAGAATTTGCTTACATATTAGGCATCAAGATCTATAGAGATAGATCAAGACATTTAATAGGACTTTCACAGAGCACATACCTTGACAAAGTTTTGAAGAAGTTCAAAATGGAACAGTCCAAGAAAGGGTTCTTGGCTGTGCTACAAGGTGTGAAGTTGAGTAAGACTCAATGCCCAGTAATTGCAGAAGATAGAGAAAAGATGAGTGTCGTCCCCTATGCTTCAGCCATAGGCTCTATCATGTATGCAATGTTGTGCACAAGACCTGAAGTCAGCCTTGCCATCAGTATGGCGGGAAGGTTTCAAAGTAATCCAGGAATGGAGCACTGGGCAGTGATACGTCCATTTTGCTTCATGTTTTCATGCTGATATTTATCGCTTCTTTGGCTGTTATTTCACTTCACGGTACTATTCTTGTGCCTTTTCTCTCTTATTTTGCAAGGTTTACATGAAGAGGGAGAATACCAACAACTGGAATTCTGGCCTGAAAGTGGAGCAAAGTTGAGATAACTTTTCTACGCAACTCCAAACGCCGTGAAAATCAACGGGGAATTTTTCCCAATTTATCAAAAATACTGGGCCGAAGAAGTGCCAGAAGGGCACCACGGGGTACCCACAAGCCTGCATGGCGCGGCCACCCCCCCAGGTCGCGCCATGGGGGCTTGTGGGCAGCCCACTAGCCCACTGGCCCCCTCTTTTGCTATATGGATGGTTTCGTCCAGGAAAAAATCACAGAGGAGCTTTTTCGTGGTTTCGCCGCCGCCACGAGGCGGAACTTGAGCAAAACCAATCTAGAGCTCCGGCAGGACGATCCTGCCGGGGAAACTTCCCTCCCGGAGGGGGAAATCGTCGCCATCGTCATCACCAACACTCCTCTCATCGGAGGGGACTCGTCACCATCAACATCTTCATCAGCACCATCTCATCTCCAAACCCTAGTTCATCACTTGTAACCAATCTCCGTCTCACGACTCCGATTGGTACTTGTAAGGTTGCTAGTAGTGTTGATTACTCTTTGTAGTTGATGCTAGTTGGATTACTTGGTGGAAGAGTTTATGTTCAGATCCTTGATGCTACTCATTACCTCTCTAGTCATGAATATGATTATGCTTTGTGATTAGTTACTTTTGTTCCTAAGGACATGGGATAAGTCATGCTAATAGTAGTCATGTGAATTTGGTATTCGTTCGATATTTTGATATGTTGTATGTTATTTTTCCTCTAGTGGTGTTATGTGAACGTCGACTACATAACACTTCACCATTATTTGGGCCTAGAGGAAGGCATTGGGAAGTAGTAAGTAGATGATGGGTTGCTAGAGTGACGGAAGCTTAAACCCTAGTTTATGCGTTGCTTCGTAAGGGGCTGATTTGGATCCACTAGTTTAATGATATGGTTAGACTTTGTCTTAATTCTTCTTTTGTAGTTGTGGATGCTTGCGAGAGGGGTTAATCATAAGTGGGATGCTTGTCCAAGTAAGGGCAGTACCTAAGTGCCGGTCCACCCACATATCAAACTATCAAAGTAACGAACGCGAATCATATGAACATGATGAAACTAGCATGACAGAAATTCCCGTGTGTCCTCGGGAGCGTTTTTCCTCCTATAAGACTTTGTCCAGGCTTGTCCCTTGCTACAAAAGGGATTGGGCCACTTTTTTGCACCTTTGCTACTTTTGTTACTTGTTGCTTGCTACGAATCATCTCACCACACAATCATTTGTCACCGATAATTTCAGTGCTTGCAGATATTTCCTTGCTGAAAACCACTTGTCAGATCCTTCTGCTCCTCGTTGGGTTCGACACTCTTACTTATCGAAAGGACTACGATTGATCCCCTATACTTGTGGGTCATCAAGACTCTTTTCTGGCGCCGTTGCCGGAGAGTGAAGCGCCTCTGGTAAGTGGAACTTGGTAAGGAAAAATTCATATAGTGTGCTGAAATTTATTGTCACTTGTCACTATGGATACTAATCCTTTGAGGGGCTTGTTCGTGGTATCTTCACCTCGAACGGAAGCACAAAGAGTTGTTCCTCAACCTGCTGCACCTACTGAAAATATTTGCTTTGAATTTCCTTCGGGTATGCTTGAGAAACTGCTGGCTAATCCTTTTACAGGAGATGGAACATCACATCGAGACTTGCATCTAATCCATGTAGATAAAGTTTGTGGTTTATTTAAGATTGCAGGTGTGCCCGAGGATGAGGTCAAGAAGAAGGTCTTTCCTTTATCTTTGAAGGATAAGGCGTTGACATGGTATAGGCTATGTGATGATACTCGATTATGGGACTACAATCGGTTGAAATTGGAATTTCATCAAAAAATTTATCCTATGCATTTAGTACATCGTGATCGGAATTATATTTACATTTTTTCGCCTCGTGACAGAGAAAGCATCGCTCAAGCTTGGGGGAGGCTTAAATCAATGCTATATTCATGCCCCAACCATGAGCTCTCGAGAGAAATTTTCATTCAGAACTTCTATGCTCAGCTTTCTCATGATGATCGCACCATGCTTGACACTTCTTGTACCGGTTCTTTTATGAAGAGAGATATTGACTTCAAGTGGAATTTATTGGAGAGAATTAAACGCAACTCTGAAGATTGGGAGCTTGAAGAAGGTAAGGAGTCAGGTATGAATTTCACTTTTGATTGCGTTAAATCCTTTGTTGAGACAAATAATTTTTGTGACTTTAGCGCTAAGTATGGACTTGACTCTGAGATAGTAGCTTCATTGTGTGAATCCTTTGCTGCTCATATTGATCTCCCCAAAGAGAAGTGGTTCAAATATCATCCTCCGTTAGAAGTCAATGTAGTTAAACCCACTCCAGTTGAAGAGAAAGTCATTGCCTATAATGATCCTGTGGTACCCAGTGCTTACATTGAGAAACCACCTTTCCATGTTAGGATAAAGGATCATTATAAAGCTTCAACTGTGATACGTATAGGCTATATTAGAACACCTACACCCCCTGAGCAAATTAGAGTTGAACCTAGCATTGTTATTATCAAAGATCTTCTGTCTAAAGAAGTTGAGGGACATAATATTCACTTCTGTGAAGATGCTGCTAGAATTGCTAAACCTCACGTTAGAGATAAACATAGGCATGTTGTTGGCATGCATGTGGTTTCTGTTAAGATAGGAGATCATTGTTATCATGGTTTATGTGATGTGGGTGCTAGTGTTAGTGCAATACCTCAATCCCTATATGATGAAATCAAAGATGAGATTGCACCTGTTGAGATAGAGCATATGATGTCACTATTCAGCTTGGCAATAGAGATACTATCTGCCCTATGGGAATTGTTAGGGATGTTGAAGTCTTGTGTGGTAAAACGAAGTATCCTGCTGATTTCCTCGTTCTTGCTACCGCACAAGATATTTGGCAGACCTTTTCTCAATACTGCCAATGCTCATATTGATTGTGAGAAGCAAACTGTCACTTTTGGCTTTGAAGGTGTGTCACATGAGTTCAATTTCTCCAAGTTTGGTAGATAACCTCATGAAAAGGAGTTGCCTAGTAGGGATGAAACTATTGCCTTAGCTTCTATTGCCGTGCCTCCTACTGATCCCTTAGAGCAATACTTGCTTGAGCATTAAAATGATATGCATATGGATGAAAGGGATGAGATAGATAGAGTTGTCTTAGAACAATATCCTATCCTTAAGAATAACTTGCCTGTTGAACTGCTTGGGGATCTACCCCCACCAAAGGGTGATCTGTGTTCGAGCTTAAACAGTTGCCTGATACTCTTAAGTATGCATATCTTGATGAAAAGGAGATATATCTTGTTATAATTAGTGCTAGCCTCTTAGATCATGAAGAAAAGAAGTTACTAAAAACTCTGAGGAAGCACCGTGCTACTATTGGATATACTCTTGATGATATACGCTTAAGGGTATTAGTCCTACCCTATGCTAGCACAAGATTAAAACTGATCCTGATTTCAAACCAGTTGCTGATCATCAAGGGAGATTGAATCCTAAGATGAAAGAAATAGTAAGAAAAGAAATACTAAAGCTCCTGGAAGCGGGTATCATTTATCATGTTGCTCACAGCGATTGGGTGAGCCCGGTGCATTGCGTCCCTAAAAAGGGAGGTATTACCGTTGTCCCTAATGATAAGGATGAATTGATCCCACAGAGGATTATTACTGGCTATAGGATGGTGATTGATTTTAGGAAGTTGAATAAAGCCACTAGGAAAGATCATTACCCTCTGCCTTTTATCGACCAAATGCTAGAAAGGCTGTCCAAACACACACACTTCTGCTTTCTAGATGGTTATTCTGTTTTCTCCCAAATACTAGTTGCACAATCTGATCAGGAGAAAACCACTTTCACCTGCCCTTTCGGTACCTTTGCATATAGACGTATGCCTTTTGGCTTATGCAATGCACCTGCCACCTTTCAAAGATGTATGATGGCTATATTCTCTAACTTTTGTGAAAAGATTGTTGAGGTTTTCATGGATGACTTTTCCGTTTATGGGTCTTCTTTTGATGATTGCCTCAGCAACCTTGATCGAGTCTTACAGAGATGTAAAGACACCAATCTTGTCTTGAATTGGGAGAAGTGCCACTTTATGGTTAATGAAGGCATCGTCTTAGGACATAAAATTTCTAAAAGGGGTATTGAAGTCGATAAGGCTAAGGTTGATGCAATCGAGAAAATGCCATACCCCACAGATATCAGAGGTATAAGAAGTTTCCTTGGTCATGTTGGTTTCTATAGAAGGTTCATTAAGGACTTCTCTAAGATTTCTAGGCCTCTTACCAATCTCTTGCAAAAGGATATTCCTTTTGTTTTTGACGATGATTGTGAGGAAGCCTTCGAAATACTTAAGAGGGCTTTGATAACTGCACCTATTGTTCAACCGCCTGATTGGAACTTGCCTTTTGAGATCATGTGTGATGCTAGCGATTATGTTGTTGGTGTTGTTCTAGGGCAAAGAGTCGATAAGAAGTTGAATGTTATTCACTACGCTAGTAAAACTCTAGACAGCGCCCAGAGAGACTATGCTACTACGGAGAAGGAATTTTTAGCAGTCGTGTTTGCATGTGAAAAGTTCAGGTCTTACATAGTTGATTCCAAAGTCACTATTCACACTGATCATGTTGCTATTAAGTACCTCATGGAGAAGAAGGACGCTAAACCTAGACTTATCAGATGGGTTCTCTTGCTACAAGAATTTGATTTGCACGTTGTCGACAGAAAGGGTGCTGATAACCCAGTAGCAGATAACTTATCTAGGTTGGAGAACGTTCTTAATGACCCACAACCTATTGATGATAGCTTTCCCGATGAGCAATTGAATGTCATCAATGCTTCACGTAGTGCACCGTGGTATGCTGATTATGCGAACTATATCGTTGCCAAATACATACCACCTAGTTTCACGTACCAGCAAAAGAAGAAATTCTTCTTTGACTTAAGACATTACTTTTGGGATGATCCTCACCTTTATAAGGAAGGAGTAGATGGTGTTATTAGACGTTGTGTACCTGAACATGAACAGGGACATATCCTACAAAAGTGTCACTCCGAGGCCTACGGAGGACACTGATATGTCTCCATCGTATCTACTTTTCCAAACTCTTTTGCCCTTGTTTTGGACTCTAATTTGCACGACTTGAATGGAACTAACCTGGACTGACGATGTTTTCAGCAGAATTGCCTTGGTGTTATTTTTCTGCAGAAATCAAAGTTCTCCAAACGTCCTGAAAATTTACGGGGAGCATTTTTGGAAAATATGAAAAATATATGCGCCAAGTTCCACCTGAGGGGGTGGGCCAGTGGGCCACAAGCCCTGGCTCCGCCACCACCCCCCTGGTGGTGGTGAGCAGGCTTGTGGGGCCCACACGGCTCTGCCGCCCCCAATTCCAGCTCTATAAGTTCCCTTTCGTCCCAGAAAAATTAAAAAAGAGAAGTTTTCGTCGCGTTTGCGATACGGAGGCGCCGCCACCACCTATTCTTCATCTGGAGGGCAGATCTGGAGTCCGTCTTGGGCTCCGGAGAGGGGAAATAGTCGCCATCGTCATCATCAACCTTCTTCCCTCTCCAATTCCATGAAGCTCTTCGTCGTTCGTGGGTAATCTATTCGTAGGCTCGCTGGGCGGTGATGAGTAGGATGAGATCTATCATGTAATCGAGTTAGTTTTGATGGGGATTGATCCCTAGTATCCACTATGTTTTGAGATTGATGTTTCTACTACTTTGCCATGCTTAATGCTTGTCACTATGGCCCGAGTGCCATGATTTCAGATCTGAAATTATTATGTTGTCACCAATATATGTGTGTTTTAGATCCGATCTTGCAAGTTGTAGTTACCTACTATGTGTTATGATCCGACAACCCCGAAGTGACAATAACCGGAACCACTCCCGGTGATTACCATAGTTTGAGGAGTTCATGTGTTCACCAAGTGCTAATGCGTTGGTCCGGTTCTTTATTAAAAGGAGAACCTTAATATCCCGTAGTTTCCTTTTGGACCCCGCTGCCACGGGAGGGATGGACAATAGATGTCATGCAAGTTCTTTTCCCTAAGCACGTATGACGACACACGAATGCATGCCTACATCACATTGACGAACGGGAGCTAGCCACATATCTCTCCTTGTTATAACTGTTGCATGATGAATATCATCCAAACAAATCACCAACCCATTTCCTACGAGTTTGTCCCACTGCTGCTGTTACTACTGTTGTTGTTGTTGTTACTTGTCTTGCTCTGCTGCTGTTACTTGTCTTGCTCTGCTGCTACTATTGCTACTACTGTCGCTTGCTACTGTTGCTACTTGCTACTGTTGTCACTACTGTTGTTCCTTGCCACTGCCTTTACTCGCTACTTTGTTGTTACTACTTTGCTTGCAGATACTAATCTTTCAGGTGTGGTTGAATCTGACAAATTCAACTGCTAATACTCGAGAGTATTCTTTCACCTCCTGTTTTGGTGACCAACAAATTTGGGTCGAATACTCTACCCTTGAAAACGTCTACGATCCCACGCGCTGGTGGGTTGTCAACAACATTCTTCTAGTTTCGATTGCCGGAGAGTGCTAGCAGCATTCTTCTGGTGCCGTTGCAAGGGGAAGAACAGTTGACATCAAGCATTTTTCTGGCGTCGTTGCCGGGCAGGTATTGCTATATTCTCTAAGTCACTTGGGATTTATATCTGCTGATCACTATGAAGAATCTGAAGGATCCAAAGACCAAAGTCTTGCCCTCAACTACGAGGGGAGGTAAGGAATTTCCATCTAGCTCTGCACTTGATTCACCTTTAGTTATGAGTAAGTTTGCGACATCACCTCCTGCTAGAAATCTTGATATGTCGCCTGTGCTTGATGATTGAAAAGACCTCGATGACGCCTAGAGGGGGGTGAATAGGCTATTTAAAAACTTCTTCGGATTTGGCTTGAAACTAATGCGGAAATAAACTAAGAGGGTACTTGTCAAGCACAAATCCTAAATGCACTAGGCACTGCAACGTGTATCAACAATATGATCTACCAAGATGGACACAATATAGTTACTAACAGGCACAAGTAAGTTACACAAACTTACTTGAGCTATATCACACGACAAGTAGGTGAACAACACAAGAAACTAGATCACACTATATCACACGATAGATCAAAGGCTGCAAGAATGAACGTGTGGATATAGAGGGTATGCTTGAATGATTAATCTTGTACAAGAAATAGCCAACACAATATAATGAGCACCAACAATATGCAATGTATGTATGCTCAAGTAACACAAGTAAACCACAAGTAAGGAGTTAGGGTTAAGGATAACCAAGGTCACTGAGACGAAGATGTATCCCTATGTTCACTTCCTTGGAGGGAAGCTAGTCACTGTTAGAGAGGTGGATGTTACCACGAAGGCACACCAACGCCACGAAGGCTCACCCTGTTCTCCCTTTGAGATAACACCACGAAGGCGTTTCTCAACCACTAGTGGTAAGCCTTTGAGGTGGCTTCCAAACCCTCACAAACTTTTCCGGGGGGTAATCACACGGATTGATTCCTCTCCGAAGAACTCCTATCGCCTAGGAGTCTCCAACCTCCAAGAGTAACAAGATCACGGGAAATGCTCAAAACTTGCTCAAATCTCAAATAGCTTGGGTTGAGAGGAGGAGAGGGAGACGATCTATCTTTTGATTGGAACAACTCTCAAAGGGGCTCACAAATGCTCTTGGGATCTAAGATTTGGTGTGAGCAAGTGTGTGTGAGGTAGAAGTGTGTTCTTATGAGGATAAGGCTGTGTTGGGCAACCCTCTCACGAAGTGGGAGGGGTATTTATAGTGGGGAGAGAAAAACAGCCGTTGGGGACACTTTAAGTCACACAGGGTCCGGACGTCCGACAGTTTCCGGAAGTCCGGGCGTCCGCGAGGGGTCGGACGTCCGACAGGGGTCGGTCGTCCGAGGCCTATAGATACGAATGAAACTATTTTGAATTAAACAGCGACCGGACGTCCGGAGAGGACCAGAAATCCGAGTTATACAACTCAACTTCTACTGGTGGTAGGTTCCGGATTTCCGATGGGGGTCGGACGTCCGACCCTCGGACGTCCGGAGGGAGCCGGAAATCTGAGTTATAGAGCTCATGTTCTTCTGGTGCAGGGCTCCAGATTTCCGAAGCTGGTCGGTCGTCCGACCCTTGACCGGCCCTCGGACGTCCGGAGAGAGCCGGAAGTCCGAGATATATGGCTCAAGTTTCTCTGGTGCATAGTTCCGGAATTCCGAAGCTGGTGGGATATCCGGGCCTCGAACGTCCGGAGGGAGCCAGAAGTCCGAGTTATATGGCTCTGATTTCTCTGGTATAGGATTCCGGATTTCCGAAGCAGGCAGTCGTCCGGCCCTCGGACGTCCGGAGGAAGCAGGCAGTCGTCCGGCCCTCGGACGTCCGGAGGAAGCCGGATGTCCGAGGCACTGGTTCTGTTTTCAGATAACAGCAAAGCAGTGGAGATGTGGTCTGAGCAGAAAGTGAAGATGTAGTTTGAGCAAGTTCATCGCAAAACCTGTGATCCCCTCTTAATAGTGCGGGATCCCTAAGGACTCAAGAATCATAAAAGAGTACTGATGATCCATACTTGAGTGTATACTTTTATTCGCTGATCATCACTCCGCACCACTAACGTCAAAGGAACTGATACCTATGAGTTAGCCCTTTCACTTGAGCTTGATGTTGTTGTTCCTTCTTGGCTCAAGTTGAAAGCAAGACATGATGAAGTCTTCAAGTAGCTCTCCCATACACAATGCGGAAAGCCTAACCTATGTATTCATCTTCATTTGTCCACCATGTGAACATCCACAAGAATCAAGCATGTAGTTCTCAGGAATGCTTATCTTGATCTTGTCCTTGTTAGCACATGAGGTTGTCCTTATCAAGACATGATCATTGACAATAGTTTCAATGATATATTCGTGTTGATCCACTTGAACTTGCACACCACAATCTTGATGACGAACATCACTTGACGTCATCCTTTATGGGTTGTATGAGATCTTCCTTTTGACGCAGGCCCAATGGAAGCACACCTAACCCCCACATAGGAGTCTCACAAAGACCATGGGTTAGTACACAAACACGTAATGGACAATGCTTACCATACCATGGGATCACTTGATCCCTCTCGGTACATCTTATACGCTTTGTGTGTTGATCATCTTGATTTACTCTTTGTCTGAGATCTTGATCAACCTAGTGTTTCTATGACCATTCTTTGGATAATACCTTGAATAACATCTTGGTCATCATATAAACTCCTTGAACCAACAGATGGACTTCAAGAAGTGCCTATGGACAAATCCTATAAATATAACTTAAGGCAACCATTAGTCCGTAGGAATTGTCATCAATTACCAAAACCACATATGGAGATATATGCTCTAACAATCTCCCCCATTTTGGTAATTGAAGACAACCACTTCAAGAGAGTTTATATAAGGAAACAAGCATAACCAAGCGCACACATACAAGGTAATAATGCATGTGTGCAAGATGTAAATGCTTACGCAATGAAAGCAAAACCCGCTAAACATATCCAAAGTAAACTCTCTAAACTTCTCCCCCGTTGGCATCGATTGCCAAAATGGACGAAAAGTTTAGAAAGCCAAAATAGTAGGTGGTCCTCCAAAAAGTGTGTACTTCTCAGCAAATGAGTGCAGAAAAATACACAAATACAATGATAAGTAGTTCGAGGAAAACAAACTATATTGAGGACCCAAAGATTGCAAATAAAAGGATCGTATGCCACAAAGACATACAAAGATAGAGGCAAGCAATCAAAAGATTCCAGATGGAACAAACAATCATATGGTCCTTCGAACCACATGAATAAAACATATTATGATAAAGGCAACATAGTGCTTTATGATAAAAGATATTTTGTGCACCTGTGTCAAATACAAAAATCTCATATTAGTGCACAAAATAGGATCCTTGCTCCCCCAGAATTTATAAAACACACAACGAGTGCAAGAGGATAGATGAGACAATAAGCATATCAATTGCACAAAACAAATGGTTGAGCAACATGTAATAGAAGCAACTTAAGAATAGGCTCAAACAAAGTAATGTGTATGAGTCATGGCAAAGCACTTGAGAAGACTAAGATAAGGATGAGCATTACTCATCAACATAGTCTTGATGAAATGAGATGCAAAGTGCAAGACATATCATTCCCACACACACATACTAGAAAATAGGTTCACAAGCTTACTAATAAGCAAAATAAGAACCAATGCTTGTGACAACCCATTGTGAAGATAGGAAGTAAGAACCTTGTCAAGAGGAGGGATACTAATTGAAAATGGCAAAAACCCTCATCAAAACAAGCATGAGGAAAAATAATCTTCACGGCCAAAGAGTGCATGAAGATGTAGGAAAATAAGAAAATAAGATACGCACACAAAAAAAATCCTTTCACGAAGCCACCAAAAACTGGAAAAAGGAAATGTAACGATGGACGTGAAAGAAAAGAGGATATCAATTAGGGATGTAACTTCTCTCATGTGTAAAAGATTCTAAGTAGAACACAATCATGATGATATTTATCCACAAAGAAGGATATACACACAAAATGGTTACAAGAAGGAACAAACTAGATATCCAAAAGGAAGTCATAAATATATCAATGAGATCTTTTGCTTGGAAGCATAGCACATGGCCTAATATTTTCTTATTGTATAATATGAACTTCCAACATACGAACATCAAAGACATCCCAACTAGTAGTAAGACATCATCGTTCGGATGCTTTGAGAAAGCAAACAAGTACTACAATAGCGAATCAAGAGATTCATGCCATGATGCAACCTGGAAAAGAAAAGACAGGTCGGGTCCTTTGCAAGAAAAGAATGCATGAAGTGGATACTTGTTACCGAGACAACATTGGATTGATGTAGTAGATAGTTGTTCTTTGATCATCCTAACTTGGCTCCAATAATCACATGGTCTCAACATCTTCCTTATAGGTGAGCCGAGCATCCAATGCATCTCCAGTTGTTCCTGGAACAACAAAACAAACAAAATGGTGCCCAAACTCATTGGGACCAAAGAGTTAGAAAACCAGCAATACATAGGACAAACTCCACATACATATGTGCATATAGATATGAATTTGAATTTCATGCACACTTTAGCCAATTTATGACAAGGTGGAATTTCCCCTATATATTCGGTCAAAGAAGGAAAGCAAACAAAAGAAGTTGTATATAGTAGATGTGATACGCATACTCAAGACTCTTAAGAATCAACTCAACACAAAGTTGATAAGTCACCAAAAGGCAAGGTATCAAGTGATAATAAGATCCTAAAACAAAAAGAACTATCACTTGACGGATATCAATTAAAGGATACCTCAAGGAATGAGATATCCATTGACACATGCCAAATAGAAGGCAACAAGAAACCAATTGAAGGAAAACAAACACGAGGTATCTAGTTTCCAAGAGAGAGCTAGGTTCCAACAAACAAAGCCCTCTACATATTTTCATGATGGCACAAAGCATCATAAAGAGCAAGACTTGCCTCCCATCAACACACACTTGATGGGGATCAAATGATTTTATGATGGGTGAATAAAGAGAGTGTTTTAAAGAGAATAGGATAGCTCCCCCAAGGGACGTGCATTATATAGAATTTGCATTTGAATACAAAACGCACACGATGGGATCATCACTTTCTCTATATCTATAAAAACACTAGACATGTTAAAAATAGATTCATAAGAGGCAAGGAAGACAAACGGAACACAAAATCCAATGTAAAGATGATTAGCAATTCCAATCACATGATGGGAATACCAGTTGTCAAGGACAAGAAGTATTTTTGAAATGATACTCATTGGTAGATCACAAATATATCCAAGATCATCTTTACCCATAAAACGCAAGCAAATGACACTTGTAGAGCTAACATGCCACCTAGGAACAAGATAATTTACAATATCAACCCTAAGTGGCAATACGTCAAATGTACACATTTTCTAGGTTTGTAATATGCACATAGCATATTACTCCCCCATAATGTGATAAACCAATAACATTAACAAGTGGCAAATTAAAAACAACAAGAGATACTTAATGGACCATATAGAATTTGAATTTCTCATGACTAAGACATACCACATAGACACTAGATAATCTTGAAGCATCAAAACTAAGTGGTATTCCTCATGTATACACATTTATAGGATTGTGAGGTGTGCAAAGCACATCACTCCCCCACAATGGGATAATCCATTAATCTCTCACAAGAGCCAACAAAAATACAAACAAGATGGAAAAGGCTCAATACAAGACTCACATGTACATGATATGCAAACCAACATACACATACTCAAATACTCAAGATAAGCAAGTTGGAAGCACAACATATACAAACGCATGCAAGGTACAAAACCACAACATGCAAAGGGGCAAGCACCTAAAAATGTAAACAGTTTAAGTATAAGTTACCGTAAGGAGGCACATTGGATATGAGATAGAAACTCGATAATCCAAATGACTTGGCTTGAGATAATATGAATGATGAAGACCCCTTAATTCTTCATTGTGTATCCAAGTCTCTAATGTCCTCCATAGTCACCTATTGATCAAGTTTGAGCTTGTTGGTCCCCAACTACGTTGGGTCCTAAGAGGTTAATCACAATAGGCTTGGCAACCCAAATGGTTCTTTTCTTGACACCATTTTGGGTACCAACAAACTTGGCAAACACATTGCCAACCTTATCCTTCCCAAGGGAATAGATATCATCAATAGTGATTGGGTTGGATAAGTTACCACTCGTGCAAGACGAAGCGACGTGACCCTTCTCACGACATAAGTAGCAACATCTACCCTTTGTTTTCTTCCCAGATGATTTCTCACCTTGGGGAGTGTTGGCTTGGGTCTTATTGGGAAGAGGCCTTCCTTCAACTTGTAGTTGAATATGTGAGTGAGTTTGTGGTCGCTTCCCTTGTTGCTTGTGACTTTGAGACTTCGTCTTCAGAGGGCAAGATCTAACATAGTGCCCTTCAACTTTGCACTTGAAGCAAATGATTTTGGCCGAATTCTTGACTTGTTCTAGGCCCCTCTTGTTCTTGTTTGAGTTTACTCCAACATCATTGTTGCCATTCGGAGATGTTTGCTCACACAGGACGTTGTTGAGTGTCGACATCCCTTCATGACACTGTTCCAAGTCTTTCTTCAAAGAAGTGACTTGGGCCTTGAGCTCTTCGATTTCCTCTGCACGGTTAGTATCAATGCAAGTACTAGAGGAAGTGTAAGCTTCAATGTTAGAGCAACAAGGCAAGGAAAGTAATTCATCACACGAGGTAGCAACATTATGAGTAGACGAATTACGAGGACTAGCACATGGAAATATAGTACTTTGACTAGAAGTAGTGCCATTGTCCACATGAGGCTCACTTGATGTTACCTTGGTGATGATAGCCTCATGAGCTAACTTTTGCACATTATGGGATGTTAGAAGATCGGCATGAGAGCTTGTGAGCATTACATGGTTTTCTTCCAACTTCCCATAATTGCTAGTTAGTAAATCAAGTTGAGCACGTAGCTCAACATTCTCCTTTAATGTTGATACTTCAAAAGAGATAGGGTTACATGTACAAGTATCATCAACAATATGAGAGGAGTAAGTAGCGATTAGAGACTTCTCATGAGTAGATTGAAGCTCCTCAACTATCTTAGAGGTTTTGACGAGCTCTCCCTTGACATTCTTGCATTCAAGGAGAAGGACCTCAAAATCCCTTTTAAGTTTATCATGAGCAACTTCAATCTCTCCTTTTGAAGATCTTAAGTCTCTACATGCTTGATGACTCTTCTCAAGTTCATGTTCAAGTTGTTCACTTTTAGCTTGTTCATGATTAAGTCAATCATTACAATTTTCAAAGTAAGCAAGAACATCTTGGAACCTTTGAAGAGCGTTATTTTTAGCTTTATGAAGAATTTTACTGATCACATAGATAGTTTCAGTCAAGTCATCATCATCATCCTCATCGCAAATATCATCGTTATTGCACAGGGAAGATGATACCTCATTATTACCTCTTGCCATGAGGCACATGTGAACTGGAGGAGTTGATGATGATTCTTTTGGTGAATCAGATTCTTCATTAGTCAAAAGTACTTCATATTTGTTGATTTCCCCTAAATGATTAGTCATAGAGCAACTAGGGAGAAACAAGATATTTTGATCAGAAGGACTGGAGGAAGCAGGCATATCACCACAGACATTTGTCGAGGGATCTTTAGGTGAAATGCATGACCTATCAGCACAATAATTTACACTATGTGTGGTGCTAGATATGCTCGTGTCCACAGAGGCTATGACATTTTCATCAACATATATTTCTTCACTCACCATGTCATTACCTTGTGAGATTGAAGATGCTGAGGTGTGCAAGCAATCGGATATGGAAGTAGTGGTGGACTCTTTAAGATCGAAAAGAGTGAAGAGCTCATGCACCAACTCCTTCATCATAATACCGTCTTCATCAAGATTGGACCCACCATATATATCTTCAAGTTTAGTCCAAACTTCATGAGCTGACTTGCAAGTCGAGATAGACTTAAACACTTCAGGACTTATGGTTCGATGAATGGCAAGAAAAGCCTCACAATCAAGATACATTTCATTAGTAGATGAAGATGCATCATCCTTTTTGTCGGCAATCCCTACAAGAACAATTCGTAAAGTATTTGGGCCCATGGCCCGAAAGTGATGAAGCATACGAATTCTCCGTAGGGTATAATTTGTGCCATCAAAGTCAAAGAAGCCATTGTGCACCAATCCAATAGTCGACATCGATACTCTCTAGGTCGTGAAACCTAATTAAAGAGAGACCTAGCTCTGATACCAATTGAAAAGACCTCGATGACGCCTAGAGGGGGGTGAATAGGCTATTTAAAAACTTCTTCGGATTTGGCTTGAAACTAATGCGGAAATAAACTAAGAGGGTACTTGTCAAGCACAAATCCTAAATGCACTAGGCACTGCAACGTGTATCAACAACACGATGTACCAAGATGGACACAATACAGTTACTAACAGGCACAAGTAAGTTACACAAACTTACTTGAGCTATATCACACGACAAGTAGGTGAACAACACAAGATACTAGATCACACTATATCACACGATATATCAAAGGCTACAAGAATGAACGTGTGGATATAGAGGATATGCTTGAATGATTAATCTTGTACAAGAAATAGCCAACACAATATAATGAGCACCAACAATATGCAATGTATGTATGCTCAAGTAACACAAGTAAACCACAAGTAAGGAGTTAGGGTTAAGGATAACCAAGGTCACTGAGACGAAGATGTATCCCGATGTTCACTTCCTTGGAGGGAAGCTACTCATCGTTAGAGAGGTGGATGTTACCACGAAGGCACACCAACGCCACGAAGGCTCACCCTGTTCTCCCTTTGAGATAACACCATCAAGGCGTTTCTCAACCACTAGTGGTAAGCCTTTGAGGTGGCTTCCAAACCTTCACAAACTTTTCCGGGGGGTAATCACACGGATTGATTCCTCTCCGAAGAACTCCTACCGCCTAGGAGTCTCCAACCTCCAAGAGTAATAAGATCACGGGAAATGCTCAAAACTTGCTCAAATCTCAAATAGCTTGGGTTGAGAAGAGGAGAGGGAGACGATCTATCTTTTGATTGGAACAACTCTCAAAGGGGCTCACAAATGCTCTTGGGATCTAAGATTTGGTGTGAGAAAGTGTGTGTGAGGTAGAAGTGTGTTCTTATGAGGATAAGGCTGTGTTGGGCAACCCTCTCACGAAGTGGGAGGGGTATTTATAGTGGGGAGAGAAAAATAGTCGTTGGGGACACTTTAAGTCACACAGGGTCCGGACGTCTGACAGTTTCCAGAAGTCCGGGCGTCCGCGAGGGGTCGGACGTCCGACAGGGGTCGGTCATCTGAGGCCTGTAGATACGACTGAAACTATTTTGAATTAAACAGTGACCGGACGTCCGGAGAGGACCAGAAATCCGAGTTATACAACTCAACTTCTACTGGTGATAGGTTCCGGATTTCCGGCGGGGGTCGGACGTCCGGCCCTCGAACGTCCGGAGGGAGCCGGAAATCCGAGTTATAGAGCTCATGTTCTTTTGGTGCAAGGCTCCGGATTTCTGAAGCTGGTCGGTCATCCGACCCTTGACCGGCCCTCGGACGTCCGGAGAGAGCCGGAAGTCCGAGATATATGGCTCAAGTTTCTGTGGTGCATAGTTCCGGAATTCCGAAGCTGGTGGGATATCCGGGCCTCGGACGTCCGGAGGGAGCCGGAAGTCCGAGTTATATGGCTCTCATTTCTCTAGTATAGGATTCCGGATTTCCGAAGCAGTCAGTCGTCCGGCCCTCGGACGTCCGGAGGAAGCCGGATGTCCGAGGCACTGGTTCTGTTTTCAGATAACAGCAAAGCAGTGGAGATGTGGTCTGAGCAGAAAGTGAAGATGTAGTTTGAGCAAGTTCATCGCAAAACCTGTGATCCCCTCTTAATAGTCCGGGATCCCTAAGGACTCAAGAATCATAAAAGAGTACTGATGATCCATACTTGAGTGTATACTTTTATTCGTTGATCATCACTCCACACCACTAACGTCAAAGGAACTGATACCTATGAGTTAGCCCTTTCACTTGAGCTTGATGTTGTTGTTCCTTCTTGGCTCAAGTTGAAAGCAAGACATGATGAAGTCTTCAAGTAGCTCTCCCATACACAATGCAGAAAGCCTAACCTATGTATTCATCTTCATTTGTCCACCATGTGAACATCCACAAGAATCAAGCATGTAGTGCTCAGGAATGCTTATCCTGATCTTGTCCTTGTTAGCACATGAGGTTGTACTTATCAAGACATGATCATGGACAATAGTTTCAATGATATATTCGTGCTGATCCACTTGAACTTGCACACCACAATCTTGATGACGATCACCACTTGACGTCATCCTTCATGGGTTGTATGAGATCTTCCTTTTGACGCAGGCCCAATGGAAGCACACCTAACCCCCACATAGGAGTCTCACAAAGACCATGGGTTAGTACACAAACACGTAATGGACAATGCTTACCATACCATGGGATCACTTGATCCCTCTCGGTACATCTTATACGCTTTGTGTGTTGATCATCTTGATTTACTCTTTGTCTGAGATCTTGATCAACCTAGTGTTTCTATGACCATTCTTTGGATAATACCTTGAATAACATCTTGGTCATCATATAAACTCCTTGAACCCAACAGATGGACTTCAAGAAGTGCCTATGGACAAATCCTATAAATATAACTTAAGGCAACCATTAGTCCACAGGAATTGTCATCAATTACCAAAACCACATATGGAGATATATGCTCTAACAATGATTCTTATGATGCTACTGCTAGAGATGCTATGCTTGATACTATGCCTGATGATGCTATGCTTGATACTGCTAGAGATGCTATGCCTGATGATACTATGCTTGATACTGCTAGAGATGCTATGCTTGATACTGCTTTGCCTGATGATGCTAGAGATGCTATTTTGCGTGATGATGCTATGCTTGATACTGCTAGAGATACTACTTTGCCTGATGTTCCACTAGGGGTGTTCCTTGATGCTCATATTGCTAGAGTTACTGCCAATGCTCGTGATGCTTCTGATACTGCCGATACTATTGAGATAGAACCTGCTTTTGCTCCTGTTAGATCTAGCTCTCCTAGATATGAATTGCCTGATATACCTGAGGGTTACGTTATGGAGGGAGAGATAGCTGAGGATTTTCTTGCGTGTAAGGATGCCTATGACGCTGAGAAATTACTTCTCAAGTGGAAGGAAAAATCTATGAAAGCTAAAATGAAATATGATCCGAAGTTTGCCACTTCACCTATCTTTATCACCGATAAGGATTATGAATTCTCTGTCGATCCTGAGATAATCTCTCTAGTCGAATCTGATCCTTTTCACGGTTATGAGTCTGAGACGGTCGTAGCCCATCTTGCCAAACTACACGATATAGCCACCCTTTTCACTAATGAGGAGAAGATCCACCACTACTATATCCTTAAGTTGTTTCCTTTCTCTCTAAAGGATGATGCTAAAGTCTGGTTCACCTCTATTGCTCCTGGATGTGTGAGTAGTCCCCGGGAGATGGTCTATTACTTCTGTGAGAAATATTTCCCTGCCCATAAGAAGCAAGCTGCCTTGCAGGAAATATACAACTTTGCTCAACTCCAAGAAGAGAGTCTTCCACAAGCTTGGGGGAGGCTCGTCCAGCTACAGAATGCTTTGCCTGATCACCCTCTTAAGAAGAACGAGATACTTGATATCCTCTATAATGGACTTACCGATGCATCTAGCGACCACCTAGATAGTTGTGTCGGTTGTGTTTTTAGGGAACAAACTGTAGAACAAGCTGAGACCCTACTGAATAACATCTTGATCAACAATAATGCTTGGACTATTCCCGAACCACCTCCTAAGCCAACTCCTAAGAAAAGAGGTATTCTATTCCTCAGTCCTGAAGATATGCAAGAAGCCAAGAAATCTATGCAAGAGAAAGGCATTAGATCTGAAGATGTCAAAAATCTACCACCTATCGAAGAGATCCATGGTCTCGATAACCCGATACAGGTAGTAGAAGTGAATTCTCTGTGTAGGTTTGATGAGAGTGGTATTCCTTTTGACAAACCTGCTAGCCTATGCTTTCATGAATTTGACTACTTTGTTGCCAAACAACAGAGTTTCAATTATTATGTTAGCAGACATTTGGAACAAAGTACTCATATGCTTAGCCATTTAAGTGCTTGTGTAGACAGAAATGTCAATGATCTGAAGCTTCTGAGTAAACATGCCTCTATGATTACTACTCAGGTGGAACAAGTACTTAAAGCTCAGAATGACTTGCTCAATGAATTAAATGACAACTCTGTCAGAGTCATTACTAGAGGAGGCAAAATGACTCAGGAACCTTTGTATCCTGAAGGTCATCCTAAGAGAATTGATCAAGATTCTCAAGGAATCAATGCTGATACACCCAGTCATCCTAAGGAGAAGAAGAGGGATGATAGAAACCTACACGCCGGTTCACCAAATACTGTCACACCTGAAGAACCTAATGATATTTCTGCGTCTGATGCAGAAACACAATCTGGTGATGAACATGAACCTGGTGACAATATGGACAGTGATGTTCATAATAATGCTCAACCTATCAATGATGAGGATGTGGATATTGAACCTACGGTTAATCCTGATAACCCACAACCTAAGAGATACGATAAGAATGACTTCACTGCTAGGAAGCATGGTAAAGAAAGGGAGCCATGGGTTCAGAGACCTATGCCCTTCCCTCCTAAGCCATCCAAGAAAAAGGATGATGGGGATTTTGAGCGTTTCGTTGAGATGATAAGACCCATCTTTCTGCAGATGTGGTTAACTGATATGCTCAAGATGTCTCCGTATGCCAAGTACATGAAAGATATCGTGACTAATAAACGGAAGATACCAGATCTTGAGATCTCCACCATGCTTGCCAATTACACTTTCAAAGGTGGAACTCCTAAGAAACTTGGTGATCCCGGAGTGCCCACTATACCTTGCTCCATTAAAGGAAACTACGTAAGAACTGCCTTATGTGACCTTGGAGCCGGTGTTAGTGTTATGTCGCTCTCTCTTTATCATAGACTTGAGTTGGATAAGTTGACACCCACTGAAATTTCTCTGCAGATGGCCGACAAATCAACTGCTTTCCCTATCGACATTTGCGAGGATGTGTCTCTTGTGGTTGCTAACACCACTATCTTAACAGACTTTGTTATCTTGGATATTCCCGAGGACATTGTCATGGCTGTCATCCTCGGAAGACCCTTTTTAAACACTGCAGGGGCTGTTATAGATTGCAACAAAGGCAATGTCACTTTCCACGTCAACGGTAATGAGCACACCGTGCACTTTCCGAAGAAACGATATCAAGTACATTGCATCAATGCTATCGAAAAGACTTCATCGATTCTTATTGGGAGCTTTGAATGCCCTATTCCTCGTGTCAAGATGAAGTATGATTTGCTTGTTGGGGATATACATATCCCCATTGAGGTGACTTAGTGGCTATTCGAAAATTCTCCGTTCTCTCTTGCGATTCGAGAAGGTTTTGTCATGAGGACTTGATCAACCCCATTGACGGATTTCTTTCGATGACCATGAAACGGATGAATCAAAGAGTCACATACCTCTGTTTTAAGCTTTCATTTTCTATTGCTTAGAATAAAAATGATAGAATTAGTTTAGCTTTTCCTATTTTCTGTTTTAGCGTCCCGGAGAAAAATACCTCGAAAATACAAATTCTCCGATGGTCCTGAAAATTTAGTATGATTTTTTCTGGAATTTTTGAAAATTACTGGGCCTGAGAGCTGGCCTGGGGGCTAGACCAGTGGGCCACAAGCCCTGCCACCACCACCCCCTGGTGGCGGAGTGCAAGCTTGTGGAGCCCATAGGGACCCCCTCCACTCATTCCAGCTCCCAGCCTCTTCTTCCACCTCCAGAAAAAATTGTTTCGCAGCTCAAACCCGTGTTCTTGCTCATTTGGCTGTGATTTTCGATCTCCTTGCTCAAAGCACCATTCTCCGAACCGTTTTGGGGAAATTAATCCTTGGTAAGTGACTCCTCCATTGGTCCAATTAGTTTTTGCTTTAGTGCTTTATCCTTCGCGTATTCTTGCTGCCTTGGTGACCCTGTTCTTGAGCTAGAAATGTTGATTTTAGCTGGTCCCAATTAGTTTTAGCACGTGATACGGTCTCTAGGCACTAGTAGGAGTAGTTGCTACAAGTTGGGTTAATCTTTATTCACTTTTCTTTCGAAGTCTCTAAAAATTTCAGAATTTTTCAGAGCTAGAAAAAGGAAAAGATGAGGAGGTTCTTGAGAGTCTCCTCAAGTCGTAACCCCAAGGAGGATGAGAAGAACCACCCCAAGTACGTAGTCCCTCGAGTCACAGAAGTTCGAGCGTGCAAGTGGCCAAGTGATGAATTTTTGCGCGCCGCCGGACTTTATGAAGACTTTTATTACTTGGTGGAGAACGCAGGTCTTACTGCGTTCGTTGAAGATAAGTGCTCACAGTACCTCCTCCTCACCAATATTTTCGTTCAAAGCTTCAACTTTTATCAGAGGAAGAATCCTCCCATGGTTGAGTTCATGATATACGATGTCCCCCAGTGCATGATGCTGCAGGATTTTTGCAATGTATGCAAATTACCTTATGTTGGGGATATCCGTGACCCTCGTCCACGGGACTTGGAGGATTTCGTTGGTTCTATTGTTGTTGGAGAGGAGAGAGGAGTGTCTCGCGCTAGAATTGCTAGCATACATTTTCCTGTGCTTCGGTACTTCTCACTATTTGTGGGAAAATGTTTGATTGTCCATGGGGAGGCTGGATCACTTAGTTCTCCAGACCTTGCGGTTTTGCACGAAGGCCTTTATAACGATAAGACTTATAGCTTGGGCGCTATAGTAGCTCAACGGTTGAACCTGAACCGTTCTAAAGGTGTTGTCTATGGAGGTATCTATGCTACCCGTCTTGCCAGACACTTTGAGATACCCATTAGACTGGGAGAGGAAGGAGAGATGCTTCTCCCTGAGAAATATCTGGATTATGACAGCATGGTTCGCCATGATTTTCTGGATAGAGATGCTAGTAGACGGATGATTTATAACCTGGTATTTAGTCAGGGTACTCGAGAGACTATTACTTTGCCTGCTCCTTCTTTGTTTGATCTTCATGCAGGCAGGTACACTATTATGCCCTCGGACATCTACGCATGTTGGGGCTTGGCCCAACCACAGGCGCCCGTGCCCGAGCCGCCAGTTAAGTACCAGACGCCAGTTTATCAGTGGGAGCCAGAGGAGCTCACACAGCAGTGGCATCCACAGTCTGCTCCGGAGTATCCTGGAGCTGGTGATTTCCCACCATGGGAGTATACCAAGCTAGGCCAAAAGCCTAAGCTTGGGGGAGTACGTGTTCTCACCGACTTTACATTCATGCTTATGCTTTCACTTTGTTAGCCGGTGTTTACACTTTGCCATTGTATTATCCATGCTAGTTTATTTTTGTTTTCTTGTTTTCTTGTTTTGTGTCCTTTTGAGAAAACTCAAAAAGATTTTTCTTTCTTCTTTTGCTTGTTGGGAGCTTTCCCGTGTAAATACTTTTCTTTTTCTTTGGGTCAAGGTAGAAGATATTGGTTTCAATGTTTAGTGGTTCTTGCATGCTTACCTGTTTAGCTTTCAAAGAGCCATATTACTTTGTCTTCTCCTTTGTGTTTGCCTGCAGATTCAGCTTAGTCCAATGCACGAGCACTCTTATTATTGTTCACATCGTTCGATCGTGCAAATGAAAGGCAACAATGATGATATATGATGAAGTGACTGAGACTGAAAAGCTGGTATGAACTCTATCTATTTTGTTTTTGTAAATATGACTAGCTTGTCGACCCAGATTCATCTTTGTTGTGGGAGAACCATGTTTGCAATGACAACTTAGAGATCAAAGTCTCTGATGCCATGCTTATTTAGCTAAGAGCTTATAATGGTTTGTCTTGAATGCCAACATAGATTTTGAGATGACTATGATGTAGTATGATAGGATGGTATTCTCCTTTGAATGTTTCAAGTGGCTTGACTTGGCGCATATTCATGCATGTAGTTGAAACAAAATCAACATAGCCTCTTTGATGTTCGTGTTCATGGTGATTTATATCCTATTCATGCTTGCATTTAATGTTAGTCAAACTCATTGCATCTTGATGACTGTTGTCGCTCTCTAGTTGGTCGCTTCCCAGTCTTTTGCTAGCCTTCACTTGTACTAAGCGGAATACTGCTTGTGCATCCACTTCCATAAACCCAAAAGTTTTTCCATGAGAGTCCACCATACCTACCTATTTGCGGTATCTACCTGCCGTTCCAAGTAAATTTGCATGTGCCATTCTCTAAACCTTCAAGAAATAATCTATTTTGCATGCCCGAACCGCTCATGTGGTGATAGGGGGCTATTGGTATCTTCCATGCTAGGAGTGTTATCCTCGACATGTGTTTATTCACTGTCATTCACGAGAAATGGCCGGTAATTGGAATGCCCAGTTCCACGCTTAAATCGAAAACATAACTGTAAAACAAGACTCCCCCCGGATTGATGTTAGTATGGATGGTACCCAAGGATTCGGCTAGCCGTGGAGTGTGATTGATTGGTGGTGGGGAGTTAAAACTTTACTTTTTGGTTTGGGAACTGCCTATAGCATGAGTAGCATGGAATATATTGAGAACTCTTGGTCATTGCGTTGACAATGAAAGCATGCCACCCAAAATTATTATCTCTGTTTTCAAAGCTTGAGCTCTGGCACCTCTGCAAATCAATGCTTCCCTCTGTGAAGGGCCTGTCTATTTATTTTCCTGTCGAGTCATCCTCCTCTTATATAAGCACCAATTAGAGAGCATCTTTGTCATTTTTATGCTTTGCTTTTGATTGATATTGAGTATCACTATGACTGGATCTTCGTTGCTATGAATTACAATGTTTAGTCAGCCCTTGATCTTTGAAAGTGCTCTGCATTTATGTTTTGCGTTCTCAGAAAGAGCTAGCGAGATACCACCTATTCATATTGCTTCATGCTTGTTTTGATTGAATTGTTGGTACTTGAAACTCATTATTATTTGCTCGTTAGCTGATTATGGCATTGATATTAGTTTATCGTGAGACCTTTGTGTCACTTGCTTATGTGGTTAACTTGTGATCTTGCTGCAATTCGGGTTAAGTGTTAGACATAGTTGCAACAACAAGATCAAACAGAGTTTGTCAAAGTTTTTCTTTCTCTCTCAGTTTGGCAACTGAGTTGCTTGATGACAAGCAAGGTTTTAAGCTTGGGGGAGTTGATACGTCTCCATCGTATCTACTTTTCCAAACTCTTTTGCCTTTGTTTTGGACTCTAATTTGCATGATTTGAATGGAACTAACCTGGACTGACGTTGTTTTCAACAGAATTGCCTTTGTGTTATTTTTGTGCAGAAATCAAAGTTATCCAAACGTCCTGAAAATTTACGGGGAGCATTTTTGGAAAATATGAAAAATATCTGCGCCAAGTTCCACCTGAGGGGGTGGGCCAATGGGCCACAAGCCCTGGCTCCGCCACCACCCCCTCGTGGCGGTGAGCAGGCTTGTGGGGCCCATACGGCTCTGCTGCCCCCAATTCCAGCTCTATAAGTTCCCTTTCGTCCCAGAAAAATTAAAAAAGAGAAGTTTTCGTCGCGTTTGCGATACGGAGGCGCCGCCACCACCTGTTCTTCATCTGGAGGGCAGATCTGGAGGGCAGATCTGGAGTCCGTCTTGGGCTCCAGAGAGGGGAAATCGTCGCCATCGTCATCATCAACCTTCTTCCCTCTCCAATTCCATGAAGCTCTTCGTCATTCGTGAGTAATCTATTCGTAGGCTCGTTGGGCGGTGATGAGTAGGATGAGATCTATCATGTAATCGAGTTAGTTTTGATGGGGATTGATCCCTAGTATCCACTATGTTCTGAGATTGATGTTGCTACTACTTTGCCATGCTTAATGCTTGTCACTATGGCCCGAGTGCCATGATTTCAGATCTGAAATTATTATGTTGTCACCAATATATGTGTGTTTTAGATCTGATCTTGCAAGTTGTAGTTACCTACTATGTGTTATGATCCGGCAACCCCGGAGTGACAATAACCGGAACCAGTCCCGGTGATGACCATAGTTTGAGGAGTTCATATGTTCACCAAGTGCTAATGCGTTGGTCCGGTTCTTTATTAAAAGGAGAACCTTAATATCCCGTAGTTTCCTTTTGGACCCCGCTGCCACGGGAGGGATGGACAATAGATGTCATGCAAGTTCTTTTCCCTAAGCACGTATGATGACACACGGAATGCATGCCTACATCACATTGACGAACGGGAGCTAACCACATATCTCTCCGTGTTATAACTGTTGCATGATGAATATCATCCAAACAAATCACCAACCCATTGCCTACGAGTTTGTCCCACTACTGCTGTTACTATTGTTGCTGCTGGTGTTACTTGTCTTGCTCTGCTGTTGTTACTTGTCTTGCTCTGCTGCTACTGTCGCTTGCTACTGTTGCTACTTGCTACTGTTGTCACTACTGTTGTTCCTTGCCACTCCCGTTACTCACTACTTTGTTGTTACTACTTTGCTTGCAGATACTAATCTTTCAGGTGTGGTTGAATCTCACAAATTCAACTGCTAATACTCGAGAGTATTCTCTCACCTCCTGTTTTGGAAATCAACAAATTTGGGTCGAATACTCTACCCTCGAAAAATGCTACGATCCCACACACTGGTGGGCCGTCAACAACATTCTTCTAGTTTCGATTGCTGGAGAGTGCTAGCAGCATTCTTCTGGTGCCGTTGCCGGGGAAGAACAGTTGACATGAGACACCATGCGGGATTTCGAACTACACACAAGGTATTGCAATCAGGTTTCTATTGGCCCACTCTCTTCAAGGATTCCCGTAAGTTCGTCTTGTCTTGTGACGAATGTCAAAGAATAGGTATATTAGCAAACGTCAGAAAATGCCTATGAACTATTCACTTGTCATTGAACCATTTGACGTCTGGGGCTTTGATTATATGGGACCTTTTCCAAAATCCAATGGGTATACTCACATCTTAGTTGTTGTTGATTACGTCACTAAGTGGGTAGAAGCTATCCCCACTAGTAGTGCTGATCACAACACCTCTATCAAGAAGCTGAAAGAAGTTATCTTCCCTAGTTTGGAGTCCCTAGATATCTAATGACCGACGGTGGTTCACACTTCATTCATGGTGCTTTCCGTAAAACGCTTGCTAAGTACGATGTCAACCATAGAATTGCGTCTCCCTATCACTCTCAGTCGAGTGGTCAAGTAGAGCTAAGCAATAGAGAGATTAAACTGATTCTGCAAAAGATGTCAACGGGTCTAGAAAGAATTGGTCTAAGAAGCTCGATCATGCACTGTGGGCTTATAGGACTGCCTATAAGAATCCCATGGGCATGTCTCCGTACAAAATGGTGTATGGTAAAGCATGTCATTTACCTCTTGAGCTAGAGCATAAAGCTTATTGGGCAATCAAAGAGCTCAACTTTGATTTCAAACTTGCCGGTGAGAAGAGGTTATTTGACATTAGCTCGCTTGATTAGTGGAGAACTCAGGCATATGAGAATGCCAAGCTGTTCAAAGAGAAGGTAAAGAGGTGGCATGATAAGAGGATACAAAAGCGTGAGTTCAATGTAGGTGATTATGTCTTGCTATATAACTCTCGTTTAAGATTCTTTGCAGGCAAACTTCTCTCTAAATGGGAAGGTCCCTATGTTGTTGAGGAAGTATATCGTTCCGGTGCTATCAAGATCAACAACACAGAAGGTAATTGTCCGAGAGTCGTAAATGGGCAGAGAATCAAGCATTATATCTCAGGTACTCCCATAAATGTTGAAAGCAATATCATCAATACCATAACTCCGGAAGAATACCTAAGGGACATTTATCAGCCTATTTCAGACTCCGAAAACGAAGAGGTATGTGATTCGGTAAGAAAACAAAGTCCAAAACTTTTCCAATAGAAAATTTTCTCCGTTTTGGAATATTTGAAAAAATACAAAAATTGGAAGTAGTCCAGAAAGTGCGCGAGGAGGCGACAAGCCTGCACGGCGCGGGCCCACCCCCTGGTCGCGCCGTGAGGGCTTGTGGCCACCTCGTGCGCCCCCCGGACTCTGTTTTCGTCCAAGGGACTCCTTCTGGTCTGGAAAAAATCATTATATATACTTTCATTTGGTCTGACCCGTGCATCACGTAGATTTCCTCTGTTTTTTGTTTCGAGCCTGTTTCTGTTGCAGATCTAGATCGCCATGACTTCCACAAAAGCTCCTAAGGACAAGATCTTCGAGAAGGTCATCAATCCCTACCTCACGAAAGTGCTGCAACACCCTCAATCTATCGACATGCGTGAGGGGATATTGCACATCCGTGATGTTGAGGGGCCTAAGAAGACCAGAAGCATGGAGACGAGGCTCGAAGCAATGGAGCAACAATTCTTCAAGTGCCAAGGGATGGTGGAGCGTGGACTCAACGCCAACCACATGATGATCACGGAGTTCACCAACAAGCATAGAATTGATGCCAATGACATTGGCAAGCACCTCTCCGGGCTCTATGACAGGTTTGATCAACTCCAAGACCATATCTATGACCTGCAGAACCAAAACTGTGAGTATGAGTATAGATTTAAATCAATAAGGTTGGCTGCAGATTTGAGGATTCCGGAGACTCGTTCATCTTTCCATTATGGACCACCTATGCCTTGGAAGACGGAGGATCAAACTCATGTTGCGACAACTCCACCATCACCACCAAAGGAAGACAACTGAGCATTGGTATGGGCAATCCCCTTGGCTTTTACCAAGCTTGGGGGAGTTGCCCCGGTATCGTATCACCATCACATCTTTTGCCTTTACCTTTGTTTTAGTTTTCTTTTTTAGTTTTGTTTTTCTCTAGTAGTTTAAAAGTCTTAGTTTTTTAGTCTTGAGTTTTGCTCTATGTCACCCTCCTTTGTATTCTTGCTCTTGAGCCATATAATAAAGAGTGTCTTAGTTGAAGGGCTTTGCCTCTTGACATGATCAAAAGAGTGAGAAGAGAACAAAAGCATGAAAGATCATGTAATGATCTTATGGGAAGTGATGGCTTCACATATAAAAAGAATGAGGATTGAAACTTGTTGAGGGTAGGCAAACGTAGACCTTGGTCATGGTTGCAATTAATACGAAGTGATAAAGAAGGAGAGGTTCACATATAAATATATCATCTCTGACACCATCTATGATTGTGAACACTCAGTAAACTATTACATGCCTAGAAGTAGATGTTGGACAAGGAAGACAACGTAATGAATTGTGTTTGCTTGGCTCTGAACAATGTTATATGATTAGAGATCCCTTAGCATGTGACGATTGCTTCCACCTCATATTAGCCAAAACCTCCCGCACCAAGTAGAGATACTACTTGTGCATCCATAAACCATCAAACCAGTTTTGCCATGAGTGTCCACCATACCTACCTATGGATTGAATAAGATCCCTCAAGTAAGTTGTCATCGGTGTAAGCAATAAAAATTGCTCTCAAATATGTATGATCTATTAGTGTGTGGAAAGAAGATTTATACGAACCTGTGATGAGGAAGACATAAAAATTGCTCTCAAATAAGTGAACTACTCACGAGTCATTGGAGGGGCGATGATGTTGATGTAGAAGCCCTCCAACTCCAAAGTCCCCTCCGGCAGGGCACCGAGAAGCGTCTCCAGATGAGATCTCGCGGAAACGGAAGCTTGCGGCGGCGAAAAAGTATTTTTGTGGATCCCTTGATTTTTTTCTTTATTTTAGGGAATATATAGGCGAAGGAGCTAGGTCAGGGGGGCACCAGGGAGGCCACAAGCCTGCCATCCCCCCCCCTGGTGGCGGATGGGGGGCTTGCGGGGCCCCTATAGCCCTCCTGGCTTGGCCCTCAAGCCCCTTGATCTTCTTCCGTTCGGGAAAAATTTATTTCGGGGATTTTATTCCGTTTGGACTCCGTTCCAAAATCAGATCTGAAAAGACCCAAAAACACAGAAAAAACAGGAACTGGTACTTGGCACTGAATTAATAAGTTAGTCCCAAAAAAGATATAAAAGGTACATAAAACATCCAAATATGACATGATAACAGCATGAAACCATCAAAAATTATAGATACGTTTGAGACGTATCAAGCATCCCCAAGCTTAACTCCTGCTCGTCCTCGAGTAGGGAAGTGATAAAGAATGAATTTTTGATGCTTTCATGCTACCTAGCATAGATGTCCTTTGTAACTCCTCTTATGTGACGTGAATGCTCAGATCCATTAGATTCAAAACAATAGTTTTCTATTGTCGTGGAAACAGTAATAATTCAAGCAAACTAGCAAGGTAATCATGAACTTTCAAAATAACAAGGCCAAAAGAAAGTTATCCCTACAAAAGCATATAGTCTGGCTATGCTCTATCATCATTGCACAACAAATTTAAATCATGCACAACCCCGGTATTGGCCAAGTAATTGTTTCACACCTTTACTTTATCAAACCTTTTAAACTCTCACGCAATACATGAGCGTGAGCCATGGTTTTAGCACTATAAGTGGTGTGGAGTGTGGTGGAGGTTGCAAGAAAAAACAAGAAGAAGATGGTCACATTAACTAGGCATATCAATGAGCTGTGGAGATGCTCATCAATAGATATCAATGTGATTGAGTAGGGATTGCCATACAAATGATGCACTAAAGCTAAGAGTATGTGAAAGCTCTTAAAGAAAACTAGTGGGTGTGCATCCAACTTGCTTGCTCACGAAGACCTAAGTCAATTTTGAGGAAGCCTATCATTGGAATATACAAGCCAAGTTATATAATGAAAAATTCCCACTAGCTATATGGTGGTGACAAAACGAGAGACTCTCAATCATGAAGATCATGGTGCTTAATATGCACAAGTGTGGAAAGGTGGTAGCATTGTCCCTTCTCTCTTTTTCTCTCGTATTTTTTTATTTTATTTTTTTGGTGGGCTCTTTGGCCTCTTATTTTTTATTTTTTATTTTATTTTGGTGGGCATCTTTGGCCTATTTTATTTCCTCACATGGGACAATGCTCCATTAATGATGATCATCACACTTTCAACTCAAAACTTAGAGCAACGATGACTCTATATGGAATGCCTTCGGTAGTGTACCGTGACAATGATCTAGCATGGCATAGACATTAATGGAAACATCATGCTAGCTATCTTACGATCATGCAATGGAAATGAAGACGTGGTGGAACATGTAATGGTGGTAGTTGCATGGCAATATATCTCGGAATGACTTTGAAAAAGCCATAGTAGGTAGGTATGGTGGCTGTTTTGAGGGAGGCTAATGGTGGGTTTTGTGCACCGGCGAAAGTTGCACGGCACTAAGAAGATAGTGATGGTGGAAGGTGAAAGTACATATAAACCATGGACTCAACATTAGTCATGAAGAACTCATATACTTGTTGCAAAAGTTTTATTAGTAATCAAAACAAAGCATTCAACGCATACTCCTAGGGGAAGGGTTGGTAGGTATAATTCATCGCGTGATCCCGACCGCCACGCAAAGGATGACAACCAATAGACTAATCATGCTCAGATTTCATCACATAGCGGTTCACCATACGTGCATGCTACGGGAATCACTAACTTCAACACAAGTATTTCTAGATCCACAACACCTTACTAGCATGAATTCAATATTACCAAGACCACAACTCAAAACTAATTGAGATGAATCAAACTTCTCTAACTATTCAATGCACATGAAGGTGGAAGTTTTCGTATCCCTTTGGATAACTACCCCTTTTGAGACTACTTTCAAAGCATAGATCAACTACCAAGCCACGCACCGTTGGGCTCTAAAAGATATAAGTGAAGCACAGAGAGCAAAAGTATCTAGCTCAAAAGATATAAGTGAAGCACAAGTGAGCTGAATTGTCTACCAAAGGATATAAGTGAAGCTCGACAAAATCACGGTGAGTGCATGTATCTCTCTCTAGGTGTGCAGCAAGGATGATTGTGACACAACAAAAATAAAAGACTCCTACGATACAAGACGCTCCAAGCAAAAACACATAACATGTGGTGAATAAAAATATAGCCCCAAGTAACGTTACTGATGGATTGAAGACGAGAGAGTGGATGCCTTCCTGGGGCATCCCCAAGCTTAGGATTTTACGGCATCCTTGAATATCTTGGTGTGCCTTGGGCATCCCCAAGCTTGAGCTCTTGCCACTCTTTATCTTTTTGTCCATAAGAACTTCACCCAAAACTTGAAAACTTCACAACACGAAACTTAAACAAAAACTCGTGATAACATTAGTATAAGAAAGCAAACCACAACTTCCTTAGGTACTGTAGCAAACTTAAATTCTACTTATTCTGCTATTGGGTTACTATATCTTCAATCTTCCATGGCTAATACCCCCCGATACTATCCATAGTTTCATCAAAATAAGCAACCAACATAACAAAAACAGAATCTGTTAACAGCAGACCAGTCTGTAGAAATGTGTATATTTCGTATACTTCTGGTACTTCAAATATTCTGAAAACTTACGACAGTCTGAATAATTTGCATAGAAATCAGCAGCAAAAAGAATCAACTCAAAAGCTCTTACAGAAAAAAAAAGGAAATTCTTTTCGTGAGCAGAAAGTTTTTGTCTTTTCCAGCATGACCAAACGATCATCCCCAAGACTAATTATAACGGTTTTGCTTGGCACAAACGCAAAAAGAAACACAAAAAACACAATCATAACTGTCATGGGTATAAGTCTGACAGTAGATGTGTAGGGTATGAAAGGATGGGCAGAGCCTTAGCTACGACGAGGTTGTATGAGTTCAGGCCCCTCTACGGTGGAGGTAAAAGCCCTACGTCTCGGTGCTCTTGGGAGCTTGATGTCGAGTGGAATATGGATTTCAACGAATTGCTAACCCCTGCACCAGTGGGGAAGGGCGACTTATATAGAGTGCGCTGCCCTTCACAACGGTTCGGTGCACAGGGGTTGAGTAGTGGCGATTAAATATCTACGTTACAGGTAACGTATGCCTTAAATGCTAATAAAGGTACATGAAAACGTATGACCGTTGCCCTCCAGGGGGGTTACGATGTACAGAGTGGAATCCAGTCGGTAAGTTTGATACGCTCCGAATGCTCATCTCCGACTGGATGATGGAGGAATCGTCACCGACTGGATGATGGGAAGTCCTTAATTCAGTCGGAATTGACTAAGGGCCTTGTCCCTTATGAAGGGTAGTCCTTGGGTAGGACCTATAGGGCAGGCCTATGACCCTACCCTAGGACTATAACCCCATCATTAGTCACCGAATGGATCGGGGTTGGAACGACGAAGCGATGCTTGGAGTACGGATCCGACTCGTATGGATGCGACTTTGGCGTTGTTTGCCTCGATCCATTTTATCCTCTTGACCAATGATCCGAGTGGATATATCTGTGAAACGAACCGTCAGAGACCGAGTGCTTCCGTGGAATCTTTTGACGTGACCGGTCAACTAACAGCGGCGGATTTTCTGGGATCCTCAAATTTCGGTTGCCGCGCACTCAGCAGGGATGACGACATCGTCATCGAGTAGTATCTGCCGCCTTGATTTCCGCGCCTTCATCTCCTCCACTAATATCGCAGCAACCGGTCGGGGGATTAGATTTCGGGGCCACTTGCTAGTGACCCAGTCGGAACCTTATTTAAACCTCTCCTGCGAGGGTTTCTCGTTGCACTCGCCTGATAACTCGCACTCGCCCCGCTTCTCCCGTGGCTTCTTGCGCACCCCAAGCTCCTTCCTTCTTCTCCTCCTCCGCGGATCTGCAGCCTCCACCATGACGAAGGGGCAGACGAGCAAGCTCGGGGCGCGGAAGAAGAAGAAGACGGCGGCTCCCGCTCAACGCGGCAACGGGCGCTGCCGACGGGTTGGATCCAGGGGGATTTCCTCCCCTCCACGGTGACGAAGAGCGACATGCTGGAGCTGGTGGAGCAAGGCCTGATCGAGAACAAGACGTGGAGGCTGCCGGCGGAGGGCGAGACGGAGCCGGCGCCTTGGGAGGATGAGCGCCTCTTGCTGCTCAGTCATGTGTACCGAGGCTTCTCTCTGCGTCCTCATCCCTTCTTCAGAGGTATAATGAACCACTTCGGGGTGCAGCTCCACCATTTTCCTCCCAACGCAATAGCTCATCTCTCTGCTTTCGTCGTGCTTTGCGAGTGTTTTATCGGTTGTCCTCCTCATTGGGGGCTCTTTAAACACATCTTCTCCGCTAGATCCCAAACCATCAAAAGACTTAGCCAGTCGGACGACAAAACTCATCTCCTCCAGCTCTGCGGAGGCTTAGGCTTCCAGAATAAAAGCAAAAGTAGCTATCCCGCTCTTCAGTTGTCTGAATCCGTTAGGAACTGGTAGTCGACTTGGTTCTACTGCCAGGACGTTGCTTGTCCGAATGCCGCAACTGGACTGCCCCCTTTTAGCTTAGACCGACGGGCTCCGCCTAGGCAGCTTGCGCTCACGAAGATGGAAAAGATCCAGATTCAGCCTCTGGTCGACGCGCTGGTAGATGTCGTCCGCAAGGGAGTCACCGGCATAGATTTGCTGGAGATTTTTCTGGGTCGGCGTATCCAGCCTCTGCAAGCTCGACACCACGCCATGTGGCACTACACGGGGCCTGAGGACTCCACTCGGACTCACCCGAGTGCGTGACCGGGGAGGTTGTGATGGTGTGGGTCCGCAGCATCACAGGCGCCTGCGATAACCCCATAGGAGCCCGGCGAGTGAAGCCCTTCCGCGCAGACAACCCTCCTCCGAATGAGGTGAGTATAACTTGTCGAGTGCTCACAATTGTCTTAGATTTATTGCTTTTTCTTGTATCACTGTCTGACGCCTGATGTTGTCGACTGTATCTCGTGCAGGCGTGGACCAACTGGTTTTCTCCCGTCTCGAACGGGAATCCGGCTGAGGAAGAGGAAGGCAGCCATGAGGGCAGTGTAGAGAGCGTCGAGTACGTCTCCGACAGTGGGGAGATGAAGGAGGAGTCCGAAGAGAAAGAGGGGGAAGATGAGGAACAGAAATCGCCACCCTCACCACCAGAGCCTCGATCTAAGCGCCGTCACGAACCCATGACCCCGTCGGCTCCTCCAGCGGCCCCGAGTGCCCCGCCAGCTCCTCCTGTGGTTCCGAGCGCCTTGCCAGCTGCTCCCGTGGTTCCGAGTGCTCAGAGCACAAAGAGGACCAGGGACTTTGGTGCTGAGCCCACGGGCCAGCCTTCTAAGGTGGCCAAACCGAGTGGATCCAAGCCTCGGAAGGCTTTGCCGTGGATGAGGATCGCCGTTCCCGTTGCCTCAGCGTGAGTGTATTGTTCTCCTATCTTCTTCTAGTATCTGATTGAGCTCATGCTTATTGGTCGAGTGAATTTTACTCGACAGAGCTACCACCTCCGCCACTTCTCTGCCACGCCAGGAGGACGATCCCATGGATACGGACAACGTTGCCACATCCCAGCAAGGTACATCGTGGCGACTCCGAGAGCTTACATTATTGTTTCACGAATTCTGTCTTGTTCCTGTGGTCTCATGTCGTTCGGTCGGGCTTCCTTCAGAGGTGATTCATGTGGAGGAGGACGACCAAAAGAGGTCCGAGCAAGCTGCGGTGCCTCTCCTTGAGGTTGTTCCATCTGCTACTACTCCCGCCATGGACGCACCGCCAGCCGAGACGATGTCGTCGACTGAAACGGCGCTCATTGTTGCTGAACCGACTAGAGCAGGACTTGGGATGCCCAAGGAGTCTCTTGTGGTGCCAGGTCCGTCGACCGTCCAGTACGACGCCCAACGCCTCCCGGAAGATCAGGTGGGAGCTGCCAAGGGGGCCATGGTGGAGGCGGAGTTGATGGCGGGTGATGCCAAGAGAGCGTACGACTCCATTGCGTCTGTGTACAAGCGAAGCTTGGAACTCCGGGACGATATCCGAGTAAGTGGGCTAGTAAGTATTTACTTTCCTCTTGTAACCCAGTGGGTGTTTAAGCAATATACTCGGATGTAGTATGATTATTTTGCAGTGGGTTCACTCTTAGTGAATCCAGTTGGTGTAATCCCCGAGACTTCTGTCGAGTGCTTGCACTGGCAGTTGTCTTTATATATATTTTCTTTAACTTGATTAGATCAAAACTAATCTGTTCCAATGTTACCGGTGGGGGCACTCCGAGTGCACTTACTGGAAGTAGTCCCCGAGAGTAATCTTACTCAGGTCGGGTAGTGGTAGCCTCATAGGCTTGTTTTTGTTATTTAGCTCAATAGGGCGGACCTATTTGAGCTTCATGGCAGTGGGGTCACTCTTAGTGAACCCACTGGGTGTAGTCCCCGAGGCCGCTGTCGACTGCTTGCGTCGGCAGGGGTCTGAAGAACTTCGAGCTTTTATTGTTTTCCTTGTTGAATTTGTCTGATCTTCTCTTCGCGCTGATTTGCAAAAGACTTGCGAGATGGGATCACCGTACAACGCTCTGAAGGCTGAAAAGATTCAGCTTGCTGCGGAACTGGAGGCAGCTGTTCATGACTTGGCTGGTGTGAAGGGCGCTCTGGCTGAACGAGAGAAGTCCTTGGAGGAGTGCCGTGAGGCAAACAAGGCATTGGTGGCCGAAATGGAGAAAATGGGGAAACAAAGAACCGAGCTGATGGGACAGATGAAGGTGATGACCAGGCGGTGCATATCACAGGAGAAGTACGTCAGTGACTGGGCAAGGAAGATGATTGCGCTTCTCGGTGGTAAGTCTGTTTTTCCGAGTGCTTCTTGACTTTGTATTTCATGATGCACTTACTGTCTGCTCGTCTTGTCTTTGCAGATTTTTGTATGGACGCTGAGGCTGAAGCAACTGACATTGAGCGGTCGGTTATTCCGAACGTTCCACTCGGCGACGACGCCAATCGAGACATGCTCCGAGCTCACATTCGCCTGGGGAAAGTGGGACCTTTCATCGATCGACTGAGAGAGGTCGTCGGCCGAGTCGACAAGGAGCTGTGGCCCGAAGACGAGTCCCGGCAAGAGATGGAAGGGTTGATGACTCGGCTGGAGGACGTTCCGAACCGAGTGCAGGCGTGGAAGAAGTCTGCTGCTTGCTGTGGTGCGGACGTGGCGCTGTCGCTGGTCCGAGTGCACTGCAAGGAGGCTCGCAAAGAGAAGCTGAAGGCGCTGCAGGTCGCTAACACCAAGAAGCTTCGATTCGAAGATTTCATGGAGACCTTCCTTGAGAGCGCCACTCGCATCGCAGACGGGATCGACCTCGACACTTTCGTGGAGCCTGCCAGTCCCAGTGCCAGTCCTGACGATGCTTGAGAAAACTTTACCTCGGTATGCCGAGTGGTACTTGTATCAAACTTTGGCCACTGCTGTTGGCCGTCACATTCGTGGTTAGGTGTGGATAAGCTTGATCTACACCGAACCGACTAACTTTAAACCAACTTGGAATTGGAACAGAATATTTTGCTCTTCCTTTGCCAAAGAATTGTTGACATGATTTTGGCTCGTGGTTTTTGTTTGGCGTTTCTTGGTGAAGCCAATGGCAAACATGCGGAGCATGTAATTGTCAGTTGTCTTGACATCTGCATGAGCCTCAATGAGGGTCTGCTAAGCCTCCGAGTGGATCTCTAGGATACACTCGAAGGGAGTTCTTTACTTAGGCGATTCGTTATCCCAGACAAGTCTCCGAGTGCGACGTTTAGAGTACACTCGGAGAAAGTTGTTGCTTAGGCGATTCTGGATCGCAGCTAAGTCGCCGAGTGTGACTTTTTAGTGCACACTCGGGAAAAGTTTGTACTTAGGTGATTTTTTATCGCAGCTAAGTCCCCGAGTGCGACGTTTAGTGCACACTCGGAGAAAGTTTGTACTTAGGCAATTCTAGATCGCAGCTAAGCCTCCGAGTGCGACGTTTAGTGCACACTCGGAGAAAGTTTGTACGTAGGCGATTCTGGATCGCAGCTAAGTCCCCGAGTGCGACGTTTAGTGCACACTCGGAGAAAGTTTGTACTTAGGCGATTCTGGATCGCAGCTAAGCTCCCGAGTGCGACGCTTAGTGCACACTCGAAGAAAGTTTGTACTTAGGCGATTCTGGATCGCAGCTAAGTCCCCGAGTGCGACGTTTAGTGCACACTCGGAGAAAGTTTGTACTTAGGCGATTCTGGATCGCAGCTAAGCTCCCGAGTGCGACATTTAGTGCACACTCAAAGAAAGTTTGTACTTAGGCGATTCTGGATCGTAGCTAAGTCCCCGAGTGCGACGTTTAGTGCACACTCGGAGAAAGTTTGTACTTAGGCGATTCTGGATCGCAGCTAAGTCCCCGAGTGCGATGTTTAGAGCACACTCGGAGAAAGTTTGTACTTAGGCGATTCTGGATCGCAGCTAAGTCCTCGAGTGCGACGTTTAGTGCACACTCGGAGAAAGTTTGTACTTAGGTGATTCTGGATCGCAGCTAAGCCCCCAAGTGCGACGTTTAGTGCACACTCGGAGAAACTTTGTGCTTAGGCGATTTTGGATCGCAGCTAAGCCCCCGAGTGCGACGTTTAGTGCACACTCGGAGAAAGCTAGTACTTAGGCGATTCTGGATCGGAGCCAAGTTTTTTTTTTTGAGACCGGAGTCTGCGAACGTGGAAGAATTTTGAATCTGCAAAAACTCAATCTGCTTTGTATTACTTCAACGATACTTGTTCTTTACATTGCTTCAGTCGACGGTCACGTGTAGAAGCACTTCAGGAGATCTCCGTTCCATGCTCGCGGCTCGTCCGTTTCCCTGTCGAGGTTGTAGAGTCGATATGCTCCGTTGTTCAGCACCTTGGAGATGATGAAGGGTTCTTCCCAGTCGGGAGCCAACTTGTGAGGTCTCTTCTGATCCACTCGGAGCACCAGGTCGCATGCTTGGAATGTACGACTCCTGACGTGTCGCGCGTGAAAGCGCCACAGATCTTGTTGATAAATGGTTGAGCGAGTCAGTGCCATCTCGCGCTCCTCCTCTAGAAGATCCACTTCGTCTTGCCTTGCTTGCTCTGCTTCAGCTTCGGAGAAGAGTTCAACTCGTGGAGCGTTGTGAAGCAAATCACTCGGAAGGACTGCCTCTGCTTCGTAAACGAGGAAGAACGGGGATCGCCCTGTAGATCTATTTGGGGTTGTGCGGAGACCCCACAGCACCGAAGGCAGCTCGGTGATCCATGCGCCGGCAGCATGTCCCACTTCTCGCAGGAGTCGAGGCTTCAAACCTTGCAGAATAAGTCCATTCGCCCGCTCTGCTTGCCCGTTTGTTTGGGGATGCGCCACAGATGCAAAATCCACTCGGATACCTTGGCCTGTACAGAAACCTTTGAATCTGTCCGAGTCAAAGTTTGTGCCATTGTCAGTGATTATGATGTGCGATACCCCGAATCTGGAGATGATGTCCCTGACAAACTTGATGGATGTAAGGGCGTCGAGCTTCTTGATGGGCTTGGCTTCAATCCACTTTGTGAACTTGTCGACTGCCACCAACAGATGTGTGAATCCCCCTTGGTCTGTCCTGAATGGACCGACTGTATCTAATCCCCACACTGCAAACGGCCAAACAAGAGGGATTGTCTTCAACGCAGATGTTGGCTTGTGGGACTTGTTAGAGTAGAACTGACAGCCTTCGCATCGGTCGACCATATCCTTTGCCATTTCATTCGCTGCAACCAGAAGAAACCGGCTCTGAATGCTTTGGCAACGATTACCCTTGAGGAGGCGTGATGACCGCAGGTTCCCGAGTGAATTTCCTCCAGGATTAACTGTCCCTCCTCAGGGGAGATGCATCGTTGAAGGACGCCTGAAACGCTTTCCTTGTACAACTGGCCATCAATGACAGTGAACGACTTTGACGTGCGAACGATCTGTCTGGCTTGGACTTCGTCTTCTGGTAATTCTTGCCTTAGGATGTATGCAATGAACAGCACAGTCCAATCGGGGATGATAGCAAGAATCTCCATGATCAAATCAACCACAGCAGGCACTTCGACTTCAGTCGGATCTGTCGAGCTCTTTGGTTGTACTTGTTCCTCTGTGAAAGGATCTTCTTTAACTGAGGGAAGGTGAAGGTGCTCGAGGCAGACGTCACTCGGGACTGGTCTCCGAGTGGATCCAAGTTTCGCCAATTCATCAGTTGCTTGGTTTTTCAGTCGCGGAACATGGTGGAGTTCCAGACCTTCAAACTTTTTCTCGAGCTTCCTCACTGCATTGCAGTATGTGGTCATGGTGGGGTTCCTTACGTCCCACTCCTTCATCACTTGATTAACTACCAAATCTGAATCGCCGTAGACCATCAGGCGACGGACGCCGAGTGCGATGGCCATGCGCAATCCATAAAGGAGAGCCTCATATTCTGCCTCATTGTTGGAGGAATCAAAGTGTATCTGCAACACATACTTGAGTTTGTCTCCCTTTGGCGATATGATCACAATGCCAGCGCCGGAGCCATTCAACATCTTGGACCCATCGAAGAACATTTTCCAATGAGCCGAGTAGATGTGGGTCGGTTGCTGTTGTTCTACCCATTTTGCTATGAAGTCAGCCAGAGCTTGAGACTTTATATCTTTCTTGGCCTCGAACTTGATGTCGTAGTATAACATCTCCATCGCCCACTTCACCACTTGGCCCGATGCGTCCCGATTGTGGAGGATTTCCGACAACGGAGCATCAGAAACGACAGACACCGAGTGGTCTTGGAAATAATGAGCCACCTTCTTCGCAGTCATGTAAATCTCGTAGATAACTTTTTGATAGTGGAGATACCTCTGCTTGGAAGGAGTCAGGACTTCGGAGACATAATACACTGGCCGCTGAACCTTGTATGCTTTGCCTTCTTCTTCGCGTTCGACTGTGAGAACAGTGCTGACGACTTGATTTGTAGCCGCGATGTACAGAAGAAGGGGTTCTTTACTGAGCGGAGCAGTAAGAACCGGCTGGGTGGAAAGTAGGACTTTGAGGTCGTTGAATGCGATTTGGGCTTCGTCTGTCCACTCGAAAGTATCTGATTTCTTCATGAGTCGGTACAGAGGAAGTGCCTTCTCGCCGAGTCGACTGATAAACCTGCTCAAAGCCGCTAGGCAACCTGTGAGCCTTTGAACATCGTGTATTCTGACCGGCCGCTCCATTCGGACGATGGTCCCGATATTTTCGGGGTTGACATCGATCCCTCGTTCAGAAACGAAGAAACCGAGTAACTTTCCGCTGGGAACACCGAATGAACACTTGGCTGGGTTGAGCTTGATATCGTACCTACGAAGGTTGGCGAATGTTTCTGCCAAGTCAGTCAGCAGGTCGGAACCTTTACGTGACTTGACTACGATATCATCCATATACGCCTCCACATTTCGACCGATCTGGTCAAGGAGGCATTTTTGGATCATGCGCATAAAGGTTGCTCCTGCATTCTTCAAACCAAATGGCATAGTGATGTAGCAGAATCACCCGAATGGGGTGATGAAGGCTGTTTTTAATTCATCGGGGCCATACATACGGATCTGATGATAGCCCGAGTAGGCATCAAGGAATGACAAACACTCGCAGCCCGCGGTCGAATCGACAATTTGATCGATGCGGGGGAGCGGGAAATGGTCTTTTGGGCAGACCTTATTGAGATGCTTGAAGTCGATGCACATTCGGAGAGACTTGTCCTTCTTGGGCACCATGACAACATTGGCGAGCCACTCGGAGTGGTGTACCTCGCGAATGAAGTTGGCTGCCAAAAGCTTAGCCACCTCCTCTCCGATTGCCTTCCTCTTGTGCGCGGCGGACCGACGCAGGCGTTCTCGGACAGGCCGAGCAGCAGGATCCACATGCAGTCGGTGCTCAGCCAACTCCCTGGGTACACCTGGCATGTCAGCGGGCTTCCATGCGAAAATGTCCCAGTTCTCACGGAGGAATTGGATGAGCTCGGCTTCCTATTTAGGATCGAGGGTGGTGGAGATGTTCGTCGGGGCAGCGGCGTCATCTGTCGGGTGGATACTGACCTTCTTCGTTTCTCCCGCCGACTGGAATGCGGATTCCGAAGCTGGCTTCTTCGAATGCATCAGGTCAGCGGGGTCGACTGTCTTCTTGTACTCGTCAAGCTTGAGGACAGCCATCTGCTGATCGGCAATCCTCGATCCCTGCTGCAGACACTCCTAGGCCCGTTGCCGATTGCCTGTGATAGTGATCACACCTTTTGGGCCTGGCATCTTCAGCTTCAGGTACACGTAACATGGACGGGCCATGAAACACGCATACGCCGGGCGGCCCAGAATCGCGTGGTACGCACTCTGGAAGTCCACAACCTCGAACGTCAGTTTTTCCTTGCGGAAGTTCTTGTCGGAGCCGAAGACGACGTCCAACACGATCTGGCCGAGTGACTTGGCCTTTCGTCCAGGGACGACTCCATGGAACTGCATGCTGCTCTCGCTAAGTTTGGACATCGGAATGCCCATCCCCTTGAGAGTGTCAGCGTACATGATGTTCAAGCCGCTACCGCCGTCCATGAGGACTTTGCGCAGTCGGACTCCTTCCACCACCGGGTCGACGACCAGGGCTTGCCTCCCTGGGGTGGGTACGTGTGTTGGATGATCCGACTGGTCAAAGGTGATCGCAGTCTGAGACTATTTGAGGAACGCGGGGTTGGTCAGGGTGGCCATGTTCACCTCCCTGTTCACCAACTTCAGTCGACTCTTGCTTTCAACGTCCCCTCGAAGGTCCTGATGAAGACTCGGGCCAAATATGCCCAACTGTAGATGCTTGAAGGAGCCAACTGTTTCAGCCACGCTCGTGCCGAGCCGTCGAGCATCAGGGGGAGATGTTTCATGGTGACCTGGTCGTCTCCACCGCCGATCTGGACTGCCACTCGGTAGTCGTCCAGCCACGTTTCTGGCTTGGATTCTCCTGTAAACTTGCTGATTCCCGTTGCCAATCGGAAGTTGGGAGGGATGTCAGCCGAACGGATGGCTCGACTGAAACACTCGGGGCCAGAGATAATGGTCCTGCTTCCACTCGGATGGTCTATATCATGACCATCGCGGTGGGCCCAGCCCCTGTCGACCCTCCTCTAGGCGATATATCCTCTTGTGTCGGGCCTTGGATCATAAGTGTCACCGACCGAACGCCGATCATCATGATGTCGGGGCCCGTAGGGCCCACCCTGCGGAGGGGTGCGTGAACGGCGACGATCTTCGGGATTCATGGAACGGCTGCCTCCCCTGTGTCGCTGATGAGAACCGGGGCTGTGAACTGACCGATGCATGTTCGCACGAACAGAACTATTGTGGATCCTGTTGTGCGACTGGGAGACCGCCGAATTTTGCTGTTGCGCCGTGTGCAGCAGGGCACGGATCTGCTCGATCCCTCTGCCAGCCTCTGAATTAGTCGGTTGGAGGGAATCAGCTATCTTGGCGGCGGCGGCCAGGTTGAGGACGGGTGTGCGGAACACCTCCACGTTGCTCTGACGAGTGCGCCGACTGGCAGAACGGTGGGGCTGACGGCGAGCGCCGGATGTTTCGCCGACCTCGTGCTCGTTCCGGCCGGTTTGGCGGGGAATTTCATGGGAGTTGGCCATGTGCACTTCGGTTGCAGGCCTGCGACCCAAGTACTCGGAAGGAAACTCAGTCGGAACTGAGTCCGAGCGCTGGGACGGGGGCGCAACTACAACCGACTCGAGGACCGCCACTTGTGAAGACGCGCTCTGGCGCGCCTGGGCGTGTTGCACCCAACGCTGGAGCCGCGGACGGCGAGACCGCTTGTTGCGGCGCGTGACGGGGGCGAAGGTCGACACCGGAGCCGACTGTGGGAGAAGAAGGATGCCGCGGGCGCCGGCACGGAAGTGCGTAGCCCCGCGACTGGGGAGCGCCTCAATGTCGAGAGGAGCATCCCGAAGCCATGCCGAATCATCGACGATGAAGGAGAGAGCGCCGAAGAGGATCTCATGACCCATGCACAAATCTCCACCGGATGACATGATGAAAAGATGTAGTCACAAACTCGCCGAAAGTCGCTTAGACGCCTGCCCCACGGTGGGCGCCAACTGTCATGGGTATAAGTCTAACAGTAGATGTGTAGGGTACGAAAGGATGGGCAGAGCCTTAGCTACGACGAGGTTGTATGTGTTCAGGTCCGTCTACGGTGGAGGTAAAATCCCTACGTCTCAGTGCTCTTGGGAGCTTGATGTCGAGTGGAATATGGATTACAGCGAATTGCTAACCCCTGCACCAGTGGGGAAGGGCAACTTATATAGAGTGCGCTGCCCTTCACAACGGTTCGGTGCACAGGGGTGGAGTAGTGGCGATTAAATGTCTACGTTACAGGTAATGTATGCCTTAAATGCTAATAAAGGTACATGAAAACGTATGACCGTTGCCCTCCAGGGGGGTTACAATGTATAGAGTGGAATCTAGTCGGTAAGTTTGATACGCTCTGAATGCTCATCTCCGACTGGATGATGGAGGAATCGTCACCGATTGGATGATGGGAAGTCCTTAATTCAGTCGGAACTGACTAAGGGTCTTGTCCCTTATGAAGGGTAGTCCTTGGGTAGGACCTATAGGGCAGGCCTATGACCCTACCCTAGGACTATAACCCCATCAATAACAGAATTATGAAAGTGTGGAAAACACAAAACAGAAAGAAAAAGGATAGATTTGTTGGGTTGCCTCCCAACAAGCGCTTTTGTTTAACGCCCTTAGCTAGGCGAAAGGTGATGGAATCACGTATAGTCATCTTTGGTGCTCAAACCATAAGTACTGTGATCATTTATCATCTTAAGATCTTCATCTTTATTGGATGACTCACCACTAGCTTTAGGAACAAAAACAGACTTGACGGTCTTTTTGAGAGTGAGATTTGGAGTATTTTGCACAGCGGCAAAAGCGGAACCTAAGTTGGTTATGACATCTTCTAGTTTGCCAATTCTAGAAGAATCATTAACTATAAGTTCCTTCTCCCTTAAATTTTTCAAAAAAATTCCCACTTTGGATCCGTACTGAGTAATTTGATTGTGGATCTTTCTATCCAAACGTTCAATAAGTTCAACTGTGGCAATTTTGTTTTCAATAGCGTCAAGCCTTTGCATAACGTGTTCCAAGGTCAAGGTAGTTCCATTAACCATGATCGGGGGTGAGCCTACCAAATTCATGATAGCTCCATAGGAGTCAACAGTATGGCTCCCAAAAAAAATTCCCGCCTACAATGGTATCAAGGATGTACCTATTCCAAGGAGAAATCCCAACATAGAAACTGCGAAGGAGGATGGTAGTGGGTTGCTTACGAGTAGATCTACTTTGAGCATTGCAAATCCTGTACCAAGCGTCCCTTAAATTTTCTTCCTCATTCTGCCTGAAATTGAGAACTTCATTCTCAAGAGTATCGTTTGGAGTGGTGGGTCTATCCATTGATGGACTATCTCACACACAAACGAGCAGGAAGAGAGAGTGAAATGGGCAAAAGAAAACGACAAAGGAGAAAGGCAAATGAAAACGGCAAATGTGAAGTGGGGGAGAGGAAAACGAGAGGCAACTGGCAAAAAATTAAATGCAGGAGATGACTTTGTGAGACCTACTTGGATAGATCTCTCCTTCCCCGACAACGGCGCCAGAAATACTTCTGCTACTACAACAAAAGACCTTCCAACGACGCCAGAAATAGGCGTGTTACGGCACCAGGAATCCTTCTGCTACGGCTACGCCTTAAGGGACTTCCTAGGCAAATATGCAAAGGATTTCCCCCGTGGCCTTGGAGCCTTGCGTTGGTGTTCCCTCGAAGCGGAAAGGGTGATGTAGCGCAGCGGTGGTAAGTATTTCCCTCAGTTTGAGAACCAAGGTATTGATCCAGTGAAGGAGTATCTCAAGTGCCTGCACAAACACAAAACCCTTGCTCCCAACGCTATGAAGGGGTTGTCAATCCCTTATAGATTGTTCGCCAAGTGAGAACTGAAAGCAACAAAGTAACAAAGCAAAGTAAAAGCGAAAGTGGAAACGATAGGTGTGAATAGACCCGGGGGTCGTAGCGTTTACTAGTGGCTTCTCTCATGAAAGCAAGTACACGGAGGGTGAACAAATTACTGTCGAGCAATTGATAGAACCGCGCAAAGTCGTGACGTCATCTATGGCAATGATTATATCTATAGGCATCACGTCCAAAACAAGTAGACCGATACTTTCTACATCTACTACTATTACTCCACACGTCGACCGCTATCCAGCATGCATCTAGTGTATTAAGTCCAAAAGAACAGAGTAACGCCTTAAGCAAGATGACATGATGTAGATGGACAATATCATATCTACGACAAAGCCCACCTTGTTACCCTTGATGGCAACTACACGATGTGTGCCTTGCTGCCCCTACTGTCACTGGGAAAGGTCACCACATGGTAAGAACCCAAAACCAAGCACTTCTCCCATTGGAAGAATCATAGATCTAGTTGATCAAACAAAACCCAAGACTCGGAGAGACTTACAAGGATATCAAATCATGCATATAAGAAATCAGCAAAGACTCAAATATATATCATAGATAATCTGATCACAAATCCACAATTCATCGGATCTCGACAAACACACCGCCAAAGAGGATTACATCGGATAGATCTCCATGAAGATCATGGAGAAATTTGTATTGAAGATCCAAGAGAGAGAAGAAGCCATCTAACTACTAACTACGAACTGTAGGTCTGAAGTGAACTACTCACGAGTCATTGGAGGGGCGATGATGTTGATGTAGAAGCCCTCCAACTCCAAAGTCCCCTCCGGCACGGCACCGGGAAGGGTCTCCAGATGAGATCTCGCAGAAACGGAAGCTTGCAGCGACGGAAAAGTATTTTCGTGGGTCCCTTGATTTTTTCTGTATTTTAGGGAATATATAGGCGAAGGAGCTAGGTAAAGGGGGCGGTAGGGAGGCCACAAGCCAGCCATCCGCCGCCCCCTGGTGGCGGATGGGGGGCTTGTGGGCCCCCTGTAGCCCTCCTGGCTTGGCCCTCAAGCCCCCCGATCTTCTTCCGTTCGGGAAAAATTTATTTCGGCGATTTTATTCCGTTTGGACTCCGTCCCAAAAATCAGATCTGAAAAGAGCCAAAAACACATAAAAAACAGGAACTAGCACTAGGCACTGAATTGATAAGTTAGTCCCAAAAAATATATAAAAGGTACATAAAACATCCAAAGATGACAAGATAACACCATGAAACCATCAAAAATTATAGATACGTTTGAGACGTATGAGTGATCTTCACCAATTCCTTATTGTGCGTTTGTCTTGGCTACTGTCATATGCTTGGGAAAGATCTATATTCATATGTCAACTTGGAGGTAAGTATTCATGAATTATTATTGTTGACATTACCCTTGAGGTAAGCAGTTGGGAGGCAAAACTATAAGCCCCTATCTTTCTCTGTGTCCAGCTGAAACTTTGATCTCATGAGTACCACGTGAGTTGTAGAAATTGTAGAGAACAAAAGAATGATTGAGTATGTGGATTGGCTTTACAAGCTCTTATTTGACTCTTTCTGATGTTGTGATAAATTGCAATTGCTTCAATGACTAAAGGTTATCGGTTGTTACTTCTCGGTAAGGTTTTTGATCCATGCTTTACTTTCTGAAGGAATTATCACTTTAGCATGAGAGATTATATGTTGGTATTGTTGTTCTGAGCTCGATCATGATGCATGCATGTTCGTATCTTGTTTTTTCGACACCTCTCTCCCTAAACATGTGGACATATTTATTGAGCTCGACTTCCGCTTGAGGACAAGCGAGGTCTAAGCTTGGGGGGGTTGATACGTCCATTTTGCTTCATGTTTTCATGTTGATATTTATCGCTTCTTTGGCTGTTATTTCACTTCACGGTACTATTCTTATGCCTTTTCTCTCTTATTTTGCAAGGTTTACATGAAGAGGGAGAATACCGGCAACTGGAATTCTGGCCTGAAAGTGGAGCAAAGTTGATATACCTATTCTGCGCAACTCCAAACGCCGTGAATATCAACGGGGATTTTTTTACCAATTTATCAAAAATATTGGGCCGAAGAAGTGCCAGAGGGGCACCACGGGGTGCCCACAAGCCTGCACGGCGCGGTCACCCCCCCCCCAGGTCGCGCCATGGGGGCTTGTGGGCAGCCCACTGGCCCACTGGCCCCCCTCTTTTGCTATATGGAGGGTTTCGTCCAGGAAAAATCATAGAGGATATTTTTCGTGGTTTCGTCGCCGCCATGAGGCAAAACTTGAGCAGAACCAATCTAGAGCTCCGGCAGGATGATCCTGCCGGGGAAACTTCCCTCCCGGAGGGGGAAATCGTCGCCATCATCATCACCAACACTCCTCATCGGAGGGGACTCGTCACCATCAACATCTTCATCAGCACCATCTCATCTCCAAACCCTAGTTCATCACTTGTAACCAATCTCCGTCTCACGACTCCAATTGGTACTTGTAAGGTTGCTAGTAGTGTTGATTACTCTTTGTAGTTGATGCTAGTTGGATTACTTGGTGGAAGAGTTTATGTTCATATCCTTGATGCTACTCATTACCTCTCTGATCATGAATATGATTATGCTTTGTGAGTAGTTACTTTTGTTCCTGAGGACATGGGATAAGTCATGCTAATAGTAGTCATGTGAATTTGGTATTCGTTCCATATTTTGATATGTTGTATGTTGATTTTCCTCTAGTGGTGTTATGTGAACGTCGACTACATAACACTTCACCATTATTTGGGCCTAGAGGAAGGCATTGGGAAGTAGTAAGTAGATGATGGGTTGCTAGAGTGATAGAAGCTTAAACCCTAGTTTACGCGTTGCTTCGTAAGGGGCTCATTTGGATCCACTAGTTTAATGCTATGGTTAGACTTTGTCTTAATTCTTCTTTCGTAGTTGCGGATGCTTGCGAGAGGGGTTAATCATAAGTGGGATGCTTGTCCAAGTAAGGGCAGTACCCAAGCGCCGGTCCACCCACATATCAAACTATCAAAGTAACGAACGCGAATCGTATGAACATGATGAAACTAGCATGACAGAAATACCCGTGTGTCCTCGGGAGCGTTTTTCCTCCTATAAGACTTTGTCCAGGCTTGTCCCTTGCTACAAAAGGGATTGGGCCACTTTGCTGCACCGTTGCTACTTTTGTTACTTGTTGCTTGCTACGAATCATCTCACCACACAATCATTTGTCACCGATAATTTCAGTGCTTGCAGATATTTCCTTGCTGAAAACCACTTGTCAGATCCTTCTGCTCCTCGTTGGGTTCGACACTCTTACTTATCGAAAGGACTACGATTGATCCCCTATACTTGTGGGTCATTAGGCAGCGGTCAAGAATATGCTGAAATACCTCAAAAGGACTAAGGAAATGTTTCTCGTTTATGGAGGTGACAAAGAGCTCCTCGTAAAGGGTTACGTCGATGCAAGCTTTGACACTTATCTAGATGACTCTAAGTCACAAACCGGATACGTATTTATTCTTAATGAGGGTGTGGTAAGTTGTTGCACTTCCAAGCCAAGCGTGGTAACTGATTCTACATGCGAAGCAGAGTACATAGCTGCCGCAGAGGCGGCTAAAGAAGGTGTGTGGATGAAGCGATTCATGACAGATCTTGGAGTTGTGCCCAATGCACTGTATCCAATGACTCCATTCTATGACAACACTGGTGCCATTGCTCTAGCCAAGGAACCAAGGTTTCACAAGAGGATCAGACACATAAAGCGACGCTTCAATTCCATCCACGATTACATCATAGAGGAGGCCATAAATATTTGCAAAGTGCACACGGATCTGAATGTTGCAGACTCATTGACTAAACCTCTTCCACGAGCAAAACATGATCAACACCAGAACTGTATGGGTGTTAGATTCGTTACATTGTAAATGTTGGTCTGGGCCGCTTCATCCAACAATACCGATGAATCAAGAAAAGACTGAGGAGGGTAGCAATCTGAATATCAACGCCCACAAACTCCTTTGTGTTCTGCTCGAGATGTCATCTACGCATAGACCTAGCTCATGATGCCACTGTTGGGGAACGTTGCATGGGAAACAAAAAAATCCTACGCACACATAAGATCTATTCATGGTGATGACCCTGTATGAGAGGGGAGATCGGATCCACATACCCTTGTAGATCACTGAGTGGGAAGCGTTAAGAAACGCGGTTGATGTAGTCGAACGTCTATGCGATCCAATCACGATATGTCCCATGAATTTCGTCCTGGTCTAGCAACGAACGGATTGCACCTCCGCGTTCAGCGCACGTACAGCTCGATGACGATCTCCGCCTTCTTGATCCAGCAAGAGGGCCGAAGAGGTAGATGAGTTCTTCGTCAGCGCGACGGCCTGGTGATGGTGGTGGTGAACTAATCCAGCAGGGCTTCGCCAAGCTATGCCGAACTAATCTACACGAAGGAGATGATCTATGAAGGAGAGGGTAGCACGTGGATATTTTCTGGTGTGTGTTTCCCTCAAAACCTCCACCATATATAGGAGGAATAGGAGGGAGGGATGCCTTGCCTCCTCCTCCAAGGAGGAGAGGTTTGGCCGAGCTAGGGAGGAGAGTCCTCCTCCAATTTGGTTTGATGGAGGACTCCCTTCCTAGTTGGTCTCCTCCTTCCCTTTTTTCCTTTTTCTTTCTTTTTACACTTGGCAGAAATATGCCTTACTAGGCTGGATGCACCACCTTTAGGCCTGCTAGGTCCCCTCCCGGGTGGGTGGTCCCTCCCGGTAAAACCCCGGAACCCAATCGTCACTCCCGGTACTTTACCAGTAATGTCTGAAATCTTTTCGAAAGCCAAATGCAACCTTCATGTATATGAATCTTTACCTCCGGACCATTATGGAGCTCCTCGTGATGTCCGGGATCTCATCCGGGATTCCGAACAACTTTCGTCACCAACATACATAACTCAATAATATTGAAACGTCACCAAACCTTAAGTGTGGAAACCCTGTGGGTTCGAGAACTATGCATACATGACCTGAGACACTCTGTAGTCAATAACCAATAGCGGGACCTGGATGTCCATATTGTCTCCTACACATTCTATGAAGATCTTTATCGGTTGAACCTCTATGTCAAGGATTCAGTCAATCCCGTATAACATTCCCTTTGTCCTTCGGTATGTTACTTGCCCGAGATTCGATCGTTGGTATCTCTATACCTATTTGAATCTCGTTACCGGCAAGTCTCTTTACTCGTTCCGTCATACAAAATCTCGTGGCTAACTCTTTAGTCACATTGCTTGCAAGGCTTGTTGTGATGTTGTATTACCGAGTGGGCCCCGAGATACCTCTGCATCATACAGAGTGACAAATCCCAATCTTGATCCATGCTAACTCAACGGACACCTTCGGAGATACCTGTAGAGCACCTTTATAGTCACCTAGTTACGTTGCAACGTTTGATACACACAAGGTATTCTTTTGGTGTCAGTGAGTTACATGATCTCGTGATCATAGGAACATATACTTGACATGCAGAAAAATAGTAGCAATAAAACGACACGATCACATGTTGCGTTCGTATTTTGGGTCTTGTCCATCACATCATTCGCCTAATGCTTTGCTAATATGAAAGATTAATGGGGGTAAAACATTCTTTTAGGATTGTATACTTTGAAAGATTAATGATTTTGTTGCTTGTGCTTATAACTATTACTATGTTTGTGTTTGTTAATTCATCGTTCCTTAATGAGCATACATGCAAAAGATTACATAATGAATAACATGTCACATCAAAAAAATTGTTTTACAAAGAAGTGTTCTTCTATTTCATTTTTACCAATTTTTCTTAAATGTTTCAAAATTTTAAAAATGTCCTCTTGAGAAGACAAGACAAGCATGCCTTCCTAGATTGTCAAATGATACCGAGAGAGAGTCTTATCCCTCAACATAAGCTTGTAATGGCTAACTTCCTCTTTTGGATTCGTGTCTAGCGAGATAAGTGCATCAATGAAGTGGTGGAATCTTGGGGGAGACAACATAGACTTTCAAGGAGATGGCTATTAAGGAGGGCTCCGTGAAGGAGGGAGGTGATGCTAACACTATTTGGATGAAGATGTGGACTCACATTTGGAAGGTGAATTTAGGGGAGTTTTGGGTGACCAAGGGAAGTAGAATCAACACGAAAGATACCTAGTGGTGGAACGATTATGTCTAGAAGGTTATTAAGGAGAAAGCAGATTGTATTAGACACTTACACTCGAATAGGGGTGCAAGCAACATAGAGAAGTACAATGTGACAAAGAAGACCGAAAAGCAAGCTATGAATGAAGCAAAGGGTCGGGCGTATGAGAACCTCTACGAGCATTTCAAAAACAAGGAAGGAGACAGAGACATCTATAAGATGGACAAAATCCGAGAGAGGAAGAGGAGGGATGTCAACCAAGTCAAATGCATCAAGGACGGATCAGATTAACTCTAGTGAAGGACGATGACATCAAGCATAGATAACAAGAGAACTTCGACAATATTTTCAACGCAGAGATTGATATCTATACCATTGAGTTGTATGATACCTTTGATGATACCAACAAACCATTTGTGGGATGAATCCAAGAGTTTGAGGTTGGAAGCTATAAAAGAAGATGAAAGGAGGCAACGTGATGTTACCTGATTGTATCCCCATTTAAGTGTGGATATGACTTGTGGACATAACGATAGTATGCTAACTAAGCTTTTCAACCTTTTTTTTGTCAAACAAGATGCCCAAATAATGGAGGCGAAGTATATTAGTACCAATATTCAAGAACAAGGAGGATGTTCAAAGTGGTACTAATTACCATGAAATTAAGATGATGAGCCATATAATGAAGCTATGTGACATAGTGAAGAAGGATAAGCGTGATCAAAAATTAGTTTGGTTTCATGTCTAGGAGATTGACCATGCAAACCATTCTCTTGGTACGACAACTTACAGAAAGATATATAGAGCAAAACAAGAATTTGTGTATTGTGTTCATTGAATTGGAGCGGGGTCTGCAAAGAGCATAGACCATGATAAATCCTTTTGTACATCCCTTATCACCTCTTCCATCACCAAAGCAATAAGTCATAGTAGCGGAAGACAGATACGTATCTATTAGGCTCTCTGTACCAGATAGGTTATATTTGGTGTTATGAGTGCCAAATAGGATCACTTCCTGTGTGTGGAAGCGTTCCAGTAGCTTCACATGGTGCTCCCTAGCGCCGACTAGTGACGCATACCCCATTGGATTTCTTATTTTCCTTTTTTCAGTTTTTTTTTATTTCTAAGTTTTTATGTTATCATCATCATCATTATTATTTCTCTGTTTATGTTTTATGTTTTTTTTTTCTGTTAGGAGGACAAATGTGTTGTGTGCTCCATGTAAGAGCATGTGTGTGCTTCATGTGGAAGCACAAATGTGTTATGCTCCCATGTGGAACATAATTGTGCTCCATGCGGAAGTACACGTGGAGAAGAGGTGTCTTTCGTGAGAGGACGAAGTTAATTTCATTTTAGAGAACTTTGGATGCATAATTTTCGCCCGTAAAAGTACAACTAATTCAGTTAATATGAGATCTAATTTCAAAAGTCTCTACACAAGGAAAGCAATGATGAAAATGTTTTAGGTTTTGTACGCATGATTGAATGGATAAATCATTTTAGATAACTGGATCTAGAAAAAAGGCAAAAATAAACCCACTCATCCCTTTTGGGGTGGGAAGAAATTCCACCAAAACTGCCAAATGGTGCAAATGCTATGCACGATCTGTCACTACCAGAGGAGATGCAAGTGAGATTTGTAAGAGGTACCCTTTAACTACTCATTTCGTTTTATTTTTTTAGGCTAGTATGATGGTTTTTTATAAAACCCCCTATACGATGAACTGAGTCAGACGGGGTGTTGCACAAGAGATGTTGGCTGATAACCCTATTAGGATGTGAACTCCTATTAGATTAAAAAAATGTAATTGTAAGATTAAAAATAATTAGGACATTTTAGAAAAAATATATTTTAATGTCTTGTAATAAATGTTTTTTAAATTTTAAAATGTTTATGTATTTAAAAAATCACGCGTTTTTTATTCTTTATTTGACCATATAGTGTGCTAAAGGAGAGAAGAACACGAACCCCTCCTCTTTTATTCGTTGTCTTATATGGTGGATGATATATCTTTATTTGAGATAAAATAAAACTAGCCATGATGAAATTTCCTCAAAAGAAACCACACAATAAAAATAAAACCGGAAAAAACCCCAACTTTCAGTGAACGAACAAAAGGAAAAAAAATGCAACAGAAAAATAAAAACGAACCAGCGAACGCTGCGGCGAACTGGGCCGGGCCATCTGCGGGCGCCATAATGAAGCCTGGGATGAGTGGGCCGAAGCGGTGAAGAAGCGCCCGTGTCTCGACGACTTGTTTCTTTTCGTGGTCCATTGCCCTGCTTACACATGTCTGCTCTCTGCTACCAACCGTCGGCAAAAAAAGGGCAGAGCTTGGCCGGAGCGAGAGACGGCGCAGACGTCGCGGGCGGCGGCAGCGGCGATGGGAAGCCTGCTGGGCGGCTGGCCGAGCCACAACCCTCAGAACTTCAGCCAGCTCGTCCCGGCCGACCCCTCCGCCCAGCCCACGGTCGGTCAGCCCCCCTTCCCTTCCCTCCCCTCCCTCTCCGTGGCAGTTCCGTGGTCTCTTCGTCCTGTCCTGCCCCGTACCACACTGCTAGGGTATGCTCCAGTCGGAGGGCGCCTGATTCCACAGGTTTCAGGTGCCATGCATGCTTGCTTGCTTGCACAAGTGCGGAGTTCATCGGTGCCCAAAAGGGGAGCGGGGTCTGCTGCCTGAGCCAGGAATTAGGAGTTACTCGCACTGTGCGTGTGTGCGTCTCCACTGGAATTCTGGTATAGATGGCCAATGATTGTAGCTTTCTGTTGACTCAAGCCCAACTGTCGAGCGATTGGGTCGTATTCAGAGGGATCTTGCACAGTGAATAAGCATTTAGGTTTTGGTTTTGGTTTTGGTTGTGGTGGTTGTTGCTATGTGTACTGCAGGTCATATGTTCAGTTGATCTGGTGTTATGTATGCTAGTTTTCCTGTGTTTCTTGTCAGAATGACTAGAATTCAGAAATAGAAAAGGCAGGCCGAAAGAAAGAAAAAAAAAACTATCATGCTAGCACTTACAATGTTGCAAGTGTATTGGTATTTGGTTGACATGGCGCTAATGCTGATCCTCATTGTTTGTGTTTGTTTCTCACCAGAATATCACACCAACAACTTACATTGCAGCACATAGGACAGATCCACCTCCAAATCAAGGTAAACTCTTCCCATATTTATTCAACCAATGTCTCTTTGCTGCTTATACGTTCTGCGAATTTAACCTGCCTGGCTTCCCCTTTGCTTTTTGCGCGTGATTGAATGTACGCCCCTCTGCACTGCGTCAAATTCTGTATTCCCCATGGCAAAATAGGTTTCAGGAACTGATTGATTTGAACTAAAAACTGTATAGGTAGATGGGTATCTTTTCATTCAGGAGGGCATCATATTTAGCCATGAGAGTCCATATTATGTTCCCAATAATGTCGAAAGGGCATGGGTTGATTCTGCTAGGCCAAACACCATATCATTTCGCAGGATGTTCCTAAATTATAATTTGGCTCCTTTTTTTTATGATGTTATTTTGGCAATGGTACTGGCGATGTCATGGGATTCTGTACTCAAGAAATTATGGTGCCACATGTCCAGATGTGATATGTACTCAACCACTTCTAATTCCCCATTGACATGCTACTTTAATCTCCATAATATATTGTATCCAAGGTGCTATGTTCTGCATGTCCTACACAAATGGTGGCAATCTTATTTGCCAACAGTGACTGGACACATAATACGCTAATAATAGTGGTCTCCTCCTGCCCTCACTTGAGCCCCTGGTCTGTAAGAATCACGGTTTGTGCCGGTAAGTGGTGATTACCAGCAAATAGCTATGGATGATAACTCGGTTACACCTGTTTAAACACTGTATAAGACTGAACTGCTCACCTCGATTACGTAGCAGTAGTTCGATTTATTTCATCTCCTACAGCTTTTCATTCGAATGTCCAGTTATTGGACCGTGTCCTATATTAGGTCTTCACAAAATATCAAAATATCACTTTGAAAATATTGTCTATTCCATTGAGACATTCCAAGATTACGAAAGCATGCTCCCCAATTATTCTGAGTCACATTAGTTAACGGCACATTAGTAAGGTTCAGACAGCTAAATACTTTAGTTTCATCTAAAATACAGTAGCTTAATGAGATTGTGATTCATGTCATTGGCCATCGTTGTTGGTAATTGAACTTCTTCAGCAAACTCTGAAGTTCTTGCAACAGTTAAATGTCACTGATTTACATGATTTGGGTGATTTGGAAGGAACGGACTGTCGTGTCTTTCATAACAAGGCCCTGCAGCCTTTGGATGTGGCCGTAATAATTCAAGAGGAGGTAGTGCAGTGGCCATGGGCATATGCCTTCTCCCATGATACCAGGCATAGTTGCAATTCCCTTGCTTTGGCTTCTTTGCTACCCTAGCGTGTTTGGGTTTTGCCTTTTGCCCTTTATTATATATTTTGTATATTACTTGTTTTAATTTCAATCTATATGAATGGGAAGAGCACCTCCCTTTTCCAAAATTAGTCGTACATTTCATTATAGGTCTGCAGGTTGCACTGTTACAAATTCTTAATCCACAAGTTAGTTTTTCTCTTGGGAGCATGAGGAAGAGGAGGACATAGCAGTGATGTCAGACTTACATTTTTTACACCTTAAAGGAGATTCTTTAATGTTCCCTTCAAGTTGAATTCTTAGAGAACTCATACTGAGAGTGCCTTCGACAAGGAGATATAGCAGCACTCGGTCCTTGAGAGGAATTGGTTGAGTTGAGTGAAAGAGGCAAGCAGTTGCCTAATGATTAATCATGAATATAGGTGGGTTCTCGGTTCATAGGCTTATGGCCCATTGTCTGGTGCCTAATAAATTTATTAGGCTAGGCTGAACTGCCAAAAATCCTGGCACATCGGCCCAGCTGGCGGTCAGTGAAATTTTTATTGCATACTCCTAACGAACTCTACAAAGAAAGGTTAATTTCAATAATAAGAACTATATGATTGATTTCCTTTAAAAAATCGACATAATATTTTTAAGAGCAGAGTGCACTGACAGAGCAAGCACCTGCTACATTATGTGCCATTTTTCGGCGTTGCGAGCATAAATTGTGAAGAAGTTATCAGTTGCTAACATTGAGAAGTAGACAAGAACTAAAATCATCTGAATAGACCCTTAACACTGAACTTGCAAGTTTCAGAGCTGTGCCACAGATTTTGGTTAGCTGAAATGCACTGAACACTCGATTTGGTTCATTGCAGGGATCGAGTTGCTTCCTTTTATTGCCAGCTTGTGTCAACATTTCGTGATATACACATTTTCTTATGAAATTCCTGTGTGGCAAACTATTCTTCCGGCAGATAGATTGGCTAAACAAGCTGCTAATGAAACGGACTGCTAGTTATGTGTTGACAGAACCTCCTTTTCTAAAAAAAAGTTATGTGTTGAGTGTGTCGGTGTTGCGTGCCTCGTTGAGTGATTAGTTTTGCATATATGTATGTTCCAAGTAGATAAGCCTCTGGCTGCTCCCGTCGAGTTAATCTGTACTCCGCTGACAATCTGAGCCCTGCGACTGCAGTGATCACGACGGAGCCCAGGAACATCCTGCTGAGGCATTTCTACCAGAACTCTGAGAACAAGGTGAGCTACCAGCACTCTGACGAAGAAGAGTAGGTAGACCGGCAACCGTTGTTCTCAACGCCGTATACTCATGTCTGCAGCCGCGGCCGAAGAGGGCCGCCCCGGAGAGCGTTGCCCTGCGCAACGGCAAGCAGGCGAGGAGCCTCGCCGACGGCGGAAGCCAGTCGAGCACGAGAAGCTAAACAAGCAGGCGAGGAGCCACCGCTGCAGTCACTTTTCTGCTTTGTGTGTGTAGAATAATGCGGCCGCCTCACCAGCAACTTGTTTGCTACTCTAGTAGTGGTGCTTTTGTATTTGGATAATGTGCCTGCCTGCTTTGCGCGAATAATTGATGTGATTAACGGTTGCTGCGCCAGTTTTTCCCGTGATACGAGACGGCGACGCATCGTTTTGTTCCGCTTGTTTATGTGTTGCCAACGGTGGTACTGGTACGTAACGGGACAGCGCGGTCGACCGACCGTTGGTGTCCACCGACCGACGCTCGCCGGAGCCGGAGCCGGACGCGTCCGTCAGACCACCCGGGAATCCAGCCAACGTCAACGTGAGCCCCGGCCGACGGGCATGCCGCGAGCGAGTTATAAGCCAGGGCCGGCCGACCGCGTGGCTTAGCTGCCAGGCTCCACATCCTCCAGCAAGGTTCCATGTGGCGCTGCCGTCGGAGGATCCGACGCGACGGACACCCTGGCCAGAGCTGCATTTTTTTCAGACGTGCGCGTCTGCAGGTGCCCAAGACAAGACGGGGGAAGTTCCTCCACCCGGCGGCGCCCGAATTCAATAGTGTTTTCACCCTTTTTGCGTAAGTTGAGCACGATCTCGCTTTGATCCTTTTTCCTACCGTGAAGAAGGATGACAGTAAAGACAGACACCCGTTGGTTGGTTCTTGCTGACGTGAATAAAGAGTCAACCACCAGTGTTCAAACCCTACCATCGAGGTCGATGGCGTTTAGCTGCGCGGACGGGGATAAGTTTTTTACCGCCATCCACCTTGACTATAGAAAAAAGAGAGTTAGATCTCTAAGTTTTATCAAACCAGGCTTAACTTCCGTAAGAATTGTCAAAACAGCGAATTTGGCCTCTGGTGGCGTCAACACGTCGGAGCATGGCCTCAATCTAAAAAACATTTTTGAAAATGTCAACCCTTTTGCATGACGCCTGGACCTAGGAAGTGTCCAACCCCGGACGTCAAAAGGGATGATTTTTTGTAATATTTCCAGATTGGCTTCATTATATGTTAAAGTCTAAAAAAAGACCAGTTTTGTTCATTTTCACCCGGAGCGGAGTACCCACACAGACGGCCACGGGGTGGTGTCCGGTCCAACGGCAGAAATCATTCGAAACGATCGACCCGTGCCAAACCACGGCTGGGCCAGTCCCCGACTTGACTGACAGTGCACCCAGTGTTGCCCTTCCATGTTCTCTTCTGCCATCTTGTTTCTTCTCTTCTCGACCCGGTCAGGTCAGGCCATAACCCTCCAAGCCGTTTTCTTGGACGCTTCCGCCTCCGTGCGACTCCCCACAATAATTTCATCATACTACTCTACTTCTCTCGGCATCTGCACTGCTATCGGCAGCTCAAACATATTTGTATACACTCCTGCCAACGCTTGCAGTGCTCCGCAGCTCAGGCACACAGCTAGCCGTTTGAAAACCGAGGGGACTTCTCTCCTTACTCCCGCCGTCCCTTTTGAAATGGACATACGAGCAGAAGTACATTCTTTTTTTGAAAAAGAAGGATTACCCCAGCATCTGCATCAAGCGATCCACGCAACCATTTTATCGGTTAAAAATGAAGCACAAGGCAACCACACAGCCAGGGCCGGGCCGGCAAAATTAGAGGCCCTGTGCGAAACTTTAAAATGAGGCCTATTTCCTTAAAATGATAAAACTATGACCAACTTAACTACAGCTCCTTTATGTTGAATTAAACCCTTTAATTTTATTTTGCTCTTATGTTTGTAATAACCAGATTCATATTCTCTAGACAGAATTTTAGATGACATAACTTGGGCCTTGAAACACAATAACTCTAGACCAATTAATGTATAAGTGTACAAATGATGAAAAGAACAAAATAAAATGGATACACATCAAACATTTAGCAAAAAAATATTTGTAGAAAGCTTACCTGGTCGAATTGTTCATGCACGAGCCGTGAGGCCATCACACCGAGATAGCATGGACGAAGACAACACACCCTCACTAGTATTACGAGGATTGAAAAAAAAAGAGAAAGTGACAACAAACGAGCTAGCACTTATGCTGAAGGATCAAGTGCTCTTGTTTAATTAGTACGCAGTTGATTTTAAAGATTAATTTGATTATATCAGGCGTCACCGGAACATGGCCGTGTACCTGCCCACTCACCTGCTAGTTGTTGACTTGTTGTTGTCATGCCTTCTTTCGTTGTGGGCTCTGCAGATGTCCGCGCCTGCCATTCCTCTGCTCCATCGTCGGCTTGCAGCTACACGGCCGTTGTTAGGATTAGCTCTGTAGATTGGATTACTGCTCCTACGCGTGGTGCGACGGTCAGTATACTTCTAGGCCATCGACTATGAACCTTTACGCGTGTGACGCTGATCGGGCCCTCTGGCCTGTCATTAACGAACATATCGGCCTGCTGATGTGCTCCTAAAATGGGGCCCCTGCCGCCTGGAGGCCCTGTGCCGCCGCACAGGCTGCACACCCCTGCGCCCGGGCCTGCGCACAGCAGCGGCTCAGTCACTCACGATGCACACAACCCTAATTAAATGCAAGATCCAGTGATCATTCATCCTTCCACGATCTACTACTCCCTCCTTTCTTAAATATAAGTTTTTTTAAATGTTTCGTTAAAAAAATACATATGGATGTTTATAGACATACATTAAAGTATAGATTCACTCATTTTGCTTCGTATGTAGTCTCTTAGTAAAATCTCTAAAAAGACTCATATTTGGAAACAGAGGAAGTATACAGTACAGACATATAACATGATCAACAGCCAACCAGGACAGGACGAAACCGACAAGGACCGGACCAAATGCTGTTTGGACCAAATCACTTTTCTCGCCTAAGCCTAAACTATAATATTCCCTTCGTCCGAAAATACTTGTCCCAAAAATGGATATAATGAATGTATTTATAATTAAAATAAGTCTAGATACATTCATCTTTAAGACAAGTATTTTCGGACGGAGGGAGTACAAAATAAACTCCGCTCAAAATTATTTTATAATTTAATCCTTTTAGTAACGTCATAGACCGTATCGTTTCTTCTTCGTATAGAAAGGCAGAGATAGTTCGCGTTGCTGCTTCAAATAAAAACGCTAAGATAATTCATGTTGCTGCCCCATATGAAAATCGTGAGGGCCTTTGCCGTTTCTGCACCATATATTTAATTGTTCTGACAATGATTTCATCAATGGGTGGATGCATGCCTAGATTTAAAAACATGTTTGGGCAACAACGCCATGGCCCTTGGGTTTCCAACTTGCCACATGTGAGCCTCACGGCCACTTAAATATCTAGAAAAGAAAAAAGCCAAAGCCTCCGGCGTTTTTAAAAAAGCTTCAAACATCAAAGACCTTAACGTTTTCATGTAGCCTCCAACGTGATCTATCTCGGCGTTTTCATATGAAGCAGCAACACGGGCGATCTCGACGTTTTCATGTGGAGAAGAAACACCACGGTCTTCGACGTTGCCAAAAGAATCAGATTGTAAAATAGTTTCAACCAGAGTTCATTTTGTGCTATACTTCTGTGGCAGTTTTGGCCATGCTGTGGGCAATTTTTGTTTTGAACTTTTGGACTAAATATTTTTGGAATTGACCTCACTTTAAAGAAAATCGAATCTAATTTTTTTTATGACGCCAACATTCCTAACGTCTGGGTTGCACGAGAATCGCCATGGTCCCTGACGCGTAGCCTATGGCCCGCACGACCGACTGGCCCGTTGCCTAGATGACGTAGCAAAGAGCCAGACGTCAGGCACCTTGGCGTCAGGTCCTGGTAAGTGACCAAACACCAGGGACCTTGGCGTCTGGTGTGATAGCCCGTTGCCGACGCCCTAGAAGATTCCCCTTTATTTCTGTTTTCGTCGTGTGGCTTATTTTATTTGTAGCATCATCATCGCATCATGCGCATCATCAACATTGCGTCGGCATCTCTGTTATCGCCAGTATTCAAAGTTGCATCCGTTGTTAGTTGTCGGTTCCGCGGCACCGTCGTAACCCTGGTTTTAAAGCGTGTATAAAACTTTCTCCGATTGAGCTGGAATTTGTCGTGCGGTTTTATTTATATATAGGTAGGCCGCCTGTCAAATTTCGTCGCGATCGGAGTCCGTCTCGTACCCGAACGGTCGACCGTAGCGGCACCATATTCGGTCTACCATCGGACGTGTGTCGGTGTTTTAAAATTCGTGTCGCGCCGCCCGTTCTCCCTCTCGTCTTCGGATATCCCCTCTACACGGCTGCGTACCCATTCCCGCGTTCGGAATCGTCCGAATCCGACCGCACGGTTGGATCCGGAACGAAATTCCGGGTAACCTAGCCCCCCATATGTCTATAAATACCCCCCGGTGCATTTGAGACAGCCCCCTCACCCCCGTGTGCCTCGAAATCCGTGCAGCCCCAAACCCTAGCCTCCCACCTCTCTCTCCCCAGCCCCAGCCGTCGCGGGCCCGCAAGCCCAGATCAGGCCCGCCGGGCCCGGATCCCCGCCGCCGCCAGCCGCATGCGCGCAGCTCAGGAGCGCCTCCGCCTGTCCTCGTCTCCACGAAGCTGCACCTCCCGAGGCTGCCTCGCCCGTGCCTCCCCGCGCCTCCCCGCTGACCATCGGCCGCCGCCGGAGCCGCCAGTCCCGCCGCCGTGCAGCTGCTCGTCGCTCGACTGGCCGCTGTCAGTTCCTCGCCGTCTCGCCATCTCCTCTCTGGCCGACATCAAGCCGCCGGCGATCTCCTCCACCGGCCCCCGGTTCGGGCTCCCACCGGCGGGAATGGGCCCGGTGGCCCCGGATCCGCTCCGCCGCCGCCTCCCAGCCGCCTCCGGCGCCTCTCCGCCGCCATGCTTCGCCGGCAGCCGCCGCCACCGCCAGGGGATCCCGCACGGGAGGACGAGGAGATCCCTCCCCGTGACCGCTCGTGCACAGCCCCCAGCTGGGCCTCGCCAGCGCGCGGGCCTGCCCATCCGCCCCGGCCCAGCTCCACCAGGCCTCGGCCCAGCTCCAGCGCCCTCCAGGCCGCCCAGGCCTAGGTGAGGTATTCCCCACCCCCAGCGCATTTTAATACATGTCGCCTACCCTTTCGGCCCAATAGGCTTTAATGGAGTTTCCGATTTAGATAGTTTCCAGGAAAATAGTAATATTCGTTTGCCCGTATCTTTTTATTCGTAAGTCGGATCGGAACGTGTATTATATGAAAATCGTGTAGTTTTGCGCGTAGAATCCGAATTTGCAACATGCATAATTACTTGACGTAGTTTTACGTGCCAAACGCCTAGTTTAGTGTGTTGTCCTATTATGTTTGCGTCCCGTAATATTTTTTCGCGCGTGTCCGGACTGCCCGCCTACCGTAGATTAAATGTCCATGTTATAGAAATCATTTTTTGCATGTATTTTAGAGCGGTCATTTGTATTTTTACGTGTAGGGATTTGCCGGTAATTTATTTTCCCGCGTATAGGTTATTTTCTCGCATTTATGTGCGGCATTATTTTGTGTTGCAAACCCCACATATTTTAAATGTTTCCGGGGTAGAAAAATCTCATGAATTTTTCTGTGCAATTAGTTTTACCATTAGAGCAAGTTAGTTCGCGCGATATTTAGCCGTGATGCCCTTTTGTTTAATTCGTAGGATTTATTCCGTGCTCCGTTTAATTAAGTTGTCAACTAGAGATTTGATCTTGGATGTTTTGTATAGCCTCTGGTATTTTTAGTTGCAATAGAAATGCATGTTTAGGTGTGTTTTGCTTGCTCTCAACTTGCTAGAAGTAGCGCTGTTTTAGAGGAGCTGAAATATTTCTAAGTCTGGAATCTGTTATATTTTGTTGTTGTCTTGTCTTGCTTGCATCTTGTGATCTGTAGCTCTTTTGAGGTTGGTCCAATGGAGTTAGTTGTAGCCCTTGTGTTTCTCTAGCATGCTGTAAATTTGCATGCCGTTTGGGGGCCTGTAGCTATTGGTTTTGCTGCTGTCAATATGGCTTCAGATCGAAAACTGCACTTTCATGAGGTGTAATTTTCACTAAGTCTGAAATAGTTTGTGGTATGCCATTTTGTGACTTCTTTTCCTAGTGTTCCTTGCTGCCATGCTAGTTGTTGTTAGTTGTTTGTAGTAGTGCTTCTTGCCCTCTTCCGTGTCATGCCTTGCTTGAGTTTATCGGAGTAGTGTAGCCCGTAGTTGTGGGGTGTAGAAGATGCTATGTGGCTGTTTTTCGCAGGTTGTAGTGATTTCTCGTTTTGCTCGTAGATGTGGATCCGTAGCTCCGTTGTGATCGTGTCCTACATAAAACTTGCTTAGAATCTCGTGTAGTTTCATTTTCTCTAGCTGGTTGTTTGTTTTGAAGTGCTCGTGACCGTCGTTGCACACATATTGCATTCATGACATCATATCTTGCGGTGCTTGTAACTTTTGATCCGTAGCTCCGTTGGAGATGTTCTTTATGTCTAGATTGCTTGCCATGACGCGTAGAACCACGTGAACCTATTTGTTTTGCTGTTTAACAACTAATTAAATGTGTTAATTCAGATCAGGACAGAATTGTAAATTAACATGTGAGGTCGTCTCGGAGATGCTATATGTCATTTCCGACCTCATTTAAAATGTCTAGATAGGTAGTTTAATTTCCACTTCACCTCTTTCATGTATGACAACATTAATATTGCCGTGTAAATAATCGGGATAGAACTAAATAAATAAGCGTGGAGTTTCGTCAATATGCAACTCGTTGCATATTGAACTTCACTTAAGGTGTAGTGTTTGTTTGTGTGAATTGTCATGCTGTGACTTGCTTGCATTCAGCTGCTCATGCATCATATGTGTTGTGCATCGTGTGGTGAATTTCGTGTGTTGATGTGTGTTTCCGGTTTGCTTCATCTCGATAGAGTTCCGCAGCGTGCCGGATTGTGAGGACCCGTTCGAGTACGTCGGTTCGTCTGCTTCACGGAGGCATTCTTCTTCCAAGCGGGATCTCAGGCAAGATGATCATTGTGACGCCCTCGGCTTAATCGTACGCTAATCATACACGCAAATGCGTACGATCAAACCCAAGGACTCACGGGGAGATATCACAACACAACTCGAGACACAAATAAAATAACATCAGCTTCATATTACAAGCCAGGGGCCTCGAGGGCTAGAATACGAAAGCTCGATAAGCACACGAGTCAGCGGAAGCAACAATATCTGAGTACAGACATAAAACAACATGGGGTGCCTTAGAGAAGGCTAGCACAAAAGATACAACGATCGAACGAGGCAAGGCCTCCTGCCTGGGAACCTCCTAACTACTCCTGATCATCAGCGGCCTCCACGTAGTAGTAGGCACCGTCGGGGTAGCAGTCGTCGGCGGCGGGGACCTCCATCTCCTGGGCTTCATCATCTGGTCGCAGCAAACGGATCAAGGGAACAAGGGGGGAGCAAAGCAGCGGTGAGTACTCATCCAAAAGTACTCGCAAGTCTTACATCAGAACTATTCTAATTATGCATCAGTATCAAAGAAGGGGGTTATATGTGGACTGACTGCAGCAATGCGAGAATAGAGAGAGAAGGCCTAGTCCTATCGAAGACTAGCATCTTCAGGGTCTTGCAGCAATAGACGAGAGTAGAACAGGGGTAACACATTAATAGTCATATTGTTGCAGCAATATTAAAGTGAGGTCACGCCTAAAGATCCTCCCTCGACTCCCTGCGGGGAAGCAATCCCGAGGCAAACTAATTCCAGTTAAGTAACAATTGTAGTTGTATAAGATCGGGGCACAACTCCAAGTCGTCCTGTAACCGTGGACACGGCTATCCGAATAGTTAATTTTCATCCCTGCAGGGGTGCACCACATGTCCCGTCACGCTCGATAACACTCTGGCCGGACATACTTTTCTGGGTCCTGCCCGGCCTCGGAATATCGACACGTCGCAGCCCCACCTAAGACTAATCACAGAGGCCAGCCCGCCGGTCTAAAACCTAAGCACAAAGGGTTCGTGGGCCCAGTTCCCCTTCACGCTCCTGCACGTGGCGTGGGCGGCCGACGTCAGTCCTAGCATCCCTTAATCACAAGCGCGATGCATCTCGGGACCACTCGGGCGCGCGCCGCTACACTGCTGGCATCTGAAAAGCTTCGACTGATACCGCGACGCCGAGTACCCATAATTCTTCCCGCGTAGCCGGTTAGTGCGAAAAGGTCTCCGACCAACCCAGATCAAATACCCAAATCCATTAGCATTTTAATTAGGCCAGCAACACAGTCTCGCGGGAATCCACCCGTCTTACAACTAATCACCGAAGATCCCAGTAACATGGTCGAGTAACTGTGTGGTTGTAACATCAGGGGAATCCGAGGAATCACCCTCGTTGGATTCCGAACGATGTACCCGTCAAGGTGGGCTTAGAGGAATCACCCTCGGGGGTCCCACACTCGCGGGGTGGCACGACAGAGACGTCATCGGGAATGGTGAAAGAGGAATCACCCTCGATAACCACGACCGACTAGCTATACTACAGAGATATCATCAGGAGTACTTAGTGAGGTGTCACCCTCGGTACCCGATAGTATCCCTATAGCGTCGTACAACGAAGGGGGGTGAATGTGCTGTGTCGGGTCTGGCTCGTCGATCAGAGATCGAGAATTGAAAACAAGCGGGGCAACTGAGCTACGGGGTCAGAGGGGATGACTGCTCCACCTATACTAAGCATATTAAAGGTACAGGACTGAAAGTAGCAGTTCATCAAAAACAGGCTATGCATCAGATATAGGAGCTAACTACAACAGTAGCAAAATACTAATGCAAGTAGTAGGAAGAAAGACATAGGCGATATAGGAATGATCAAGGGGAATTTGCTTGCCTTGCTGCTCTGCGGCAAAGGACTGATCGGCAGGGTCGTAGATGTACCCGGCAGCAACGTCAGTCTCGGGGTCTACCGGTAAGAAGAGGGGGGAAGAAACAATAAATAATAGCACCGATGCGACACAAAGCATGACATGGAAGGATGCAAGCTAGACATGAGCTAACGCAGCAACATTCGTCATAGACGGGTCGGAAGAATATCTGACGATATTTTCCGGGTCTCGGGCTACTACCAGTTACACTGGAAACGATGGAAAAGTTCCATGTTTGCTATGCTAGGGACGCGTGACAGACGAACGGGCCGTGTATCCGGGTTCGTCTCGCTTTGCTGATCAACTTTCATGTTGAAAATATTTCGATCTGACTTACGGATTATTTAATATTAATTTTCAAAGTTTTATTAATTATTTAGGAATTAAAAACAGATTTAAAAGATTTAGTAAAATCCTATTATGACATCATCACGATGTCATGCTGACATCACATTTGACTGGTCAACTGACCAGCGGGTCCCGAACGTCATAGGCACAAGTTTTATTTAAGATTAAATATTTATTTATCGGATTAATTCAACGAGGGACCCACGTGTCATACTCTAATTATGTTAATTAATTATTTTAACTAATATATCTATTTATTTAATAAAAACATTATTTTTAATTATCGCGTGGGGCCTCCCTGTCATAGATAGCGGGTGCATTGGCCCCACCGGTAAGTGGCCTAAGGTTATTTTGTTGGGGAACGTCGCATGAGAAACAAAAATTTTCCTACGCGCACGAAGACCTATCATGGTGATGTCCATCTACGAGAGGGGATGAGTGATCTACGTACCCTTGTAGATCGTACAGCAGAAACGTTAGAGAACGCGGTTGATGTAGTGGAACGTCCTCACGTCCCTCGATCCGCCCCGCGAACAATCCCGCGATCAGTCCCACGATCTAGTACCGAACGGACGGCACCTCCGCGTTCAGCACACGTACAGCTCGACGATGATCTCGGCCTTCTTGATCCAGCAAGAGAGACGGAGAGGTAGAAGAGTTCTCCGGCAGCGTGACGGCGCTCCGGAGGTTGGTGATGATCTTGTCTCAGCAGGGCTCCGCCCGAGCTCCGCAGAAACACGATCTAGAGGAAAAACTATGGAGGTATGTGGTCGGGCAGCCGTGAGAAAGTCGTCTCAAATCTGCCCTAAGAGCCCCATATATATAGGAGGAGGGAGGGGGACCTTGCCTTGGGGTCCAAGGGATCCCCAAGGGGTCGGCCGAGCCAGGGGGGAGGACTCGCCCCCCCCCCCCAAACCGAGTCCAACTTGGTTTGGTGGGAGGGAGTCCTTCCCCCTTCCCACTTCTTCCTTTTTTTTCTTTCCTTTGATTTTTTTCTCTCTTGGCGCATAGGGGATTGGTGGGCTGTCCCACCAGCCCACTAAGGGCTGGTGTGACCCCCCCCCCAAATGCCTATGGGCTTCCCCGGAGTGGGTTGCCCCCCTCCGGTGAACTCCCGGAACCCATTCGTCATTCCCGGTACATTCCCAGTAACTCCGAAAACCTTCCGGTAATCAAATGAGGTCATCCTATATATCAATCTTCGTTTCCGGACTATTCCGGAAACCCTCGTGACGTCCGTGATCTCATCCGGGACTCCGAACAACACTCGGTAACCAACCATATAACTCAAATACGGATAAAACAACGTCGAACCTTAAGTGTGCAGACCCTGCGGGTTCGAGAACTTTGTAGACATGACCCGAGAGACTCCTCGGTCAATATCCAACAGCGGGACCTGGATGCCCATATTGGATCCTACATATTCTACGAAGATCTAAACGTTTGAACCTCAGTGTCAAGGATTCGTATAATCCCGTATGTCATTCCCTTTGTCCTTCGGTATGTTACTTGCCCGAGAATCGATCGTCAGTATCCGTATACCTATTTCAACCTCGTTTATCGGCAAGTCTCTTTACTCGTTCCGTAATACAAGACCCCGCAACTTACACTAAGTTACATTGCTTTGCAAGGCTTATGTGTGATGTTGTATTACCGAGTGGGCCCCGAGATACCTCTCCGTCACACGGAGTGACAAATCCCAGTCTTGATCCATACTAACTCAACTAATACCTTCGGAGATACCTGTAGAGCATCTTTATAGTCACCCAGTTACGTTGCGACGTTTGATACACACAAAGCATTCCTCCAGTGTCAGTGAGTTATATGATCTCATGGTCATAGGAATAAATACTTGACACGCAGAAACAGTAGCAACAATATGACACGATCAACATGCTACGTCTATTAGTTTGGGTCTAGTCCATCACGTGATTCTCCCAATGACGTGATCCAGTTATCAAGCAACAACACCTTGTTCATAATCAGAAGACACTGACTATCATCGATCAACTGGCTAGCCAACTAGAGGCATGCTAGGGACGGTGTTTTGTCTATGTATCCACACATGTAAATGAGTCTTCATTCAATACAATTATAGCATGGATAATAAACTATTATCTTGATACAGGAATTATAATAATAACTATACATTTATTATTGCCTCTAGGGCATAATTCCAACAGTCTCCCACTTGCACTAGAGTCAATAGTCTAGCCCTCACATCACCATGTGAATTACATTGTAATAAATCTAACACCCATACAGTTCTGGTGTCGATCATGTTTTGGCCGTGGAAGAGGTTTAGTCAGCGGGTCTGCTACATTCAGATCCGTGTGCACTTTGCATATATTTACGTCCTCCTCCTCGACGTAGTCGCGGATGAGGTTGAAGCGTCGTTTGATGTGTCTGGTCTTCTTGTGAAACCTTGGTTCCTTTGCTAAGGCAATGGCACCAGTGTTGTCACAGAACAAGGTTATTGGATCCAGTGCACTTGGCACCACTCCAAGATCCGTCATGAACTGCTTCATCCAGACACCCTCCTTAGCCGCCTCCGAGGCAGCCATGTACTCCGCTTCACATGTAGAATCTGCTACGACGCTTTGCTTGGAACTGCACCAGCTTACTGCACCCCCATTAAGAATAAATACGTATCCGGTTTGCGACTTAGAGTCGTCCGGATCCGTGTCAAAGCTTGCATCGACGTAACCTTTTACGGCGAGCTCTTCGTCACCTCCATACACGAGAAACATCTCCTTAGTCCTTTTCAGGTACTTCAGGATATTCTTGACCGCCGTCCAGTGATCCACTGCTGGATTACTCTGGAACCTACCTGCCATACTTATGGCCAGGCTAACATCCGGTCTAGTGCACAGCATTGCATACATGACAGAGCCTATGGCTGAAGCATAGGGGACGGAGCGCATATGCTCTCTATCTTCATCAGTTGTTGGGCACTGAGTCTTACTCAATCTCGTACCTTGTAACACTGGCAAGAACCCTTTCTTGGACTGTTCCATTTTGAACCTCTTCAAAACTTTATCAAGGTATGTGCTTTGTGAAAGTCCTATCAGGCGTTTTGATCTATCCCTATAGATCTTAATGCCTAGAATGTAAGCAGCTTCTCCTAGGTCCTTTATAGAGAAACTTTTATTCAAGTAACCTTTTATGCTCTCCAAAAGTTCTACGTTGTTTCCAATCAGTAATATGTCATCCACATATAATATTAGAAAGGCCACAGAGCTCCCACTCACTTTCTTGTAAATACAAGATTCTCCAACCACTTGTATAAACCCAAATGCTTTGATCACCTCATCAAAGCGTTTGTTCCAACTCCGAGATGCTTGCACCAGTCCATAAATGGATCGCTGGAGCTTGCACACCTTGTCAGCATTTTTAGGATCGACAAAACCTTCGGGTTGCATCATATACAACTCTTCCTTAAGGAAACCGTTAAGGAACGCCGTTTTGACATCCATCTGCCAGATTTCATAATCGAAAAATGCAGCTATTGCTAACATGATTCTGACGGACTTAAGCATCGCTACGGGAGAAAAAGTCTCATCGTAGTCAATTCCTGGAACTTGTGAAAAACCCTTTGCCACAAGTCGAGCTTTATAAACGGTCACATTACCGTCAGCGTCCGTCTTCTTCTTAAAGATCCATTTGTTCTGAATAGCCTTGCGGCCCTCAGGTAGTATCTCCAAAGTCCACACTTTGTTCTCATACATGGATCCTATCTCGGATTTCATGGCTTCTAGCCATTTGTTGGAATCTGGGCCCACCATTGCTTCTTCATAATTTGCAGGTTCATTGTTGTCTAACAACATGATTGATAAGACGGGATTACCGTACCACTCTGGAGCAGTGCGTGATCTCGTCGACCTGCGTGATTCAACAGAAACTTGAACTGGAGTTTCATGATCATCATCATTAACTTCCTCCTCAACCGGCGTCGCAATGACAGAGGTTTCCCCTTGCCCTGCGCCACCATCCAGAGGGATGAGAGGTTCGACAACCTCGTCAAGTTCTATCCTCCTCCCACTCAATTCTCTCGAGAGAAACTCCTTCTCGAGAAAAGTTCCGTTCTTAGCAACAAACACTTTGCCCTCGGATTTGAGATAGAAGGTGTACCCAACCGTCTCTTTTGGGTACCCTATGAAGACGCACTTTTCCGCTTTGGGTTCCAGCTTTTCAGGCTGAAGCTTTTTGACATAAGCATCACATCCCCAAACTTTAAGAAACGACAACTTTGGCCTTTTGCCATACCACAGTTCGTATGGTGTCGTCTCAACGGATTTTGATGGTGCCCTATTTAAAGTGAATGCAGCTGTTTCTAATGCATAACCCCAAAACGATAACGGCAAATCAGTAAGAGACATCATAGATCGCACCATTTCTAACAAAGTACGATTACGACGTTCGGACACACCATTACGCTGTGGTGTTCCAGGCGGTGTTAACTGCGAAACAATTCCACATTGTCTTAAGTGAGTACCAAACTCGAAACTCAGATACTCACCCCCACGATCAGACCGTAGGAACTTGATCTTCTTGTTACGATGATTTTCCACTTCACTCTGAAATTGCTTGAACTTTTCAAATGTTTCAGACTTGTGCTTCATCAAGTAGACATAACCATATCTACTTAAATCGTCAGTGAAGGTGAGAAAATAACGATATCCGCCGCGTGCCTCCACGCTCATTGGACCACACACATCAGTATGTATGATTTCCAACAAGTCACTTGCACGCTCCATTGTTCCGGAGAACGGAGTCTTAGTCATCTTGCCCATGAGGCATGGTTCGCACGTGTCAAGTGAATCAAAGTCAAGTGACTCCAAAAGTCCATCAGCATGGAGTTTCTTCATGCGCTTTACACCAATATGACCTAAGCGGCAGTGCCACAAAAATATGGTGCTATCATTGTTTACTTTAACTCTTTTGGTCTCAATGTTATGTATATGCGTATCGCTATCAAGATTCAATATGAACAATCCTCTCACATTCGGTGCATGACCATAAAAGATGTTACTCATAGAAATAGAACAACCATTATTCTCAGACTTAAAAGAGTAACCGTCTCGCAATAAACAAGATCCAGATATAATGTTCATGCTCAACGCAGGCACTAAATAACAATGATTTAAGTTCATCACTAATCCCGATGGTAGTTGAAGTGACACTGTGCCGACGGCGATTGCATCAACCTTGGAACCGTTTCCTACGCGCATCGTCACTTCGTCTTTCGCCAGCCTTCGTCTATTCCGCAGTTCCTGCTTCGAGTTGCAAATGTGAGCAACAGAACCGGTATCGAATACCCAGGCACTACTACGAGAGCCGGTTAAGTACACATCAATAACATGTATATCAAATATACCTGATTTTTCTTTGCCCGCCTTCTTATCTGCCAGATACTTGGGGCAATTGCGCTTCAAGTGACCCATACCCTTGCAATAGAAGCACTCTGTTTCAGGCTTAGGTCCAGACTTGAGTTTCTTCGGCGGATTGGCAACAGGCTTGCCGCTCTTCTTCGAATTGCCCTTCTTGCCTTTGCCGTTTCTCTTGAAACTAGTGGTCTTGCTCACCATCAACACTTGATGCTCTTTACGGAGTTCAGACTCTGCGACTTTCAGCATCGCAAACAACTCGCCGGGAGACTTGTTCATCCCTTGCATGTTGTAGTTCAACACAAAGCCTTTATAGCTTGGCGGCAGTGATTGAAGGATTCTGTCAGTGATAGCTTCTTGCGGGAGTTCAATCCCCAGTTCAGCTAGACGGTTTGAGTACCCAGACATTTTGAGCACATGTTCACTGACAGACGAGTTTTCCTCCATCTTGCAAGTATAGAATTTATCGGAGGTCTCATACCTCTCGATCCGGCCGTTCTTCTGAAAGATAAACTTCAACTCCTGGAACATCTCAAATGCTCCATGACGCTCAAAGCGACGTTGAAGTCCCGGTTCCAAGCCATACAAGACTGCACATTGAACTATTGAGTAGTCCTCCTTACGTGCTAACCAAGTGTTCTTAACATCCTGATCAGCCGTAGCGGGTGGTTCATCTCCTAGCGCAGCATTAAGGACATAATCCTTCTTTCCAGCTTGTAAGATAAGTTTAAGATTACGAGCCCAGTCTACAAAGTTGCTTCCATCATCTTTCAACTTAGCTTTCTCTAGGAACGTATTAAAATTTAGGATGACACTTGCGTGAGCCATGATCTACAACACAAATATATTCAAAGTGGACTTAGACTATGTTCAAGATAATTAGAGTTCAACTTAATCAAATTATATGCTAAACTCCCACTCAAAAAGTACATCTCTCTAGTCATTTGAGTGGTTCATGATCCACTTACACTATCCCAAGTCCGATCATCACGTGAGTCGAGAGTAGTTTCAGTGGTAAGCATCCCTATGCTAATCATATCAACTTATATGATTCATGATCGACCTTTCGGTCTCATGTGTTCCGAGGCCATGTCTGCACATGCTAGGCTCGTCAAGCTTAACCCGAGTGTTCCGCGTGCGCAACTGTTTTGCACCCGTTGTATGTGAACGTTGAGTCTATCACACCCGATCATCACGTGGTGTCTCGAAACGACGAACTGTAGCAACGGTGCACAGTCGGGGAGAACACAATTTCGTCTTGAAAATTTTAGTGAGAGATCACCTCATAATGCTACCGTCGTTCTAAGCAAAATAAGGTGCATAAAAGGATTAACATCACATGCAATTCATAAGTGACATGATATGGCCATCATCACGTGCTTCCTGATCTCCATCACCAAAGCACCGGCACGATCTTCTTGTCACCGGCGCCACACCATGATCATCCATCAACGTGTTGCCATCGGGGTTGTCGTGCTACTTATGCTATTACTACTAAAGCTACATCCTAGCAAAATAGTAAACGCATCTGCAAGCACAAATATGTTAGTATAAAGACAACCCTATGGCTCCTGCCGGTTGCCGTACCATCGACGTGCAAGTCGATATTTCTATTACAACATGATCATCTCATACATCCAATATATCACATCACATCATTGGCCATATCACATCACAATCATACCCTGCAAAAACAAGTTAGACGTCCTCTAATTTTGTTGTTGCAAGTTTTACGTGGTGACCAAGGGTATCTAGTAGGATCGCATCTTACTTACGCAAACACCACAACGGAGATATATGAGTTGCTATTTAACCTCATCCAAGGACCTCCTCGGTCAAATCCGATTCAACTAAAGTTGGAGAAACCGTCACTTGCCAGTCATCTTTGAGCAAAGGGGGTTACTCGTAACGATGAAACCAGTCTCTCGTAAGCGTACGAGTAATGTCGGTCCAAGCCGCTTCAATCCAACAATACCGCGGAATCAAGAAAAGACTAAGGAGGGCAGAAAAACGCACATCACCGCCCACAAAACCTTTTGTGTTCTACTCGAGAAGACATCTACGCATGAACCTAGCTCATGATGCCACTGTTGGGGAACGTCGCATGGGAAACAAAAAATTTCCTACGCGCACGAAGACCTATCATGGTGATGTCCATCTACGAGAGGGGATGAGTGATCTACGTACCCTTGTAGATCGTACAGCAGAAGCGTTAGAGAACGCGGTTGATGTAGTGGAACGTCCTCACGTCCCTCGATCCGCCCCGCGAACAATCCCGCGATCAGTCCCACGATCTAGTACCGAACGGACGGCACCTCCGCGTTCAGCACACGTACAGCTCGACGATGATCTCGGCCTTCTTGATCCAGCAAGAGAGACGGAGAGGTAGAAGAGTTCTCCGGCAGCGTGACGGCGCTCCGGAGGTTGGTGATGATCTTGTCTCAGCAGGGCTCCGCCCGAGCTCCGCAGAAACACGATCTAGAGGAAAAACTATGGAGGTATGTGGTCGGGAAGCCGTGAGAAAGTCGTCTCAAATCTGCCCTAAAAGCCCCATATATATAGGAGGAGGGAGGGGGACCTTGACTTGGGGTCCAAGGGATCCCCAAGGGGTCGGCCGAGCCAGGGGGAGTCCTTCCCCCTTCCCACTTCTTCCTTTTTTTTTCTTTCCTTTGATTTTTTCTCTCTTGGCGCATAGGGGATTGGTGGGCTGTCCCACCAGCCCACTAAGGGCTGGTGTGACCCCCCCAAATGCCTATGGGCTTCCCCGGAGTGGGTTGCCCCCCTCCGGTGAACTCCCGGAACCCATTCGTCATTCCCGGTACATTCCCGGTAACTCCGAAAACCTTCCGGTAATCAAATGAGGTCATCCTATATATCAATCTTCGTTTCCGGACTATTCCGGAAACCCTCGTGACGTCCGTGATCTCATCCGGGACTCCGAACAACATTCGGTAACCAACCATATAACTCAAATACGCATAAAACAACGTCGAACCTTAAGTGTGCAGACCCTGCGGGTTCGAGAACTATGTAGACATGACCCGAGAGACTCCTCGGTCAATATCCAACAGCGGGACCTGGATGCCCATATTGGATCCTACATATTCTACGAAGATCTTATCGTTTGAACCTCAGTGTCAAGGATTCGTATAATCCCGTATGTCATTCCCTTTGTCCTTCGGTATGTTACTTGCTCGAGATTCGATCGTCAGTATCCGTATACCTATTTCAACCTCGTTTATCGGCAAGTCTCTTTACTCGTTCCGTAATACAAGATCCCGCAACTTACACTAAGTTACATTGCTTGCAAGGCTTATGTGTGATGTTGTATTACCGAGTGGGCCCCGAGATACCTCTCCGTCACACGGAGTGACAAATCCCAGTCTTGATCCATACTAACTCAACTAATACCTTCGGAGATACCTGTAGAGCATCTTTATAGTCACCCAGTTACGTTGCGACGTTTGATACACACAAAGCATTCCTCCAGTGTCAGTGAGTTATATGATCTCATGGTCATAGGAATAAATACTTGACACGCAGAAACAGTAGCAACAAAATGACACGATCAACATGCTACGTCTATTAGTTTGGGTCTAGTCCATCACGTGATTCTCCCAATGACGTGATCCAGTTATCAAGCAACAACACCTTGTTCATAATCAGAAGACACTGACTATCATCGATCAACTGGCTAGCCAACTAGAGGCATGCTAGGGACGGTGTTTTGTCTATGTATCCACACATGTAAATGAGTCTTCATTCAATACAATTATAGCATGGATAATAAACTATTATCTTGATACAGGAATTATAATAATAACTATACATTTATTATTGCCTCTAGGGCATAATTCCAACATATTTCTCATTTATTTTTATTAGATACCTAACCGTTCAAATACCGTATTCCTCTAAAAATCCATATACGCAAATACATACATCACATCTCATACATACATACATACATACGCATCTAATACATCATTTATTTTTATTCATTTTTTCTTTTCTCTCAACACTCATCTCTCTCTGTTAACACACAAAGAACTCTGTGTGCTAACACCACCTAGAGGAACCAAATACTCAAATCCTCCTACCGGAGTCCACCGTCGACGGATCGAGGCCCCGTTTGCCGGAACGGAACCGGGATGTCGAGGAGAACGACAAGGTGGGAGGAGCCCGAGGAGGGGCTCACCGACGATGACGTGACGGCCCGGTGAAGCCGGAGTTCGCACGAAGGTGACGGTGGAGACGGCGTGGTTCCGGTGGAGACGGGCGTGCCGGCGAGGAGGGAGCCGGTCGGACCCGGTCGGATCCGGTGAGTTGGTGATGTCTCCCTGCCCGGTCCCTCCCGGACCGAGCGGGAGATGGCCGACGGGGGCCGGGGCGGTAGGCCGGCGAGGTGGAGGCCGAGGCAGCCGGGGCCCCCCTGCCGGCGGGGTGGAGGGGGTGGCTCGCCGGGGTAGAGGCCACCGGCAGGAGGAGGTGGCCGTGAGAGGGGGGGGACCGCCGGGGTAGGAGGAGGCGGTGGAGAGGATGGAGGGAGGGGGGCCGGCGGGGGAGCTCGCCGGCGGGAGGAGGAGAGGCCGCCGGGGGGGCTGCCGGCGGGAGGAGGAGTGGCCGCCGGCTGGGGAGGGAGAGGGGCGAGGTGGAGGCGACGTGGGAGGGAGATGGGGGCTCGGCAGGGAAGGAGGTGTCGTGGGGGAGGGATCTCGGGGGTGGGGGGGCTCTCGTGAGGTGGGGGGCCGAGAGAGAGAGGGAGTGGGGGAAAGGTGGCGCTGGGGGGGGGGCCTGGCGTCGTGGGGTGGGGCCCCCCCACGAGGGGGGTGGCTGGCGGCGGCGTGGGAAAGGGAGGGAGTAGCGAGGGGAGGGGGTCTGGTCGCCAGGGGGGGTTAGGGTTTGGCCGGTTGGGCCCTTTTTGGCCCAGCTAGGCCGTTTGGGGGGGGGGGGTTGTTCCCTTTTTTTTTTTACCTTTTTCCTTTTTATTATTTCTTTCTTTCAGTTTTCTTTCTTTCTTTTATCATTATTATTTCTTTAATACTTTCCTTTTATATATATATCCTTTTAATACTTGTAATGAACCGATAAAGTGCTTCCCTTTGCTTTCAAATCATCGATCCGGACAGACGCGAATCCACGCTGGTCTGAGATGGAAATTCGATGACGTGGCATCATTAGCGGTTGATCACTGTAGCTTAATTACAATCACTACTGTAGCAAAAGTCGAGGATGTCACAATTCTCCCCTACTAACAAGAATTCTCGTCCCAAGAATTAAGAGGTAGAGGGAAAGAGCCCGGGGTATTCATCACGAAGATGATCCTCGCGTTCCCAAGTGGCTTCATCTTCAGAGTGATTTGACCACTGCACCTTAAGGAACTTGGTGACCTTGCGACGAGTCTTACGTTCAGCTTGGTCGAGAATGCGGACCGGATGCTCTTTATAAGAGAGGTCTTGTTGTAGCTCTAACATATCGTGATCCACTGCTCGAATAGGGTCCTTGAAGCAGCGACGGAGCTGAGAAACATGGAAGACATCGTGAACGTGAGAAAGGTTCGCCGGCAGTTCCAATCGATAAGCCACTCTTCCACGCCTTTCGAGAACAGTGAAAGGACCAATATAACGAGGAGCTAACTTGCCCTTGATTCCGAAACGGTGTGCACCTCTCATTGGTGTGACACGAAGATAAGCCTTTTCGCCAGGTTGATAGACCATATCTTGATGATGACGGTCATACTGACTCTTCTGACGAGACTGAGCAGCCTTCAGATTCTCATGAATAATGCGCTCTTGATCTTCGGCATGTTGAATAATATCAGGACCGAAGAGTGATCGTTCCCCAGTTTCTGACCAATTCAGAGGAGTCCGACACCTTCGCCCATACAATACTTCGAAAGGGGCCATCTTCAGACTAGCTTGATAGCTATTGTTGTAAGAGAACTCGGCATACGGAAGAGATTCCTCCCATTTCTTACCGAAAGAAATGACACAAGCTCGAAGCATGTCCTCGAGAATTTGGTTGACTCGTTCAACTTGTCCCTGGGATTGAGGATGAAATGCCGTGCTGAAGGACAGATGAGTCCCCATAGCCTTCTGAAAACTTTCCCAGAATTTTGAAGTAAACAAGCTGCCACGGTCCGAACTGATTACCAACGGAATACCGTGAAGTGAAACAACTCTTGACATATAAAGATCTGCCAGTTGACTAGCATTAATCGTTTCTTTGACGGCTAGGAAATGTGCAACTTTGGACAGTCGATCGATGACGACAAGGATAGCATCATTACCTTTCTGAGATCTGGGAAAACCAGTGACAAAGTCCATTTCAACATGGTCCCATTTCCATTCGGGAATAGAGATAGGCTGCAGAGTTCCAGCAGGCTTTTGGTGTTCTGCTTTGATACGCCAGCATATATCACATTCTGCCACATAGCGTGCAATGTCTTGTTTCATATTGGGCCACCAGAATCTTTGCCGGATGTCTTGGTACATCTTGGTACTACCCGGGTGAATAGACAATGGTGTGTCATGAGCTTCTTCCATCACCTTCCCAGTCATCCTGAGATTTTCCTTCTTATTTGGGACGAATAGGCGACCCTTGAAATATAAGGCGCCACCTTCATCAACAGTGAAAAAGGAGGGTTTACCCTTTGCAATATAGCTCTTAATCCTGTCGACATCATCGTCAAAGTCTTGTATATTCTTTATGGAGCTCACAAGATCTGGTTCAACCACTAGGTTACTGAGGGAACCCTGATTAACAACACGGAGGTTCATCTTTTGATACTCTTCAGGAGGGGGAACAAGGTAACCCTGAGGAACAATGTGGAGGTTCAGCTTACGGAATTCCTCTTGCAAACGATCGTGAACCTGATGAACCTGGAGGTGGTTGCAGTATGACTTGCGACTTAAAGCATCAGCCATTACGTTAGCCTTGCCAGGGGTATATGATATACTACAGTCAAAATCTGCTATACGCTCCATCCATCTTTGTTGACGCAGGTTCAGCTCCGGTTGAGTGAACAAGTACTTCAGACTTTGATGGTCGGTGTAGATTTCACAGCGATTACCAACAAGGTATTGTCACCATTCCTTCAATGCATGAATGACTGCGGCAAGCTCGAGATCATGAACTGGGTAGTTCTCTTCATGAGCACGCAGTTGACGTGAAGCATAAGCGATCACCTTGCGATCCTGCATTAGGACACAACCTATTCCTTGACGAGAAGCATCACAGTATATGATGAAATCCCTTTTCGTATCTGGAGGAGCAAGTACTGGAGCGGACGTCAGTTTGTCCTTGAGTGCCTGGAAACTTTCCTGACATTTATCAGTCCATTCATACTTAACACCTTTGTGAAGCAGGTTGGTTAAGGGCTTCGCAATCTTGGAGAAGTTCTCGACTAATCGACGGCAATAGCTGGCGAGTCCGAGAAAACTTCTGACTTGCTTGACATTCTTTGGGGGAGTCCAGTCAAGAATAGCTTGAATTCGTTCGGGGTTGACCGCAATACCATCCTTGGAAATCACATGACCAAGGTAAGTCACTTCGTCTAGCCAGAACTCACATTTGGAATACTTCGCATAGAGTTTATGCTCCCGAAGCTTATCCAGTACAAGACGAAGATGTTCAGCATGCTCTTCTTTGTTCTTCGAAAACACCAGAATATCATCCAGATATACCACTACAAATTTGTCGAGGTAGTCCATGAATATATAATTCATCAATCGAGAGAAAGTTGCCAGTGCATTGGTTAAGCCGAAGGACATGACGGTGTACTCGTATGATCCATATCGAGTAACAAAGGCGGTCTTTGGAATATCCTCCTTGCGAACACGGATCTGGTGGTATCCCAATCTCAAGTCAAGCTTAGAGAAAACGGTGGAACCAGCAAGTTGATCATACAAATCATTTATCCGAGGGAGAGGATATTTGTTTTGAATAGTGGCCTGGTTGATAGGACGATAGTCTTGGACCAATCGATTTGTCCCATCCTTCTTCTTAACAAAGAGAGAAGGTGCTCCCCAAGCAGAGGAACTCGGACGGATGAAACCCAGACGGAGCGAGTTGTCAATTTCTTGCTTAAGCTCAAGGAGTTCATGTGGCGGCATCTTATAAGGACGCTTGGCAATAGGAGTGGTACCGGGTACCAAGTCAATGACAAACTCGACAGCTCGAGCAGGGGGAATCCCCGGAAGTTCTTCTGGAAAGACATCTTGGAACTCTCGGACCACTGGTATGTTTTCAATCCCTTCCAGAGGCGACACATTTAATGCATTCAAAGCATACAGTCGTGCCTCAGCATTATGGACGAGATGAGCATGGTAGCTTACTAGTTCATCTGAAGGGTGTAGGAGGTGGACGGTTTTGGTGGCACAAACGATCGACGCCGTATGAGCTTTCAACCAGTCCATCCCCAATATGAGATCAATGTTGGATGACTTTAGTAGGATGGGGTTGGCAAGGAATTCTAATCCTTCAATTTCAACTGGAACATGGGGGCAAACCACAGAGGTTCGGCATTCGCCCCCAGGGGTGTTTACCACTATCGGGATGTTCATCTCTTCGCTCCTAATGTCATGCATGTATGCAAAATTTTCCGACATAAAGGAATGCGATGCTCCTGTATCAAACAATACAGAAGCAGGTACTGAGTTAACGAGGAGTGTACCCATGACGGTAGCAGGCTGGTCTTGAGCTTGACCCATATCAATGTTGTTGGCCTGACCACGAACATAAGCAGGCTTGGTGTTGAAGTTGCGGTTCTGGTTGTTGCCACGACCAGTTGCGGGAAGTGCCAGCTGATTCTGATTCTGCCTGCAGTCTCTAGCACCGTGACCTGGACGGCCACACTTGAAGCACAGCCCGTCCTCAGGACGGGAAGGAGGAACTCGAGGCGGTGGAGCTGGAAGCCTCGGCTGCCTAGGTGGTGGAGGAGGCAGGCGAGGTGCAGCATAGGACGGCCTCGGAGTAGGAGCAGGTGCATGGTACATGTTGTTGGGAATCTAGATCTTCCGCTTCTGTGCAGATGAGCCCGAAGATGAGCCCATGTCACGGTTGCGCTTGCTGCTATCTTTGTATTCCTGCAGACCAGTCTCAACCTGAATAGCCTTGTTCACGAGGGTGGCGAAATCAGCATAGTCCTGAACGAGGAGTGTCAGCTTGATATCAGGGTGGAGGCCTTCACGGAACTTCTCCTGCCTGCGTGCATCAGTCGCAATGTCTTCTTCAGCATAGCGAGATAGTTCCAGAAATTCCCGCTGATAAGCATCCACAGTCTTGTTGCCCTGGACCAAGTTGCGGAACTCACGCTTCTTCCGGTCCATGATTCCCTGGGGAATGTATCGAGCACGGAAAGCAGCCTTGAACTCTGCCCAAGTGAAGATAGTTCCATCGGGCTGAGAGCGCCTGTGGCTGTCCCACCATTGAGCAGCGGGACCCTTCAGAAAGTAGGCGGCAAAGTTGACATAGCTTGCGAGGGGCACATTAGCAAACTCTAGCTCATAAGAAATGTCACGGAGCCAGTCATCAGCATCTAGAGGCTGAGTTGAGCTGCGGTAGATCGCAGGGTTGAGACGGCAGAAGTCTTGCAGTGTCACGCCTTGTGGTTGGTTCATGTTCGGCCTTTGGAACTGATCCATGAGCCCTTGCATAAACTGGCGGTTCAGCTCAAACTGTTGGATCATCCCCGCCATATACTCAGGAGGCGGGGGTGGTGCATCGTTGGTAGGGCCACGCGGGCGGCCAACTGGTCTAACCATCCTGTTAAATATTTAGCAGGGGTAGTTTAGCTTAAAGTAATTGAAAGGCATCGCACGCATTCATGAAGTAATTAGGCATAATGAAAGGGAAATGCGATAGATACTCCATAGTAGTTGAGTTCGACATACAGACCCATACATAAGTTCGATTACAGACTAACGATTAAAAACTCGAAATTTGGCGATAGCCCGGACGCATTTGACGATACCCTGGACTCACTAGGCGGCGCGCAGGCACGCGGTGGAAGAGTACCACAACGAGATGTAGCGATAAGGCTACATCAACGTCGGAGAGGACGATCGAATCCTGGTAGCTGGCGGTGATAGAAGGTAGGGACAGGACCCTGTGTCCCGTTGTGACTCTGGTGAGGGTACCGCATCCAGTCGAGCAGCTGAGGTCCAAGTGCAGGGGTTCTACCCCCAACATCAGTCCACTCAAGAGCTGATGGTAGCTCTGTCCTGCTCGGCTCGCGGATGCGCATAGGTGGAACCCTCGGGCAGTGTGATGGCTGCAGCTCTGTCAACGCGTCGTAAAGACGAGCGCGCGTAGCATACAACTCCACAGTCAGAGCTCGGAAAGCACGATCCATTGCCTCAGTGTACTGCACCAGAATCCGCGCGTCGTAGCGACGCGTCACGTAGGGGGCACAGACAGCGACGTAGGAACGGTCGCTGCGCTCCCGAACGTCAGAAGCGTAGGCAGTGAGATCAGACCCAGTCTCATCCCCAGCAGGAGCATGCGGGATGTATCTGAAAGGGCTCTCCTCCAGGTGAGGGTACGCTCCACGGAGACGGGTGATGGCGATGTAGGCCGCATCATGGACGGCCATCTCGACCGACACTCCAATACCACAGAACACGTGGCGCTCGAGGGTCTCGCCGCCCCTCTGGTCGAAGATGCGAACCTCAGTCTGGTACTGGTACTGGTTGTACTCGCGGAAATCCTCGAACACAGTGTACTCGGGGTACCAGCGATATCCCAGCCTGGTCAGGAGATCGACCAAAATGGCCGGGAACCCAGTCGTCTCGGTGGCCTGTGTCAGGCGCACGTGCTGCCTTGCGGGACGCATCTGAAAATAAGATTGACGGATGTCAATGATAGTGTGTGTAATACATATTCACGAGAAAAAGAGTAGATAGTCCAGCGCTCCGGATTGATGTGATTCGAGAACCTAATGTTAGAGTTAGTAAAATCTTTGACCCGAAAGAGAAGAGAAAGTAGAGCCCAGAGTATAGGAAAGGAGTAAAAGATACTAATACCACCCAATTGGGATGTGGGCCCGTAAGCCACAACATCAGTGTTAGTAAGTTTTTCAAACACTAGACTCAACTTCGGCCAAGGAGTTGGAAAGGGGGCTACCTACAGGCAGTTGGCTCTGATACCAACTTGTGACGCCCTCGGCTTAATCGTACGCTAATCATACACGCAAATGCGTACGATCAAACCCAAGGACTCACGGGGAGATATCACAACACAACTCGAGACACAAATAAAATAACATCAGCTTCATATTACAAGCCAGGGGCCTCGAGGGCTAGAATACGAAAGCTCGATAAGCACACGAGTCAGCGGAAGCAACAATATCTGAGTACAGACATAAAACAACATGGGGTGCCTTAGAGAAGGCTAGCACAAAAGATACAACGATCGAACGAGGCGAGGCCTCCTGCCTGGGAACCTCCTAACTACTCCTGATCATCAGCGGCCTCCACGTAGTAGTAGGCACCGTCGGGGTAGCAGTCGTCGGCGGCGGGGACCTCCATCTCCTGGGCTTCATCATCTGGTCGCAGCAAACGGATCAAGGGAACAAGGGGGGAGCAAAGCAGCGGTGAGTACTCATCCAAAAGTACTCGCAAGTCTTACATCAGAACTATTCTAATTATGCATCAGTATCAAAGAAGGGGGTTATATGTGGACTGACTGCAGCAATGCGAGAATAGAGAGAGAAGGCCTAGTCATATCGAAGACTAGCATCTTCAGGGTCTTGCAGCAATAGACGAGAGTAGAACAGGGGTAACACATTAATAGTCATATTGTTGCAGCAATATTAAAGTGAGGTCACGCCTAAAGATCCTCCCTCGACTCCCTGCGGGGAAGCAATCCCGAGGCAAACTAATTCCAGTTAAGTAACAATTGTAGTTGTATAAGATCGGGGCACAACTCCAAGTCGTCCTGTAACCGTGGACACGGCTATCCGAATAGTTAATTTTCATCCCTGCAGGGGTGCACCACATGTCCCGTCACGCTCGATAACACTCTGGCCGGACATACTTTTCTGGGTCCTGCCCGGCCTCGGAATATCGACACGTCGCAGCCCCACCTAAGACTAATCAGAGAGGCCAGCCCGCCGGTCTAAAACCTAAGCACAAAGGGTTCGTGGGCCCAGTTCCCCTTCACGCTCCTGCACGTGGCGTGGGCGGCCGACGTCAGTCCTAGCATCCCTTAATCACAAGCGCGATGCATCTCGGGACCACTCGGGCGCGCGCCGCTACACTGCTGGCATCTGAAAAGCTTCAGCTGATACCGCGACGCCGAGTACCCATAATTCTTCCCGCGTAGCCGGTTAGTGCAAAAAGGTCTCCGACCAACCCAGATCAAATACCCAAATCCATTAGCATTTTAATTAGGCCAGCAACACAGTCTCGCGGGAATCCACCCGTCTTACAACTAATCACCGAAGATCCCAGTAACATGGTCGAGTAACTATGTGGTTGTAACATCAGGGGAATCCGAGGAATCACCCTCGTTGGATTCCGAACGATGTACCCGTCAAGGTGGGCTTAGAGGAATCACCCTCGGGGGTCCCACACTCGCGGGGTGGCACGACAGAGACGTCATCGGGAATGGTGAAAGAGGAATCACCCTCGATAACCACGACCGACTAGCTATACTACAGAGATATCATCAGGAGTACTTAGTGAGGTGTCACCCTCGGTACCCGATAGTATCCCTATAGCGTCGTACAACGAAGGGGGGTGAATGTGCTGTGTCGGGTCTGGCTCGTCGATCAGAGATCGAGAATTGAAAACAAGCGGGGTAACTGAGCTACGGGGTCAGAGGGGATGACTGCTCCACCTATACTAAGCATATTAAAGGTACAGGACTGAAAGTAGCAGTTCATCAAAAACAGGCTATGCATCAGATATAGGAGCTAACTACAACAGTAGCAAAATACTAATGCAAGCAGTAGGAAGAAAGACATAGGCGATATAGGAATGATCAAGGGGAATTTGCTTGCCTTGCTGCTCTGCGGCAAAGGACTGATCGGCAGGGTCGTAGATGTACCCGGCAGCAACGTCAGTCTCGGGGTCTACCGGTAAGAAGAGGGGGGAAGAAACAATAAATAATAGCACCGATGCGACACAAAGCATGACATGGAAGGATGCAAGCTAGACATGAGCTAACGCAGCAACATCCGTCATAGACGGGTCGGAAGAATATCTGACGATATTTTCCGGGTCTCGGGCTACTACCGGTTGCACTGGAAACGATGGAAAAGTTCCATGTTTGCTATGCTAGGGACGCGTGACAGACGAACGGGCCGTGTATCCGGGTTCGTCTCGCTTTGCTGATCAACTTTCATGTTGAAAATATTTCGATCTGACTTACGGATTATTTAATATTAATTTTCAAAGTTTTATTAATTATTTAGGAATTAAAAACAGATTTAAAAGATTTAGTAAAATCCTATTATGACATCATCACGATGTCATGCTGACATCACATTTGACTGGTCAACTGACCAGCGGGTCCCGAACGTCATAGGCACAAGTTTTATTTAAGATTAAATATTTATTTATCGGATTAATTCAACGAGGGACCCACGTGTCATACTCTAATTATGTTAATTAATTATTTTAACTAATATATCTATTTATTTAATAAAAACATTATTTTTAATTATCGCGTGGGGCCTCCCTGTCATAGATAGCGGGTGCATTGGCCCCACCGGTAAGTGGCCTAAGGTTATTTCTCATTTATTTTTATTAGATACCTAACCGTTCAAATACCGTATTCCTCTAAAAATCCATATACGCAAATACATACATCACATCTCATACATACATACATACATACGCATCTAATACATCATTTATTTTTATTCATTTTTTCTTTTCTCTCAACACTCATCTCTCTCTGTTAACAGACAGAGAACTCTCTGTGCTAACACCACCTAGAGGAACCAAATACTCAAATCCTCCTACCGGAGTCCACCGTCGACGGATCGAGGCCCCGTTTGCCGGAACGGAACCGGGACGTCGAGGAGAACGACAAGGTGGGAGGAGCCCGAGGAGGGGCTCACCGACGGTGACGTGACGGCCCGGTGAAGCCGGAGTTCGCACGAAGGTGACGGTGGAGACGGCGTGGTTCCGGTGGAGACGGGCGTGCCGGCGAGGAGGGAGCCGGTCGGATCCGGTGAGTTGGTGATGTCTCCCTGCCCGGTCCCTCCCGGACCGAGCGGGAGATGGCCGACGGGGGCCGGGGCGGTAGGCCGGCGAGGTGGAGGCCGAGGCAGCCGGGGCCCCCCTGCCGGCGGGGTGGAGGGGGTGGCTCGCCGGGGTAGAGGCCACCGGCAGGAGGAGGTGGCCGTGAGAGGGGGGGACCGCCGGGGTAGGAGGAGGCGGTGGAGAGGATGGAGGGAGGGGGGCCGGCGGGGGAGCTCGCCGACGGGAGGAGGAGAGGCCGCCGGGGGGGCTGCCGGCGGGAGGAGGAGTGGCCGCCGGCTGGGGAGGGAGAGGGGCGAGGTGGAGGCGACGTGGGAGGGAGATGGGGGCTCGGCAGGGAAGGAGGTGTCGTGGGGGAGGGATCTCGGGGGTGGGGGGCTCTCGTGAGGTGGGGGGCCGAGAGAGAGAGGGAGTGGGGGAAAGGTGGCGCTGGGGGGGGGCTGGCGTCGTGGGGTGGGGCCCCCCACGAGGGGGGTGGCTGGCGGCGGCGTGGGAAAGGGAGGGAGTAGCGAGGGGAGGGGGTCTGGTCGCCAGGGGGGGTTAGGGTTTGGCCGGTTGGGCCCTTTTTGGCCCAGCTGGGCCGGTTGGGGGGGGGGGGGTTGTTCCCTTTTTTTTTGATTTAGCAAACCACTGATTGGCTATGTTATCGCTTGCTTATCCATGTTGTTAGCGTTGCTAGTTGCAGGTGCAGATGCTTCCATGTGAAATCATGGGTTCCTTGTTATATCACCATATTAAATGCTATTTAATTTAATGCACCTATATACTTGGTAAAAGGTGGAAGGATCAGCCTTTCTAGCATGGTGTTTTGTTCCACCTTTGCCCCCTTAGTTTCGGCTACCGGTGTTATGTTCCATAATTGAGCGCTCCTAACACGATCAGGGTTGTTATGGGGACCCCCTTGATAATTCGTTTTAGATTAAAGTTGTTCTAGCAAGGCCCAACATTGGTTTTACATTTGCCCAACATAATAATTTGATAATACTGAAATGCATAGGGAGTTAGCGCTACCCGAGGAGTAATTTTACATAAACAGGAGGGACCAGTGTTGATGGTGTTGGTCCCAAACGGTCTGCCTGCGGGGCCACCGCGAGGAAACTCGAGGTTTGGCACTCGTAGCTAGTTCCATCCGTTGTGTCCTGAGAACGAGATACGCGGCTCCTATCGTGACCGTCGACACGCCGGGCGGCCTTGCTGGATTAGTTTTACCTTTGACGAGATATCTTGTGCATCGGCATTCCGGTGATGCTTTGGGTAATCTCAGAGTTGAGGTTTTCCACTAGGGAATCCGACGAGATCGCGAGCTTCGTGATTGAGGATTTCTATGCGGCTTGTGGTAATTTGTGATGGACTAGTTGGAGCACCCCTGCAGGGTTAAATCTTTTCGGAAAGCCGTGCCCGCGGTTATGTGGCAACGTGGAAACTTTGTTTGACACTAGTTCTAGATAACTTGAAGTTAACCTAATTAAAATATGCCAACTGTGTGCGTAACCGTGACTGTCTCTTTCGTGAGTTCCTTCTCCGATCGAGGACACGGTTGGGTTATGTCTGACGTAGGTAGGTGTTCAGGATCATTCATTTGATCATCCGTAGTTCCCGTCCGCTATGCGTAGATCTTCCCCCTCTTATTTCTTGTACTCGTAAGTTTAGCCACCAAATATATGCTTAGCCGCTGCTGCAACCTCACCACTTAACCATACCTCAGCCATTAAGCTTTGCTAGTCTTGATACCTTTGGAAATGAGATTGCTGGGTCCCCTGTGGCTCACAGATTACTACAACACCAGTTGCAGGTACATGTGAAGGTTACTTGACGCGAGCGCGTTGATTGTTCATTTGGAGTTGCTTCTTCTTCTTCTTCTTCATCGATCTAGGATGGGTTCCAGGCCGGCAGCCTGGGATAGCAAGGATGGACGTCGTTCTTCTTTTGTCGTTTGTTTTCGTCTGTAGCCGGACCCTGCTCTTACTCTTGATGTTTATGTAATGTACTGATGTGACTCTGATGTAGCTTGTGGCGAGTGTAAGCCAATTCTATATATATATATATCTCATCTTTTCAGTACATGTACTTGTAACGATATCCATTCTTGCGACATGACGGATACGCTTCTATCCCTGACGAGGCCTTCGTGCCAAATTGAGGATAGGGTCGCATCTTGGGCGTGACAAGTTGGTATCAGAGCAGTACCGACCTAGGAGCCCCCTTGATTGACCGAACATGGCCGAGTCGAGTCTAGTGAAGAAAAACTGCTTTGAGTCTAGTTATATATCGGAGAGTAGGATTCTTTTTTCTCCTCTTCTATGCTCTGGTGAGGAATCTTGACGTAATAATTTAATTCTACTCCTCTTCTCACTCAAAAAAATTTAGGATCACGCGGATATTTTTTAGATCTATATGATGCCGATGTGACGGAGTTCTGTCTTGGTGCCTCCTATCTGCTTTAAGTCTCAGGGGAGTTGAGCTCCAGGGGATTCTTGAGCACATCGTTATCATTCAGATTTCTTAGTATCTCAAAACGAAGGATGTTCGTAATTGCTTCAATACTGGTAGTGGCCAGATAACCCCGATGTCCCCAGTACTGGTGCAGATTGTTCGGGAGTACTGCCATACTTTGTATCATTGTGATCACGAGGGTCTGTATTAGATGAAGGTCCGAGATTCTGGTTGTGTGTTGACGGATGTGATACAGCTGACGGGTTAGTATAGGAGTTGTGTGATATTACTCCTTGTATCCGTGTACCAGATTGCATGACCAGATATTTCGGGAATTCATAGGTGGGAATTCAAGTAGTTACTTATAGGACATTCTTCCAACAAATACATGATGTTAGGTTGGGGTTCGACATCTAGTGGATTCGTTTGTTCACGGTCGACTTATAGCGGTACACGTTGTGTCTTAAAGAGTCCTTGTAGCTTGCTACGACTCGGGGACGCTTCGTATGTCGGGTGCACTGCCTTGCACTTGATGGCTACTGTAAGGATCGAGCCCGTGTGATCCTGTCCACGAAAATATCGGACGAAATCTTTCTCATGAGTATGTTCTGGCTAATTGCAAGTCGCACCCTTTGTTTTGTTGGAATATGGTAATTCAAGTTGCTTCTATGTCAAGTGGTGATTTCAGATCTTTTCTAAGCAGTGTTCTCATATTCATATGAGAGTGCTAATCCTTTGGCTTAGTCAATTGTCTTATCAATTCTTGTCAACCGGAGTCATCGTATCAATTCTTTTCAACCCGTGTGTCTCTCTTCAAGTAATTCAGTCCTCTCCAATATTTGCAGATCATTCTCTCATTTTATTCCGGAGTTCATCTCATCTGTCCCAAGTTGTGTTTGTTTTCCCCGCCCTCCCACCCTTTTTCTTCGGTGATTCAATTTTTCATCCAAGAGTTTCTTTTCATTGTGCTTCCGCTGTCTGTTCTTTTCTCTTTTACCCGGTGATTCATTGTGAATGTTCTCAGGAGTTCTAGTTCATCATTCCTTCAACCTGGCTATCTTTTTCCGGTGAATTTAATTTAGTTGTGTGTGCTCATCATATCCTTTTCATCCTTGTTAATTCTTTCCTATGTTGGGGAATTCCTGCCAGCCTATGTTGTTATCATTTCTCTCTATTCTATCCGGAGCATTGAAGATATCTCGGAAGTTTCGTGTTTTCAATTCTTTTAATTATTTCGAGGTTCTCAACCTCATCTAGTTCTCTTCATACCGGTGCAATATCTCTCTTCTAAGAAATCTTTTCTAACGGTGGTTTCTTTGAGTGGGCCCATATCCCACAGGTTTTCCGAGGATCTTTCCTGGCTCTTTTAATCTTTTCCCAAAGATCTCTAATTATTTCAACTATGACGTAAGTATGAATTTCATCAGTCATATTCATTCTTCAAGATCGCTTCAAATTTATTTTCGTCTTTGGCTCACCTTTCATTCTTCGTTATTCCAGAGTGTCTCAGTTTTTCGTGATGGTGCTTTTGCTATGTTTTCAGCTTGGAAGACCGAAGGGGTGTTTCTCTCGAATCTTGGTCCATTCTATTGTAGATTTATCATTTCAGCTTGGTGTCGTTATCTTATTTGTTCCAATCATGAGTAATCCCTTTCGTGCTATCCGGTGCTTCTGTGAGTTGTTCTTATTTCTCGTTCCTCCGAAGGCATCATTTGAGAAGATTCTTCGTTCTCAGCTTTCAGCTTTCATCCTCAATTCTTCTCAATTGTTGTCTCTTCGTTCGTCTCTCGTTTATCCGGTGCCTTGTTCAAAATTCTTCTCTCAGGTGGCTCATGATCTCTTCATTCTCATGTATCTCCATTATTTCGTGGTGTTCCCATTCAGTTATGAATTCTTACCGGTGCTTCCTTCAATTATGCTTCAAGTGGTGCTTATTGAAAGTGCGTTATATCGACTAGAGGGGGGGTGAATAGGAGATTTTTAGAATTTCATCGCTGAGGAAATTCCTTTTGAGGAAATTCCTCACTGATGACTAACTTACAGCGGAAACGGTTACGGATCAGACGTGCAGACTTTCACAATAGCAGTATTACAGAGTGAAGAATGTGAAAACAGATAGCACAGTAAGCAGGCACGCAGAATACAGATGATAATTAACTCAAGTGAAGAATTTGGGGTTGAGGAAATTCAGAGAAAGTCTTCAGCAAATTCTTCAAACAGTCACAGTGAAAGTCATCAACACATAATACAGAGAAAGTAAAGAGTTGAGGAATTAGAACCCGATTCTTGGTGAAGACTGTTGTTGATGACCCAGTTCCAACTGCTGTGATAGTTGTACATCTGGTTTGGAGCGGCTTGGTATTGAAACCAAAGGACACCCAGTCCCGGGACACACAGTCCCTACCGTATTCTCCTTGAGCTAAGGACACACAGTCCTCGCCCAACACTCGTGGTAAGTCTTCAGGGCAGACTTCCAAACCCTCACAAACTCGGTCACCCGGCAATCCACAATTGACTGCTGGATTGCTCTAGACCATGACGCCTAACCGTCTGGAGGATGCACAGTCCTCAAAGGTAAAAGGCTTCAGTCCCACACAGGAACAACTTCTTCAGTGATGCTCAATCACTAGGTTTGGTTTGTGGTTTCGGTGGGTGGTGTATTTCCTCACTGATGATTTACTCTCGAAAGCTCTGAGGAATTTGGGTTGCTCTTATGACAAGTGTCAGTTTCTAACGGAGCAGCCAACCAGCTAGTGGTTGTGGGGGGCGGCTATTTATAGCCTGGGAGCATCCCGACATGATTTGACATTAATGCCCTTAAATAATATGACCGTTGGAGTGGATAAGATCAGTGACTTGGCGTGGCTTATCGAAACGGTCGGGACCCTTAAATGTGAGAGTCCTCATGTCACTCATATTCCTCACTTGAGGCTTTTGGTAGGATTTTGCTTGGGTTGAGCATCATGAGGAAATCCATTCCATAGTGTTACTTTGACCCCCTTTAACAGTACGGTGTTCCTATTCATCAAATGCGAAGAAAGTAAAGCAGAAAACGTAAATCTTCATGCTTCAATTTCTTCAGAACGATTTTCTTCAGGAACCATCTATCTTCTCAATATCAATATCTTCATGAGGAATATCAATTTCATCGCAAATTCTTCGCGATTCATTTCTTCAGCTTCAGACCAATTTCTTCAACTGAAGACATATATTTTTAGGGGTCGATATTCTTCAAATATCTCAAACTCCTCAATGACTTATAGATCGTGTATACACTTATAAACACATTAGATACTTAACATATAAGTCTTCAAACCACCAAAATCACTAAGGGGCACTAGATGCACTTACAATCTCCCCCTTTTTGGTGGTTGATGACAATTAGGTTAAGTCTTCAACAGGGATCAAAAATATGAAGTGTAAATACTCATTTGAGGAATTTGAAAACAAGATTCACAGAGACTCCCCCTGAAGATGTGCATACCTTGAGGATTTTGCTTTTATAGCATATGCACATTGATGATTTATATCATGGAGATCTCCCCCTGAATCTTGTAAATCATGCATACATATAACATATCATATGAAGAAAATGAGGATGCATGATGGCAAATGGTATCTGACGAATTCCAGCATGCGTGCATTAAAACTTGAGGAATAAGCATGCGAAGAAAAACGTTCAAAAAGCGTCAGAGTACCATCGGGCTTAAGTTACAACTCATTACATAAAAACTTCAGAAGAGCCAAGAGTTTGTAACTTAAATATAGTTCATAAGCCCCAAAAATAACTCCAGTTTGAAGACTAACTCTCAAGTTTCTCCCCCTTTGTCATCAAGTGACAAAAAGGGACAAACTGAGGACTAACGCCCGTGAAGACTTCATTTCTTTGCGGTTGATGAAGATCTGTGGCGCTTCTTGGGTGTAGTCTTCTTTCTTGGGCCTGTTGCGGTGTCAAGTTGTTCCTCATCCGATTCGGCGGTGCGGAAGGACGAGAAGGAGTTGTCTTCAAGATCTGGCACTGGAATGGGCCTAAACTTCTTCTTGGGAGGCCACGACCAGTCAAAGTCCTGCTCAAAGTTTAATTCTTCAAGCTCAGTCTGGGTCTTCAGATGTGCAAGGGTAGCCCAGGTGTGATCAAAAACCTCATGCAGATAGTGATGATTAAGCTTCACACTGTTCTGTGTCTCAGTGAGAGTTTTCACAATGGCACCAAACTGGCGTTTGACCCATTTGTGGTTGTGATCGACCTTCTAATGAAGAATGAGAAGAAGCTCTCTGGTGTTTAGCACGCGAGGAGGAACTGGGCTTGGTGGTCGAGTCTCAGTATCGTCCCATGAGGAATATGCATCTGGCTCTTTAAATTGACCATCAAGGGGCCTGCTGCCTTCATCAATCACAGACTTTCCTTTTCCCTCAATGGGCTCGAAAGTCTTCTTGTTGACCCGGATAGGAGGCATATAACCAACATGGTTCTGGAAATCTGCGTGAAAGTTGATGCCTGTCCTTGTCCTGAGGAATCTCATGATCCATGGTGCATAAATTTTGTGATCATATGGGCACATTGCATTGTCAGCCAAAGTCCTCAAGAAGAAATCATGGATATTCATGGGGATACCGTGAATGATGTTGAAGAGGATATTCTTCATGAGGCCGACGACATCTTCGTCATCATCATGGCCTTTGATTGGCGCTAGCACACTGCAGAGAATGCGGTAGACAGACCGGGGTGTGTACTTGAGCTCATGGACGACGAATGTGGTTCTTGAGGGTTTTCCTGCAGCCAAAGGCTTCATGAGGACTTCCATCATTCCATTTGGCAGCTCACGCTCACCATAAAGCTTCACTGCCCCTTCTGAAGGAATTGGTACGGGCAGTTCTCTGAGGAGTTCAGACGCTGGAGCCTTGTAGTGAGTATTTTGGGTCATCCAGTCGAACACGCAAGTGTTGATGTCATCAGCATTGCCCGAGATGTGTAGAGTTGAATAGAACTAAAGAATTAGCTCACTATTCCAATCTGATATGTCTGAGCACATAGGGAGCAAACCTGCATCATGTAGTACACTGAGGACTGGTTCCATGCAGGGAATTTCTTCAAGTTCATCATGAGGAATGTGCCTGTGCTGGAATATCTTGTTGCATCCACAGAGCACAGAAGCATAATAGTTCATCTGAGTCCTTGTCCAAAACTTCAGATGCCTCATTTTAGGGCTTGTCATAGGGATTTTCTCCGATAAAATACATGCGTTCCTTAAAGAAATTTTCTTTCTGAAACTTTGGCCGCTTCGAGAATGGCAGGCGCTGAACTGGATTGAGATTGTGCTGAGGAATGGGAGGGGAAACAACCATGGCAGTCTCTGGGTTGAGCACAATGAATTCATTGTCAGGGGCGGGAACATTTTCTTTAGCAGTTTCCTCAGGATGAGGAATTTCATCAGCTGGTATTTCTTGCTCTGGCTGAGCTTCAGGCTGAGGAATTTCTTCTTCCTCCTCAGCTTGAGGAGTTGGATCAACCTGTTCAATGGGAGTAGCCTGCTCAGACTGGGCATTTTCTTCAGCTTGGTTTTCATCAACTGACTTTGTGGCAGATGCAGATTCATCAGCTGCTGCAGCTGAAGCTTGAGTAGACTCTTTCTGAGGAATATGAGGTTGAGAACTGTCATCAATCTGTATTTCCTCATCAGTATGCTCCTCAGAGGCAGCATCCTTCATTTCCTCATCTGCCCTTGTAGTGTGGTCACCAATGACGACCATTTCATATGAAGGTGCAACATTAAGAGGCACCGGGTCCAGAGGGGCAGATTCTTCAGTTTCCTTGAGGCGTTTTGCCTCAATCTTTTCTTCTGCTGAGGAAGCTTTTCTCTTCTTCGCTTCCTTCTCAGCAGCTCTTGTCTTTTTCGCGTCTGATGCAGACGGGATTAACTTCTTCACCTTTGAAGTTTTTGGTGAAGGTGTTTTCTCAACAGATTCTTCAGCTGGCAGTGAGGAACCAGCTGGAACAGAGTCATCAGCCTGCTTTGGTGAAGCAGCTGGATCAGTAGCAGTTTCATCAGGGTTTGCAGTTTCATCAGGAGCGGTCTCAGTGATGATTTCTTCAATGGCCGGCTCATCAGCACGGCGCTCTTGGTGTTGTTCTTCAGCTTGAGGAATTTCCTCCTCATCAGGAGATGCATCTTCTGGCTGTTCAACCAGGGGCTGAGGAGTTGGTGCTGGTTGTGGGTGACGTTTGTTGTAGTCATCAACAGCACTGATGGCTAGCTTGATGAAATTGCGTTTGATGCTTGTGCGGTCTGACAATTTCTCACACTTCTCAGTCAAGACTTGCAGCTCTGCCTGGGTGGACACCAATGCTTCAGGCGTCAGCTTGAGAACATTTTGCCTGAGGAATTTCTCCTTTCTGGCCTTTGCAATCTTTGCGTGCTTGGCCTTCTGTTCCTTCCACTTGGCTTCGTTTATGAAGGTAGCCACCATGTGGCTGACACCAGGAGGAAGTTTCAAATCATGAATGGGTGTGTTTGGGTCTTCATACCACACATTGATGAAGTCGAGGAGGACCTTGGGGTCCATCGCCAGAGGAATAACACTGCCTGATGCTTGTGCTACCCTTTCTTGCTTGTTCCTGATGATGGCTTCCAGAGTTTCATCATCATATTCATCACTTCTCTCTGATGCAGACGGGACTGTGATGATTTTGCTGGGGCTGGGCAGAGGTGCAGGTTCAGTAGTTGTCAAAGTCTTCAAAAGGGGTGTTAAAAACTTTGTCTCCGAGCTAATTGCAGCTGGGAGTGAGGAGCTAGAGCTGGCAGTCGTAGTCCTCACGACTTTCTTCTGTACTGGCTTTGGAGGTGGAGCTGAGGACTTTGGTGTAGATGAGATTGGTGCTGAGAGTTTTGGCGCTGATGGTTTTGGTGTTGACGGTTTTGGAACCGAGGGTTTTGGAGCTGAGGGTTTGGTGACAGAAGTCTGTGCAAACTTCTCTTGGGGCTTTGAAGCTTTTGGCTTTGTTGGCACAGACTTTGGTTGAGGAATCTCGGAGCCTGAGGTTTCTGCTGCTGAGGAATGAGTAGCACTAGAGGCAGTAGCTGAGGATTCATGAAATTTCTTCACTGATGTTTCTGCTTGCTTCTTGAGCTTGGCCAGATGCCTTTCTTTTTCATCTGGGTAGTCATCGAGCTACTTGATGATCCTCAAGTGGGGCCCTTCTGCCACGAGGCTTCAAAGCGAATTTCTTCGCATATTTTGGAGTCACAAACCTGTACTCCTTCCACTCCTTTGCCCATCTGCGTTCAATTTTCTGCAGCCTAATCTTTCTTTTAGGCATAGTCTCAGGTTCATCATCAGGCGTGCAATAGTCCAGGTATATGTCATCAGGAATATCAACAGCTGTGTTCTGCTCCAGTTTCTTTCCTCCCTTCTGTTTCCTTTCTTCCTCGATTTTCTTCAGACGAGGAATTTTCTGAGGATTTTGAACTCTTGAGGATTCTGATGAGCCTTGAAGAGTTTCTTCCAGAAACGCTGCAAATGAGTTAATGTGATGAGAACCGAGAGATTCATCAGCTGACATGTGTGTACCTGTGAACAGAGTATAGTTGCGAGGAATTTGGAGAGGTCATATGCGTTCTCAGATGTGAAGAAAATGAAAAAGTTTGACAGTTTGAGGAATATAACCAGTGGTTGAGGAATTTGCTTAAGCATTCTGTTCTTGGGTTCCAGAGTTGTACAGATCCGAAAATTCGCACAATTGAGGAATCTCGTGAAAATCTTAGATGCTTAGCTAGTTCATCAATGATTGTGGTGATGGATAGTGTTTGAGGAATCATGTGCGCATCGTATCTTGAGGAAAAACAGATTTCACATGGGAGAGGTAAAATTTCAGATCTAATCTGTTGTAAAAAAGGGATATATTTACCCTGGAAGGTGCGAACGAAGAACACAAAAAGGTGGCGTTGGAGAGGCTCTTCGGTCAAGTGTCCAATGCACCCTAACTTGGCAGCAGAGGACGTCTACGGCGGCGGTGGACGTAGATGTTCCGACTCCGGCGTGATTCTGGCGGCGAGAAGGTTGAGGCAGTGAAGCTCTTCCTTGCCGGCGACAAGACTACCAGCGGTGGCGCTAGGGTTCGGTGTGCTGTGGCAGGAGAGCGATGAGGCGAAGAAGATGATACCGAGGGGGATAAGGACATATTTATAGCCCGAAAGTTACTGATTGGCGCGAAAATTTCGGACCGAATAGCCCTTGCCTCTACGTCTCCGCTGGACACGTGTAGCTCCCGTACGATGCGGTGAAGATAGTGGAGATCGTGGTTATCCGATCGTGGAAAGTGGGGGTTCAGTTACTGTTCCTTTTAAAGAAAACCAATTTTTGAAGATTTGAGGATTTTCGTTACAAAATCATCAGCTGACAAGGATGCAGTGAGGATTTTGAACAAAATTTCAAGTAGAACGCATATGAAGAATTGAATAGACTGGGTAAGTATAGCATAGAGGGAAAGTAGGGTCCGATCACATTCACTTAGCAGAAACATCAATCTTGAAGAATTAGCAATAAGTGAATGCTGTTGAGGACTAGAAATCACAGTCTACCTAGGCAAATGAAAGTCATCAAGTATTTTTGAAGATTTTGTAAGACCATCACAATGAAGAACAGTTGTTTTGAAGAAAAATGCATTGTGAGGAATTTGATCATTTGAAGAAAATCAACTTGAGGAATTTCACATTGGGCGGTGGCGTTGCCCACCATATAAGAATGTTGATTACAGACGCCGCGTACAATTGTCGTAGGGCCCTGAGAATCAATTTCTTCGTTAATTTCTTCACATTCAGAGTGACTTTCTTCATCGGTTGAAGAAAATCGTTTCATCATGTGTTGCACATCTAAGTCATCAACTTTGCATAAGTGTTAGGATGTGTGCATGTTTTTACAAAACATTTGAAGACTCTAAGATATTTAACTCACACCGCAACTTGCAAAACCTTTTCTCATCCAAGGGCTTAGTGAAGATATCAGCCAGTTGATCATCAGTCTTCACATGGTCGATGAGGATATTGCCCTTGAGGACATGGTCCCGAAGAAAATGATGACGAATCTGGATGTGCTTGGTCTTCGAGTGCTGTACTGGGTTATAGGCAATCTTGATAGCACTCTCATTGTCACAGTAGAGAGGCACATTCTTCATGTTGATGCCGTAGTCCTTAAGGGTTTGCTTCATCCATAGTAATTGAGCACAGCAAGAACCAGCAGCAATGTACTCAGCTTCGGCAGTGGAGAGTGATACGCAGTTCTGCTTCTTTGAGGACCAGCAAACCAGTGATCTTCCGAGGAAATGGCATGTGCCAGAAGTTGACTTGCGATCCACATGGTCACCAGCATAGTCTGAATCAGAATACCCTACCAGATGAAGATTGGAGCCCTTGGGATACCATAATCCTAGTGTTGGTGTGTGAGCTAGGTATCGAAGAATATGTTTCACAGCCTTATGGTGTGATTCCTTCGGTTTTGCTTGAAAACGTGCACACATGCAAACACTAAGCATTATGTCTGGCCTAGATGCACATAGATACAATAAAGAGCCAATCATAGAACGGTATACCTGCTGATCGAAATCTTTACCATTTTCATCAGTGCCGAGGTGACCATTGGTAGGCATTGGAGTCTTGGCACCTTTGCATTCATGCATGTCGAATTTTCTCAGAACATCCTTGAGGTATTTCTCCTGTGATATGAAGAATCCATTGCTTTGTTGACGAATTTGAAGACCTAAGAAGAATTTCAGCTCCCCCATCATAGACATCTGATATTCTTCACTCATCATATAGGCAAATTCATCACTGTATCTTTTGTCAGTACAGCCAAATATGATATCATCAACATATATTTGACATACAAACAGCTCATTATCATAAGATTTTGTGAAAAGAGTTGGATCGAGTGAACCAGGTTTGAAGCCTTTCTTCATGAGGAATTCCTTCAATGTATCATACCATGCCCGAGGGGCTTGCTTGAGGCCATACAGAGCCTTTTTGAGTCTGAAGACTTTGTCTGGATTCTTTGGATCCTCAAAGCCTGGGGGCTGAGCAACATATACTTCTTCCTCAAGCTTACCATTGAGGAATGCACTTTTCACATCCATTTGATATAAGATGATGTTATGATGATTAGCGTAAGCAAGTAGAATTCGAATAGCTTCAAGTCTAGCAACCGGTGCAAAAATTTCATCGAAATCTATTCCTTCAACCTGGGTGTAGCCTTGGGCTACAAGTCGTGCCTTGTTCCTCACCACTTAACCGTCCTCATCTTGCTTGTTTCGGAAAATCCACTTGGTGCCGATGATGTTATGCTTGCGAGGATCTGGTCGCTTGACGAGCTCCCATACGTCATTCGGCTTGAATTGAAGAAGTTCGTCTTGCATGGCTTGGATCCACTCCGGTTCCAGAAAAGCCTCAGCTACTTTTGAGGGTTCTGTGATGGATACAAAAGAAAAATGCCCACAAAAGTTAACTAAGTGTGAAGCTTTTGAGCGAGTGAGAGGACCTGGCGCGTTGATGTCGTTGAGGATTTTGTCAAGTTCTACTTCATTTGCAATCATCGGATGAGCTGGTTGAGGATTTTGTCTGGGCTGAGGAAGTGGTGTTGTTGCAATTTCCTCAGGAGCATCTTCTTGACTTCCATCAGCGATGGGGATTGTTTCTTCACCAATTTCCTCAGTGGGGACAATGTCTTCAGAAGGCTTAAGCTTTATTGCTTCCTCAGGAGACAGCTTATCTGGATCAGAAGGCAATTGCTCTCTTTGCGAGCCATTAGTTTCATCGAACCGCACATCTACAGTCTCAACAACTTTGTTGTGATAGTTGTTGAAGACTCTGTAGGTGTGCGAGTCCTTTCCATAATCGAGCATAAAACCTTCATGTGCCTTAGGTGCAAATTTTGAGCTATGATGAGGATCTCTAATCCAGCATTTTGCACCGAAGACTTTGAAATAACTTACATTGGGTTTCTTGTCAGTGAGGAGTTCATATGAGGTTTTCTTGAGGAATTTGTGAAGATATACCCTGTTGATGATATGGCATGCAGTATTGATTGCTTCAGGCCAGAAGCGACGAGGAGTCTGATATTCTTCAAGCATAGTTCTTGCCATCTCAACCAGAGTCGTGTTCTTTCTTTCGACGACACCATTCTGCTGAGGAGTATAAGGAGCAGACAATTCGTGAGTAATACCAAGTTCATCAAGATAATCATCAAGACCAGTGTTTTTGAACTCGGTTCCATTATCACTCCTAATATGTTTGATCTTGATGCCGAAGTTCGTCGAGGCCCTTGAAGAAAATCGTTTGAAGATTTCCTGCACTTCAGTTTTATACACTATGATATGCACCCAAGTGTATCTGGAATAATCATCAACTATGACAAAGCCATATAGAGATGCTGCATTGGTTAGTGTTGCATAGTGAGTAGGTCCAAATAAATCCATATGAAGCAATTCAAATGGACGTGTAGTGGTCATGATGGTTTTGGAGGGATGCTTGGATCTGGTCATTTTCCCAGATTCACAAGCACCACAGAGATGATCTTTGAGGAATTTGACTGATTCTATGCCAATAACATGCTTCTTCTTTGCAAGTGTGTGCAAATTCCTCATGCCTGCATGACCTAGTCTTCGGTGCCACAGCCATCCTTCTGAGGTTTCTGCTAGTAAGCAAGTGGCTGGTTGAGGACCTATAGAGAAGTCAACAATGTACAAATCCCCTCTTCTTACACCTTCGAAGACTTTGGATCTGTCAGATTCCATGATGACTACACATCTATATCTACCAAAGATAACAATCATATCAAGATCACAAAGCATCGAGACTGACATGAGGTTAAAACCAAGGGATTCAACAAGCATCACTTTGTCCATATGCCTATCCTTGGAGATAGCTACTTTGCCAAGTCCCAATACCTTGCTTTTACCTTTATCAGCATATGTGATTTGCTTCAGAGGTGATGGAGTTAGTGGCATATTCATCAGTAGGCTTTTATCACCAGTCATGTGATGTGTGCAGCCACTATCGAGAACCCACTCAGTATTTTTGGGTTTGTCATCCTGCAGATGAATTAGTACAGCTTACCATCTCATAAGCTTCAGATTTGAAGAATATGATACTAATTTCATCAGTTCAGTGATTTCATCATAACAGAGATGTAAGGACGTGTGAAATATTTCTATTTCATCAATCATTAGCTTGCGTCCTATCAAGCATCTCCTCAGGTCTCCAGCAAATTCTTCAGATGATGATTTTCATCTGGAGACCTGACCTGCAGAAGTGATTAGTTTGATTTCTTCACCACCCACATCTGAAAGGGTGGCAAAGCGTTCATCATCCTGCGAGCACCATATGAGAAAGGTGGCATTGAAGCTAATGCACTTCTCTTAACAGTAGGGGGTTAAAGTACTCATATGAGTATGCAGAGAACTGGTTTGAGGATTTATGAATATAACGATTTGAGGAGTAGCGCTCGTAATCATATTCCTTGTAGTTTCCCTGCATGTTAGACGCATAAGCACGGGTACGAGCATAGTTTTGATCAGTTGAGGATTTTGATCCTCTTGAAGACTTTGGTCCTCCTGAGGAATTTGATCTGGGGTTCAGATTCTTCAGAGGTGATGTCATGAGGACATTCACTTGAATATTTTCAAGACAGCTTTTGGGAACCCAGATTTTCCTCAGAGGAGGGCCATTCCTGCAGTTAGTTCCAACATATCGAGCAAATACTTCACCAGATTGATTTTTGAACAGTTTATAGTTGGAAACAAATGACTCATCCGAGGAATAGGATAATTCACATGAGAAGCCAGTTAGATTAGATGGATCAAAAGGAGGCCCAGTAGCAGCAACCCATGTGGTTTTGGGATACTGCTCAGGTTTCCAATAAGATCCATCAGCATCCAATTTCCTCTCAAAGGCAATTCCTTCTTTCCTCGGATTCCTGTTCAAGATCTGCTTTTTGAGCACATCACAAAGGATTTGATGTCCTTTGAGGCTTTTGTACAAGCCTGTCACGTACAATTCCTTCAGCCCTGCATTTTCATCAGTGACATTTGTGTTTTCCTCAAGTGAGGAAATAGACACAACAGGTGCAGTTGAAGAATTTGTAGCAGTGGTAGCATTTGAAGATTCTGGTGAAGAATTAGCAGTTTCACGATCAATGCATTTAAGACATGGAGGAATAAATTCAACTTGACTAGCGCTGATCTGTTGAGCTAGTAATGAATCATTTTCCATACGAAGATCATCATAAGACATCCTCAGCTTCTCAAGATCAAGCTTCCTTTGAAGAAATTCGTAGGAAAGCTGCTCATAATCAGTGAGGAGTGTATCATGACGATCCTGAAGAATATCAAATCTAGACTGAAGATTTTTCATGTCAAGATTTTTCATGTCATCAGCGAGGATTTGATTAAGATTCATTTCATCATTCAACAGATCATCACTTTTGTCTAGCAGTTTTTGAAGCTTTTCCAGAGCAGTTTGTTGTTTAGTGGCAATGATGGCAAGTTTACTGTAACTGGGTTTTTGTAATCATCATGTTCACAGTCACTTGAATAAGAGGAGGAGGCATTATGTGATACCTTTGAACCTTTTGCCATGAAGCAATAGGTTGGAGCGAAGTCATCAGCATAGTCATCAGTATGGATGGTGCACTCATTTTCTTCAAGTTTGAAGATTGACTTGCTGACGAAATTGGTTGCTAGTGCAAGACTAGCCTGTCCGGATTCTGAATCTTCTCCAGAGCCTTCTTCATCATCACATTCTTCTGATTCTGCCTCGGAATCCATTTCCTTGCCAATAAGTGCCCGAGCCTTTCTGAAGCTAGTCTTCTTGTGTGAGGAGTACTTTGAAGATGAGGATTTTGAAGATTTCTTCTTCTTCTTTGAGTCATCAGAACTGTCATCCTTGTATTTCTTCTTCTTTGATTCCTTTCCCCAGTGAGGACAATCAGCAATGTAATGACCTGATTTCTTGCACTTGTGACAGGTCCGTTTCTTGTAGTCCTCAGATGCAGATTCTGATTTCCTCATGTCTCTTCTTGATGATTTACCGAACTGGCCTCGTCGTGTAGATCTCTGGAATTTCCTCACAAGCATTGCAAGTCCTGACCAAATTCTTCAGGGTCACAACTGATGTCATCTGTGTCTTCTTCTTCAGATGAGGAAATTGCTCTTGCCTTCAGTGCACGTGGTCTGGAATAGCTATGTCCATATAGATCTCTCTTTTCTTCTAGCTGGAATTCATGAGTATTTAGCCTTTCGAGGATATCAGCAGGATCTAGCATCTTGTAGTCTGGTCTTTCTTGAATCATCAAAACTAAAGTGTCAAATGAAGAATCCAAAGATCTCAGCAGTTTCTTCACAACTTCGTGATCAGTGATGTCTCGAGCTCCCAGTGCTTGCAGTTCATTTGATATGTCAGTGAGGCGATCAAAGGTGTCTTGGCAGCTTTCATTGTCATGTCTCTTGAAGCGATTGAAGAGATTGCGAAGAATATCAACACGAGAGTCACGTTGGGTTGATACTCCTTCATTTACCTTGCACAGTCTTTCCCAGATCAGTGTTGCAGAGCCTAAGGCACTTACTCTTCCAAACTAGGCAGGGCTCAGATGACCACAGATGATGTTCTTCGCTTGAGAATCGAGTTGCTTGAATTTCTTCACATCAGCTGCAGTGACACTAGCAGAAATGATGGGAACACCATTTTCCACAATATACCAGAGATCATTGTCTATAGCTTGTAGATGCATTTGCATTTTGTTCTTCCAGAAGGAAAAGTTCTTTCCCTCGTAGGTAGGACATGCTGCAGTCACCTTAAACATGCCTGCAGTCGACATAACTAAAACTCCAGGTGGTTAAACCAAAATCACACAGAACAAGGGAGTACCTTGCTCTGATACCAATTGAAAGTGCGTTATATCGACTAGAGGGGGGTGAATAGGAGATTTTTAGAATTTCATCGCTGAGGAAATTCCTTTTGAGGAAATTCCTCACTGATGACTAACTTACAGCGGAAACGGTTACGGATCAGACGTGCAGACTTTCACAATAGCAGTATTACAGAGTGAAGAATGTGAAAACAGATAGCACAGTAAGCAGGCATGCAGAATACAGATGATAATTAACTCAAGTGAAGAATTTGGGGTTGAGGAAATTCAGAGAAAGTCTTCAGCAAATTCTTCAAACAGTCACAGTGAAAGTCATCAACACATAATACAGAGAAAGTAAAGAGTTGAGGAATTAGAACCCGATTCTTGGTGAAGACTGTTGTTGATGACCCAGTTCCAACTGCTGTGACAGTTGTACATCTGGTTTGGAGCGGCTTGGTATTGAAACCAAAGGACACCCAGTCCCGGGACACACAGTCCCTACCGTATTCTCCTTGAGCTAAGGACACACAGTCCTCGCCCAACACTCGTGGTAAGTCTTCAGGGCAGACTTCCAAACCCTCACAAACTCGGTCACCCGGCAATCCACAATTGACTGCTGGATTGCTCTAGACCATGACGCCTAACCGTCTGGAGGATGCACAGTCCTCAAAGGTAAAAGGCTTCAGTCCCACACAGGAACAACTTCTTCAGTGATGCTCAATCACTAGGTTTGGTTTGTGGTTTCGGTGGGTGGTGTATTTCCTCACTGATGATTTACTCTCAAAAGCTCTGAGGAATTTGGGTTGCTCTTATGACAAGTGTCAGTTTCTAACGGAGCAGCCAACCAGCTAGTGGTTGTGGGGGGCGGTTATTTATAGCCTGGGAGCATCCCGACATGACTTGACATTAATGCCCTTAAATAATATGACCGTTGGAGTGGATAAGATCAGTGACTTGGCGTGGCTTATCGAAACGGTCGGGACCCTCAAATGTGAGAGTCCTCATGTCACTCATATTCCTCACTTGAGGCTTTTGGTAGGATTTTGCTTGGGTTGAGCATCATGAGGAAATCCATTCCATAGTGTTACTTTGACCCCCTTTAACAGTACGGTGTTCCTATTCATCAAATGCGAAGAAAGTAAAGCAGAAAACGTAAATCTTCATGCTTCAATTTCTTCAGAACGATTTTCTTCAGGAACCACCGATCTTCTCAATATCAATATCTTCATGAGGAATATCAATTTCATCGCAAATTCTTCGCGATTCATTTCTTCAGCTTCAGACCAATTTCTTCAACTGAAGACATATATTTTTAGGGGTCGATATTCTTCAAATATCTCAAACTCCTCAATGACTTATAGATCTTGTATACACTTATAAACACATTAGACACTTAACATATAAGTCTTCAAACCACCAAAATCACTAAGGGGCACTAGATGCACTTACACTTATCTCTCTGCCTCTTCGAGATTCATTTCTAGTAGAATAAGTGCTACGCTAAATCCGCTGCTTGCCATCAATTAAACTTGATGAAGGATTAGCATAACATAATTCTTATTCTTGTTTTATCAAGTTATCTGAATTCTTCTTCCGGAGTGGCTCTTGGTTTCAATTCTTTTCCCGTGTGCTTATCTTTCTTTTCCGGAGTTCCAAGTTTTATCAAGTATCTCTTTGTGAGGCTTCATCTAAATCTTGACAAGTTCAAGTATCTCTTTGTAACGATATCCATTTTTGCGACATGACGAGATGCGCTTCTATCCCTGACGAGGCCTTCGTGCCAAATTGAGGATAGGGTCACATCTTGGGCGTGACATCTGGACCCAACAGATCACACAAACAATTTTTTGATAATATGTGCCACATTGCGTTTGGTACCACACACCAGGGTCAGGGTTCTTGGCGTCTGGTCCAGGACCAAACGTCAGGGTCCCTGGCATCTCGCCCTTTACCACGTCAGCGAGTCACCATGTCAGCCGGTCGTGTAGGTCCATACCAGACGTCAGGGACCTTGACATCATCCGTGCAAACCAGACATCAGGGATGTTCGCGTCATCAAAAGAGGTCAGATTCGAATTTGTTTTATGTGAGGTCGATTTCAGAATTTGTTAGCACAAAAAGTCAAAACAAAAAAATTTGTCCTGGTACGATGGACAAAAAGAACATTCGGCCAAAACCAATGGCGATGATGAGAAACAACAATGGCTTTGTCAGCATCATCATCAGAGAGAGGGGGGGGGGGAGTTGTTAAATTGTGATCCAAATTCTACCGTATTGGACTAGACGTAGTACAAACGGTGTGGGCCTTTGCGTTGGTAACGACGCGTACGAGTACAACTCGTTTACTTGTCCTCCAAGGACTCTCATGTATTGCCCCTCATATATACTCCATGTAGTCGCACCTAAAGACAGCATGTCGTCTCGTGCTTGTAATACTCCTCCTCATAGTGATTGCGTCTTCGTGCGTCCGTGGTTTTCTCCCGCAAGGGTTTCCACGTAAAAATCCGTGTCTCTCGTGTCTCGTTGATCTCGTTTTATCTAACAAGTGGTATACAGAGCTGAGGTTCTACACATACGGGATTTGAGACGAGAGCTAGGGTTGTCCGCGTCGCCGCCGCGTCGGGCGATCCGCTGATCCGAGCCGAGTTCGACGCGACCATCCGAAACCACATCGAGAAGCCGAGTTTAGCAGGGATTCAATCGCTGCTAGGCCGCCCTACAAATTGCCGCTCTGTCATTTTGGCCGAAGTCGTGCGCTGTTCCGCCGAGTACCGAGGCCGCTGCTGTTACCCAGCGCCGTTGTTCCGCTGTTTTCTATGCTATTGATCGCAGCAGTCCTGAGAAACACCGGCCGTAGCCGCCGCTGTTTTCGCTGCAAAATAGATTGATCAGCCACACTTCGTCCAAGTGAAGACAGGAGTAACCGAGTACTAGTACTCTCTCTCTCATGTTCAAGCAGTTAATCTCACGTGAAGGACCAGTACTAGTTCAGATTTGTTTTTCCTCTCAAATTGCTACATCCACTGACGGATACTATCAGGTGCTATTTATCCTATTCCGTTTGATTCGTAAATTAATTCTGTCAAGAATTTTTCTACCGGCTTATACTACTTTGTGTACACAGATTTATCTACTCATGGCATCCATGAAGTATGATCTTCCGTTGCTGGACTGTGACACAAGGTTTACCCTATGGCAAGTCAAGATGCGGGCGTTGTTGGCGCAAGCCGACTATGATGATGCACTGGATAGTTTTGGGAAGAATAGAATTGAGGATTGGACTACTGAGGAGAAAAGAAGGGATCGTAAGGCTTTGTCACAAATTCAACTCCATTTGCATAATAATATTTTGCAGGAAGTTTTGAGCGAGAAAACTGCCGCCGCTCTATGGTTAAAGGTGGAAGGGATTTGCATGACAAAAGATCTCACCAGCAAAAGTAAGAACGGCCAGAGGGGCCGGTCGCAATCCAGAGACAAGAAGCAGTCTTGCAGATATTGCAAGAGAGACGGACATGACATCTCAGAATGTTTTAAGTTGCAGAATAAGGAAAAGAGGAATGGTACGTATAAACCGAAAGGTAACAATCAAGGTGAAAGTTCTGCTAATATTGCTCGTGATGATAGTTTCGATGATGCTCTTGTTGTTATTGCTGGATGTGCTGAGACCAATGATGAGTGGGTACTTGACACTGCGTGTACTTTTCATATGTGCCCGCATAGAGATTGGTTTACTACTTTTGATTCTACTACTGCCGCTGGTTCCGTTTTGGGTTTTGATAATTTACCATGCAAGATTGAAGGCATAGGTTCCATTCGAACCAAGATGTTTGATGGCACAATCAGAACTTTGACAAATGTTCGTATATTCCGAAGATGAAGAGAAATCTTATCTCTGTGAGTGCCCTTGATGCAAAGGGGTACAAGTATTCAGGTGGAGATAGCGTTTTGAAGGTCACCAAAGGTTCTCTCATTGTGATGAAAGGTGACTTAAGTTCGACCAATGGTCTTTATTACCTTCGAGGTTCTACCTTTTCAGGTAACACTACTCCAGTTATTTCAAAGAATTCTGGTTGTGATGCTTCTAACCTTTGGCATATGCGTCTTGGACATATGAGTGAACTTGGTTTGGCAGAGTTAAATAAGAGAGGTCTTCTTAAAGGATACCAAACTGGTAAATTGAAATTTTGTGAGCATTGTATCTTCGGCAAGCACAAGAGGGTGAAGTTCAACACTTCGACTCATACAACTGAAGGTATTCTTGATTATGTGCATTTTGATTTATGGGTACCATCTCGCAAAAGGTCATTAGGTGGTGCTCGTTACATGTTGACTATTATTGATGATTATTCGAGAAAGGTTTTGCCTTATTTCTTGAAGCATAAATGGCAAGCTTTCTCAGCTTTTAAGGAGTGGAAGATTATGATTGAGAGACAAACTGAAAAAAAGGTAAAAATACTTCGCACTGATAATGGTATGGAATTCTGTTCTAAGCAATTTGGAAATTATTGCAAGTCTGAAGGCATTGTCAGACACCACACCGTTCCTTATACTCCTCAACAAAACGGTGTTGATGAGCAGATGAACAGGACCATTATTTTCAGAGCCCGTTGCATGTTGTCCAATGCAGGTTTGCATATGTGTTTTTGGGCTGAGGCCGCTTCCACTGCTTGTTATCTCATCAACCGTTCACCATCTATTCCTCTTAATAAGAAAACTCCAATTGAGGTATGGTCTGGTTCACCTGCTGATTATTCACAGTTGAGAGTTTTTGGTTGCACTGCTTATGCTCATGTTTATAATGGGAAGTTGAAGCCTAGGGCTGTTAAGTGCATCTTTCTTGGTTACAAATCTGGTGTTAAAGGTTTTAAATTGTGGAATCCTGAAACACAAAAGATTGTTATTAGCAGGAACGTTATCTTTAATGAATCTGCTATGTTACATGATGTTGCATCTACTAATGTTCCAATTGAGAGTGAACAGCAGTCTACTGTTCAGCAGCCTACTGTTCAGGTGGAGCATGTTATTGATTCAGGTGATACTTCTGATAAGGAAAATGTTGAAGCACATGATGAACCCGTCTTTGATGATGAACATGTCACTCCAAATCAGCCTATTGTTCCACCCAGTTGGAATCTCGCACGTGACAGAGTTAGGCGGGGTATTAATGCACCTGAGAGGTTAATTGAGGAGTGCAATATTGTTTCTTTTGCTTTATCTGTTGCAGAAGAAACTGAAGGTAATGCTGAGCCTTCTTCATATTCCGAGGCTATTATTCCGGTGATAGTAATAAGTGGATGACTGCTATGCATGATGAGATGGAATCACTTGAAAAGAATGGCACTTGGGATTTGATAAGATTACCTAGAGAGAAGAAACCTATTCGTTGCAAGTGGGTTTTCAAAATAAAGGAAGGTGTTTCTCTCAATGATGAGACAAGATATAAAGCAAGGTTAGTTGCTAAAGGTTATAGCCAAATTCCAGGTATTGACTATAACGAAGTCTTTTCTCCTGTTGTGAAGCATAGCTCTATTCGCACTTTACTTAGTATTGTTGCCATGAATGATTTTGAGCTTGAACAATTGGATGTTAAAACTGCATTCTTACATGGAGAATTAGAAGAGGATATTTATATGGAACAACCTGAAGGTTTTGTTATTCCTGGAAAAGAAAAGCTTGTCTGTAAGTTAAAGAAATCTCTTTATGGATTGAAGCAATCCCCTCGACAGTGGTACAAGAGATTTGACACATTTATGCTCTCTCAAGGTTTCAATCGGTCTAATTATGATAGTTGTGTTTATTTGAAAACTGTCAATGATTCAGCTATTTATTTGCTCCTTTATGTTGATGATATGTTAATTGCTGCAAAGAGCATGTCAGAGATTGATGAACTAAAGAAGTGATTGAGTAATGAATTTGAGATGAAGGATTTGGGTGCAGCAAAGAAAATACTTGGCATGGAAATATCCAGAGATAGACCGTCTGGAAAATTATATCTCAGTCAGAAGGGATATATTGATAAAGTTCTTCGTCGTTTTAATATGCATAATGCCAAGCCAGTAAGTACTCCGTTAGCTGCACACTTCAAAGTATCATTAGCCTTATGTCCCGAGTCAGATGCAGATATTGAGTACATGTCTAGAGTTCCCTATTCGAGTGCAGTTGGTTCACTTATGTATGCCATGGTTTGTTCTCGTCCGGATTTATCTTACGCACTGAGTGTTGTTAGTAGATACATGGTTAATCCTGGAAAAGAGCATTGGAATGCAGTTCAATGGATTTTCAGATACCTGCGAGGTACTTCTAATGCTTATTTACAGTTTGGGAAAACTGGAGATGGACTTGTTGGTTTTGTTGATTCTGATTTTGCTGGTGATTTGGATAAGAGAAGATCGCTCACAGGTTATGTTTTCACCATTGGTGGTTGTGGTGTGAGTTGGAGAGCAACTTTGCAGTCTATTGTGGCTTGTTCCACTACTGATGCCGAGTATATGGCTATTTCTGAGGCATGCAAAGAAGCTATCTGGTTGAGAGGTTTGTACACTGAGCTTTGTGGAGATTCATCTTGCCCTACCATATTTTCTGAAAGTCAAAGTGCTATGTATCTTACAAAGAATCCAATGTATCACCAGAGAACAAAACACATTGATGTCAGATTTCACTATGTTCGAGATGTTGTTGCTAAAGGTGATTTGAAGGTATGCAAGATAAGTACTCATGATAATCCAGCTGATATGATGACAAAGCCAGTTCCTATCAATAATTTGAAGGTATGCTCAGGCTTAGTTGGTATTTCTCACTAGTTCTATGGACTTTGACGCACAAGGTGTTTAAGCTGATTTGGATGGAGTTATTCACTTTTCTTCGACCACTGGAGGGAATTTGGCTCAAGGTGGAGATTGTTAAATTGTGATCCAAATTCTACCGTATTGGACTAGACGTAGTACAAACGGTGTGGGCCTTTGCGTTGGTAACGACGCGTACGAGTACAACTCGTTTACTTGTCCTCCAAGGACTCTCATGTATTGCCCCTCATATATACTCCATGCAGTCGCATCTAAAGACGGCATGTCGTCTCGTGCTTGTAATACTCCTCCTCATAGTGATTGCGTCTTCGTGCGTCTGTGGTTTTCTCCTGCAAAGGTTTTCACGTAAAAATCCATGTCTCTCGTGTCTCGTTGATCTCGTTTTATCTAACAGGGGGGAGTGAAAGAGACTGTGCATGGTGCAAATGGCATCATGTGACCCTTAGGTGCAGCCAGCAGCAAGCTAAAACAAAGCATCAGTGCTCATCTTCCAGTGTCAGGAATCATCAGGATCAAGTACACTGTACTAGATCAGTAGTAGAGGGCACAAAAACAAATCAACACTTGCATTTAAGCTAGTGGGTCACCATTAAGATCATTAAGACTGATATGAGTGTCAGCTACGGTTAAGGCAAGGCATGTTAGTCAGAGGTCAGAATGGCACCACAGCAGCAGCCCACACTTGTGCGGTTCTTCAACAAGTATATCAAGAGTCATAGAACGATGCTCGCATATATAATACAATCAAGAGCAAAAAGAAGGGGGGGGGGGGTTATATATCATAAGTATGAGATCCAATCAGGGGCCAAAAAATAATGGAATGACGACATGGTTGGTTAATGGTACCGTACGTACATATCTAGCAAGCCGCCCGCGATCCATCTGCACAAACGCAGATCATGTCCCGGCTGGGCATCGTCGTTGTTGCGCCCTTGCCATCATCACCTGTACCGTTGGTTCTCGCGCTTGCTCAGGCTCCCGTCCTCAATCGCGCTGGGTCTGTCCGTCGCCGCATCCCTTCGGGGCTTCCTGTCCTGCACATTTCCATTCATCGCCGTTGACAATGTGAGTAACTGAATGTTCAGCAAATGAAAGATCAGCAAGGTTGCCGAGTTAGTAGGAAGGAACATACGTCGCGGGGGTTTAGGTCCTCCATCTCCAGCATGTGGATCACATGCCCCATTTTAGGCCGCTTATGGCCATCGGGGTCGACGCAGCGAAGGGCGACTAGAAGTGCCCGCTTCAGCGCTTTCGGGGAAGGCCTCTCAGGGATCTTGGGGTCGACCACTTCCTCTGCTTTCCTCTCGGACACCATGTTCTTCAGCCATTCGATCAAGTTCACCTGCAAAATACAAGAATTTAGCTTCATCCTCCACAGTCCTGAAAAGAAACTAGTAGTATTAAAAATGGTTAAAATGCTAACCTCTCCAGCTGACCTAGTATAATCTACAGGAGATCTACCGGTTATAATCTCCATTAAAAGAACGCCAAAGCTATATACATCGCTCCTCTCAGTTAACATTCCGGTGCTGGCGTATTCAGGCGCCACATAGCTGCAACATAAAACAAAAGCTTCAGTCATGACAATGGTACAAACAACCTTTGCTGCATCCTGAGCACTAAAACAAGAGTATCGGCACTAACCCGAAAGTTCCCATAACACGGGTAGTAACATAGCTTTCCTCCGAGCACAGTAGTTTTGCAAGCCCAAAATCCGACACTTTAGCGTTAAACTGCTTGTCGATGAGAATATTGCTGGATTTGACGTCACGGTGGACAACCTTCGGCTCCAGCCCTTCGTGAAGATAGGCCAGCCTGTGCAAGAAAAATCGGGTGTCAGGAGAGGTGAGGAACTTCCCTATCACATCCAGCTTTCAAGAGTGCTGTTGAGGTTGTTTAAGCAGAAACCACTGGCAATATTACTTCCAGGCAAAGAATATAACAGCTAGAGTGCTTGCTAGTGCACATGATGCTGCAGTTCAGGCTTTGACTGCTAAACAGAATCTCAATGTTCTATTCTATAAACATACGCAAGCTGAAATATCATTAACAAATACTGGTACTACATTAGAGTGCTAGAGGGAGAACCTCAAACAATCTCAAACCGGGCGCTCTGTTTAAAATAAAGCTGGCAGCAGGAAAGCAAAGGGAAGGAGGCATGCAAAGATAAGCACATGCCATGTCTGAGAAACGAAACACCTTTTTTGTCCTATTTATATGGTTATCTTATGAAACCTCGAATTATTATCAAAAGCTGATTAAAGTGATGATCCATGATGTACAAAATGAAAGCCCTGCAAATTTTACATATCTTCGAAAAATAGGCTACAATCAGTTGTCTCTTTCTCTAACCTCTTAAAAAGGAATATGTGCATGTCAAGAAATAAGTAGGTCCTAACAACTTCTGAGTTAAGCATCTGAATTCCTTGGACAGCGAATCACACCAACTCGGCTCCATCATCCTAACCAAGACGCATGTCCCGTAACAGAACAGGCCTAAACATGCCAGCTAGAACCTGTGACTTCCAAGAACCAAAATGCTCATGGCCTACACTGGGATTTATTTGCCCAGTCACAGCCTAGTCACACACAGTATACAGATTGTGCTGAACTACATAATGGGGAAGATTATAGTCCAAGAAACAGCACTAGGCAAACCACTCAGTAGGGTGAAATGACAGTGAAGAAGCATTATTACCCTTTAGCGGTTCCGATAATTACGTTCATCCTCATATCCCAGGTCAGTGGGCTCTCCTCCCCAATCTCTCCATGAAGCCACTGGTCGAGATTGCCGTTGTCGACATACTCGTAGACAAGCATCCTGTCCAAATCCAACCACATTAGAAGAGAAATTCGGAATCTGATCAGAAATTGAGGAAGAGATTGCAACGCAGTGTAGTATACCTGTAGGCACCCTCTACGCAGTAGCCAAGCAGCCTGACGAGGTTCTTGTGCCGGACACGGCCGATCGTTTCGACCTCCACCTTGAACTCCTTCTCGGCCTGGCCCCTGGCGGAAAAGCAGGGAGGGAGAAATGAATATTTTTTATCAGAGACATGGATATCAGAGCATGGGGTGAGAAATGGAACAGCGAATCCAGTTCTAGAAATGTGTGCAGTATTTAAAATGGGTCACGGGGGCCGAGGAGACTCGAATGCAGATGGGCGCACAGAAAGAGAGTGAATGATGGCAGTGCTTTGAAAATTTTATTGAGCCCCACAATCGAACAGTTCATCGGCAAACCACAACAATTTCGTGAAAAAGGATGGGTATTTTTTCAGTGTGGGTGGCTATCCATCCATCAAACTCGCACAATATTACTACTCCTTTACCATGATTTTGCTCCAGTTTGATTTGTAAGATATTTCTAGGAGTGTTTGTTTGCAATATCAAAATCATGGCAAAGGAATTTTTTTTTCAGTATTTGATTGCAAGATATTTTGTTCCCAAATCAAAAACTCAGTTCGATGGATTTGTTTTCATTAACGTACCAAAAAAAAAAACAGAAATTCGAGCCTCGCTCGCGCACTCGAGCATCAAGAGGTATGAGATTTCTGTTGAATTCAAATCGAACAGCTCAAAGGAGAAAAAAGAGGCAGAAACTTTCGAGATGCGAGGTCACAAGATTACCTATTATTGAGCAGATTCTTGACGGCAATGATGGTGGAATCTTGCAGCGTGCCTCTGTAAACAATCCCGTAGCCCCCCTCGCCGATCACATTCTCCTCGGCGAGCCCGTCGGTGGCCTCCTCGAGCTCCCGGAGCGTGAACCAGTGGCCCCACCCGAGGTGCGACACCTCCGGCCCGGCCGCGCCGCTGCCGGCGCTCCTCGGCGTGGCCAGGTCCCGCTCGCTCCCGCCGCTCGTGGTGGCCGACAGGCCGCTGGCCGCCGTGGAGCGCTTGGATCCCGCGGGCATCGCCGGCAGCTGCGCCCTCTGCTGCTGCAGCGTCTGCGCTGGCGGCGGCGCCGGCGCCGCCTTGGCCATCTGCACCGCGGCGGGCTGCGGCAGCGGGGTCGGCGCCGGCTGCTGCTGCTGCCGGCGCACGATCTCCTGGATGTCCTTGGCCGGCGTGGGCGCGTGCTGGTGCTGCTGCTTGAGGGGCTTGGCGTCGGCGGGGTGGTAGAGGCTCGCCACGTCGCGGCGGCGGCGGCGGCGCGAGAGGCAGAGGAAGAGCAGCAGCAGCACGAACACGATGGCGGCACCGACGGCGATGCCCATGAGCACCCAGAGGCGGAGGCCGAAGACGGGCGTGCGCTGCGACAGCCACGTGTTGAGGTACCCCGCGCTCCACGGCGACGGCGGCGACGCCGCCGCCGCCTGCTGCTGCTGGTGCCGCGACACGTGCGGCGGCGCCTCCCACTGCTGCTGCAGCAGCCTCCTCCTCCCCGCTGCCGCCGCCATCGCCACGGCTCTAGCTGACGACGATGGGACAGAGTCGCTTGGGAGGTTGGGATTCTGCTCCGGCCGCTTGTTACATGCGCGTGCGACTCGACGGGAGATTGGTTTGGATGGGAGGAGGCGGAGGCAGGGGAGCGTCCAGCGTGGGTACGCTCTGCCGTGTGGGGTTAGCATTTTGTAGAGGCGCAGGGTTCTGCCGTTACTTGTCAGCCTGTAGCCGTCGCTCCGTGACACGTGGGCCCGGTCGCCTGCGGACCCACCGGCACTGAGGTCACTGTGTCGCCGTGGTGGGGCCAGAGGAAATGCCGGATATGGTTTCGGGATCGGTCTTTAAATCGGTCCTCAAATCATATGCAACCCAACAAAGCCTTAGAGAGTGCTTGGATACGTTTTAGTCTCATGACTAAAAGTAATGAGACTAAAATTTATTAGTCTCATCCATGTTTGGATTCAAATACTAAAGAGACTAAAATTAAGTTAATAAACATTTATTATCTTCCAAATCCTTCAATCCAGAACTTGTCTCACGAGTTAAATGAGGAGAGAGAGGACTAATGCAAAATTTAGTACGGATACCCGTGACTAAAAGATTTTAGAAGGTGCTTGGATACGTTTTAGTCCCATGACTAAAAGTAATGAGACTAAAACTTGCTAGCCTCACCCATGCTTGGATCCAAGTACTAAAGAGACTAAAATCAAGTTAATGAGCATTTATTATCCTCCAAACCCTCCAATCCAAAACTTGCATGAGGAGTTAAATGAGGAGAGAGAGGACTAATGCACATTTTAGTAGGGGTACCCTGACTAAAAGATTTTAGCCTCAAGACTAGTTTTAGCCTCTCTTTAGTCAGGGGTGCTTGGAACTTTAGCCTCTTAAAGAGACTAGTTTTAGTTAGACTAGTTTTAGTCTCTTGGATCCAAGCACCCTCTTAGCCCCAAGACTAGTTTTAGCCTCTATTTAGTCAGGGATGCTTGGAACTTTAGCCTTTTAAAGAGACTAGTTTTAGTCAGACTAATTTTAATCTGTTGGATCCAAACACCCTTTTATTGGTTTTGTTGTGTACTATACTATCTCAACTTTTGTCAAGGATTACTAGTGCATTATCAGTGCTAGTGTTATCATGCATGTAATCACCTTTTGCAACATTTCATTTTTTCCTAGTTGTCTCTGTCTTTTTTTGCTTTGTGGATCAAAGAGTATGCTTTATCACCACTTGGATCATATGGTGGTGGGATCTTTTGCTGGAAATGGGATTTGTGCTGGTTGGTGGCTGGCTGTTGTATGAGCCGAAATTGTTGCCATGGTTGATTTTACTGGTGATTAAATGTTGAATTTAGCAGCTGAGGCTGGCCATAATTGAGATAATCTTAGCTAGTATCATGCACTTGAAACTAACAAGCACGCTGATGTAACGTACAATTAAAAAAGAGAGAAATGGTTAGAGTAACATAGATATATACTGTATCGTATTAAATAGTATGTTATTATGTGTCATGTATGTCAATAAATAAGATCATCTATGATACTATTTCATGATACTATGTATTATGAAGATAGTATCATACAATGGTATCATATGCATACTCTCCACTATGAGTAGCCTAAAATATGTTGCGGGTGTCAATTAATGGTGTTGTGTGATTTATACAATACATATTTATACACATGATGTGTGTGACTTAAAGAGTTATTGATGGGAGGTTCTTAATTTAGCTCAAAACTTAGTCAATTCTAGCATGTAGGTACATATGAACCAAAAGTCGTGATGATCGGATGAGACGATCGGTTTGATGACTAGTGCTGGCGTTTCTCTCCATTTGACGGTTATAGGGCAATCATAAATGCAATTCATCCAAACATAGAAACCAACAACTCTTGCATCTAGAAAGATTGGCATAGACATGGTTATAGATGGAGAAATGATTATTGAGATTGCGAGAATTCATGTTTACACACATTCAGGCCCTGTTTGATAACAAAGTAGTAAAAAAACTAAAGTATTAAAAACTAAAGTAATTTTACGTGTAGATAGAAAATACCATGGTTTTAATATAACAATATTTTTTGCAGTATTCACAATATAGAGAAACCGTTTGATTACGCCACATATTACTGTAAAATTTACCAGCTAACCGTTGATGGTGCATGCATTCGTAGCTAGCTAGCTAGCCGTTGCTAGCAGTCCTTCTTTTTGCCTTCTCTGTTTTTTAAAAAGAGGTCTGGGGTTCTTTTTTTATGCAGAGAAAAAACCACAGTTTTTCCAATACTGCAGTTTTAAAATCACAATTCTTAGAGGCAACCAAACACCTCACTGTAAATAAAACTATGATAATCTCTAAAACTGCAGTATTCTAAAAATACTACGAAAATTCTTCGTTATCAAACAGGGCCTCAGTGTAAAACAAGTATATATTCTATTTAGTGAGAAATGTTGATATATTTATGGACTCAACACCAATTCGATGGTCTAGTCAAGATGATTAAAACTTCTCTTGATCTAACTATCATATGTATATATATATAGGGTCGCGCTATTCGTCACCTTGGGTGAGGAATTCTTATTCCTCACCCCTGTCCAATTCTACAACCGTGACTTGAAAACGTAAGAAAAAATTAGACTTGAGGTAATATTGCACTCTTGAGGAAGGAAGTTTCTCTTTCACCGTATCAAAAGATGTGAGGTAATTTTACAACATGCGTGATGTAAAGTTAGGTTCTGCATGTGTGGAAAAATATGGTGCGGTGATATAACACTAAAAGTTGTTCGGTGATTTTATATTAGTAGTGAGGCAATTTTACATCATGCATGTTAAAAACTTACGTTGTGTATGTGAAAATAAATGTGGCTCGGTGAAATGGCCAGGGTGAGGAATAAGTTATTCTTCACCCTGGGTGCCTAATAGAGTCTCTCTCTCTCTCTCTCTCTCTCTCTCTCTCTATATATATATATATATATATATATATATATATATATATATGGTCGCGCTATTCGTCACCCTCGGTGAGGGATAATTATTTTTCACCCCTCTCTATTTTCACATTAATACATCGTAATTTTACGTTTCTTAAATTTTAATCTTATCTCATACGTAAAAAGAGGCCGTAAAAAATATTTTATGTCACGTAAAATTACAAACATAAAAACATAGTGTGAATTATACATAAAATGCGATTTTTCTGATCTTATGATCTATATTTTTGTTTTTCTATGGCAAATTTTTCGTAGTTAATCAATATAATTGTATATTTTTGCATTTCAAATTTAATTTATTCATGAAATGGTCGTAAAATTACCTCGAGTGAGAAATAATTTATTCTGCACCCTGGGTGATGAATAAAGTTTCAACCCGAGTCTGGCTCGAATGCTGGTCTTCCGAGCTTCGTGAATGGATTTAGTCTCGAGTCGCAATGCTGACAATGTGCATTTCACCCCTTTTTGTGTGTCAATGTGTAGACCATGCATGAATCGAGGTCAAAACGAGATATACTCTGAGGCTGGTCATAGTGGGGTTAACTTAGCTCGTAAATAACACATTTCAAGATAATTTTTATTATGTGGCACGTAGTTATTGAGGAGGGACGTGTTCGCAAGGTACAAATGGATTCTGACGACAAGTTCTTTTTCTACAACATGCTTTGCGATACGGATGATTCTTCATCCGATGATGAGGAGATCATGGCAGCTGCGTTGGTCGTCCATGACCACCTAATTAGGAAGTGGCCAGTGTTTAGGGCCTCGATACTAGGGCACACACCGGCGTTGAATAGCAACCGGGAGGGTGGCCATATCCTACTCTGGAACGACTACTTCGAGAACCCTCAACCCGCTCTTCAAACATCACATGTTCTGGTGCCGTTTTAGTATGGCTACGCATGTGTTCAACCGTATTCGCGAGGGGTGGTGGGGCACAATAAATATATTGACTACAAGACGGATGCCCTTGGAAAGATTGACTTCTCCCCTTATCAGAAATGTGTTGACGCCATTCAGATGCTTTCATACAAAGTTTTCGGTAATCCCATTGATGAGCATGTCCCGATGAGTGAGTCCACTAGTCATGAGTCCATGTATAGGTTCCACAAGGGCGTCATAGCTGTGTTTGGGCCGGAGTACTTGAGAGAGCCAAATGTTGCTGATACAGCACAGGTTGTTGGCGATGAATGCAAACAGGGAATTCCAGGAGATACTTGGTAGCATAGATTGTATGCACACCGTAAGTGAAAAAACTGTCCTTCTTGGCAGGGGCAGTATAAAGATCATGTTCGAGCTTGCAATATCATACTTGAGGTTGTTCCTTCACAAGATCTATGGATTCGACACTCTTTCTTCGGCATGGCCGACTCTCACAATGACATAAATGTGCTCTAATGTTGTCCAGTGTTTGCTAGGATGGCAGAAGGCAATTGCCTGGAGGTCAATGTTGAGATCAATGGTCACTACTACAACAATGGATACTATCTAGTCGGCGGTATCTATCCATAGTGAACTACTCTTGTCAAAAAAAAAAATCCCCAACCCTATACAAGAGAAGAGAAATAGATTTTTCCAAGAGCAAAAGAGTGATAGGAAGGATGTGGAGCGTGCCTTTGGTGCTCTGCAATCTCGATGGGGCATTGTTCGGTATCCTGCAAGAACTTGGAGCACCCAGAAGCTTGGGAGGTGATGACTTCTTGTGTAACCGTGCACACTATGATCGTAGAGGATGAGCGCCTGGAACTTCTCTATGATCAAGGGTTTCAGTTTCAGCATGACAGTGTTGTGCCTAAGCATGGGGAGCGGCAACGTTTGCACAGTTTACCGAGTTTCATCATGAGATGCGTAATTGAAAAACTCACATGCAGCTGTAAAATGATTTGGTTGAGCATGTGTGGGTTTATGTTGGCAACTAATAGATGTATCGGCTACCTTTTCTTTCGAACCTATTCGGGACAATTTAGTGTTCATTTGACTTGTAAACTATGAGATATTTATGTAGTTCTGGAACTATGCAATATTTATATTTCTATTAAACTATGTTAAACTAGGGTCAAATTTTATACATACGTGACAAAACAGTTAAAAAGGGCTGCACGCCGACCGCATGGACTAAAATGGATCGGTGCATTGGACGCACGGCCAACCAAAACGAAAAACGGAACGGAGATGACGATCCAAATAGATAAAAAAAACAAACAAACCGCGCGTCCGTTTGAGTCGTTCGATTGAAGTTGCTCTAACATAATATGTTACTGCAACATAACGCTTTCTAAGAGGATATGAGCCTACAGGCTAATAAGTAAATTAATTTATGACATTATTACTATGTTACTTTGCAATACAAAGATTGTAATTTAGACTAGTCCCATATGCATGAGACTAGTATAAGACCATGAGTCACTGCCCGCCTGTGACCAACTAATGGGTTTGGCGGTGCACATGAACAAGCCAGCCCTGGAATATCCACCTACATTTAACTAACTAATTAAGCGTGCACATGAACAATCTATTTTTTTTTCTCAAATATGCACGAGTATATGCATATCATATATTGATAGAAGAAAGGCGAAGAACGCCTCCACCACATGAACAATCCAATCATATAGCAGCACTCAGCCAAAAAATAAATAAATCAAGAATCAATCATATGCTGGCTGGACATGCATCTACCAACAAGCAATCCCTCCGCCTGACTCCAATCCAAAGACCCCGTGGGATTTGGACTTGTGCCGGTTAGTTGACGCGACGCGCGCCTCCAAGATTTGCACCGCACGGGCTGCCCTCCGTTGGCGCATCCAGCCAGGCTAGGAATGAATGGGATTGCGCTCGGAGAGGGCGAGGGCGAGTGCGAGTGCGACGGAGAGCAGACACCAGACAGCTCGCCGATGGCTGGTTGGTTGGTTCGTCTGGTCCGATCCGTTTCCCCATGTGACCGCCGGCGAGGAGAGGGTTCCAAAATCCGGCGCTTTCCCTCGCCCGGCCCCGGCGTTTTTGGAGGATGCGGAAGCCTCTCGCTCAGGCCAGGGGTGCGCACGCCTGGCGATTTGGCCCGGCGTCGTCGTCTCCATCGCGGCCGGGATGGTTGCTAGCACCAACAATGCCTTTTGCCCTACGGCTCCGGGTCGGGGTCGAGGGTTTTGGGTTTATCTGTGACTGCGAGTAGGCCTTAGGTTGGTTGCTGTATTGTCGTCGGTCGTCATGTTTGGTGGCCACGGATGGATGGATTGCCCGAGCCGCACGCAAGTTTAAGGCTGGCTTGGTCGATTCGCCGCTCACGGGATAATCATGGCATTCCGTTATTCTACCAGTACTAGTATATGGTCTACGCACGCGGAGAATCATCGGGCACTGTATGCATGAATATACACGAATGGAGATAGATAGATAGATAGATAGATAGATACACCGTAGCAGGGATTGAATACTGGACACACGGCGCACGGGACGTCCAAGCCGGCTGCTTTCCTTTGACAGCCTCCCGTTTAATTTGGTCGACTGGCTCTCTCACTCGGCTACGTCGCCGTCGTCCGTCGGCATCCATACAGCAACGGAACGGCACATCGGCGCCCGGACGCGTCATGCCGGTGCACCAGCCGAGCACCAAGCCACGAGCGCGAGCGAGTGACACGGTCGCCGCGGTTGCTTGGTGTTGCGTATATTGATTATTAGAAAATATAAGGAGCGATGACAGCGTCGCGTCTTCAACCCGCTTCGGTGCTTATAGTTGTTGTTAGGTGGTCTTTAAATCTGGATGTAATTTTTATTATTTTAGTTTTTGTTATACTATCATGATTAAAAATGATTAGATCGTAAGTTTTTTTTTAAGATTATCCTTCGTTATCTTGTGCTTCAAGTTGATCATTGTGCTTCCTATATACTCCTTTCGTCCGGAATTACTTGTCGCAAAAATGAATAGAAATGGATGTATCTAGAACTAAAACGCATCTAGATACATCCATTCCTCCGACAAGTATTTCCGAACGGAGGGAGTATATATATTGCCATGAGGCTCAAGCAATACAACTACTATTCCATCAATGCCTCTCTCCCTTCTAACATGATATCTGCCGTAGGTTTCTAGACCTAGCTGCCGCTTGCCGCTTCCGCCCCACGTGCCGCCTCCGGGGCGATCGGCCTCCATGACCGCCGTTGGGGACCGCGCCGCCCGTGCGTATGGTTTGTCCGCCGGTCGTGTTGACCGACTGCTCTAGAGAATTTTTCCCGATCTCTTGATCCGGGTTGATCTACGTTTCTTTCTTGTTTTTCAATCTAAGATCAGTTTGCGCCGCCCGCCGCCGCCATCGACCACCGCACCTTTACTCCGACATCAGCGCGACCCGGCCTCTTCACCGACCCGACGGTCTCGCGCGATGCGGCGGCCCCTCAAGGCCGTCGACTGCGCGTCTGCTCGTCCGTCGCCATGCATCGGTCGTCGTCGCCCTTCTTCGAGCGGGACTGTTTCATCATCACCCGTCGCCTCGTACGGGCGCGCACCGGCTGCCTCGGCCCGGCTGCATCGGGTCGGCTCCCGGCTCCGGCCGCGTCGGCTGCCTCAGGCCGTTTACTGGCTCCGGGCGCGTCCTCCTTGCTGCCTGCCTCGGGCCGACTACTTGCTGGTGGTTGTGTCGGCCTTGCCGGCTACCATGAGCTGGCTGCATCATTGGCCACGTCAGGCCAACTGCCGGCTCCGGGCGCGTCAGCCTTGCCGCCTGCCTCGGGCCGGCTGCTGGTTGGCGGTTGTGTCGGCCTCGACGGCTGCCTCGAGTCGGCTGCATCGTCGGTCGCGTCGGGCCGGCTGCCAGCTCCGGTTGCGATCGTCGTCGCCGACTTCATCTCGTACGCCGCCACCCCGCCACCATCATGCGACGTCCCCGACCTCGCGCGCGGTCGGATTGATCAACCGCATGTCCGCAATCCACCTCAGCTATGTCGTGCGACCGATCTGGCCCGACAATCGTGCGCGCCTTCGCAGGTCCCGTGAAGACTGTCCCGATTAAAGCGCGCCCCTCCATCGATCAAGCACTGGGCTGCCGCTGCGTCGCCCCGCGGGGCCGCGGGGCCGTCGCCCCGTGGTTCTCCTCGCGGCTGCACCGCCCGCGACCCGCCACTACGCCGCCCCGTCGGGCCATCGCATCGCAGCACGCGGCCTAAGCCGCCGCCCCAACCCGCGCGTTGCCGTTTCGTTGTCCCTTCAGGCCGTAGCGCCGCGGTGCGCGGTCCACTCCGTCGTCCCCGCATGTCGACTTCCTGCGGTATGCGTCGCGTCGTCTCCTTTGGCGCGGGAACGCCATTGTCCGCGACGGTCTTCGTCACGTTGTCGGGCTCCTCCTCGCCTACTTCGAGCATCGCCGCCGCGCTCCGTCGTCGCTGCCGCCACCGCTCCTCTTCGGCGACGTTACAACTCGCCCATCTGAGCCACTTCGTGCCTCTTCTTCGGTGCCATTGTAGCTCGCCCACCCGAGTCGCGCTGCCCGTCCACCTCCTTTATCTCCGTCGAGCACCAGCTCATCGCCAGCGTCGCCGTCGTCTTCTCCGACCACTTCGTCTACTCCGACCACCGTGTGCAACATTGGACTCCGTTGATTTGCGCCACAGCCGTCGTCGAGTCCTTCTCTCCTAGCCTCCTCGACATGGCGTACAAGTTGTGTGCAGGTCCCTGTCTACAGATGCCTGGTGCTGGCAACACCGACGCGTGCCTTTGTTCCCGGTGTGTTCCCAGACCTGTCAAGCCTAGAGCGACATCGTCAACATCGTACATGTCCGTCTACTCATGCCCGATGCTGACAACACCGATGTGTGCCTTTGTCCACAAAGTGTCCCCAGGCTTGGCAAACCCGGTGTGACGCATCGTCAACTTTGTCTCCTTCCCGACGCATCACTTCTTCGACACCACTGCGCCTATGACTAACTCGGCGCCTCCTTGCGCCCGCGGCTCCACGACGACTTCCTCGACATCGGCTACCCCGACTCGACATCGACCACGGCGTTCTTCGCACGGCTACCTCGACCACAACTACATCACCCTACGCTCTCGGCTACCTCGACATCGGATAAAGGGCTACCGCCTTGCTTGAGAAACCTCGTCGATTTTCATTCCAACCACAACTTCCGCGATGCATCGACCGTTTCGACTATGAGGGGGATGACCGTCGGCTTACCTTCGGATTCTTCTCCAGTCTCACTGTCTGCCTCGCTACCGTTGTGATCACGAGGGGATGTTGATTATATTGATTATTAGAAAATATGAGATAGGCTAGGATTTGTCCTACCTTGTCTTGTACTTCAAATTGGTCATTGTACTCCTATATATATACCCACGTGGCTCAAGCAATACAACAACTATTCCATCCATCGCTCTCTCCCTTCTAACACTTGGCTCGGTTCCTCTTCGTCAAGCCGAAAATTACCTGGCTTGCCTGCCAACCACATTATAGGGACAAAGGGCAGGGTTGTGTAGTGTTGTGCTCCCACGTGCCAAAATTTTGCGTTTTGACTTTCTAGTTAAGTAAATCAAGATCTAAACCACTTTTATAATAAAATTAGAATCTCATCCTTTTTCTATCGCGGACCCCATAACGATAGGCAGTGGCGTAGCCAGGAGATGGACAGGGTGGTCCATGGACCATCCTGAAATCCCATCATATCCAATATATAAGATAGAAAATGGATATTATATTTTTTACAATGCATAGAATTATATAAAAAAAATTATTGGACCACCCTGGCTCACCGAGCTGGCTACGTCACTGACGGTAGGGTACAACAACCTACCATCAAAGCCCCTACCAATAGAAAAAAGGGTCACGTCAGCACAATACACCCCTATCGTCACAGGTGTTGACAATAGCATATGCAACCCTATCGTCAAGATGCCTGACAATCGGGTGCGTGCGTGCATTTTGTTGTTGTTGCTGTAGGACGTACAATCCGACCGTCAAGGACCTTGGCGATAGGGTGCTGCAGTGTACCCTACCGTTATGGGACTGACGATAGAAAAATGGTCAAATCCTGATTTTTTTACGAACGAAGGTCATTGATTTACTTCAACAAAAGGGTCAAACACATGAAATTTAGCCCTCCCATGCACAAGCTAGGCACTCCCAGTTTGTTTCCTGCCGTCATTTAACCATCGTCGGGCAGGACGTACGACGCAAAGTAGAGCACACTTTCTTCTCGCTGCTCAAAACCAAAGCTGCCCAACCTGCAAAGCTGACTCGACTCGAGTCCCACACAAGGTCAGGTCAGACGTGTGGGAGATGATGACGGTCAAGCAACAGCCTGAGACTGAGACGAGAATAAAGTCAAGTCATCATACCCAAGGTTAAAGGGGCGCAAAGTCTGGTGCCATGGCAACAGGGGGCACGCTAGTGGAGTAGTACGTACTACTATACTTTACCCCCATTATCAATGGGCAGTTGGATTTCCAAGCAACGGGTCAGGTCACAGTATTCCTTGCGTGGCACGAGAGGAACAAACGCAAAGAGATTCTGTCAGAGAATCGCTTCACAACAAAGACTGCGTTCGGCCCAGGTTTACAGATAAGATGCCACGGAATCAAATCACCAGTTCAACCCGCCAAAAGAACCACTACATATATATAAATGCACAAAGACTTGCCTTGGAGGTTGGGAATGCATCAACTTGACACTGGATGTGCAGGCATTTCAGTTGTTCGAACAAGAAGCAGCCACATTATTGCACGCGGTACTTTGCATGGCTGATGAAGAAACTACTGCGAAATTTACGCTCGTGCCGGCTCGTCCGCTGTGCTGTGATTCTACTACAGCTTGTCTTTGAACATCGACGACTCAGCTGCTGCAGCCGCATACTGGTGTACATGCAGAGAAATTACATGGTGGGTGGCTGCCGCACAGCAGTAATTTGTTTCATCTACTTACTACCTGCCAGAAGACGAGTGAGTGGAGCAACCCGATCGCCGTGCCTTCTTAAGCTAGTGTATGAAACGGGAGGCGTCGTGATCTATGGCAGAAGAAATCGACCAGGTGAACAGAAGCGGGTCGGCGAAGGATCATGCGTCTTCTGTCCATCGTCGAAATCCAACAGGAAGAAACGGCACAGCGGTCTAGCTGAAGAAATCTACTGCGGCAGGCAGAACCGAGAATCTGGTCGGGAGAAAACCGAAGTGCTCCCCATCAGATTGCACAAAGACGTCGCCGTTAGGCACCACCTCTGCCACTTCAATTGATTGAACTCTGCAATAAGAATATTGTTTGTTATATGAAGAAATCTATCATGATTTTTGAATTAAACCGTGCTTGCTGCGTTTCCGAAACACTTCTGAAATTAGAACAATGATTACTGCTTCAACTGGTGGAATTAGTGTTCTGAAAACTGACCAAATGCGCTTAGCAAAGCATGTTCGCGTTACCCACGCGCTTCCATAAAAACAAATTTTGTGTTTGGCTAGTTCTTACATAAACAGTCAGAGGGCTCACATATTGCTCAAGAAAAACACACACCAAACTTTTGGACCTTTGCCAAACATTAAGATATTATAGCAAGTAGTACTAATGAAGAATGTTAAGAAATACTAGAGTAATCCATCAACATAAAGATGTGTTAGGAGGTTGGCTGATATGTTCAGACATTCCAAGGGACAAACTACCTTCCTTGGGAGCATAAAAAGCAATATGCTTTCTGCAGTATCTGTGTGTTTTCCATGCAGGTAAAACTTGTACAAAAGGAACATCATCCAAGTTCACAGAATCACTTTACATTGTAATGACCTTTTCACTCTCAAGTGCAAGAACCTTAAGAAAACCCGATGTGTTGTTTACCTTATTGATGACACACCATTCACCGTTAAGTGTGTGCCTCCATACAGCCTATGTAGCTTAAGAAGAAAACTGCACCACTTGAAATCTTGTATAATAACAACCTGTAAAACACCTTACAAATTACTACAAGCATGCCATTTACTCTAAATTGTAAATTAATTTTGACTGGCTTAGGCACCTGAAGGTCACCGCTAAAAGGATCAACTGTTGGAGTAATCTTCATGCCACCACCAAAGTACTTGGCATTTCCTACGCATAGAGCAGTGACTTTATCAACCGTTCTCCATTCACCTCCATTTACCTATTATTTGTGTTATCAGATTGCAGAGGTTCAAAATTACATGGGCAGAAAAAACTGTATAGTGCAACTCACTTGGAAGCAAAACGTACATAAAAGCTCACCTTTATTCTCAAATCTCGATTAGTATGTCCCCAAAAGCCTCTTAGAGCTCCCAGAACATAACATAAGTTGCCAAACCTCTTGTACATAGAAGCAAAATAACCTGCCTTGGCACTCCTGTGGGAGTAGTAATTTTAAAATTTCCAACATGTATACTCCCTCTGTTCACTTTTATAAGACGTTTTAGACATTCAGACACTGCCCAAAACAGTACAAAGCAAGCTTTCTAAAACGTCTTATAAAAATGAACGGAGGGAGTATTAAATTTGATGTTTCAAATTATCATTATTCACTTACAGATGGATGTCAGCAACATTAATAAAGAAATGTGGGTCTCCATTTGGACCCTCCATCATGCCAATGTCTAGTTTTGATTTAACTCCTGCAGAAAATGTTTACCTGTGAGTCTGAGACGTTGGGCATACAATTCCACTGAGTCTGAGTACACAACTATATGATCATGTTGATCTTGGTTTCATGATTTTCACAAAAATGGGGAAGTAGTCATTGAAATGTTGAAATTAGAGTCGCTAGAACTTGATCATCTGTTATAGCTATCCGCAATGATGAATTAGTTTAATCCGGTTACTATATCTTCGTGTACTTAACTTGATAACAGAGAAAGAATAAACATAGATTCTATATGGGAACAAAGAGTAGCAAGGAAGAAACCTCTCACAATTCGATCAATCGCCTGATGGGGATCATTTGACCTGGTTTAACAAACAAGAACATGTTCCAGTGAAAATAGAGGCTACCAAACCACAAGGACATATTTAGATCATACAAGAATGAAAACATAATTACCAGCCAAATGTCCTAGCAAAGTCTGAGCCAGTTCCAAGTGGAATGAGCTGCGAAAGATAAACAAGGTGCTTCACTATCGAACAAATTCCAGTGCGTAAACATTACATAACACACTAACAGTTATGTCTCATCAAAAGACAAAAAGGGCGATCTCTTTTCTTTTTTTAGCAAAGCAAACAAGGTATGGTACTCACACCAAGCGCCGTCAAGTGATCAGGCCCTCGATCTAGAGCCCGGATTGGGCTTCCTTTCCAAAAGAAGCCATTCACCACCTGCACATGTGCTTCCGGTATCAATTGCGGGAAATGCCAACAATTTGCACCAATATCGTACCAACACGCGACACACAAATACCTCATGAAGCGTCCCATCCCCGCCAACGGCGATCACAGCATCAGCGCCATCCTTTATAGCCTAAGGCACGCACAACAGGGCCAGTGTTCAGAGAACAGTGGGAACCCCATAGTGGGAAAATTAACAGGTGATGATTGAATTTGATATGGAGCCAGGCACACACCTCCCTCGTGACATCTATGGCGTGCGACGGGCCCGAGGTGATGCACTCGCAAATCTGATCGCCCGATACACACGAAGGCACAAAGCAAAATATTCAGTGAGATCGCCGAGTTATTTACCAGCGGATCTGAGCCCAAGCATGGTCTGGCACGGCAACCATAACTTGCGGTTGTGGTGTGAGGTGGTCTGCCGGGATCTACGAGCTCTCAGAGGCTTACGTTGCATTGGTCGGCGAGGCGGGTGCGGAGGAGGGGGAGCAGCTGCTTCCACTGCTTGCCCGTCCGGCCATTGGCGCCTGCACAGCGGGATCCGCGCGGCGCGGACGGCGTTTAGAGTAGAAATAGGTGGCCGGGGGGAAGGGGGGAGGGGGAGGCTAGAGGAGGGGCGTACCGGAGGGGTTGACGACGAAGACGAAGTCGCGGCGGCGGCCGGGGGAGGCCGTGGCGGAGGCGTGGTCCGACGCGAGGCTTACGGCGCCCAACTGGGAGCGGCTGAGCGAGGCGCGCGGCCGGAGTATCGCCGGCCTCGGCGTCGCCGGCGAGGACATGACGTCGCCGTTGCTTTTCCCGATTTGACTGTGCAGGCAGACGCACGAGGGATGCGAGACCAAAAAGGCGCCGCTTATTGAAGTACGTCTTCTTATGGACAAAGCAGGTTTTCCATGTGTTCGTGTTTTTAAGACATCGAAGGTAGATCTGCCCACTATTATACGATGACACTAGCAAAAGGACCCGTGCGTTACAACGGAAGAAAAATATATCACACGTTTTTAATTTATAAAAAATATTTATAATCTAGAAATTTATAGTTACGATATAAACAAAGATGATCTTACCTTATAAACGTGCAGTTTAAAATTTCATAGGTCTTCTATTTTAACACGCTTTCATGTAGATTTAATACGTGTAAAGAAACGGGCAAGTAACATTCAGTTTCATCTTTAACCCAGATTAGTACTAGTATGAAAGAAAGATGAATGATGAATTATTTATTAAGATTGCACCTAGATAGTATTTTTATTAAATGTTTAACAGATAAAATAACATCATATTGAAATTCTATATATTTTTCTAATCAAATTCCATATATAAGAATGTTAAATTTGAAGTTATGGTTTAGAAGATATGAGTATGTTAAAAAACATTTAATATGTACTACGAAATTAATGTCAGAAACATCATCTTTTTTTATAAAATAACATGACGGACTAAGAATACTTATTTTCTTTATTAATAGGTATAGATAGACACAATCACTCGTATATAGGAGCATAGACTCATTTTTATAAATGCACACATATTCTAGCTCTTAAATCTTTAAAAGACTGAGCCGACATATCATTTTGAGATTTTACAAAGTCTCCGTGAACACCTCATAGTCGACGGAAGTGACTCCTCCCGCCGAACGCGCATCGTCGAAAATTCAAAAATAAATTTAAATAAATGCAAGCACCAAAACTTAAACTTGATGGATTAAAAATATCACTGTTTTTCTAACCATCCAACCACAGATTAATTCATCACTTATGTTTTTGGATGACCATTCATTCACGCAAGGATTGCAAATTGCAATGATAGACAATAGGTTTATGTCGAAAATAAACTAAGCACAAAAGTTGCCGTGCTTGGTACCTTTGTCATCCCCATGTCACTAAATTTGTCTTAAAAAAAGTGTAAAGTTGTCATGTGCTTGCGTGACATTCGACACTTATCAAGGTCCAAGATCCAACCATTATGCTGTAGCAAGAAAAATGGAAAGATAATGGACATACAACGATCAATAAAAAGAATAAAAGACTTGCTAGAAATCGATTCTCAGATATTTTACTATGGTAAAATCAAGCGTTTTTATGATAATTAAAAATTTGATGATATATTTATATGAAAATCCAAAATAAAATTACATAGAAGATCACACTTTGTATGCCGTATACCGAAAATTGAAAATTACACTGAACCAACATCAAAGAAATAGGACACCTGCAAATGTTCTCATCATACCAGACTTTAAGATCACAATAGCCATTGGCCACTTGAGGCAAGGTCTAGAAATCGGAAAAGAAACATCGATTGAAGCATCAACCCATGCATCATAGGTTTGTAATCTATCATCACAATCCAGAGAATTAGAGAAACCGAACCATACCGCAAGAAGATGTCAAAATCGTCGCACCAATAGCCGACTATTTTTATCCTTGATAGACACACCACAGATCTGAATAAAGCCAATAGATATGGTGACACAAGCTACCAAGGTCTAAAGAGAGCCAATATATACCACAAACTCTCAAGGTCATTCATCGACTTCAGATCGGACATCGTTGAGGTAGGAAGATGCCGAAGAGACGTTATTCCAACATCTCATCGCCTCCTCCACCTCGTCGATGCTATCGCGAAAACAAAAACCTAAAGAAAACCCCGAAAATGGACGGGTCCACACTCCTCTTGCCGCCGCTGAGGCCGCTAGACGACGAAGTGCAGAGCGAATGAGACGACGGCGTAAGGGAGTCCTTTGGTGGTGGCGGTGGCTAGGATAGGTAAACAGTTGTCCGGCGATGTCTTGGTGGTGATAGAGGAGCATAGGTGAGAGGGAGATATGATGCCAATAGATCGGAAAGGTGCTCATCATCAATGCTTGTTGTGGAGAAGGCATGACACCTGCTAAAGTGATCAGTTGTCGGTTGACTCGGGATTGAAAGAGCATGGTGTCGTCTTGGAGCTCATGTGCGTCGACGGTCAACTTGGGCCCTTGCGGTGGCTAGGTCATGGTGGAGGGCCTTGTCATCCCCGTAGTGGTTCTTTTTGCTCATCTTTTGCTCACTTGGGGTTGATGTTGTTGATCTTTAGTACCCTTGTATCTTGTCTTGGGTGTGTGCGTTGTGGTGTGGTGGTGTTTGTTTGAGATGTTCATGGTTCGTTGCTTTTATATATAAAGCAGGGCAAAAGCCTTTTTCGGTAAAGAGCATGGTGCCCCCATGTTTGATTTTCATAATTGATGACAATCCCTATGGACTAATGGTTACTTTTAGTTGTACTTTAAGGTTTGTCCACATGCAATGCTTGAAGACCATATGTTGGTTTCAAGGTTATAAGAAGGAGAGTATGAGTTGACCAAGGTACTATTCAAGGAGTTATCCAAAGACTGATCATGTGAGAGTTGAGCCTATTGCAAATATGTCTTGAAGAAGAAGATTGTGTGAGCATTCATGATTACCTTCAAAACATTATCTTTAAGAATAGAGAAGATAATATGGATTCAAGTTCATCAACACACAAAGCATAGAAGATGTAACGAGTGCGATCAAGTGATCCCATGGTATGATAAGCATTGTCCATTACACTTTGTGCAATAACCTTTGGTCTATGTGAGGGTTACTTGTGGGGTTAGGTATGTTTCCATGGGCATGCATCAAAATAAAGATCTCATATGACCCATGAATGATGACATGCAAGTTCAAGTGCAGCATCACGAAGAGATCACATGCTTGAAGCTTTCCGTCCATTCTCGTGATAATGGGCACGTGAAGATGTGCCTAAAAGAGGCTCACCCATAGTGGAGTATGGGGAAGAAATTAACTAGTCTTCATCAAGTCAACAAAATCAAGAAAGGTGGTCAAACTTGAGGAGGTCAAGATCGTCATCATCTATCTCAAGTGGACTATGTGCGAGGCAAAGGTATATCACTGATAGGTTTTCTGTCTTATGAATCTCATGGCGTTAGTTGTGATACCATGTTATAGGATTGATAGTCGTAATATCAAGGGAGGGGGCTCTCGAGTGAGTGGCTTGAAAGCACATATGCTCCCTTGGTGGTTTTGATAATTCATGACAACATACATTGTCTTTTGGACTAACACTTTTACCTAGTATATTTCAGGAATAGTCCATAGAGAGCATTGGATAAAGGCTTATGTGGATATGCCCCTTGATGCAAGAAAGGAATAAGATTGGCCTAAGCTTCAAGCTAGAAGACTCTTCATTTTATATTTGTGAAGAATCACTTTTGAGTCCATAGGAAAGACAATACTATTAAAAGGGGTGAGGTACTAATATGAACTGGTTGCTCAAGTGCTCAAAGATAGACATCAAAAACACTCAGTCATTTTTCTCACATAACCATTCTATCCAAAGCCTCATACAAAAAAATCGGTGACACCAAGTTTGTGAATTCACACCTACCGATTTTCATCCCAGACAGAACCCTAGCAAAAGCCACCAAATCGGTGCAACCGAAACCGTGTCGGTGCAACCAAGTTGAGGTGACCAACTTTCTGTTACCTCGATACACAAAATCAAAATTTCGGAGTTTGCGTATCGGTGTCACCGAGCTGTGTCATCCCACTGTTAGCCACCTTTTCAGTGTCACCGAGTTGTGTATATCGGTTCCACCGAGATTCAAAAGTTGATGCCTTTAGTGCAAGTCGGTACAACCGAGTTGGCTATTTAGGTCTAATGGTTGGATTTTTGGGGCTGCCTATATATACCCCTCCACCTCCTCTCATTCGAGAGAGAAGCACTCAGAACACACACTTCACTGCCACATCCATTTTTTTTGAGAGAGAGTCACCTACTCATGTGTTGAGACCAAGATATTCCAATCCAATCATTTGAAACTTGATCTCTAGCCTCCTCAAGTTGCTTTCCACCAAATCAATCTCTCCTACCCATGCCTATTCTTTGAGAGAGTGATTGCGTATTGAGGAGACTATCTTTAGAAGAACAAGAGCAAGGAGTTCATCATTCTACCACATCTATTACCTTTTGGAGGGTGGTGCCTCCTAGATTGGTTAGATCTCGCTTGGGAGCCTCCTACTTCGTGTTGTGGAGTTGAACCAATATGTTTGTAAGGGCAAGTAGATCGCCTACTTCGTGAAGATCTACCGTGAGTGAGGCTAGTCATGTGTAGGCAGAAGTCGTGGTGGAATAGACAAGGCTGCTTCTTCGTGGACCCCTTGTGGGTGGAGCCTTCCATGGGCTCTGGCAGCCGTTACCCTTCGTGGGTTGAAGTCTCCACTAACATGGACGTACGATAGCGCCACCTATCATAACCATGCCAAAAATTGTTGTGTCAACCTCTTTGTGTTTGATCTCCTAAACTCTATTCCTTATTACATGTGCAAAGTCTTTACTTTTCCGCTACCATATATTTTGACTAGCATTTGTAGGGTGTACTTGTTGGAATTATGCCCTAGAGGCAATAATAAATATAGTTATTATTATAATTCCTGTATCAAGATAAGCGTTTATTATCCATGCTATAATTGTATTGAATGAAGACTTATATACATGTGTGGATACATAGACAAAACACTGTCCCTAGCAAGCCTCTAGTTGGCTAGCGAGTTGACGAAAGATAGTCAGGGTCTTCTGACTATGTACAAGGTGTTGTTGCTTGATAACTGGCTCACGTCATTAGGAGAATCACGTGATGGACTAGACCCAAACTAATAGACGTAGCATGTTGATCATGTCATTTTGTTGCTACCGTTTTCTGCGTGTCAAGCATTTGTTCCTATGACCATGAGATCATATAACTCACTGACACCGGAGGAATGCTTTGTGTGTATAATACGTCGCAACGTAACTGGGTGACTATAAAGATGCTCTACAGGTATCTCCGAAGGTGTTCGTTGAGTTAGTATGGAACGAGACTGGGATTTGTCACTCCGTGTGATGGAGAGGTATCTTGGGGCCCACTCGGTAATACAACATCAGACACAAGCCTTGCAAGCAATGTAACTTAGTGTAAGTTGCGGGATCTTGTATTACGGAACGAGTAAAGAGACTTGCCGGTAAACGAGATTGAAATAGGTATGCGGATACTGACGATCGAATCTTGGGCAAGTAACATACCGAAGGAGAAAGGGAATGACATATGGGATTATATGAATCCCTGGCACTGAGGTTCAAACGATAATATCTTCGTAGAATATGTGGGATCCAATATGGGCATCCAGGTCCCGCTATTGGATATTAACCGAGGAGTCACTCGGGTCATGTCTACATAGTTCTCGAACCCGCAGGGTCTGCACACTTAAGTTTCGACGTTGTTTTATGCGTATTTGAGTTATATGGTTGGTTACCGAATGTTGTTCGGAGTCCCGGATGATATCACGGACGTCACGAGGGTTTCTGGAATGGTCCGGAAACGAAGATTGATATATAGGATGACCTCATTTGATTACCGGAAGGTTTTCGGAGTTACCGGGAATGTACCAGGAATGACGAATGGGTTCCCGGTGTTCACCGGGGGGGGGGGGCAGCCCACCCCGGGGAACCCCATAGGCCTTGGGGGTGGCGCACCAGCCCTTAGTGGGCTGGTGGGACAGCCCAAGAAGGCCCTATGCGCCATAGATAGAAAATCAAAGAGAAAAGAAAAAAAAAAAGGAGGTGGGAAAGGAGAGAAGGACTCCACCTTCCAATCCTAGTTGGACTAGGATTGGAGGAGGACTCCTCCTCCCTTGGTGGCGCAGCCCTTGGGGCTCCTTGAGCCTCAAGGCAAGCCTCCCCTCCCCTCCTCCTATATATATGGAGCTATTAGGCCTGATTTGAGACAACTTTTGCCACGGCAGCCCGACCACATACCTCCACGGTTTTACCTCTAGATCGCGTTTCTGCGGAGCTCGGACGAAGCCCTGCTGAGATCAGATCACCACCAACCTCCGGAGCACAATCACGCTGCCGGAGAACTCATCTACCTCTCCGTCTCTCTTGCTGGATCAAGAAGGCCGAGATCATCGTCGAGCTGTACGTGTGCTGAACGCGGAGGTGCCGTCCGTTCGGCACTAGATCGTGGGACGGATCGCGGGACGGTTTGTGGGACGGTTCGCGGGGCGCATCGAGGGACGTGAGGAGGTTCCACTACATCAACCACGTTCACTAACGCTTCTGCTGCGCGATCTACAAGGGTACGTAGATCGGAAATCCCCTCTCGTAGATGGACATCACCATGATAGGTCTTCGTGCGCGTAGGAAAATTTTTGTTTCCCATGCGACGTTCCTCAACGGTACTAGACTTGTTAGAATTGCTAAAATCTACCAACCATCAAATTGGAAAAAGGCTAGGACTTTAATCTTGACAAGTAGTCTATTCACCCCCCCTCAAGACAGACCTTCTATCGATCACACAATTGGTATCAGAGCAAGGTCTCCAAAACCTTGGTTTAATCATCATTGGAGGAAGAGGAATGTGACTAGTTCCGGGATTTTTAGCTGTAGAGTGCATATTCTTTATGGGGAGTATTTTAGACAGTTGAAGAATGAAATGCTTGATATATTTGATGAGTTCCATTTGCGCAAGTATGTTGAATATCTCTACGCGCCTCCCATTGATCCCATACATCCTTCTCATGATGATGAAATTGATATGCTTGGTAATCTTAACACTGTTAATCTAATCATTAGAGGACTATCAAGAAATGTGCTTAATCAAATGCAAAACTTTGAGTGTGCTCATACTTTGTGGAAAAACTTAGAGGAAAGATATCCAAATTATTCCTTGAAAAATCTTGATATCATTGTCCACAAATGCATTGCTTTTCACAAAATGAAGCCAAGTGATCCCAATTTTGATAATTTTCTATTTGAGCTTCGTGACCTCATGCGTGCTAAAGGAGATGCCATTACTATTAACAATATCATTGTTGAAGCCATTTGCATGCATAATTATGAACATTGTCATAGTCAAAATTCTGATGAAACTCTTGTTTCTTATGATGAGGGAACTTCATCTGATGATGAGTATGTGGAGCATGGCTACTACGATTAAGATGAGGAGTTTGACATTGAGTATGAGAAGACCATGAGGAACCTTAGTCTTATGGTGAACCTTAGAGACTACATGATCCGTGGAAAGGAGTGGGTTCTCAACAATGGATGCACCTATCACATGACCGGAGATAAAGACATGTTCCATGAGATCACACCAAACCGTGGACCTCGAAGGTATGTGACCTTTAGAGATATCTCCAAGGGTAAGGTACTTGGTCTTGGTAAGGTGGCGTATCTCATGATAGTTGCAATCAAAATATCATGCTTGTTGAATCCCTTGGCTACAATCTTCTTTCCGTATCTAGACTAGCAAATTTTTGTTTTGATGTGCTATTTACGAAAGTTGACTTCTGAATGTTTCGTAGTGACAACCATAACATTGTCTTTACTGGTTTTCATAGAGTTGATCTATACATTGTCGATTTCTCTAAGAAATCGAAACCCCGTACATGTCTTATTGCTAAATCTTCTAAAGGTTGGTTATGGCATAGAAGGTTAGGACATGTTGGTATGCATAATCTTGACAAACTTATCAAAGGTGATGATATTCTTGGTGTTAAAGATGTTATCTTTGATTAAGATAGACTTTGTAGTGCTTGTCAAACAGGATATCAAGTTGGTGGAAGTCATCTCGTGAAGAACATCATGACTACAAGAAGGCCACTTGAGCTGCTTCACATGGATCTCTTTGGTCCCAATGCTTACAAGAGCCTCGATGAAAATTCTTATGGTTTAGTCATTGTTGGTGATTTTTCCAGATATGCGTGGGTATTCTTTGTTGATGATAAGTCGCAGGTACAAAAATATTCAAGAACTTCATTCGAAAAGCCCAAAATCAGTTTGAACTGAAGATCAAGAGGGTTCGGAGCGACAACGAAACGGAGTTCAAGAACACGAATGTGGATACCATTCTTGATGAAGAGGGTATCTCACATGAGTTCTCGGCGACATACACGCCTCAACAAAATGGAGTTGTTGAGAGGAAGAACCGGACTCTCATAGAGATGGCCAGAATGATGCTTGACGAATATAAGGCTCCAAGACACTTTTGGGCAGAAGCCGTGGAAACAGCTTGCCATGCCATAAACCGACTCTACCTACACAAGCTTCTTGGTAAAATGGCATACGAGCTAGTCGCCGGTAACAAACCCCAAGTCGGATACTTTTGAGTATTCGGCTCCAAGTGCTATATTCTTGATAAGCATTGTTGCTCTAAATTTGATCCTAAATCTTATGAAGGTTTCGTACTCGGTTACAGATCGAACTCTCACACTTACCGTGTCTACAACAACTTCACTCGAAAAGTTGAAGAGACGGTAGATGTGAAGTTTGAAGTTTGATGAAGTTTCTTACTGAAAAGGGTTTTGAGATTGGTAAAATTGATGCAACCTTATTCACTAAAAGAGTTAATGGAGAACTATTTGTTGGGTAACGTAGCATAAATTCAAAAACTTTCCTCCGCATGTTCAGATCTTCCTATGGAGAGACCAGCAACGAGAGAGGGGTAAGAGCATCTTCGTACCTTTGAAGATCGCTAAGCGGAAGCGTTGCTAGAACGCGGTTGATGGAGTCGTACTCGCGGCGATTCCGATCTAGTGCCGATCAACGGCACCTCCGTGTTCAACACACGTGCAGCCCGGTGACGTCTCCCGCACCTTGATCCAGCAAGGAGGAGGGAGAGGTTGGGTAAGAAGACCAGCAACACGACGGCGTGGTGTTGGTGGCGAGACGAGGTCTCCCGGCAGGGCTTCGCCAAGCGCCGACAGAGAGGAGGAGGAAGAAGTGCAGGGCTGCGCCGAGGGAGAGGGAAAACCGTGTCCTCCAAAGGCCAAAAGTGCCCACTATATATAGGGGAAGGGGAGAGGGGGTGCCACCCCTAGGGTTCCCACCCTAGGGGGTGCGGCAGCCCTCCCAGATGGGGGGAGTGGCGGCCAGGGCAAGGAGGAGGGGTGGCGCACCCCTCTGGTGGGCCTAAGGCCCACCTTAGTTAGGGTTCCCCCCTTCCCCTTTTTTCTGGTGCACATGGGCTGGGTGGGGGGCGCACCAGCCCACTTAGGGGCTGGTTCCCTTGCCCACTTAGCCCATCTAGCCTCCCGGGGTCGTCACCCCCCTTCGGTGGTCCCCCGGGACCACCTCCGGTGGTCCCGGTGGTCCCGGTACGTTACCTGTGATGCCCGAAACACTTCCGGTGTCCGAAACCATCCGTCCTATATATCAATCTTTACCTCCGGACCATTCCGTAGCTCCTCGTGATGTCCGGGATCTCATCCGGGACTCCGAACAACCTTCGGTAATCTCGTATAACAATTCCTATAACCCTAGCGTCATCGAACCTTAAGTGTGTAGACCCTACGGGTTCGGGAGACAGGCAGACATGACCGAGACACCTCTCTGGCCAATAACCATCAGCGGGGTCTGGATACCCATGGTGGCTCCCACTAGCTCCACGATGATCTCATCGGATGAACCACGATGTCAAGGATTCAATCAATCTCGTATACGATTCCCTTTGTCTGTCGGTATAGAACTTGCCCGAGATTCGATCGTCGGTATACCTATACCTTGTTCAATCTCGTTACCGGTAAGTCTCTTTACTCGTTCCATAGCACGTCATCGTGTGACTAACTCCTTAGTCACATTGAGTCATGATGATGTTCTACCGAGTGGGCCCAGAGATACCTCTCCGTCACATGGAGTGACAAATCCCGATCTCGATTTGTGCCAACCTAACAGACACTTTCGGAGGTACCCGTAGTGCACCTTTATAGTTACCCAGTTACGTTGTGACGTTTGATACACCCAAAGCACTCCTACGGTATCCGGGAGTTGCACAATCTCACGGTCGAAGGAAAAGATACTTGACATTAGAAAAGCATTAGCATACGAACAATACGATCTAGTGCTAGGCTTAGGATTGGGTCTTGTCCACCACATCATTCTCCCAATGATGCGGTCCCGTTATCAATGACATCCAATGTCCATGATCAGGAAACCATGATCATCTATTGACTAACGAGCTAGCCAACTAGAGGCTTGCTAGGGACACATTGTGATCTATTCATTCACACATGTATTACTGTTTCCTGTTAATACAATTATAGCATGAACGATAGACGATTATCATGAACAAGGAAATATGATAATAACCATTTTATTATTGCCTCTAGGGCATATTTCCAACAGTCTTCCACTTGCACTAGAGTCAATAATCTAGTTACATTGTGATGTATCGAACGCCCATAGCATTATGGTGTTGATCATGTTTTGCTCGTGGAAGAGGTTTAGTCAACGGGTCTGCAATATTCAGATCCGTGTGTACTTTACAAATATCTATCACTCCACTCTGGACATGGTCCTGGATGGAGTTGTAGCGGCGCTTGATGTGCTTCGTCTTCCGGTGAAACCTGGGCTCCTTGGCTATGGCAATGGCTCCAGTGTTATCACAGAAGAGTGTCATAGGACCCGACGCACTTGGAACCACTCCAAGGTTGGTGATGAGCTCCTTCATCCAAATTCCTTCATGAGCCGCTTCTGAAGCAGCTATGTACTCCGCTTCACATGTAGATGCTGCCACGACTTCTTGCTTGCTGCTGCACCAGCTCACTGCCCCACCATTCAACACATATACGTATCCGGTTTGTGACTTAGAGTCATCCTGATCTGTGTCGAAGCTAGCGTCGACGTAACCCTTTACGACGAGCTCTTCGTCACCTCCATAAACGAGAAACATTTCCTCAGTCCTTTTCAGGTACTTAAGGATATTCTTGACCGCTGTCCAGTGTTCCGCACCGGGATTACTTTGGTACCTCCCTACCAAGCTTATCGCAAGGTTTATATCAGGTCTGGTACACAGCATGGCATACATTAGAGAGCCCACGGCTGAAGCGTAGGGGACAGAACCCATCTTCTCTCTATCTGCTGCCGTGGTCGGCGACTGAGTCTTACTCAATCTCATACCTTGCAAAACTGGCAAGAACCCTTTCTTTGAGTTTTACATATTGAACTTCTTCAATATCTTGTCAAGGTATGTACTTTGCGAAAGACATATGAGGCGTCTCGATCTATCTCTATAGATCTTGATGCCTAATATGTATGCAGCTTCTCCAAGGTCCTTCATTGAAAAACTCTTGTTCAAATAGGCCTTTATGCTCTCCAACATCTCTATATCATTCCCCATCAATAATATGTCATCCACATATAGTACGAGGAAAGCTACAGAGCTCCCACTCACTTTCTTGTACAGACAGGCTTCTCCGTAAACCTGTATGAACCCAAACGCTTTAATCACCTCATTAAAGCGAATGTTCCAACTCCGAGATGCTTGCACCAGCCCATAGATGGAGCGCTGGAGCTTGCACACTTTGTTAGCACCCTTAGGGTCGACAAAACCTTCTGGTTGCATCATATACAACTCTTCCTTAAGGTTCCCGTTAAGGAACGCTGTTTTGACGTCCATTTGCCAAATTTCATAATCATAAAAGGCGGCAATTGCTAACATGATTCGGACTGATTTCAGCTTCGCTACGGGAGAGAAAGTCTCTTCGTAGTCAACTCCTTGAATTTGTCGAAAACCCTTTGCGACAAGTCGAGCTTTGTAAACGGTTACATTACCGTTTGCATCAGTCTTCTTCTTGAAGATCCATTTATTTTCTATGGCTCGCCGGTCATCGGGCAAGTCCACCAAAGTCCATACTTTGTTCTCATACATGGATCCTATCTCGGATTTCATGGCCTCAAGCCATTTGTTGGAATCCGGGCCCGCCATCGCTTCTTCATAGTTCGAAGGTTCACCGTTGTCTAACAACATGATTTCCATTACAGGGTTGCCGTACCACTCTGCTGCGGAGCGTACCCTTGTGGACCTTCGCGGTTCAGTAGTAACTTGATCCGAAGCTTCATGATCATCATCATTAACTTCCTCTTCAGTCGGTGTAGGCACCACAGGAACAACTTCTTGCGCTGCGCTACTTTCCTGTTCGAGAGGGGGTGTAATTACCTCATCAAGTTCTACCTTCCTCCCACTTACTTCTTTCGAGAGAAACTCTTTCTCTAGAAAGGATCCGTTCTTGGCAACAAAGGTTTTACCTTCGGATCTAAGATAGAAGGTATACCCAATAGTTTCCTTAGGGTATCCTATGAATACGCATTTCTCCGCTTTGGGTTCGAGCTTTTCTGGTTGAAGTTTCTTCACATAAGCATCGCAGCCCCAAACTTTAAGAAACGACAACTTAGGTTTCTTGCCAAACCACAGTTCATACGGTGTCGTCTCAACGGATTTAGACGGTGCCCTATTTAAAGTGAATGTTGCAGTTTCTAATGCGTATCCCCAAAATGATAGCGGTAAGTCGGTGAGAGACATCATAGATCGTACCATATCTAATAAAGTGCGATTACGACGTTCAGACACTCCGTTGCGCTGTGGTGTGCCAGGCGGCGTCAGTTGTGAAACGATTCCACACTTCCTTAGGTGTGTGCCAAACTCGTGACTCAAATATTCTCCTCCACGATCAGATCGTAGACATTTAATTTTTCTGTCACGTTGATTCTCAACCTCACTCTGAAATTCTTTGAACTTTTCAAACGTCTCAGATTTGTGCTTCATCAAGTAGATATACCCATACCTACTCAAATCATCGGTGAGAGTGAGAACATAACGATAACCACCGCGAGCTTCAACGTTCATTGGACCACACACATCAGTATGTATTATTTCCAATAAGTCGGTTGCTCTCTCCATTATTCCTGAGAATGGAGTCTTAGTCATCTTGCCCATGAGGCACGGTTCGCATGTGTCAAATGATTCAAAGTCAAGAGACTCTAATAGTCCATCAGTATGGAGCTTCTTCATGCGTTTAACGCCGATATGACCAAGGCGGCAGTGCCACAAGTACGTGGGACTATCATTATCAACTTTGCATCTTTTGGTACTCACGCTATGAATATGTGTAACATCACGATCGAGATTCATCAAGAATAAACCATTCACCAGCGGAGCATGACCACAAAACATATCACTCATATAAATAGAACAACCATTATTCTCTGACTTAAATGAGTAGCCGTCTCGCATTAAGCAAGACCCTGATACAATGTTCATGCTTAAAGCTGGTACTAAATAACAATTATTAAGGTTTAAAACTAATCCCGACGGTAGATGTAGAGGCAGCGTGCCGACGGCGATCACATCGACCTTTGAACCATTCCCGACGCGCATCGTCACCTCGTCCTTGGCCAGTCTCCGCTTATTCCGCAGTTCCTGCTTTGAGTTGCAAATGTGAGCAACAACACCGGTATCAAATACCCAGGAGCTACTACGAGCGCTGGTAAGGTACACATCAATAACATGTATATCAAATATACCTTTAACGTTGCCGGCCTTCTTGTCCGCTAAGTATTTGGGGCAGTTCCGCTTCGAGTGACCCTTTCCCTTGCAATAGAAGCACTCAGTCTCAGGCTTGGGTCCATTCTTTTTCTTCTTCCCGGCATCTGGCTTACCGGGCGCGGCAACAACTTTGCCGTCTTTCTTGAAGTTCTTCTTACCCCTGCCTTTCTTGAAACTAGTGGTCTTGTTGACCATCAACACTTGATGCTCCTTCTTGATTTCTACTTCTGCAGACTTGAGCATTGAGTACAACTCGGGAATGGTTTTCTCCATCCCTTGCATGTTGTAGTTAAGCACAAAGCCTTTGTAGCTTGGTGGGAGAGACTGGAGGATTCTGTCAATGATAGCATCATCCGGAAGTTCGACTCCAAGTGAAGTCAGACGACCGTGTAACCCAGACATTTTGAGTATGTGCTCACTGACAGAACTGTTCTCCTCCATCTTACAGCTGAAGAACTTGTCGGAGACTTCATATCTCTCGACACGGGCATGAGCTTGAAAAACTAGCTTCAGCTCTTGGAACATCTCATATGCCCCGTGTTGGTCAAAACGTCTTTGGAGCCCCGTTTCTAAACTGTATAACATGCCACACCTGACCAGAGAGTAGTCATCACTCCGCGCTTGCCAGACGTTTAGAATGTCCTGGGCTGCTGCGGGAGCGGGAGGGTCACCTAGCGGCGCATTAAGGACATAAGCCTTTTTACTTGCTTCAAGGATGAGCTTCAGGTTGCGAACCCAGTCCGCATAGTTGCTACCATCATCTTTCAGCTTGTTTTTCTCTAGGAATGCGTTGAAGTTGAGGTTGACGTTGGACATATACAATATTTATAAAGACAACTTTTAGACTAAGTTCATGACAATTAAGTTCATTTAATCAAATTAAGTATGAACTCCCACTTAAATCGACATCCCTCTAGTCATCTAAGTGATACATGATCCATGTTGACTAACCCGTGTCCGATCATCACGTGAGACGGACTAGTCACCATGGTGAGCAACTTCATGCTGATCGTATTCAACCATACGACTCATGTTCGACCTTTCGGTCTCTTGTATTCGAGGTCATGTCTGTACATGCTAAGCTCGTCGAGTCAACCTAGGTGTTTCGCGTGTGTAAATCTGGCTTACACCCGTTGTATGCGAACGTTAGAATCTATCACACCCGATCATCACGTGGTGCTTCGAGACAACGAACCTTCGCAACGGTGCACACTTAGGGGAATACGTTCTCGAAATTTTAAGAGGGATCATCTTATTATGCTACCGTCGTTTTAAGCAATAAGATGTAAAACATGATAAACATCACAATGCAATCATATAGTGACATGATATGGCCATTATCATCTTTGCTCTTTCGATCTCCATCTTCAGGCATCGCATGATCATCATTGTCACCGGCGTGACACCATGATCTCCATCATCATGATCTCCATCATCGTGTCTCCGTGAAGTCGTCACGCCAACTACTACTATCACTACTACTATGGCTAACCGTTAGCAATGAAGTGAAATAGTAAGCACATGGCGTTGCATCTCATACAATAAATTAAGACAACTCCTATGGCTCCTGCCGGTTGTCATACTCATCGACATGCAAGTCGTGAAACCTATTACAATAACATGATCATCTCATACATCATACATGCATCATCACAACTTTGGCCATATCACATCACATGTCAAACCCTGCAAAAACAAGTTAGACGTCCTCTAATTGTTGTTGCAAGTTTTACGTGGCTGATTTGGGTTTCTAGCAAGAACGCCTTCTTACCTACGTGACAGCCACAACGATGATATGCCAAAGCTATTTACCCTTCATAAGGACCCTTTTCATCAAATCCAATCCGACTAGAGTAGGAGAGACAGACACCCGCTAGCCACCTTTATGCACGATGTGCATGTCTGTCGGTGGAACCAGTCTCACGTAAGCGTACATGTAAGGTCGGTCCGGGCCGCTTCATCCCACAATACCGCCGGAAAAGAATAAGACTAGTAACGGCAAGCAAATTGATAAACCATCGCCCACAACTTTTGTGTTCTACTCGTGCATAGAATCTACGCATAGAAAACCTGGCTCGGATGCGACTATTGGGTAACGTAGCATAAATTCAAATTTTTTCCTACGCATGTTCAGATCTTCCTATGGAGAGACCAGCAACGAGAGAGGGGTAAGAGCATCTTCGTACCTTTGAAGATCGCTAAGCGGAAGCGTTGCTAGAACGCGGTTGATGGAGTCGTACTCGCGGCGATTCCGATCTAGTGCCGAACAACGGCACCTCCGCGTTCAACACACGTGCAGCCCGGTGACGTCTCCCGCACCTTGATCCAGCAAGGAGGAGGGAGAGGTTGGGGAAGAAGACCAGCAACACGACGGCGTGGTGTTGGTGGAGAGACGAGGTCTCCCGGCAGGGCTTCGCCAAGCGCCGGCAGAGAGGAGGAGGAAGAAGTGCAGGGCTGCGCCGAGGGAGAGGGAAAACCGTGTCCTCCAAAGGCCAAAAGTGCCCACTATATATAGGGGAAGGGGAGAGGGGGTGCCACCCCTAGGGTTCCCACCCTAGGGGGTGCGGCAGCCCTCCCAGATGGGGGGAGTGGCGGCCAGGGCAAGGAGGAGGGATGGCGCACCCCTCTGGTGGGCCTAAGGCCCACCTTAGTTAGGGTTCCCCCCTTCCCCTTTTTTTCTGGTGCACATGGGCTGGGTGGGGGGCGCACCAGCCCACTTAGGGGCTGGTTCCCTTCCCCACTTAGCCCATCTAGCCTCCCGGGGTCGTCACCCCCCTTCGGTGGTCCCCCGGGACCACCGGACCACCTCCGGTGGTCCCGGTGGTCCCGGTACGTTACCGGTGATGCCCGAAACACTTCCGGTGTCCGAAACCATCCGTCCTATATATCAATCTTTACCTCCGGACCATTCCGGAGCTCCTCGTGACGTCCGGGATCTCATCCGGGACTCCGAACAACCTTCAGTAATCTCGTATAACAATTCCCTATAACCCTAGCGTCATCGAACCTTAAGTGTGTAGACCCTACGGGTTCGGGAGACAGGCAGACATGACCGAGACACCTCTTTGGCCAATAACCATCAGCGGGGTCTGGATACCCATGGTGGCTCCCACTAGCTCCACGATGATCTCATCGGATGAACCACGATGTCAAGGATTCAATCAATCCCGTATACGATTCCCTTTGTCTGTCGGTATAGAACTTGCCCGAGATTCGATCGTCGGTATACCTATACCTTGTTCAATCTCGTTACCGGTAAGTCTCTTTACTCGTTCCGTAGCACGTCATCGTGTGACTAACTACTTAGTCACATTGAGCTCATGATGATGTTCTACCGAGTGGGCCCAGAGATACCTCTCCGTCACACGGAGTGACAAATCCCGATCTCAATTCGTGCCAACCCAACAGACACTTTCGGAGGTACCCGTAGTGCACCTTTATAGTTACCCAGTTACGTTGTGACGTTTGATACACCCAAAGCACTCCTACGGTATCCGGGAGTTGCACAATCTCACGGTCGAAGGAAAAGATACTTGACATTAGAAAAGCATTAGCATACGAACAATACGATCTAGTGCTAGGCTTAGGATTGGGTCTTGTCCACCACATCATTCTCCCAATGATGCGGTCCCGTTATCAATGACATCCAATGTCCATGATCAGGAAACCATGATCATCTATTGACTAACGAGCTAGCCAACTAGAGGCTTGCTAGGGACACATTGTGATCTATTCATTCACACATGTATTACTGTTTCCTGTTAATACAATTATAGCATGAATGATAGACGATTATCATGAACAAGGAAATATGATAATAACCATTTTATTATTGCCTCTAGGGCATATTTCCAACACTATTTGTATGCCAAATTTATGTGGATGATATTATCTTTGGTTCTACTAACCCACATTTTAGTGAAAAGTTTGGAAAGTTGATGTGAGAGAAATATGAGATGTCTATGATGTGTGAGCTGAAATTCTTCCTTGGATTACAAATCAAACAATCGAGAGAAGGTACGTTTATTTCTCAAACCAAGTACACTAAGGACTTAATCCAGAAGTTCAACATGCAAGAATTCAAAGGTATGAGTACCCCCATGCCTACTAGTGGACATGTTGACCTCACTAAGGAGGACAAACCAGTTGATCAAAAGGTTTATCGATCAATGATTGGTTCATTTCTATATTTATGTGCCTCCCGTCCTGATATCTTGTTGAGTGTTTGCATGTGTGCCCGATATCAAGCAGCATCTAAAGAGTGACATCTATTGGGTGTGAAAAGAATGGTGAGATACCTCATACATACACCAAACTTTGGCATATGGTATCCCAAGGGATCTTTTTTTGATGATTTTTGGTCATCGGTTACTAGTAACCAGTGATCAGAAATCACGATTTCTCGCCTCCATTCCTAGGAATGGTGACGAAAAATCATCCAAGGTATCTTATTTTAATCTTGTTAGCTATTCCGACTTGGACTATGCAAGAGACAAGGTTGATAGAAAATCCACCTCGGGTACATGTCAATTTCTTGGGAGATCTCTTGTGTCTTGGTCATCCAAGAATCAAAACTCAGTATCTTTATCTACTGCCGTAGCAAAATACATTGTCGCTGGATCATGGTGTGCACAATTACTATGGATGACTCAAACTCTTAAGGATTATGGCATTCATGTTAGGAAAGTTCCATTGTTATGTGGCAATGAAAGTGCTATTAAAATTGCGTATAATCCTGTGCAATACTCTCGAACAAAACATATCCAAGTGCGACATCATTTAATTCGTGACCATGTTGGTAAAGGAGATATAGATCTCAAGCATGTTCGTACTGACAAACAATTAGATGATATCTTTACCAAACCACTTGATGAGAAAGTGTTTTGTCATTTGAGGAGTGAGTTGAACATCATTGATGCTTCAAACTTGAGCTAGACTCACTCGGATGCATGCAAGGGCATGAGCTTGATTGCCTATTCCATGATGCTATTGATATAATTATCTTATATCTTGGAAAAATATGCTCCCTTGTATTGCATCTAATCTTTTGTAGGTACTTGGAAGAACTACATTCCACAAGACTACTATCAACTCTCATCAAAATCAATCTTGACATGGCCAAGTATCAACAACCCCTTCTTCGGAGATGGAGGAAGAAGACAACAAAATCATATCCTTGACTATCATTTGATGAATTCATTCACTCTTGTCATTTGGATATATTATGGTCTTCCTTGCATGACTAACCAATGTGGGTGAAAACTGAACCAAAATGACATAGATAGCTCCCAACTCAAGCTAATATTCATCAACATTGAGCATCCACAACAAGTTCACCTACATGCCACGTTATCAACATCATTCGAAGGTATGTACTCATATCCTTGATAAAGCTTTACACCAATTCATGAGGTAAAGCAACTCAAGTGATATGAATACATTGAAATGCTTAATAAAAAATGGTAACCCCATTTTGCGCTTAACAATGAGTATGACCTATGATCAAGCATTCTTGCTTGACTCCTCAAGTCAAATACTCTAATATAGGTGACCTAGTCACCGCCCAACATCTAGATGGATATTCTTGTATGGTTCATGATTTTAATGTTTGATTTCTTGTAACCATTCAACATTCTTCTATATATGTTTAAAATTTTCAAAAAAAAATCTTACTATGTTATCCTGTTCTGTCTCAACTGGAATATGTTACAATTGGTAACACTTCAATTAAAATTTTCACAATTGGAATCTATTCAAGGAGTTGATCTACAAAGCAACTCGGTTTCACCCCATGCAGCCGGCCCGAATCTCGGGGACTACACCCAGTGGGTGCGCTCGCATGCACCCACCACCCAGCAAATGAACGGAAAACTTTAGGCGAAAAAGCTAACCTGGAGTGCCTTCTCTAGGGTCTTGAGGTTGGCCACCGCCGACTGAGCAAAGCTGACCACGTTCTTCTTGTAGCGGGCCATCACCCATGTCGCCGGAGTCATCGACACTGCATGCCCGGGGGCCAGGGGGGCCGACGCGGCCTCGGGAGGGGCGCTATGCAGCTGCTCCCACGCGGTTGTCACCGACGACAGCGAGCGAGTCCGACTGCCGCTGCTACCACCCGCAGCCGGCACAGCCGGAGTCGCATATGCTGCCGACACCACGATGGCTCGTCTGTTGTCGCCAGGGGCTTCAGCCTCGACACCTGTCCGCTGCTCTGGGTTGGATGCAGGGCGGGCCACCTCTTGGGTAGCCGACACGCGAGCCGACGGGGCCATCACCTCTGGAGGCAGCTCCGGATGCGCATCCGCGGGCGGGGCGAGCTCCCCGCGTAAGGAGCCTCGGGCGGCGGCGGAGTCATGGCGTCCCTCGTCGCCTCAGTCTAGGGGTCGTCGACACAGTTGGGCGTAGTCGGCGCGGCCTTCACCTTCGTGCGCTGGTCCCGCTCGAGCCGCATTGTTGTCGTGTGCTCCACGGTGAGCGACGCGACCTGCTCGGTTTCGAGGGCTGACGCCTCAACATCCGCCAGCTTGATGGCATCCCTGCAAGACAGAAAGGGGCACGAGCTCAACGCCATGCGGCGACCAAGGGAAAAAAGAGGGAGGCATGAGCCTCGGAGAAAAACCCTACCATTCGCTGAGAGGAATCTTGCACGGCTCGCGCTTGAGCCTCCTCTGCACCGGTGAAGGGGTGCCGGCTGGCACAACCGCCGACCGCGTCTTCTTAAGGATCGGGCCATTGGCCGGCCGCGTCTCGCGACGGTGCTTCTCTGCCGTCAGACGCCGGGCCGGCTGGGTAACAGTCGGTCGGCCCCTAATCGGACGCTCGGCGCTCCCTCCCCGGCGGCGGTTCCGGATCGTAGGCGGCGGCACGTTGAGCAACCGCAGCTTGTCATCGTCGTCCGTCGAGTCTGTGACGGACCCCTCGGGGGGTGGCGTGACGACTCTCCCTCATCGGCGGGGGCGCTGGTCGGCTCGTCCGTTTCGTCGCCCCCGTCCCCTTCTTCACCCTCATCCTTCGGCACGCCTGAGCCTTCAGGAGCGTCGGGGTCGCCGTCGTCCAACTCATAGTCATCAGCGAGGAAATGCATCGGGTGTGGGCCATCTGGGGTGTTCTGCTGACTAAACATCTGGAGAGGCACCGCGACCGCACGTCAGGTGCTAAGAATAGAGAGGAAAGACAACAAAGGGAAACATTGCCAGCCGACCAAACTCTTACCAGGGGTGGTCGGTTGCCGCGATGGAACGGCTCCATGCCGAAGCTCCACTCCTCCTCGTCGACCTGGAAGTTGGTGATGCGGTTCACCCGGGTGGCCACCTTGTGCAACGGCATTTCCATAGTTGACAGCCGACACAGGTCCTTGGGGCCGCCCATGTCGCATATCCGGTGCGGCCTCGCCTGCAACGGCTGCATGCGTAGAGAGATTGATGACGAGTTGATGGATATACTTCTCGCCCCTCGTTGGTTACCCCAAGTGGAAGGTGGAGATATAGTCGGTAGCAGATTACCCTTACACGGGGACTGTAAGGTTTATCGAACCAGGAGGACTTCGAGGATCAACAAGTAGGTGTCCGCTGCTCTGGCGCTAGCAGAAGACGTGGACCTGCACACACAACAAATAACCTTGCTCCCAACGAGTTCAGAGAGGTTGTCAATCTCTCCGCCCTTGTAGTTTGCAAAGGATCAAAACACAAGCGGGAATAGTGATAGTGATTGCAACAGAAAAGTAAATAAAAGCAATAAATGGTGGAGGTGTAAACAGTGGTGGAAATATGGACCTAAGTCACATGATGTTCACTAGTGATGCCTCTCTCCAAAAAGACAATAAAAAACTATGTTGGATAAACAAATTACAGATGGGCAATGGACAGAATTATAAACGCACCGCGATGCTAATCATGCTACAAGAAAGTTAGAGGCTCAAAAGTAATGGGCAGTACGCCAAGACAAGTAGACCGTTTATCCATCAGCATCTACTTACTAATAATCCACCTTGAGATATCTATCCAGAACATCTCGCTCGTATTAAGTTGCGAGCCCCACCCAAAGTGTATACTCAAAGCAACGGACAACTGCACTAACGAACTTTGCGTAAGGTAAACAATCCTTGCAACCGTGGTCACAAGCACCGTTGTTTTCTCCCTGGTGGCAACAACACATCCCCTAGTCTCATGTTTCTGTCACTCAAGCTAGACATGAGGGGGCATGAACCCACAATCATGCATAACGCTCCCTCTTGGAGTTACAATCTACTACTCGGCCAAAGCAATATAAAGCAACAGAGAACATGCATGAATTACTCAAGAACATAATATAAAAGGAGAACCAAATATATAACTCATCACCATGTGAACATAATCTCATAATCCATTGGATCCCAGCAAACCAAGCATAGCAATAGCACGAAAATTACATAGATGCCTTGATCATGTAGGGCAGCTCACAAGGGTTAAACATTGAAGCACAAGATTGGAGAGAAGACATCACATAGCTACTGGTCATGGGCTCATGGTCCAAGGAGGACTACTCACGACACGTCCGGGAAGCGTCCATGATGGTGGAGAAGCTCTCGGAGGTCAATCCTCCCTCCGGCGGGGTGCCGAGAAGAGGTCTTATGACGCTCCCGATCTCGAAAGCGCTGCGCCGGCGGAACGATGGAGAAATTCGCGATTCTGAATCTGTTATAGGGTTTTCTCGTCAGAGAGGTAAATATAGGCCGAAGGAGGGCACCACAGGGCGTGAGACCCACCCAGGCGAGCTGGTGGCGTGGCCCGGGGGTGTGCCACGTAGGGAGCTGCCTGGGCAGGCCCTGGCTCCCCTCTGGCCCACCTTGATGCCTAGTGAAGCTTCCGTCATGCTAATTTTTATATATTTTTCTCGGGATTTTTGTGGTTGTGTAAATTGGGGTAAAAGTCCCTGCAAAAAATACATCAGCACACAGAAACTGGCACTGGGTGCACTGAGTGAGTAGGTTAGTACAAATATGTGGAAAATGTATGAAAGTGTAGCAAAACATATAAGAATGTCACCCAAAAGAGCGTGGAACAAAAAGAAATTATAGATACATTTGAGACGTATCAACATCCCCAAGCTTAATTCCTGCTCGTCCTCGAGTAGGTAAATGATAACAGAAATAATTTATGTGGTGACATGCTAACACACATATAAGAACTTGAAAGTAAAACAAGTAAGATATGCAATTCAAGTAAAGACAATAACAAGCAAGAGTCTATATCTAGTATTGAAAATAGCAAAGTAAGAACATAAAGGTGCAAGAGCTCTCGCTGTTCGTGACTCGAATGTCTCCAAATGGTGTTTGCGTGCAAGAAGTAGGAGATGGGTTTAGAGCATAAAAATATTATATAGTTTAATTGAGAACTCAGTCTACTAAAACTTTACACTTGGTCTCCTTTGGAATCTTATTTTGACTCATCCCGAGACCACTAGTGAGGCACAAGTCAAAATAATCCTCTCCCTTTCGACTTTGAGCACTCATGCGATGGATGAGCGCAAGCAAGATATGTTGGAACCTATCATGGCAAAGAGAATAGTGATGGGGAAGGAAGACAAAAAAGATGTGAAAGGCTCACATCAATGAGGACAACCATAGGCGAGAGAAAGCCAAATGATAGATATGATGTGAGGAGTAGGGATTGCCATGCAACGGATGCACATATGAGCTAAGGTAAGCTCTCCAATGGAACTAGCGGGGGTGCATCCAACTTGCTTGCTCATGACGGCCTAGAGCTCATTTGAGGAGGCTCGTCATTGGAATATACAAGTCAAGTTCTATAGTGTAAGAGTCCCCACATAGTTATGCATGAATGATAATCTCTATGGAGTACAAATATAACAATGGAGTACGAGTGTGGATCTTTCAAAAGGAATAGTAGTGTTGCCCCTTCTCTAATTTTCTTTCCTTTTTTTTTCTTTCTCTTTTTTTATTTATTTATTGTGGCCTCTTTGGCTCTTCCTATTTATCTCTCATTTGTCCTCTTTGGGATCTTTTCATGTGTCCTCTTTTGGGATCTTTTAATTTGTCCTCTCTGGGATCTTTTCCTCACTTAAGGGCAACACTCTATGTTTTACAAGAATAAAAAGAATATATTCACACTTTATAAGTAGTACTCAACATAAAGACAAATGAAAACTATCATGATGTATGCAAATGTATGCCTCTGCGAGTGTAGCAGCATATGCAATGAAACTAGCGCGTCATGTAGCAATAATAAGAGCAAGGCCCAACTAGCATGCGGCTCCTCGATCAAGCAAAATGACATGAAGATCAAGTCATGAGATGGTGGATGTTGCATGTCAATGTATCTCGGAAAGGCTATGCAAATGCCTTAATAGATAGGTATGATGGCTGTTTTGAGGAAGGATATAATGAGGCTTATGATGACAGAGCGTATCATGCCAAGGGTTTGGATGCACCGACCAAGTTTGCACCAACTCTCAAGATGAGAAAGAGCAATGCACGGTCTGAAGAGGCTAGTAAAATACGGATGGTAGAAGTGGCAACAATCGAATACTCGCGTTAGTCCGAAGAATTCATGCACTTATTATTGGTATCTCTCTATCTAGTTAGGAGATTCACAAAGAGACAAGTACCCCGAGGAGGAGTGTTTGGGGGTTTGGTTATCCTTGCGCATCCTCGGCCCATGATAACGTGAGGGTACTCTATATATTCCAACCCCTTCAGAGGTTAGCGATCCATCTAGTAGCTAGAGTTCTCAACTAATTTTTTTAGTTTTTGAAAAAAAACACGGATTTCCCAAAATACGACACCTATGACTAATAGTCTCAAGCTCTTGGCACCAATAGTCCAAACATTACTCAAATCAATACCTCAAAACTATTGCAAGTTACTACTATACTTAAATAGCAACCTCAGTTACCTACTCATGCAAGACACACAACCCAGTGCAACAAGCCAACTCTTTAAACAAGATAAGCATGATAAATCAAGAGAGTTCCAAAAGCAACCTAAATAAAAGCTCTTAAAAATATAAAGCATGAAAACTAAGAGGTAAGCATGACAGCAGCTATGAAAAGATAAAGAACACCCAAAAAGATAAGCATGGAAACCTATGTTGTGTTCTAGGGTAGAGTGGAGCGTGTTTGTCTCCCAAACAAAGAAGGCTAGGTTCCAACTTGTTATGACCAGCAAGCAAAACTAAAACAAACTAAAAGGTAAAGAGCGGGACGCTCCAAGCATAGCCCATAACATATAAAGTGATAAAAACATAGCATGGAGAAGGACGAACTAATGCTTGTTGATGGAGAAGGGGATGCACGGGGGCATCTCCAAGCTTACACGCTTGAGTCTCCTTGAATATTTCTTGGGGTGCATGGGGGCATCCCCAAGCTAGAGCGCTTGACACTCCTGGATCTTCTTTCATCATCTTCCATCGCATACTTGAAAACTCCCTTCATACGAAACTCATCATAAGCTGATTACAGTGGTTAGTGCCCATAATAAAATAATTTATTCTCTACTGGAAATAAAGATTTTCATGAATAGCTACTGTTTCTCCAAATTACCAAAAGGTTTTTGCAAAGAAAAAGCAAGCTTAAGGTTTGCAAATAAATGAAAACGAAAAACGTGGCAGAATCTATGAAAAACAGACCGGCAGGTAGTAAATAATTGTTTCGGGGCACTTCAACTCAAATCAAAAAACTCAGAATAGACGCCAAAAATACAATTATATAGATCATACTGTCAAAAAAATTCAGATCAAAAAGATGATCTGGTGTTTTTTGGCGAATTTTTCCGTCAAGCATACAAAATATGTTTCTGGAGAGCATGTCACAATTTTTGAACTTTCTTGCAATCGGAGGCTAAAACTTGGCGCAAAGCTTGAAAATAAAGATACAATGATGTTTCTATAGTAGTAACAAGCATCAAGACCACTAAAACTGAAAGTAAAAAACAAATTGGGTTACCTCCCAACAAGTGCTTTCTTTTATGCCTTTGAGCTAGGCATGTTGCAAAAAGATCAAGTTGTATCAATTGAACCATCACATAGATCATCAAATAGCTCTTCAATAGTACAACTAATCTTAAGAGGACTCTCAAAGAGAGGCCTTCGTGGCAACACTTCTAGGAACAAAAGCAAAGGTAGTAAGACCAATTGGAATTTCATTTCTAATTTTATTTAAGAGAGGTATCTCTTCCAAGGTCTTCACGGTTTCAACACCCTTAGCAATAGGTATACTCGTTTTGGGTTGAGGAACCTTGGGTACGTGAACGAACTTAGGTCCCTTCCTTGCGGGGGTTTCTACCTTTTTAGTCTTGATGGAGGATAGAGTAGTTCCTAAAGTTTCAATAATATCCTCGAGCTTATCAATCCTAGAAGGATCCACATCATGGGATTTAAGGGTCTCCAAAGTTTTCTAAATTTTGTGCATGGAGCTATCAAGTCTATTTAAGTTCCCTTGAATCCTACGATCTACTTCATTTATTTTACTCATGCTTGGTATCTCTAGCTCTATCTTCTCAAGTTTACTCATAATGTGAGCTAAAGTGACATCATCCTTTATGTCAACAATAGGTGGGATATCGACAAGATTTTCATAACGTTAAGAGCCTCCCAAACGGGAGCTTCCAAGAAATTCCCACCTATTGATGTATCTAGAACAAACCTATGCCAAGAAGTAATACCAACATAAAAATTTCTAAGAAAAATAGTGGTGGATTGCTTCTTGGTGGCTCTATCTTGAGAATATTTAATTCTATACCAAGCATCTTTCAAACTTTCTCCAACCCTTTGTTTGAAGGTAAGAATATTTCCTTTGGTGCAACACCAAAGGCAAAGGACTTAGACATACTGACTAAACAAAGCAACTGATTTTTCGGTGGTTTTTGGTATGAGACTCTAAAGCAAAAACTAGAAAGCAAACTAACAAGACTAAAAAGCAAAGGTAAAAGATAGCGTGCAACTCCCCTATCTTGAAGCTGGATTCCCCGGCAACGGCGCGAGAAATATGCTTGATGATGAGTTGATGGATATATTTCTCGCCCCTTGTTGGTTACCCCAAGTGGAAGGTGGAGATGTACTGAGCAGCAGATTTCCCTTACACAGGGACTGTAAGGTTTATCGAACCAGGAGGACTCCGAGGATCAACAAGTAGGTGCCCGCTGCTCCCAACGAGTTCAGAGAGGTTATCAATATCTCCGACCTTGTAGTTTTCAAAGGGTCAAAACACAAGCGAGAATAGTGATAGTGATTGCAACAGAAAAGTAAATAAAAGCAATAAATTGTGGAGGTGTAAACAATGGTGGAAATATGGACCTGAGTCACATGATGTTCACTAGTGATGTCTCTCTCCCAAAAGACGATAAACAACTATGTTGGGTAAACAAATTACAGTTGGGCAATTGACAGAATTATAAAGGCACCGCAATGCTAATCATGCTACAAGAAAGTTAGAGGCTCAAAAGTAATGTGCAGTACGCCAAGACAAGTAGACCGTTTATCCATCAACATCTACTTACTAATCATCCACTTTGAGATATCTATCCACAACACCTCGCTGGTATTAAGTTCCGAGCCCCACCCAAAGTGTAAACTCAAAGCAACGGACATCTGCATTAACGAACTTTGTGTAAGGTAAACAATCCTTGCAACCGTGGTCACAAGCACCGTTGTTTTCTCCCTGGTGGCAACAGCACATCCCCTAGTCTCATGTTTCTATCATTCAAGCTAGACATCGGGGGCATGAACCCACAATCATGCATAACGCTCCCTCTTGGAGTTACAATCTACTACTCGGCCAAGGCAATAAAAAGCAACGGAGAACATGCATGAATTACTCAAGAACATAATATAAAAGGAGAACCAAATATATAACTCATCACAATCTGAACATAATCTCATAATCCATCGGATCCCAGCAAACCAAGCATAGCAATAGCACGAAAATTACATAGATGTCTTGATCATGTAGGGCAGCTCACAAGGGCTAAACATTGAAGCACGAGACTTGAGAGAAGACATCACATAGCTACTGGTCATGATCTCATGGTCCAAGGAGGACTACTCACAGCACGTCCGGGAAGCGTCCATGGTGGTGGAGAAACTCCCGGAGGTCAATCCTCCCTCCGGAAGGGTGCCGGGAAGAGGTCTTCGGACGCTCCCGATCTCGGAAGCGCTGCGGCGGTGGAACGATGGAGAAATTCACGATTCTGGATCTGTTATAGGGTTTTGCCGTTGGAGAGGTAAATATAGGCCGAAGGAGGCACCAGAGGGCGCGGGACCCACCCAGGCGACCTGGTGGCGTGGCCGGTGGGTGGGTCGTGCAGGGAGGCCGCCTGTGCAGAACATGGCTCCCCTCTGTCCCACCTTGATGCCTCGTGAAGCTTCAGTCACACTGATTTTTATATATTTTTCTCGGGATTTTTGGGTCTCTGTAAATTGGGGTAAAAGTCCCTACAAAAAAGGTATGAAAGTGTAGCAAAACATGTAACAATGTCACCCAAAAGAGCATGGAACAAACATAAATTATAGATACGTTTGGGATGTATCAGAGATAAAGGTCGCAATCAAGTCTTCGGCCATCAGCCCCATCGAAGACTGGAGCAGCCTAGTCGGCCGACCAAGGGCGCCATGTCTGGGGTAAACAGGTTGACGGACCAGTTCGTCACATCCGGCAGCGCATCGGTGAAGGCAGGGAGGCTGACCCAGTCGCGCCCATCTCCGATATTGCGGACGTAGAAAAAGGTCCGCTACCACTTCTTGAAGGACTCCTTGAACTTCATCCAAGGCATCGGCAGACCATTCCACCTGTAAATCACCGTGCCTCCACAGGAGTAATCCACTACCCTGTGCTTCTGGTTGCGGAAGTAGAATAAATGGGGGAAGAAGGACGGAAAAGGGCGGATGCCCAAGTACGCTCGCACATCGTGACGAAGAACGTAATGTATAGGACGGCATTCACCCCTAAATGATGCATCTCGAAGCCAAAGCTCTGAAGGAAGTGTCACAGGAAGGAGCTCGTCGGCAGCCCGAAGCCGACGAGGAAATGGCTGGCGAAGACGGTGCGCTCGCCGTCGCGGGGTTCCGACACGAGCTCGTCACCGGGCGTGCGGGCCTCGACCACCTCCTCGGACGGGAGCCTCCGCTTTCGATGGACGTACTCGATGTGCCCGTCGTTGATCATGTATCCCTCCCACGAGTCGACGGGGACCTTCGGCATCTCGGCGGTTGCCGGCGGCGAGCCGGACGAGAGGATACGTGAGAGACGGACCCCAAGTGGATCTACCGCGAGGGGAGGCGCTGCGGGCGCGAGGAGGAAGGGAGGAGGCGGAGGGGCGCTACGGGCGCCTGGAGGAAGGAGGCGGAGAGCACAAGGCGAAGAGATGTGGAAAGGTGAGGCAATGGCGGCCTCGGCCTCCCTCCCCCTTTTTAAAGCCCCGGAAGGCGGAGGGGTGTGCGGGATCCGTTACGCCCACGACCTCCACTCCCCACGATCTTCGCACATTAAAAGCGTGTGGGGAACGCCAACCGATGGAGCGTGGCCACAGAAGATCCGCGCATGGGTTGTGGTGGGCCAGACTGGCCCGGTAGCATCGTCCCATCGTGCAGAAAGTGGAGGCCCGTCGCAGGTCGCTGGCCGACACGTGGCGCCTTCCAGACAGCGCTCGCACCGAGGCGACACGGAGAACACGAGGCGTCGCGGCCGCCTGCCGAAGTGCGGCCGCCTGCGACTAGGGTCGGCTGCTGCTCGACCGTCTACCCTTCCCGCGGGCACCGAGCCTTGCCACCTGACGGCTATGGCCGACTGGCCCGCATCGACAAGTCCCTCACATGCAGGGGGGGACCGTTGCCCCCTCACCCGGAGGCCTCCGGACCCCAACGGATTCGGGGGCTACTGACGGAGATACTGCCCTCGGGTAGAGTGGAGATTGGCCGTCTCCAAGACATTTAGGGTCGTCTGGCCCCCCAGGCCGGATGGCGATAGCCGGACCCACTTCTGGCCCGCATACCTGGTCGGCTGGCGGTAGCCGGCCACCTCTTCGACACGTACCCGGCCGCCTGGCGGGGCTCGGCCGTCCGCGTGGACCCTCGCGAGCTGGACGACCGGCTCCCGTCCCATCCAGCCGTACCGTCGTACGCAGAGAAGACAAGATGAATGATTAGAGGCTATCACGGCAGCAGTATGTGCTGACATGTACGGCCGTGCTGCGGCGTGATGATGGGAGGGTTAGCGAGGCCACAGGGACCCTGACCCTGACTGGGCAAGGAGGTCATGTAGCCACATTCCCCTTTGTCGCCCTCGCCCTGATAGCTCGGCGCACTGGCCGCTGCTGCACACGACCGACGGGTCCCGCGACAATACCCAACGACCGGTGGGCCCCGCAGCCGGCCCCCACCTCACAATCCAAGTGTCACCGCTATAACTCTTGGCTGCACTATAAAGCCACGCCCCTGCCCACTGAGAGAGGCAGGCTGAGACAGAAAACATTCCCACAATCACACGTAGAACATGACGTGAGGCAGTGAGACCGGCAGCCAGCGCTCCGCCTCCCTCCTCACGAACAACTCAAGTAGCAACCTTTGTATTGTGATTACACTATATTCACACAGGCAGGACTGGGGGTTTTACCTCATCGGAGGGCCCTGAACCTGGGTAAACCGGCGTCATGTGTGTTGTGCCTACACCCGTTCCGAGACACCATCGGCCCCAATCCACGAGTTAAGCCACCCCATGGCATCTGCTTCGGAAATACCGAGACAACTAGCCATTTCTTCACTAGTGGTCATGGTACATCCATTGTCGGCTCATCTTCATTACACAACATCGAAGTGACCAAATTAATACAAGTTCATCACATTAAAACCAAAGTAGAGTAGTGACCAAGTGTTATTACTGCAAAAATATATACATAAAGTTCATACATACTTCTCATAAAAACAACATACAACTATCTAATGCATTTAAATGCAACAACAAATGCGATCAAATCACAACTAAGGTAATAATTAATCCAACATCATAATGATACCAAACCTCTTTATTAATGGCATATTTCATAATCTTTCTAATCTTCAAGCGCATTGCATCCATCTTGATCTTGTGATCATCGACGACATCGGCAACATACAACTCCAATTTCATCTTCTATTCTTCAATTATTTTCAATTTTTCTTTCATATATTCATTTTTAACTAAATTTAACTTCTCTCCAAGAGGGTAATTTGCAATTTCCGGTTCACATACCTCCTAGATAAAACTGTCTATGTCAATTCGATGGGCATAATTTGTCATAAACACGAAATGAAACAAATAGTTATAAAAAAAATACCACATCACAATCATAAACCGAACAAGGGTTGACGGAGACGAATAGCAAAACCATGGCACTATATATAACAAACAATTGTACAAGTAATAAAATTATACAAGTAACTATCTAAATCATACAAATAAGATTTTTTTTATAAAAAGGATAAGAACAAGAGGCTCACCAAGGTGGTGTCGGCAACAGGACGGCGCGAGTGGTCGACGACAGTGAGGACGGGGACGTGAAGGCACTAAGTAAACCACACCTATACATATGCAAACTAAGAAGTTAATTTGATCTCAAATTGCATATAAATCAAATAAAACTCCCACATAATTACTCCCAAACTAAAACCCACAAATCAATATACTTATAAAGCATGAAACGAGCTAAACTAGCAATGAGAGATGAAAGGATGAAGTTGCTAACATTTCAGAACCCTTGGATAGATGGGGTGCCACCAATCTTGACAAATCTTGGCAAAAATAAAGGACCAACTTAAGCTTGGGGAAGGAAACTGAGAGGAGAGAAAGCTTAGACTCGGGTTGGACGAAGCAGCTTTATATAGGGAAGACTTTAGTCCCGGTTGGATATACCAACCGGGACTAAAGGTCTATTTTTAGTCTCGGTTGGGATGCCAACCGGGACTCCGGGGGATCACAGGGCCCCCAGCCTGCCGCAACCCCCCTTTAGTCCCCGGTGGTATCACCAATCGGGACTAGAGGTCCCATTTGAACCGGGACAAATTAATCCTGGTCGTGCCCCCATCCGCTCTTAGCTGCTGGAACCGGGACTACCCGTGTGATTGCCTGGCTTATTAGGGATGATAGACTACTCATATCAATAAGGAATTCCTTCTTTTCCGGGAGCCCATTCGAACAGAACTCCCAGGTTAAGCGTGCTTGGCTTGGAGTAGTTTTAGGATGGGTGACCGACCGGAAAGTTGATCCCGGGTGGGCATGACTGAGGACCAAGTGCGCAGAAAAGACTAGTATTGATATGTGGGGCCAGTCTAGATCCCGCCAGGAGTAACGACCGTCGGCGGGTGTGTCCGGGGCGTTACAACCCGACCGAGACTAGAGTTCCGGCGAAAGGTTTATTTTCTACTAGTGCATGAAGAACCTAATAATCTTCATCCAATTCGTTGTTATTTCGATGTTGATGATATCTTGTGCACGGTTAGTATTCATCATTGGGGCAAATGTTACTTCTTTTCTATTGCTTTCTCACTTTTTTATTCTTTTTCTATAATTGATGAAATAACTTTGGTGATTGTTTTTCATATGCTATAATAAATTATGAACGATGGAACTCGTGGATGCGAACTTGATGGACTTACATGCTATGTTCATAGCGGTGGAGCTCATGGAGCTTATGTTCCCTATTGCACCCGTTAACTTGCTTTTGGCTTCGAATTTGTTGGATATATGTGTATGCACTTGATGGAGATATCTATATATTGTTGGATATATATGTATGCACTTGATGGAGATATGCATATATTGTTGGATAACTACATATTGTTGGATATATATGTATGCACTTGATGGAGATATGCATATATTGTTGGATCGATATCTATATATCGTTGGATATGTATTTAACTTGATGGAGATACCTATGCATGCGTGTTTGATCTAGAGGGAAAAACTAAAAAAAGAGAACAGGGACACTTAACTATACCGAGAGCGGCTCTCGGCAAATAGACCGGAGCTCGGATGTCCTCACACTTGGCTGAGGTAGTTGTGCTAAGAGTGACTCTCGACAAAGAACTAACAAAACCATCGGGCATGAAGTCACTTTTGTTTGCCGAAAGGCACTGTTCGGCCCTCGACAAGATGTTTGCCGAGTGTTCGTGTTCTAGCTTTCGTTAAATTCCTGTTTGTCAGAGAGGTGTAGGCCCGGTGCACTTTGCCGAATACAATTCTCGGCAAAGTCTTTACCGAATGTTTTCCGCCCTTTGCTGAGTGTTCCCAGCATTCGGCATATGTTTCGATTCCAGTAGTGGTGTCATTCAACATGAATATCTCCTTTTGTACGTGCATATGCTCATATGAATCTCTTTGTAGAATTGAAATTGACGATGGCGTGGCATAAGATGACAATGGCAAGTGACAGAGACACAATATTGTGATGATCATGGTCGGTGCGTGTCTTGCATTTCCCGTCCATAGCTCTCATTGGCGCTCTAAATTTTCATTTACACAATGATCGATCATGGGTGTGTCATAGATTTGTTTTTCTTCTAGTATTCTCTAATTAACCAGGAAATTATCTTCGGATTATCTTGTACTAAATGAATAAAATAACAAGTTTCTATCGCTTCAAAAATGTATAACTAAACGGATAGAATAAAAAGTTTCTGAAAATCCTTAGGCGCCGAAGATTTTGAGGGAGTCATAACCAAGGGCAGCCACAACCATTTTTATCCCTTTCCGACTGGTTTTCTTCTGAGTCTGCCCAAGTAGGGGCAACCTCAAACCAAACAACAAAGCAGCACCCATATATCTTTCACATTGCCGTATCAGTATGCAACAACGAAGACTAAAACTGTGGAAACCACATAGGGGTAGTGCACATACCTTCCTTGAACAAATTAAAAGTGGTTCAAAGCTAGAAGCGATGTCTTATGGAGGACAACGGATCAAGCATGATCACCGAGTCGGTGCACCGGAGCGAGGCTCTCTTCAAACAAACTGAATCTTGAACTCGGAGTGATGCCATCAACTGACGTGTGTATCTCGTCAATTGAAAGAATGGTCTCTAGAGATTCAGAGCTAAGGTCATAGGTGTGAACCTTCTTCTGGAACTTGTCGCAAATCATGTGCTCGCTAGTAGCGATGATTATCTTCTTCCCTAACCTGCCACTGCCGTCAGTAGAACCAATGACTCTCACAACCTCGGGCCGGCGTAAATCTCTCGCCACGCGGCCAAACAAATGAATGTCATGATACAGTGACCAAGCACCACCAGGGCTACCATCTGGCAACTTCCATATCTCCAAAACATAGCCGCCATTACCATCATATCGAAGGTCTCGGACCATGCATAGTTGGTTGTCCATCTGCACTAGGTGCCCTTCTAATTTCGCGTCGCGGTAGGGGATGCTCTCTGGATCTGATGCCAACAAGGGCGCCGGAGATGCCCAAAACGGTGGCGGTCCGATGAAATCAAAGGTTTCGTCGGCGAGAGAAAACGATATCACGGCAGCTCTTGGCCTTTTGGACAAGGAGAGAGGGTGGACCGACCAGTGCAGGAACCCGTTTGCAAACACAGGCGGCAGATTGTGCGATCGTGCGTCACTCACAGCAGCGCCGGCGAACCTGCGCAATCCGAGGGGCACTCCTCCGCCGGCGGGCATCCTCCAGCTATCCGTAGGACAACCACCACCGACGACGTCGTCTCCATGTGTGTACACCACCAGATGGACTCAATGTCATCATGGTCACCTCGGATCAGCCTGACCACCTTGTACCTTCTTGTCCGGATCAGCCTGTACCTCGGATCAGCTCCGACGAGAAGAGCGCCGCCCAGGAGCGGCAGGCGGCCCGGAAGCGGAGGAGGGATTTGGCCGGGAGCCGCAGCAGCACCTCCATGATCATCTCGTCCGGGAGCCAACCTTGATCGTCGGATACAGCGGCCTTCTTCCTCCTCTCGCCGCGGGCAGCGGCAAACTTCCTCTCGCTGCTGCTCATCATGTACGTACGCCAAAGGCCCAAACTCGAATCGATCGATCTGGCAGTTGATGCAAACGGTCTAGGGTTTGCTTCGATTCGATTATACCGTACGTGCGAACAGGAGGAATCGCTTCCGGATCAATGGACCTTGAGTTTCGCGCGGCCCCTTCACCTGGAGCCGGAGGGCAAATTAAAGACTCGATTTTCTTCTCTGGCTAGGATGGACGAACAGAAAAAATTGGCAGACGATCGATGGTAGCAGCGAGACGAACGAGTGCTGCTGCTGCGACACCCCTCCTTCGTGTCAGACAGGAGTTCCTGGCGAGACCTCGTCACATTTTTTTTTAGATTATTTTTTTTAGGGAAAGCTAAGCTTTATTGATCATAGTCCACATGAGGTGGGATACAAATCGGATCATGGGAGTTTGCCAACCAAACGTGGCGGCCCGGTCCGAGAGAGCGAGAATACTTAGCTAAGTCATGTGCTTCGTCGTTAACACTTCGGCTTTCAAAAATAAAACTACAATGAAAAATAGATGCTCGACGTTTGATCTCTGTGATGATTGCCCCATAGCGGCCCTGGTCCGCCTTAGCAATATCGTCCACTACTTGTTTGGAGTCCGATGAGATGGTGAAGTGGTGTAGAAGAAGATCCTCCGCCGGGGCCAAAGCTTCTCTGCAAGCTAAAACTTCCAATGTAGCAGGATCGGTGACACCTGCGACCATCAATGAAGAGCTGCCGAGATAGTTTCCAAATTCATCCCTACAAACTGCAGTTGTCGATCCGCCCCTTGATCGTAGGACTCCTCCGTCCACATGGATTTTTGCATGACCTACTGGTGGCGCAGTGCATCTTTTCCGAATCGTAGCTACCCCGACATGCCTCTCTCCTTGAGCGGTGGCCCGAGCGATGGGATTCAGAAGCTCTAGCTCGGAAATGAATCTGGAAATGAATGCATTGGTCGCATGCGGACTCTGAAACAAACCCTCATGGATAGTTTCCTTCTTGCATACCACACGACCCATAATGTCACTGCCAACCGGATGAATTCCACATGTGATAATGAGTCCATCATCGTGAAAATCCATTGCTTTGGGTTTGGCTGTGTATTTGCTATAATTCGTTCCACCAGCTCGCCTTGATCAAGGGCCCAAACACACCTGGACATTGAGCACTCGATCAGTCAGTGCCTGCATGAATCTTGTGCTCCACAGAGCCCGCAGGTATTAGAAGTTCACATGTTGCGATGAGCTCTGACGTCTTCAGTGGGAAGTGAGACCTTTGACAGCCGCCACAAGAACATGTGTATCTTAGCCGGTATCTTTGTGTTCCACAGGGACTTCCAGGACTGTGCTTCATTGCTTGATGGACTTGGGTCCCCAGTCAGCCATGCCTCTCTACGCTCCCGAGTGGCTACGAGCATTCTATAAGCTGATCGAACAGTGAAGAGGTCGTTCCTCTCGAAGTTCCATGCCCAGTAGTCGTCGATATTTCGGGTGCACAATGGAATAGACAGAATCGCTGGGATGTCGATCGGAAGGAACACCTCCTCAATCTTTTGTCTGTTCCATGTGGCTGAAGTGGCGTCAATGAAATCAGATGCTCTGAATGGTGGGTTTTGCACCCTACTTCCGTATGGACGCATCATCTCATCCCTAGGGATCCAATTCTCTGTCCAAACATATGTAGCCGTGTCGTTACCAATGCGCCTGATTAAACCCTGTTTAAGCACTTCCATTCCCTCCATGATAGCCCTCCATATTTGGCTTGGATGGTTGCCTAATCTTGCTTGCATGAACGACGTTGTTGGGAAGTAAACACTTTTGAGTATGCTGGCACTTAGGGAGTTAGGTTGTTGTAAAATCCGCCATCCCTGCTTAGCTAGCATGGCCAAGTTGAATAGCTCGAAGTCCTTAAAGCCTAGCCCCCCCCCATTGATTTGGGATGTGTCATCTCCTGCCACGAGACCCAATTTGGCCTTCGACGCCCCTCTCTGCTACCCCACCAGAACTTCCTGATCAGCATGTTCAGGTGCTCACATAAACCTCTTGGTAGCTTAAAACAGGACATAGAGAAGACAGGAATTGCTTGTGCCGTCGCTTTGGCAAGAACCTCATTTCCTACTGTAGATAAGGTTTTTTCAATCCATCCTTGGATCTTACTCCACAATCTATCTTTCAAGAATTTGAAAGCTCCATTTTTTGAGGATCCCACATCAGATGGCATGCCGAGATACTTCTCATTAAGTGTTTCATTTGGTCTTGCAACACGTCCTTAATTTCAGTTCTAACTGTCTCGGGAACCCCTTTACTGAAGAAGATCGATGATTTACCATAGTTGATGCGCTGACCCGTGGCTTCACGGTATATATCCAGCACTTGGTTCACCTCATTTGCACCCATAGCATTGGCCTTGAAGAACAACAGGTTGTCATCTGCGAATAACAAGTGGTTAACTGCAGGTGCCAAGGCAGCTACACGTAGACCACTAAGATTGGATGACTCATTTTGGGATTTTAGGAGGCACGATAGGCCCTCTGCTGCTAACAAGAACAAGTATGGGGAAATTGGGTCTCCCTGGCGGATCCCCCGTGATGGGGTAAATTGCTGGAGCTTCTTGCCATTGAACAACACCGAAAACTTTACTGAAGTAACCATACCCATGACGATATCCACCCAACGTTCTCTGAAGCCTAACTTCAACATGATTCCTCTCAAATATGCCCATTCCACCCGATCGTAAGCCTTCATCATGTCTAGCTTCAAAGCACAGTGTTGATTCCTCTTTGCCCTGTTTCTCTTCATAAAATGGAGACATTCATAAGCCGCAATGATGTTGTCAGTAATCAACCTACCAGGAACAAATGCAGATTGCTCCGGAGAAATGATTTCTGGTAAGATCTCTTTCAGCCTATTGGAGATAACCTTTGAAGCAATTTTATAAAGTACATTGCAGAGGCTGATGGGGCGGAATTGAGACAGTTGGGTTGGATTTTTCACCTTTGGGATCAACACAAGGATAGTCTCGTTGATGCTTTCCGCTGATTCGTTACCTTCGACAATCCGCACAACTATCTTGGTAACCTCTCCCCCACATACCTCCCAGTGACGTTGGAAGAAGTGGGCCAGGAATCCGTCTGGTCCAGGCGCCTTAATGGGGAACATCTGGAAGAGAGCTATCTTCACCTCCTCTTATGAATAGGGTGCGTTGAGCAGTGTGTTCATGGTTGCGTCAACCTTGCATGGTACTGTGTCAAGCACTATTTCCATATTGTGTACCCCCTCGAACGTGTACAGATTGGAATAAAAACCATTTGTCAGGCTTTCCATCTCGGATGTATCTTCTGTCAAGCTACCGTCCTGCCGGCTTAGCGCATTGATCAGATTCTTCTTCTTCCTTCTGCTAGCTCTTAGGTGAAAGAAGTGGGTGTTTTATCACCATGGGCCAGCCATTCGACGCGCGCTCGCTGTCGCCAGAGCACCTCCTCGCAGTGGTAAAGTTCCACCAGGCGATCGACTATCTTGATCTCCGCATGCATTGGGCCCGTCCTGCTGGGTACTGACCGTAGGGTTTCAAGCTCCGTCTTTAGTGTTTTAATTTCCCCCCTAACATTGCCGAACTCTGTCCGGTCCCAGTTGGTCAGGTCGCTCGAAAGTGCATGTAGCTTTGCCTGAAGGCCTGAGACTGTGTCTGCTTCAGTTTCACGCCAGCCGGTACCTACTAAGTCCATCAGACCCGGATGCCGCTCCCACATCAGCTTATATTTGAAGGATCCTGGACTTCTTCTGATTGCATGCGAATCTGCTAGAGTTAACAGGAGCGCCACATGGTCCGATGTAGCTGTGATTTTGTGTCCTAGATTGCAAGCTCGGTATATCATGGACCATGTGGGAGAGGCCACACATCTATCCAATCGAACCCGGGTGAAAGTGCCTCCTGTGACTTTCTTCTCAAAGGTCTAATTATTCCCTTGAAAGCCAATATCATCAAGCCCACATGTGTCAAGGGTATCCCGGAATGCATCCATCTGGGCCTGGCTTCGGTTCCCTATTCCATCATGTTCATGGGCGTGTAAGACTTCATTGAAATCTCCAATAGCTGCCCATGGCAGATCACTTGCTCCCGTAATACCTCGCAGCATGTCCCAGGTCTGATATCTCTCTTGCACCTGTGCTTCTCCATAGACAAAGGTGAACCTAGCTTTAGAGCCAGCCAGAGCGTCGGCCACAACATCTATATGATACCTTGAATAACCAATAACTTCAACTTTTATTGAATCATTCCAGAAAATGCCTAATCCACCACTTCTACGAGTGCTACTCACAGCAAAGCTCTTATTAAAACCTAAGTTACCAGCTAAGCTCTCGACTCATGATCCTCCTATTTGTGTTTCAACAATACATAAAATAGAAGGGGAAAATTGCCTCGCCAGATTGCGAAGCTCTCTGACTGTCGCGGGATTACCAACATCGTGACAGTTCCACACAAGGAGACTCATTGCGCTCAGCGCGACCCCTGGTTAGGGCCCGCCAAACGCGCATAATTGGTATTGTTTGTGGTGTTGTTCTTCCCCATCATAGCCTGGTTGCTCTTGATTCTCTTCTGCTCCTGCTTCGACTACGGGCTTCAGGGGTTGTTTGAGGGAAGAATAGCTAATAGATTATTGCCCGGTCCTTGGCCTAGTAGTGGAGTGCTTTTGGGCATTGTGATCGACGGTTGTCCCCTCTTCTTGTTGTTCTCAGCCTCCTCCACAGTTGCATCATGTAAATCATCCTCGCTTCCACTATACATGTCGGTGTTCTGCGATGGATGGGTGAAACCCCTTGCACCACCACGACCTGCGCGGCCTCTTCCTCTACCTCCGCGTGATCCTCTTCCTTCCCCCGGCCCTTGACCAGGACCCCTAAACCATACTGCTCTCAGATCCTTGAACACTAGCTTTTTAGGATCATGAACCCCATCCCCACATTCTTTGAACATGTGGCCCAGCATGCCACAAACCGCACACCAGTCAGGTAAGCGCTCGTACTTCACCCTGAAGATCTCTCTCTTCTTTCTGATCACAAGCGTGACGACGTTCTTGAGGGGCTTGGTGACATCGATCTTGACACGGACCCGGAAGAAATTTCCCTCAAAGTCTGGGGACTTTGGTTCAGCATAGATGTACTCTCCCACATTGATGACAAGGCTTTTATCATGGGGTAAAAAACATCTGGCAGATCATGAATCTGTATCCAAATATCTATCTTGTCAAGCGCGATTATGGATGGTTTAGTGAATCCATCGTAGTGCGCAAGCACCACTGCTTTCCCCTTGTGCTCCCAAGGTCCTTCCTCCATTACCCTCTCCCAGTCTCCGAGGCACGAGAATTGCATGGTGTAGAGGTTTTTTTCTAGGGGCCTGATTTTCACGTCCTGCGCCAGATCCCAAGCTGCCTTCATGTTTCTATAGAACCAATATTGACTGTAGATTCTATTTGTATTAACCCTAGCGAGCGCCATCCATCTGGTCGCTTCTTGTGGCAGCTCATCGTCATCCACCATTACATCTTGCAGGTTCTCTTCGGTAAGTCCTAACTCTTCCATCATCATCCATTACATCGCTCGTCCATGAGAAGATCCGCGGACGCTGGTTCCCTATCCCGCCCTAGATCCACGTTCGGCTTCCAGAGCAAAAACCCCGGCGGCCACGATGGTAGAAGGGGGTAGGGGAGGAAACGTCTCAATGGTGGTGGCTATCGCCGCCGTCGAGAGGAAAAGTAACCCTAACGAGAGGGGATTGCAAACGTGCGGCGTAATGAGGAGGAAGGTTTTTTTTTAGATAAGACCTCGTCACAGATAGGGTGGTGAATACGCTGGCAGGCCACGCGAGTTGGGCCGGCCCAGTAGGGGATGTGCTGCCATGCTGTAGTTTCTGTTTTCATTTTTTTTTCCTGTTCAAAAGGTATACTGTTTCTCCCTATCCTGAAAACTGGATATGTCTAGCGGTCGACTTCGAAAACGAGACTCAGTATCCTATTTCTCTCTATCCTGCGTGCGTTTCATCTCTCTGATTGCACACATGATCAAACAGCACATTGTATAGCTATTTACAAGCCAGCTTAATCAAATATTCTCCCTCCATGAAGCAACTAGGATTCCATGCATCATTCAATAATAACATGATTCATGGGGATTAATACTTCCTCTGTACCTAAATGATTATAGTTGAAGAAGACTAGTCTTGTTCTCTCCAACTACAATTAATTTGGTAGAGGGAGTAGATCATATGATGTACACTATTCAGGGTATCATGAGTTACATTATGTTATGTAAATAGTCCCTCCTATTTCTATATTGGATGGTCAGTAATTTGTTCGAATTGCTCAACCATTTTTCTGTACAAATGGCTTTTAGACACTGTATTTGGCTTCCATGCTTTGTGGGGGGTTAATTGAAGAAATATGCCCCCAGCTATTGAAGATCGTTGCATAGTGAGAACGAACATCAACGCCGAGCCAGGGATAAAATAGTTGATGATCATATGCATGTGGAAACTTATGGAGCAAACTGAGTTTGCAGACTTATAAGAGAGTTCTAAAACCCTAGACGGCCAATGCACAGGAGGCATAACCACATCATCCAAATACAAGTCTGCACCCAACCAAAAGAATTACAAACACCTATAAATGCATCAGCTACATGGATATTACGATACAGATAACTCAGCACACACTTCCAATTTTTCAGCAGCTAGCAAGATTTGCAAAATTTTGGGCCCCGTTCTGAGGGCCTATGACTCCTGACATCTATACCGTGCCATTTGAGTGCGCAGCCTATATGTATACTCGTCTGAAGCAACAATCAGCAAATATATGAATGCAGGAGCCAGACACAAAATCGCATGGCGTCCCATAGGCTTCGTATTTGCTTCATGATACAAGATGCACTCTTTTGCCCTCCAGATTGAATTTCTTGCTTCCCTGGAGCTGGAAAGTGCAACGAGAAAAGTGAGTGAGATAAGCAACGGCAAAGAAGTGCATTCAAGTGGATTTGCATGATCAATACAAAAGCTTAATCTACATGTATCAATAAGGCCTGCCAAACGATGAAGTGGGACATGATATACCTTCCTCTTCAAGAATGAAAGAGCTTCACGTCTACAGGAGAAGTCGGAGAATATAGTTGATTGTGACTCAACAGCTTCCTTAAGCTCCTTCAATTTCATGGACTGAGATGGGGCCTGGAAAGAGTAACAGATAATGAACATCATGTGCTTCAACAGCTTCCATAAGCTTCAGCGACACGCACAAAGAAATGAGAGTCTACCTGACGAAGAATTTTTTTGCAAAGTTTCTTGAACTTTGTTTTGGGTTTAGCATCCACACAAACTTCTTCTGCTGCTTTCTGCTTTGATTCATTTATCTCAGCATCGCTAGCAGATCCTTCCTCGTCTTCATCCTCTTCCACTTCTGATAATTCAGACTGGGTTGAATTTTCCTCATCACTATCGCCAAGAGAGGTTTTGTTACCCTTCCAACGCTGGCCACCAACTTTCATCGGCAGGTCCTTGATGCCAAGACCCTGCTTTCCAGAGGTAGCTTTGTCCTGCAGAGAGACCACTTGTAAATAATAGATATATCGGAAATGGAGGTATGAGTGTGTATTTTTTTTATTAACGGTGGGCTACACCCCCTTATCAAATACACAGATCATGATTTGGGAATCAACTATTTTATGTCTTGGACTATGCGCCATTGTAAAGCATGTGATATACTATTCATACATTGCTTCTACAAATATATTTCTGTGTATGTTTAAGTGTTGAAAATGAAATTAATGATTGAGAGGCACAGTTGAATCCAGGCCTCATTGACCTTTGTTTTGGACATTTAGACAATGTAGAGTTGACTTTATGAAGGTGCGAAATGAAATGTCATAAAATGAAGATGACAACATGTGAACCTTAAAGCATGAACACACAATTAGATGTAGGGTGGTATAGCACACCAGGGGCAGCCATGGAGTTATATTTATGCAATTAGATCAGACAAATTGCATAATCATGCAAAATTTCATCCACAGAAATTCAATACTTCAAGTGAGAATGTACGCCATAATCTCAGTGAATGAAATTAATTGGCAAACAAGGTGCTTAGATGCAGTCGACGAGCTTCCAGAACACATATGGAGTATCATCAGCATCGACAACATACCAACAAGGGGCAGTACTTAACCTTTCAGGGTCAATTTTATAAACAAACAAAGCTGACAGTAAGACATCAGGGAACCTTATGGGCCGTGCATACTAACCTGAACAAGGTTGTACAGATTTTCTTGATCATCTTCCCCAAACATCTGACGGACATTAGAATTATCTTTTCGATTCTTGCGAGATTTTGCTCCTAAAAAGCCTCCTGATACATATCCAAACTTGTGCCCCCACCAGTTCACATCTTCAGCTTGGGACACTGAATCAACATTAAGTTCACACTAAAAGTTACTAAAACCTCAATGAAGTTCTTATAGCACATTTTCAGAATAGTTCAGCAACAAGAAATGAACAATAGCACACTGATTCAAATTCAATAAAAATGTGCTTTTTTGGTTAAGCAGCAGAATAGAAGCACAGACGCTGGCACATAAACTTCGTTTCTAACCAAGTTCATCAACAGTATAATCAGCAAATCTCACAACAGTTCGCAAATAATTAACTTATATGCAGTGCGCACACCATTCCAAAAACAATGGAGTATTTTGCAGCTGTTCAGCAGTAGAAACCTAACGACCAGACTTCTATTTCATTTCAAAACATCCAAAATTATCGATAACCAGGACCAAACTAACAAGCATTCCAGCATCTTTAGAAGTTTAGAGTGTTACCAAACACTAACACTTAAATCGAACTTCAATTTTCAAGTACCTCCGGACAAGTAAATTATAGGGTGCTAGCTAATGCAATGCATTGACAAGCATGTCCAGAAAAAACTAGTTAAAAGGACATAAGCAAATGAGTTGCCAACCTGCACCCTGACCGATGGTGATATCAGGCTCTTCCATGCATGATGGCTGAACTTCCTGATCTGCCTCGCAATCACTTTCCTTTTTCCGAACCTGTTCCAACACAATGTTTCAATCTTATATAAGATATTACAGGTGAACCATGTGGTACACGCTCCGAAGAAGGAAACAAGAACAGAATAGGAAATGCAAGAACACTACGTAGATTGCCTGACACTATGTAGATTGCCTGACAGAATAAGAAACGCAAGAACAGAATCACTCACAAGTATGCCTTCAAGATCAACTGCTGAATAACCCCTCACACTTTTCCCCCTCTCCCTTTTCTTGTATCTGTAAGAAACATTTGTGTCATGAGAACAAAATATAAATCAAATGACTAAAATTAGGGGCCAACCTTCCTTGAGGCCGCGTAACTTTAGCGACTTCATCTTTTGCAGGTTTATCTTTCTTGGGTGTACTGTCAGGTGAACTGGTTACATCCTCAATTTCTGTAGAAACAATTAATAAGATTAAACAAAAACTAACAAGATAGATTCTAAGAAGAGAACATACATGCAGACTTTTCACACTACCTTTAGCAGGAGTAGTAGATTGCTGTCAGTGCAGAGAGGAGCGATTACCAAATGACAAGGAAAAGATAAAAGGACATAATCAGACACTTGAATCATATAATTCATTCATACAAGGAGCAAAGAAAAGAACCGATACACGCCATACCACTTTCAGTTTCTTTAGTATGTCATCAAACTGGGTGGTATCATATGCCCATTTGTTCTGAGGATTGTCCACACCAACACCTGAGTAGAAGAACAGATTCGGATTTCAGCGACGGCACACGTGACTAATCAGTCAAATATGCTTCTTTACTCAAAAAAATGCTTAAATCGAGCAGTATTTCAACACAGAGCTAAGCATACCTAGTGTGTCCTGCTTTTGCTTCACTCTGACATGCCCCTTTATACCCTGCTTGTCTTTCCCGAGGCCTTCACCTTCTTCCCATCCCTAACATGCAAGAACAAACGACTAATCATGAAGAGATCAGTAAAATAGACCATTTCTAATTAGCACGCCATAACCGCCAGAAACACTTGACAAACGTATCTGACCAGGGAGAGATTGCATAAGTGCCAAACGTCAATTTATCCATATACTCTCCTCATACATAATAAATCTCAAAAATTCAAATAAACCATACTGTTTGTGCAGTTGCAGCACACCGGGGTAGCATAAATTTGGGCTTCTCCCCTTGAATACAGACGCATTACCCTTATTAACAACTTTGAATATAGCAATCATAAAACAATGTCTTAAGTTTGTACATACAGTCAATACTAATCTGCTATATCTGGTCTACTACCTTGCTAACTCGAGGACAGACATGGCAAACAGGTAGAAATCCCTCATACAGGTTTGCTAAAAAAAATCTAGATCATACTCCGCATGCAGTTGCAGCACATTGAGATAGCATGGATTTTAGCTTCCCCCCATGAGTACAGACACATTCGCCTTATTCGCAACTTTGAATATAGCAATCCTAAAACACCATCACAAGCTTCTATCTCCGTAACATTAACGAAAGTTTCTAGCTACACGAACAGGCTGCTCAATAGCAACTCCTGGAAAGTTCAACCCAAAACCAACCTACATATATGCAACTCAAATGAATTAGTGCATGCCAAGCTGCAATATCTAGCATACTACCTTGCCAACTCGAGGCGAGGCATACCAAAAAATCCATTCATAGATTTTCTACGTTTTCTAACCGTAAGTTTCCCCCGAGGCGAGGAGGTGATCGGACCGGATCAGGGACCGGGTACGCACCATTTGCTTCATGAGGCGGAAAGCGGCGGACTGGCGCGCGACCCCGACGTAGCACGTGGGTGCCTCCGGCGCGGCCATGGCGCCTGGGCTGCGCGGGTTCGCCGCCGCCGCCGCCGGTACGGTTGGGGGCTGGGGGTGGAGTTGCCCGGACGGAGGAGAGAGAGGGAGGGAACCCTAAGAACGCGCCGTGGAGGGGTTTTGATCCGGTGTCTCGCCTGGAGATTCGCGCTCCGGGGTTGGTGGGGCTCGCTTGACCGCACGACGGGCCTCCTGGGCTTCGGTCCGTGACCCGTCCAGCCCGGAGATGGGCTTTCCTGGGCTTTGGACCCGCACATAAGTGGAAGTTTCTTATTTTTGGAACGCGTATTGGAATTCGTGTATGGTATAGATCATTTGATCCCTCCGTCGATACGTCAAAGTGGCTGTAGTTTAGTGGTGAGAATTCCACGTTGTGGCCGTGGAGACCTGGGCTCGAATCCCAGCAGCCACACTTCTCTTTTATTTTCATTTTTTGCATGTTCTCTTTTATTTTTCATTTCAGAATAAACAATGGTGCTGGATATTTTTGCGCGTCAACCTTCGTGGGGCCGACCATGCACATTCTCCGTCAGAGCTCAGAAAGTCAGACTTGCTCCACAAGGTGATCGTTCACTCACTGTCACCAGCTATACATTCTTTGACCACCGTGCAATGCATCCAGGCAGCAATTCGCATGCGCCGTCGGCAAATGGACTCACGCCACGCCACCATCATCAACAACCAACCAAGGTCACCATTGAACAGTCCAGTACGTTGGCGCGGTCTCTTTCACCTACGACCCTCGATCCCTGGTGACACATCCACGTATACATCAGCCATGACCGCAGCAGCCTGCAGTGTGCGAGATATTATTATCCGCTGACAGAGTTAGGCAGAAAAGCGCAGGAGAAACGTGGCGACTCACACTCACCCTCACCCTCCTCTCCAACAGTGGCCTCCACGTACGCACCGCACCGCACCGCACACGGATCAGCAGCAGCTTGATTTGATCAGGCTGGTCGTAATGGAAGTATCATAAGGGCATGTACTAAGAAAGCATTACCTATCTGATGCCTCACATCTTCCACCTAGATTAATTTGAATAAAGCTATCGTCTGTGCCATAATCTTCAACGGAGGCTACCTTCTTGATGTCATTATCTTTCTGTTTCTCTCTCACCCACTTTTCAATCCTCTGTCTGTGGTACAGAACCGAGCAGAGCTCCGACGCTCACACCGCCCGAACAGCTGCCTAGTTGCTTTTGTCAGGGAGGAGGCTAGCTCCTCTGCAGGAGTCCGTTTCGCTCTGCAAGCAGCACGTTAGGCGAAGGTGGCGTTCGGCAGAACGACGTGGCGCCTGTGGCACCCGTCCAGCGTGGCCGATTGGGCATGCCCTAAGTAGTATCATGCATGCCAACTAGGCATATTTAATAAGGTGGCATGAAATTAAATGAAGAAAGAGAGGTTTGAGTATCATATTATGATACCGTATCATATTAAATGTTGTGCTACTGTGTGTCATGTATGGCAATAAATGAACTGTTCTATGATACTAGCACATGATAATATGCATTACAGATGTAGTATCATACACTAGTATCATATGCATTATACTACTATATGATGCTACTCATTACAACGAGCCTTACTGATACTGATTAGGTGCCCTGCCCCACGTGGAGGGCATGCGACGCGCCGCGCGTCCAATTCATCCGAAAGCCAATCCATCGATCAATATAACGAACGATCATGCACCTACGTGCCTCCCTGGAATTAGGTAGCGCGTCATCGGCCCCGGCCGCGTGGGCGGACGTACGTGTCGCCGGCTCCGGGCAAACGCGGCGCGGCAGCCCCACTCGGGAGGGCACCAGCACGGTCGCCGTCGCCGTCGCCGTCGCGCACCATGGGATTTAATCGGCGCACATCACGTCACCCGCCACTATCATTTTCCACGGTACATTGCCGTGTATCCATGCGGGTCAACAGGTGCCTGATGATTAAGTAAGAAGGAGCAAGCAAACGAGCTGGCCGTACGTGTCGTCGAATGACGAGCTTATAGGTTGTGATCCATGGTCGTTAATTCGACAAGATACGCACGCATGCATGTCGGTTTCGTCCTGTACTAACCCGCGAACGGTCGACGAATAAGGCAGTACGTGCGTGACCGGCTAAACGGGAAACAGCTGCGGGGATGGGAGGCTGGACAGTGTGGAGTGTGGACTGGCCGGTCGTCGGCGAGTGGGGTGGGGTGGCATAGTGGGGCGGCCACTAGCACCGAACGATCGATCGCCGGGCAAACGCGTACGAACCCGCCGTCTCGCCACGTACCACCGGCCGGCCTGTCATGTCGTCTCTGATCGAGTTTTTCCTTTTTCTTAAGAAAGGGATTTTCATCATTAATCGAAGTATGTACTTCCTCCGTCCCAAATTCCTTGTCGTTGAAATAGATGTATCTAGACGTGTTTTTTACTTTTAGATACAACAATTTTTCTATTCATTTCTGCGACAAGTAATTCAGGATGAAAGGAGTAATTGCCTGTGCGTTGCAAGGAAGGCGTTAACATTCGTAGTGCAAAAAAACCAATGTCGTCAAACATATATTTTTAAGATTCTCATTCATATAAAATAGCATTGTCGATGCTATTTACCGCTAAATCACCTTTCTTTCTTGTTTCCATTGTGACGGAAGAAATGTTCCGTCAATTAAATCTAGAAATGGCGCCATATTCCATGTAACAGTACTTGCCCTGTGTGTGGTAAGAAAAGAGAAAGTAGTTTCCATGTACTTGATGCATGCATGCATGCTCGTCAAGTGTGGGAGGGCTTTCGTATTGTATGGCCACTACCGGATGATTTGATGTTAAGGGATATTGGTAAAGATTGGGTACTTCGGTTTTTGGTAAATTGTTGGGAGCATGTTAGAAACCTTGTAATTATGACTATATGGCGAATTTGACAGCTGCGCAATGACATTACACATGGAAAGAGTGGATGCACAGTACATGTATCTGTTGACTACTTAGACAACTACTATAAATCTCTGAATCTTGTGTAGAAGTATAGCATGGAGGATATTATCAAAGGAAAGATGCCATCTGTTGTGCACATCCGAGTAAAAATTACAAACACCAACCATGCTCCACCTAAGCATTGGCCTCCACTGATATGATGGGTGGCACTCTCCGTGGACGGATCTTTCTCTGCTCACGACGGCCGTACGTCGATCGGGATGGTGCTACGGAGGGAGAATGGTTTGTTGATATTTGCGGCTTATAGGTATATATATTTTTTCAATTGTAACGACGCCTTGGAAGCAGAGATTCATGCTTTATTGCAAGGTATGGCACTGGCGTTACAGCATTTAGATATGCCCGTCATTGTCCAACCAGATTCTTCAAACGCATTGGCCATCATTGAGGGCGATGCTTGGCCTAGGTCGGCCCATGGACACTTAGCTGACGAGATTAAAAGTCTTATGGTTCGTAGAGAGTTTGTTTCACTAAAAATCAGAATAGGGTGGCACATCAGCTGGCTCATTATAGTCGTACCAATGCTTGTACTGGGTATGATTGAACTCGAGCCCTCCGTTTTATGTATCTCGAGATTGTAACCCAACTTTTTTGGAATAAAACTCTCTTTAAGCTCACAAAAGAAATTACATCTAGAATGTTTCGTACGCGAGAAAATGTTAATGACGTAGTAGGAAAAACATTGCAATCAGACTAATCTAGATTAGCGGTACTTGTTAAATTCGTTTAGTATTCCAATGCATCAAAAATATATAAGAGAAAGTTGTCACATTTTTTACATGACGTAGTTAATCACATATAACATAACATAACCTCATCCCAGAAAATAGCACAACCTCATGATTAAAACCATTGCATCACAAAATCATGCAAGTAAACTAAGGCGTGGAACGCAGCCTGGTAAAAGTTTCCGCTTTTGGTGTTAGAAAAAAATTAACACGAATTAAAATCACTAAAAATCAGTGAGTTTCAGTGATTTCAGTTTGTGTTTGAGCTAAAAGTCAAAAACGTTCACTTGGATTCAATTAAATCTTTTTTATATATTTTAGTAAAATATTTGAATCCATGTGTACCATTGAATTGCTAAAATATTTTATTTCAAAGGTAACTTTTTTGTGACTGGTAAAATCAATAAAATACAACAAATTTATCGAAATCTCACTCAAAGTGAAAATCATGATCCTGATCATCCGGTGAGTTGCTAGTGCTTGTGGCCAACCCTCCAGAAAATCTTCCGGTAGGAATCTGGAAAATCAAATATAGAAAGCTCACGCATAAACAACATGACCGATTAAGATAAACCAGCTTAAGCAAGAAGCAATGAAAGGAACTGCTAGTACATGGGAACAACAAGCATCTAAACAACAAATCCCAGCAAGTGTTTCATTTTACCCATTAAAATTGTAGATCCTCCTTTCTCATTCTCTATTTTTAAATAGTTAAAATTCACTATCTAATTTTCCTCTTCATGCAACTATGTCACATCATCAAGTCATGCATGAGGTCATAAGTTACAATTTGATTCATCTGCTCTTCGAGTGCTGCTACACCATGCGCATTTGCAATGACGTCTTCCCTTGGCTCGGCATGCATCACATCGCCACGTCTACTTGGGTAACGAGGGATTCTGTAAGAGAATGGTGGAATGGTAACCTTCAAATCCGGCTCGGCTCGCCCAAGGCGCTTGCCTCCCTCATGGCGCTCATCTCTTGGGAGGTTTGGTCGGAACGCAATGCCAGAGTCTTCCGCAACCCGGCGGCCCCTTTCATGGTTATCATCACCAAAATCAAACGGGACGTGTCACTTTGGGCTTTGGCTAGCGCAAAGCATTTAGGTGTTGTAATGCCACCAGAGAAGTCCTTTTATTTGCCGCCTTACAATTTATGTCTAAAACCCTCTCCTTTAATCAATGAAATGGCAAGTCTTTTGCCTTGTTTTAAAAAAAATAAGTTACAATCTGTGCACTAATCTATTAATGCAACTATGTCACATCATCAAGTCGTGGGTGTTGTCCTAAGTTACAATTTGTTCACTACTTTCATGCAACCATGCCACCTCGGCAATCATGCATGGATTTGTTTCACTGACTTTTGTACCCAACATAACTATCATGTTACACATTCTGGTAGCATGAACTACATATATTTGTAAGTTGGACGCTAGCTTCGAGCAAATATACGTAGGTCATGTTACACACTTTTGTTTAAAATGGCACCATATTTGATTTCAATCTAATAGTTTTCTTTTTATACAACATTTTTATTCACTTCATTATTTTCAAACTATATCTCGTGGGCATTCTTAAATTTGTTTCTGCAATAGTTTTAGTTTTTAGCATCTATTTATGCATATCTTTTACCAAGGTTCCCCAACGCGCGTGGCATCATCTAGTTTATTCAAAGGGTGTGTTCAGAGCTCTTTGGGTTTATATAACTTTCCAAATTTCAAAGCTCCTAAGTATTCACATTATTTTCATAAGAAGCAAATACTCTGGTACACTACCATGAGAAAGGAAAACAAGATGCAGTCCATCAATCCTTAACAAGGGCAATATTGTTACTTACTTTTATATTCTTACAATCGGTATATCGCGCAACTGAAAACTTGGTTTCTTTCTTCTTACCGTTGCTCCATTCGATCGATCCTTTGAATTTATGTTTCTATTTGGCATCGAAGACTCCATGTTTGTATGGAATATATGCACATAATCATATAGTAGCAAGCCATCATAAGTTGCTTCATATACTAGTTCATCTCTCAATTTCATACGAATTTGATGGTATCCACTATGCAAATCAACTTTGAAGAAAATGGTAGAGCCACTTAATTCATCAAGCATATCATCTAACCTAGGAATAGGATGACGATAGCGAATAGTAATATTATTGATGCATCTACAATCAACACACATTCGCGATGTACCATCCTTTTTTGGCACTAGAATAATAGGAACAACACAAGGACTAAGGGATTCGTGTATATAACGTACTTAACGCATAATCTCCTTCGTCTCTTTTGGATTGGTACGGTATAGAGCATGGTTTGGTAGAGACCCATCAGGAATTAAATCAATCTGATGCTCAATCCCTCTAATAGGTGGTAATCCATTGGCACGTCTTGTTGAAAGAAGTCAGCAAACTCCTGCAAAAAGTTTGTGACAACAGGAGGGAAAGAGAGAGGCACATCCCCAAAAGAAAATAACACCTCATTGCACACAAAAGCATAGCAAATAGATGTTGTAAAATCCATATCAGTAATATCAGATTTAGTAGCAAGTAAACATCCACTCTTTAATTTTATTTCAGATGCAACGCTAGATGATGGTTTGTTAGGATTATTGTGTTGCTCAAATTCCTCTGCCACAATCTGATTCTCACTCTTATTTAGCTCTGTTTTGCTTTACTAGCTCTAGTAACATCATCTTTCATGATATGTTCAGGAGACATAGGAAGCAATGTTATATTGTGATCCTTATGAACAAGAGTATATTCATTTGTCCTATCATGATATACAATTTTTTTATCAAATTGCCATGGTCTATCAAGTAAAACAGAGCATGCTTGGATGGGCATCACATCACAATCAACATAACCAGAATATGTAGCAATGCTAAAATTCACGCGAACAGTACATGCTATCTTAACCTTGTCACTGTTATTGAACCATTGAATGCAATAAGGATGAGGATGTGGCCTGGTGGTGAGAGACAGCTTCTCCGCCATCTCCATGCTAGCCAAGTTGTTGCAACTCCCTCCATCGATGATGACGCGAATGGAACATTCCTTCACAATTCCCTTTGTATGGAACAAATAGTGTCGTTGATTTTACTCAATCTATGTTACCTGCACACTCAAAACATGTTGAGCAACTAAACTTTCATACATGTCGGCGTAGTCAACGGTCATGTATTGCGTTTCCTATTCACTACCGTCGACACCCTCTTCGTCACTCGCAAGAAGAGCCAAAGTCTCCTCATCATAATCACTAGCAGAGTCATATCCATAATCTTCAGTAACAATCATCACACGCTTGGATGGACAGTCTCTCGCATTGTGTCCTCCACCCTAGCAACGATGACATATAACCTCATGTGTTCGTCCTGTGGATGCAACGGGTGAAGACGCGCTCTGTGCAGGCCCGGAAGGTGTGCCCTTGGCAGAAGGTGGGGCAGGTGCCTGTTTCCTGCTATCTCAGTTGGAGTTAGTGGATGAAATAGGTGGTGCCATTGCAGGACGTGTGGAAGAAGATGAGGTTCGTGGAGTCCATGATGAAGTGTGACCTGCAGAAAATTTAGTTCTGGCCAATGCTTGTCGATCCTGCACTTCACGTTAAGCTTTGCAAGCAAGATGAAATAAACGAGTGATAGTGTTATACTCTAAAATAGTATGAATATCTCTATTTAATCCATCCATAAAACATGCAAGCATAACTTCATTGTCCTCAACAATATCACATCTAATCATGTCAGTTTGTAATTCCTGATAATATTCTTTTATAGATTTGTTTTCTTGTCTTAAACGCTGCAATTTTTGAAGTAATTCACGTTGATAATATGGTGGAACCCAAGGAGTGCGCATAGCAGTTTTCAAAGAAGCCCAAGTAGTTGGAATATTAGCATGATATATTCGACAATGTTCAGACCACCAAACACAAGTAAAACTAGTGAATGAACAAACAACAGCAACAACACGTCTATCCTCGGGAAATTGTAAGCATGTAAAGTTTTGCTCTCTTTCTAACTCCCAAGTAGGATATATCAGAAACATACTACCATCAAATGTAGGAATATCAATTTAAGTTTAGGAACATGGTCATGATCCCGTGTCTGAGGGGGTGGTGCAGCCCTACCATTGCGATTGTAACCATGTGGACGACCCGGTGCTTGTGGTTGTGGCTGTTGTCCTTGATGCTGATTTGGAGCAACCTCTTCCTCATCATCGTTATCACCATCATAATCCTCATTCCACCCATCCACAAAAACCTCACTAGTAGCAGCAGGAGCAACAACACCAGAATTCTGTGCTTGGCCGGAAGGCACACGTCGCGCTCGTCCCACAAAATCCGGGCCTCGTAGCGGTCGTTGTTGTTGTTGTTGGAGAGGGATGGAAGCCGCAACTGGTGGTGGTAGACGGGCAAGCACCTAATTGAACTTGGCGTCCATCTTAGTGTCGAATGTCTTCTCCAAATCGTCTAGCTTCTCCATGCCCTCTCCAAGGCTGGTCACGAAGTCTTGTACCTGATCCGCCATCATTTGCTGAAAATTTATCATGGAGCTCCCTGTTGGAAAGGCTCTCCCAATCGATCTCATCGGCTTGTGATCCTGGCATGGTTGGCAGCAATGGGAAGACAGAAAAATATGAACCTCCAAACTACTAGGAATTGGTGGTGGTGGTGTGTCACAAATCCGTCAAGCAAATCTCAAATTATTATCAGTTCTTACCCAACAACAAGTGGTGATCCGTAACTGGTGTAGTCAAATCTCTCAAAGCTTGGATAGAGCGATTGACAGGTGGTGTCAAAACACACGATGTAGATGTATGTGGAGCTGGGAAGGCTTATAATATGGTAGCAAAAAGGATCAGCTATAATCAGTTGAGAGATGCAAAGTTGAAAAGACGCCCAACGACGGTACCATGCTGGTCCTAGGCTAGATCGTACTAGAGACGCGAGCCTACAAAATCAACAAAATCATGACGCTACATATAATCAAGGGAAGATCCACCCTCATTTTCTTTTTTTCTTTTTTTCTTTTTTTGCGTTTTTATATTTTTCCAGGAAATCACTACAATGGCAAGTGTGTCAAAACTTTTCTAAAGGACTAAAAATAGGATAGGCACGAAATTTTTTTGACTATTTTTTTTTGGAGTGATTCGGGGCTACGATGACCAAAAGTTGCGACAAAAAAATTGCAATGATTGCAAGTGTCTCAAAACACTATGGACAACCTAAAAACAGGATGGGGAAACTATTTTCACCCGCTAAATTTTTGGGCAAAAGACTGATGTGAAAATTGTGTCAGACTCTCTTTTTTAAACCTATTCACGTAAGGAAACGCGAAATTGAAAATAAAAGAATCTTGAAACGACACCTAATTTGTAAACAACTTAGATTGGTGGCAGATATGTGGTGACATAGATGGTAATGATGACGATGATAATGTGCGACGCTATATGGCAGCGGTGATGATAGTCATGGGTAGCAGCGAGACCGAAGATGGGGCGGCGGTGGCGCAACAACTTGTGAATAGAACTCGAAACTCTAAAAAACTAGAGTAGACTAGCAACTCGACACAATAATCTAGCCGCAAGTTCAACAAAGCAAAATACCGAACAGAAAATTGCAAAAGACCCTGATTGGTTCGGATAGGATGAAGTAACCCTAATTTTGTTTTGGTTTTTTTGGTGTGGATTGTTGGTATGAATAACAGATGCAATCTAAACTACGAAAACTAGTAAAATCTCACCGAGCAACCTGGAATTGTGATACCACTTGATAGTGGCGAAGTTGTCTCTGTCTTTCGATGAGATGGTGGTTATCGTTTTTGGTGGAGTAGACTTTGACGATCCGACTACAAACGTGTGAAGACGTCGCGTCTTAACAATCGCTAAACCAACTCCGATAGGTTATTGACCACGCCGGAGCACGATCAACCAGACCATGAGGGTCTGATTCCTACATGCAAACGAAGAACAAGCAAGAAATTGAAATTGCAATCTGGATATTACGAATATAAGAGTAAATATTTATTGATGAAAGTGGGGTTTTATGATGCTTTGGTCAGGTCGTAGAACACAAACGAAGGACGTGAAGTTGCAGCTATGACGAACTTCTAATCTAAACAAAATCCAAATCTAGAACGGTGACATAAGGGTTGTATATATGAGGGAATACAGAGGGATTCTCGTGACCTTTGGAGGAGAGGTCCGAAAACGACCCTAACCTCGGTTTCCCCACACATACAGACTCTAAAAATAACCTATGTGGTAGTATTTTGAAATTACATGGGCCTGACCCAAAAATAAGGTGACGCAACACTTATGGTTTCTAGGGAGCTTATGGACGTGTATATTTTGTCCAAGCCTTCATGTTTTTTTTATGGTGGCTTCAAAGTCCGAAAATCACCACTAGAAGCTCCCTTGTTCTTTCCCGCATGTGCACTTTCCCCTTCATGCTTGATCCCGCTCCAATGATTATCCTCCTTGTCCATGCTAGATCCTTCATTCATAAGCAAAACAAAAATATATAATTTAGGCAACATCATATGTTCATGAACATTAGAAGGATTTTCAAGAAACGAAAATACCTGATAATTCAATTGACGTGTGTGAGCTCCAATAACTGGTCGAGTAAGTATAGCAGGTGTAACAAATGGTATCGATATCCTCATCAGGAGGTTGTCGGACAAAATCGAGAAGCGAAACGCCTATGAACGGAAGAGAATACTTACGTTGGAGTAGCGGATATTGCCTTTGGAGGCCGACCTTCATGAAGGCTTCCAAAAGCAAAATTCAAAATTTATGAAAATTTATAGTTTTACATTTCAAAAAACTCTGGAAAAAATACAAAGATAGATGAAATCATAATCCATATGTGTGTAAAATTTCAAGGCAAAATACGTTGAAATGTGGTTGTGTAAAAAGACAAATCTGCTTTTTTAACACATAAGACTATTCATCCTTTCAGGACATTACTTTTTTTTTTGTATAAATCAAATTTTAAGATATTTTATCGTAAAAATTACACACATACACATAACATCCATGTTCACTTGCATTTTTTTTAGATTTTATTAAGACCGAAAAATTTAAATTTATAATTCTTTAAAATTTTCGAGCTTCAGTGAGCTCGGTCACCAAACGACCGTTGTGGTGGAGTAAAAAATAGATAGATACTAGATACGAGTCAGAGTTCACTGTTCTGGCCATCTCCCCTGACGTATTTCAGACCTAGAAGCCCTTGCAAGCGACCAATACAATTAACGGAATGAGTAGCCACATTCACATGTCGGCTGATTTTAATAACTAAGACTAATGTCTCTTTCACGAGATAGGATCCTTCTGATGATCTGATTAATCTGCGGGCATAATCAAATGATCACAGGATTATTTTAATAACCCGATCAGACGTCTGATCGAGTTGACGGAACAATCAAATGATCGGCGTTGTTGCCGCTGCCGGAGTACCGACCCATTAAAACACAAAACAAGCAACGGCGGACACGTCGGCGGGAACATCCGGCCGCCTGGGCGCGCGGGTACGTGCCTCGCCGTCGCCGCCACGTGGTGCGGCGCCCCAGGCCACGTGCGTGCGCTGTCTTTTCCTCCTCCTCCCTCACCGCCGGGCTACCGGCCGGACGGCTGGCCCCGGCATCACCACACGACCCACAGGCAGCGCCCAATGAACTGAACCTGCCCCTTTCGCCACAGTGCTTCCACTTATTTACCTCTGACTGCGAGACATGCCGTAATGGGCAGGAGTAGGTCCCGTTCCGTGTGCTCCCTCTGTTACTAAATATATCTTTTTAAAGATTTCATAAATGAACTACCGTGTGCTCCCTCTGTTACTAAATATCTTTTTAAAGATTTCATAAATGAACTATAACGAATGTATATAGATATATTTTAAAATATAGATTCCTTTATTTTGTTTCGTATATAGACTATTAATAAAATCTTTTAAAAACTTATATTTACAAACGAATAGAGTACATAATACTACTACCAGCAGTAGCTTTCTTTTTGTTTGCTTGAAAAAAATGTAACTGTCCATTTCGAAAGAAAAATGAAACTTTTTTGTTTGTACTTCTTCTGTTTCTAAATATAAGTTTTTTAAAGTTTCTAGTAAGAAATTACATACGGATGTATATAGATATATTTTATAATATAAATTAATTATTTTGCTCCATATATAGTCGCTTAGAGCATCTCCACCCTTCCGGCGGATCACTTTTTTTAGCGCCGGAGGACGTAAAAAGCCTCAGTCGCGCTCCCATGAGCTTAAATAGCGTCGGATTTGGTCAAAACTACGACCGGCGATCCAACCCAAACCCAGGATCCTCTCCTCTCTTTTGTCTTTCCTCTCTCTCATCAACCGCACAGGAAAGCAAACCGCAGGTACGACCGGAGGCCGTCCGAGGCGTCGCCGGAGACGACAGCAAGGGTGTGCTCCAAGGGATGGAGGTCAAGATCCCCAGCTTATTCCGCTGCCAGATCTCCCTCGACGTCATGTGCTCGCCGGTCAGCCTCCGCAGCCTCATCTCCCACCGGTCCACCTCCGTCGCCTCCTGCTCGCCCGTCGCCGGATCCGCCGCGCTCTTCGCCGGCCCTTCCGCCGCCGCGTTGGTCCGCTAGGTCGCCTCCTCCGGCTCCGACCCCTCCGCCGCACTCTGCGAGCTGGCGGCCTATCTATCTCTGATGATGACGTCAACGAGTTTGAGAAAAACGCGCTCTTGGACGAGCTTTGCCGCTTTGGCCGGGGGCGCGGACGGAAAACTTTGCCCTCGAGGCTAAAAACTACACCGGCGCAACCCAATCGACTGAAAATTGCCTCCCGGGGAGCAAACGGCTCGAGTTGCTCTTAGTAAAACCTCTTAAAAGATTTATAGTACCCCTCCATCCTAAAATAACTGTCTCAAGCTTAGTAAAAATTTGTATTATAGTTAGTACAAAGTTGAGACATTTATTTCGAAAGGGAGGGAAAGAGTACTCCCTCTATAGACTAATATAAGAGTGTTTAGATCACTATTGTAGTTATCAAAAACGCTCTTGTATTAGTTTACTGAGGGAGTATTTAGAAATGGAGGAAGCAACTTTTTTTTAGAGAGAGAGAATTATTTGTACTCTTGTGTGCTATAAAAAAACACCCGCGCGTCCCCGTTACACACACAACAAGTTGACCCCTTGCGAGGCTGCGACGACGCCCGTCCCCGGCCCACGCGCCCCTCCCGCTCGTTCCCCGAGCCGGACCACGCAACCTACGCGCGCTCCAGCCCCGCCCGGCCCGACGCCACCGCCCACCAGCCTACCTACGAGCGAGCCATCGCCATTCCCGGCCTGCAAAAACCCAAACACCGTCTGACCACCACTCCCCCTCCCCCCGGGCCGCCTGATCCCCCATGGCCGTCGCGAGGCTGGTGGCCGCGCCATTCCCCCTCGCCCGCGCCCGCGGCCCGCCGGCGCGGCTGCTCTTCGCGCCGCTCCCCCTCCCCCGCCGTCGCGCCGCCGCGCCCGCCCTGCGCGTGGCGTCGGACGGCCACGGACGCCCGGACCAGGGTGCGGAGGACGCGGCGCTGGCGCGGGCGAGGGGCGCGGTGTCGGAGCGCGCGGCGAGGAAGGAGTCGGAGCGGCGGACGTACCTGGTGGCCGCGCTCATGTCCAGCCTCGGCATCACCTCCATGGCCGCCGCCGCCGTCTACTACCGCTTCGCCTGGCAAATGGAGGTACCCTCCCTTCCTTCCTTCCTCCTCCTGGTCCGGCAGCCCGCATCCATGGCAATTCCCCCTTTTTTAAGATAAGAAAAATCGCTTATCTGTTTCGCCTGTTCACACGCCTTTTCCTCTGCACGACCAGGGCGGCGAGATTCCGGTGACGGAGATGCTGGGCACCTTGGCACTCTCCGTGGGCGCGGCGGTGAGCACCCCCTCACACGTGACACACGGCGCACCCACCCACGCACGCACATACATACAGGAGCATTGACGACTCGATGTGCATTTGGGCTGAAAAAGTATGTTGCGTTGCGCGTGCAGGTGGGGATGGAGTTCTGGGCGCGGTGGGCGCACCGGGCGCTGTGGCACGCGTCGCTGTGGCACATGCACGAGTCGCACCACCTCCCCCGCGACGGGCCCTTCGAGCTCAACGACGTCTTCGCCATCATCAACGCCGTCCCGGCCATGGCCCTCCTCGCCTTCGGCTTCTTCAACCGCGGCCTCCTCCCCGGCCTCTGCTTCGGCGCCGTGAGTACCCCATCCCCTTCACCTCCACCTCCACCTTCACCTTCACCCGTGCGCCGTCCATTACTTTCCGGTGTCGCTCTGTGATTCCGACGGCGGCGCCCACCGGCCGGTGCCACGCCTGAATAAATGGATTTTCTTTCATAATATACACGCATACGTACAAAACAAAACAAATTTCGTGCGTATCTCAGCGCTGACGTGGCGGTGTGCTACAGGGCCTGGGGATCACGCTGTTCGGGATGGCCTACATGTTCGTCCACGACGGGCTGGTCCACCGCCGCTTCCCCGTGGGCCCCATCGAGAACGTGCCCTACTTCCGGCGAGTCGCCGCCGCCCACCAGGTTCCACCGGTCTCCCTCCCTCCCCCCCCCCCCCCCCCCCCCCCCTAACCAACTGTATCTGAGCTCTGACCCTTGCTTGCTTGCCATTTACTATGCTCTGCAGATCCATCACATGGACAAGTTCGACAGCGTGCCATACGGGCTGTTCCTCGGCCCCAAGGTGAGCAGCAGAGCAGCCACTCCAATGTCGTTCACGGTTCAATTGATTCATGGTTGATGGTTCGATCGATCGCTCATGGTTGATGATGGTTTTGCAACTGCAGGAGCTGGAGGAGGTGGGAGGGACGGAGGAGCTGGACAAGGAGGTGCAGAGGAGGATCAAGAGGAGGCAGAAATCAGACGCCATGCAATGAGGAAGGACATATATTTTACTCTTACTACTACTCCTACTACTTACTCTTTTTTTTTTACCTGCCCTGCGATACGCATGCAGGTTTATTTTACCCTTCTTCTGATTGCGGATTAGAATCAGATCAGATTTTGTGTCGCTAGCTTTGTATATTAGCTATAAACGGGGCACTGCGAGGTGCGCCAGGTCGGTCCGTGGAGCACACTGGTATTAGAAAAATGGTGTTGTGTGTAGTAGTCCTGTGCCTGTTACTATTGTTATCTTGATGAGGATGTATCGTGCTGCTGACTGCAACGAGACACTGATATACTGTAGTGAAAACCATCGTGTATTATTGGCACCATGAGTTGAGTGCGCCATTTAACGGACCCACGTGAGCGGCCCAGGCCAGACAGCACCCCACTCGTCCTCCGGGGCTCATCACGGCAGGTAATACGGTTACCAGTCGTGTCTCCGATGGAACACCCGAACATGCGACGTCTGTCTGGACGCTGAACATGCAAAGCGGGCCAATGATACGATGGCGATGCTGCCTGTTGGTCCCTGTAAGAATAGTTAAGTTGATCAGGCAGCTCGGCTGGGGCCTTTGCAGATCAGCTCGTGTTGTTTCCTCGTTTCGGTGGTCTGCATGTTACCCGGTCGACTGTGCGTTGGGGTGTGGGGATGCATGTGGACGGGATCCCCCTCGCGATACGCTCACCGGTGCGGCGGTGCCCCTCCTCCGCCCTTGTGCCTGCCTGACGGAGTCAGTCATCGGGATAGACCATGGTTGATCACTGCTTCTCCCAGGACTCGTTCAGGATATCACGGAGTCATGGGAGGGGAAGGGAGACTGCAAACCCCCACCCCCCAATTATGTAACTCACACTAATAATACTACTCCCTCCGTTCATTTTACATGTTGTACTAAAAGACTACATACGTGTTTTATTAAAAGACTACATACGAATGTACATATACAAAGGATAGATTCGCTCATTTTGCTTCGTATATACTCCTTCCGTTTCAAAATTCTTATCTTAGATTTGTCTACAAATAGATGTATCTAAATACTAAAATACGACTAGATACATTCATATCTACACAAATGTAAGACAAGAATTTTGGGACGAAGGGAGTAGTATCTTAGTGAAATCTTTAAAAGACTTATATTTAAAAACAAAAGGAGTAAAATTAAGTACACCTACTAGTTTTATGCCGTAGTATTACTTTACAGAGGGAGTAGTAAGTAGTACTCCGTACACACTAATGCTAATTGACTTGATCTGCAGTTCGTCCACTGAAATTCAGAAAACCCAAGTCAATCAAACTAGTTTTGTTACTAGAAGATCTTCGATCATACAACAATAACGTTTGTGCATTGTATTTTAAAAACGTTGTTTTCAGAGAATCTTTTTTATATGCTGAATGTTCTCTTTGGTGGTGGTTAGAGTGATGTTGTTGGTAGGGTCTCATCACCACCATGGGAGGGTTTTTTCTTTTCTTTTTATCTTTTTGTTCTTGTTGTGTGTATCCTTGATGTATTTAGATATTTTGTTGATACAAAGACCGAATGTAATTGGTATCTTCGCGATATTAATATATTCTCTTTCTCGAAAAAGTTCTGTTACTAGAGCTAGACTAGTCATTCCTTCGGAGTCGGCTTGATTCTGTCTCAGGGCCTCCTCCTTCCCCTCTCTTGCTCCGTTTTGTAAGAGCATCTTCAGTCGTTCGCCCCCAAGGTCCTGAAATAGAGCGGGCGAACCGATGCTAAGATCGGCTTGGGGGCTCGGGTTTCCATCCGCCCCCAAGGTCGCCCCCACACACCGTTTTTTCAATTTAATTTGGACCAAATTCGAAGAAATTGACTTGATTTTGGACGAAATTTAGGCAATTTCATTTAAATTTGTACAAACTTAAAGAAGTACATAAAACATAAAAAAACTACACCGCCGCCGCCATCCTGTCGCCGCTAGCCTAGTTCATGCCGATGAGCTGGTAGAAGGCGGTCTAGCCGTCGCCGCCGGCGTCATCATCGTTGCCACTGTTGCCGTCGCCGTCCTGCGCGTCGACGTCCTTGCTCCACCCTTGACGTAGATCGTCACTAAGGACGGGGGGGCGGTTGATAAGTCTCCAACGTATCTACTTTTCCAAACTCTTTTGCCCTTGTTTTGGACTATAATTTGCATGATTTGAATGGAACTAACTTGGATTGACGTTGTTTTCAGCAGAATTGCCTTGGTGTTATTTTTGTGCAGAAATCAAAGTTCTCCAAACGTCCTGAAAATTTACGGGGAGCAGTTTTGGAAAATATCAAAAATATCTGTGCCAAGTTCCACCTCAGGGGGTGGGCCAGTGGACCACAAGCCCCTGCTCCGCCACCACCCCTGGTGGCGGTGGGCAGGCTTGTGGGGCCCACAGGCACCTGCCGCCCCCAACTCCAGCTCTATAAGTTGCCTTTCGTCCCCCCAAAAAATAAAACGAGAAGTTTTCGTCGCGTTTTCGATACGGAGGCGCCGCCACCACGTGTTCTTCATCTGGAGGGCAGATCTGGAGTCCGTCTTGGGCTCCGGAGAGGGAAAATCGTCGCCATCGTCATCATCAACCTTCTTCCCTCTCCAATTCCGTGAAGCTCTTCGTCGTTCGTGAGTAATCTATTCGTAGGCTCGCTGGACGGTGATGAGTAGGATGAGATCTATCATGTAATCGAGTTAGTTTTGATGGGGATTGATCCCTAGTATCCACTATGTTCTGAGATTTGATGTTGCTACTACTTTGCCATGCTTAATGCTTGTCACTAGGGCCCGAGTGCCATGATTTCAGATCTGAAATTATTATGTTGTCACCAATATATGTGTGTTTAGATCCGATCTTGCAAGTTGTAGTTACCTACTATGTGTTATGATTCGGCAACCCCGGAGTGACAATAACCGGAACCACTCCCGGTGATGACCATAGTTTGAGGAGTTCATGTGTTCACCAAGTGCTAATGCGTTGGTCCGGTTCTTTATTAAAAGGAGAACCTTAATATCCTGTAGTTTCCTTTTGGACCCCGCTGCCACGGGAGGGATGGACAACAGATGTCATGCAAGTTCTTTTCCCTAAGCACGTATGACGACACACGGAATGCATGCCTACATCACATTGACGAACGGGAGCTAGCCACATATCTCTCCGTGTTATAGCTGTTGCATGATGAATATCATCCAAACAAATCACCGACCCATTTCCTACGAGTTTGTCCTACTGTTGTTACTTGTCTTGCTCTGCTGCTGCTACTACTGTTGTTACTGTTGTTACTTGTCTTGCTCTGCTGCTGCTACTACTGTTGCTACTGTTGTTACTTGTCTTGCTCTGCTGCTGCTACTACTGTTGCTATTGTTGTTACTTGTTTTTCTCTACTGCTACTGCTGCTACTACTGTCGCTTGCTACTGTTGCTACTTGCTACTGCTGTCACTACTGCTGTTCCTTGCCACTGCTATTGCTCGTTACACTGCCGTTACTCGTTACTTTGCTGTTACTACTGTGCTTGCAGATACTAATCTTTCAGGTGTGGTTGAATCCGATAAATTCACCTGCTAATACTTGAGAGTATACTCTCACCTCCTGAGTGGCTTACCTACAAATTTGGGTCGAATACTCTACCCTCGAAAACTGCTGCGAACCCACGCGCTGGTGGGCCATCAACAACATTCTTCTAGTCTCATTACTGGGGAGTGCTTTCAGCATTCTTCTGGTGCCGTTGCAGGGAAGGTTCGTTGTCATAAGCATTCGTCTAGCTAACACTAGAGATTGCAGGATCAACACTTTTCTGGCACTATTGCTGGGGAAGCACAACTGACGTCAACATTTTTCTGGCGCCGTTGCTGGGGAGGTATTGCTATATTCTCTGAGTTACTTGGGATTTATATCTGCTGATCACTATGAAGAATCTGAAGGATCCGAAGGCCAAAGTCTTGCCCTCAACTATGAGGGGAGGTAAGAATTGCCATCTAGCTCTGCACTTGATTCACCTTCAGTCGTGTCTCGGATGCTATGCTTGATACTATGCCTGATATGCTCTGCAACATCACCTCCTGCTAGAAATCTTGATATGTCGCCTGTGCTTGATGATGCTTGTGATACTACTGCTAGAGATGCTATGCTTGATACTATGCCTGATGATACTATGCTTGATACTATGCCTGATACTGCTAGAGATGCTATGCTTGATACTATGCCTGATGATACTATGCTTGATACTATGCCTGATACTGCTACAGATGCTATGCTTGATACTGCTTTGCCTGATGATGCTATGCTTGATACTGCTAGAGATACTCCTTTGCCTGATGTTCCACTAGGAGTTTTCCTTGATGATCATATTGCTAGAGTTACTGCCAATGCTCGTGATGCTTCTGAAACTACCGATACTATTGAGATAGAACCTGCTTTTGCTCCTGTTAGATCTAGCTCTCATAGATATGAATTGCCTGGTATACCTGAGGGTTACGTTATGGAGGGAGAGATAGTTGAGGATTTTCTTGCGTGTAAGGATGCCTATGACGCTGAGAAATTAATTCTCAAATGGAAGGAAAAATCTCGGGAAGTTAGGATGAAAAATGATCCGAAGTTCGCCACTTCGTCTATCTTTGTCACCGATAAGGATTATGAATTCTCTGTCGACCCTGAGATAATCTCTCTAGTCGAATGTGATTCTTTTCACGGTTATGAGTCTGAGACAGTCATAGCCCATCTTGCCAAACTATCTGAAATAGCCAACCTTTTCACTAATGAGAAGAAGATCTGTCACTACTATATCCTTAAGCTGTTTCCTTTCTCTCTAAAGGATGATGCTAAAGCCTGGTTCACCTCTCTTTCTCCTCGATGTGTGTGTAGTCCCCAGGAGATGGTCTATTACTTCTGTGAGAAATATTTCCGTGCCCATAAGAAGCAAGTTGCGTTGCAGGAAATATACAACTTTGCTCAACTCCAAGAAGAGAGTCTTCCACAAGCTTGGGGGAGGCTCGTCCAGCTACATAATGCTTTGCCTGATCACCCTCTTAAGAAGAACGAGATACTTGATATCCTCTATAACGGACTTATCGATGCCTCTAGAGACCACCTAGATAGTTGTGCCAGTTGTGTTTTTAGGGAACAAACTGTAGAACAAGCTGAGACTCTACTGAATAACCTCTTGATCAACGATAATGCTTGGACTATTCCCGAACCACCTCCTAAGCCAACTCCTAAGAGAAGTGGTATTCTATTCCTCAGTCCCGAAGATATGCAAGAAGCCAAGAAATCTATGCAAGAGAAAAGCATTAGATCTGAAGATGTCAAAAATCTACCACCTATCGAAGAGATCCATGGTCTCGATAACCCGATACAGGTAGTGGAAGTAAATTCTCTGCGTAGGTTTGATGAGAGTGATATTCCTTTTGATAAACCTGCTAGCCTATGCTTTGATGAATTTGACAACTTTGTTGCCAAACAACAGTGTTTCAATGATTGTGTTAGCACACATTTGGAACAAAGTACTCGTATGCTTAGCCATTTAAGTGCTTGTGTAGACAGAAATGTCAATGATCTGAAGCTTCTGAGTAAACATGCCTCTATGATTACTACTCAGGTAGAACAAGTACTTAAAGCTCAGAATGACTTGCTCAATGAATTAAATGACAACTCTGTTAGAGTCATTACTAGAGGAGGCAAAATGACTAAGGAACCTTTGTATCCTGAAGGTCATCCTAAGAGAATTGATCAAGATTCTCAAGGAATCAATGCTGATACACCTAGTCATCCTAAGGAGAATAAGAAGGATGATAGAAACCTACACGCCAGTTCACCAAATACTATCACACCTGAAGAACCTAATGATATTTCTGCGTCTGATGCAGAAACACAATATGGTGATGAACATGACAATATGGACAGTGATGTTCGTAATAATGCTCAACCTAGCCATGATGAGGATGTGGAGATTGAACCTACGGTTAATCCTGATAATCCACAACCTAAGAGATACGACAAGAATGACTTCACTGCTAGGAAGCATGGTAAAGAAAGAGAGCCATGGGTTCATAGACCTATGCCCTTTCCTCCTAAGCCATCCAAGAAAAAGGATGATGAGGATTTTGAGCGCTTCGTTGAGATGATAAGACCCGTCTTTCTGCAGATGCGGTTAACTGATATGCTCAAGATGTCTCCGTATGCCAAGTACATGAAAGATATCATGACTAATAAACGGAAGATACCAGATCTTGAGATCTCCACCATGCTTGCCAACTACACTTTTAAAGGTGGAACTCCTAAGAAACTTGGTGATCCCAGAGTGCCCACTATACCTTGCTCCATTAAAGGAAACTACGTAAGAACTGCCTTATGTGACCTTGGAGCCGGTGTTAGTGTTATGCCGCTCTCTCTTTATCGTAGACTTGAGTTGGATAAGTTGACACCCACTGAAATTTCTCTGCAAATGGCCGACAAATCAGCTGCTTTCCCTATCGGCATTTGTGAGGATGTGCCTGTTGTGGTTGCTAATACCACTATCTTAACAGACTTTGTTATATTGGATATTCCCGAGGACGATGCCATGGCTATCATCCTTGAAAGACCCTTTTTAAACACTGCAGGGGCTGTTATAGATTGCAACAAAGGCAATGTCACTTTCCATGTCAAAGGTAATGAGCACACAGTGCACTTTCCGAGGAAACGATATCCAGTACATTGCATCAATGCTATCGAAAAGACTTCATCGATTCTCATTGGGAGCTTTGAATGCCCTATTCCTCGTGTCAAGATGAAGTATGATTTGCTTGTTGGGGAGATCCATATCCCCATTGAGGTGACTTAGTGGCTATTCGAAAATTCTCCGTTCTCTCTTGCGATTCGAGAAGGTTTTGTCATAAGGACTTGATCAACCCCATTGACGAATTTCTTCCGATGACCATCAAACGGATGAATCAGAGAGTCACATATCTCTGTTTTGAGTTTTACTTTTCTGTTGCTTAGAAGAAAAATGATAGAATTAGTTTAGCTTTTCCTGTTTTCTGTTTTAGCGTCCCGGAGAAAAATACCTCAAAAATAAAAGTTCTCCGATGGTCCTGAAAATTTAGTATGATTTTTTCTAGAATATTTGAAAATTTCTGGGCCTGAGAGCTGGTCAGGGGGCCTGACCAGTGGGCCACAAGCCCCCCCACCGCCACCTACCCCCTGGTGGCGGGGTGCAAGCTTGTGGGGTGTCACGCCCAAGATGCGACCCTATCCTCAATTTGGCACGAAGGCCTCGTCAGGGATAGAAGCGCATCTCGTCGTGTCGCAAGAATGGATATCGTTACAAGTATATGTACTGAAAAGAAGAGATATATATATATATATAGAATTGGCTTACACTCGCCACAAGCTACAACAGAGTCACAATAGTACATTACATATTCATCAAGAGTAAGAGCAGGGTCCGACTACGGACGAAAACAAACGAGAAAATAAGAACGACGTCCATCCTTGCTATCCCAGGCTGCCGGCCTGGAACCCATCCTAGATCAATGAAGAAGAAGCAACTCCAAATGAACAATCAACGCGCTCGCGTCAAGTAACCTTTACCTGTACCTGCAACTGGTGTTGTAGTAATCTGTGAGCCACAGGAGACTCAGCAATCTCATTTCCAAAGGTATCAAGACTAGCAAAGCTTAATGGGTGAGGTATGGTCAAGTGGTGAGGTTGCAGCAGCGGCTAAGCATATATGAGGTGGCTAAAACTTACGAGTACAAGAAATAAGAGGGCGAAGATATACGCATAACGGCCGTGAACTACTGATGATCAAATGAATGATCCTGAACACCTACCTACATCAGATATAACCCCACCGTGTCCTCGATCGGAGTAAGAACTCGCGAAAGAGACAGTCACGGTTACGCACACAGTTGGCATATTTTTAATTAAGTTAACTTCAAGTTTTCTAGAACCAGCGTTAAACAAAGTTTCCACGTTGCCACATAATCGCGGGCACGACTTTCCGAAAAGATTTAACCCTGCAGGGGTGCTCCAACTAGTCCATCACAAATTACCACAAGCCGCATAGGAATCCTCAATCACGAAGCTCGCGATCTCGTCGGATTCCCTAGTGGAAAACCTCAACTCTGAGATTAACCAAAGCATCACCGGAATCCCGATGCACAAGATATCTCGTCAAAGGTAAAACTAATCCAGCAAGGCCGCCCGACGTGTCGACGATCCCGATAGGAGTCGCGTACCTCGTTCTCAGGACACGGCGGATGAGCTAGACGTCGGGATCGCTAAACCTCCGGGTGACCAGAGGGGCGCCGTACATCGCTCAGGTGGGGCCAACACTCATGAGGACCACTGGCCCGGGGGTTGATTAAATTATCCTCGGGGCCCGGGAAGTCCCGATGCAATTTTATTAGGTGATTAGGCAAATGTAGTACCAAAGTTGGGCCTTGCCAGACCAGCTTTAATCTAAAACGAATTATCAAGGGGGTCCCCATAACAACCGCGATCGTGTTAGGAGCGCTCATTTATGGAACATAACACCGGTAGCCGGAAACTAAGGGGGCAAAGGTGGAACAAAACACCAGGCTAGAAAGGCCGAGCCTTCCACCTTTTACCAAGTATATAGGTGCATTAAATTAAATAGCATATAATATGCTGATATAACAAAGAACCCATGTTTTCACATGGAAGCAACTGCCCCTGCAACTAGCAATGCTAACAACAAGGTTAAGCAAGCAGTAACATAGCCAATCAGTGGTTTGCTAGGTGGAACAGGTTGAAGGTTTTCATGGCATTATTGAGAGGCTGATATTTAACATGTGGTAGGCAACGAGACATAACCGATAGAAGCGATAAAACTAGCATGTCAATGATATAATGGTATCTATGGAAATGATCATCTTGCCTGAGATCCCGCTTGGAAGAAGAATGCCTCCGTGAAGCAGACGAACCAACGTAGTCGAACGGGTCCTCACAATCCGGCACGCTGCGGAACTCTATCGAGACGAAGCAAACCGGAAACACAAATCAACACACGGAATTCACCACACGATGCACAACACAAATGATGCATGAGCAGCTGAAAACATGCAAGTCACGGCATGACAAATCACACAAACAAACACTACACATTAAATGAAGTTCAATATGCAACGGGTTGCATATTGACGAAACTCCACGTTTAATTATTTAGTTCTATCCCGATTAAATACACGGCAATATTAAATGTGGTTAAACATGGCAAGAGGTAAAGCATAAATAAACTACCTATCTAGACATTTTAAATGAGGTCGGAAATGTCATATAGCACCTCCGAAACGACCTCACATGTTAATTTACAATTCTGTCCAGATCTGAACTAATGCATTTAATTAGTTGTTAAACAGCAAAAAAAATAGGTTCACGTGATTCTACGCGTCAAGGCAAGCAATCTACACATAAAGAACATCTCCAACGGAGCTACGGATCAAAAGTTACAAGCACCGCAAGTTATGATGGCATGAATGCAAAATGTGTGCAACAACGGTCACGAGCACTTCAAAACAAACGACCAGCAAGAGAAAATGAAACTACACGAGATTCTAAGCAAATTCCATGTAGGACACGATCAAATCGGAGCTACGGTCAACATCTACGAGCAAAACAAGAAAACACTACAATCTGCCAAAATCAGCCACATAACACTTTCTACGCCCCACAACTACGGCTACACAACTCCGATATGCTCAAGCAAGGCATGGCACGGAAGAGGGCAAGAAGCACTACTACCAACAACTAACAACAACTAGCGTGGCATCATGGATCACTAGGGAAAGAAGTCACAAAAAGGCATCACACTCACTATTTCAGACTTAGTGAAAATTACACCTCATGAAAGTGCAGTTTTCGATCTGAAGCAATATTGACAGAAGAAAAACCTATAGCTACAGAACTCCAAATGGCATGAAAAGTTACAGCATGCTAGAGAAACACAAGGGGTACAACTAACTCCATTGGACCAACCTCAAAAGAGCTAAAGATCACAAGATGCAAGCAAGACAAGACAACAACAAAATATAACAGATTCCAGACTTAGAAATATTTCAGCTCCTCCAAATCAGCACTATTTCTAGCAACTTGAGAGAAAGCAAATCACACCTAAACATGCATTTCTATTGCAACTAAGAATACCAGAGGCTAGTCTAAACACCCAAGAACAATTCCCTAGTTGACAACTTAATCAAACGGAGCACGGAATAAATCCTACGAAAAAGACAAGAGGGCAACATAGCAAAATATCATGCGAACTAACTTGCTCTAATGCTAAAACTAATTGCACAGAAAAATCCCATGAATTTTTCTACCCCGAAAACATATAAAATATGTGGGGTTGCACAACAATATAATGCCACACGAAAATGCGAGGAAATAACCTATACACAGGAAAATAAACTACCGGCAATCCCTACACGCAAAAATACCAATGACCGCTCTAAAATACATGGAAAATAGGTTCCTAAGACATGGGCATTTATACTACGGCATTCGGGCAAACCGGACACGCGCGAAAAATAAACTACGGGCAAAACATATTAGGACAGCACGTGTTTCTAGGCATACGGTGCGCTAATCGACGTCAAACAATTATGCAAGTTTTCAATTCGTATTCCACGCGCAAAACTACGCAAAATCCATATCTAATACATCGCGATCCGAATTACGGTTAAAAAGTTACGGCGTTTTAGTATCGTCATATTTCTGGATTTTTTTAACTAATTCCGAAAAAAAACTAATAACCTACGCGGGCCGAAACTAAGGCGCAAAATAGCAATCGGATGCCTCGGCGAGGAATAGGGAACAGGGGCAAGGGAGGCTTACCTTGGGCCGGATCAGACCGGCCTGGTCGGCTGGGGAGGCTCCTCGGCTAGGGAGTGGCGGCGCACTGGAGCTGGGCGGCGACTGGCGACCCAGAGGCGAGGTGGGCCGCGAGGCTGACGGGGACGACGGGCCAGCGGTGCTGGCGGGCGACAGGAGGCCAGCCCAGGCACTAGCGAGGCTGATGCCGCGGTCAACGACGCGCCAGCGGGATTGAGATCCCGATCTGGATCGGCACGCCACGGAGGCTCCTCCTCCCGCGGCGGCGACCCGCAGGGCATGGCGACGGGGGCACAAGGGGCTCGATGACACGGTCCGACGCCAGATCTGGAGGGCGCGACCAGCGCAACAGAACTCCGACGAACGAGCACTGAGCAGAGCTTCGGGAGCCCCTGGCTCGGGCGCACTCAGGCAGGCAGGGGGAGGCGAGCTGTGGCGCGGCTTTGGTGGAGGACGGCGGGCAGCAGGGGCGTCCCGGCCGGCGACGGGGAAGGCGCCGGGACTGCTCGGGCAGGGGAAGCGGCTTCCATGGGAGGCACTAGCTCGGTGCCATGGGTAGGAGCTCGGGAAGCTCGCGAGGCTGCGGATCTGGGCCCGGGACGGGCTCCAGATGGGCCTGGCGGGCCCTGGCGTGGGAGGAGAGAGGAGAGGCAGAGGGAGAGGTGATGGCTGTGTGTGGGGGACACGGAAATCGAGGCAGAGGCTAGGGTTTTGCCTAAAATGGCACGGAGGCATCTATTTATAGGAAGGGGCTAGGTTAGGGGGTATTTGGGGGTTTTTGGACCCTCCGATCGCGATCGTGCGGTCCGATCGGAGAGGCGGGCTAGGGTTAGCTGTGTAGAGTGGTGTTGGCTAAGATGAGAGGGAAGACATGCGACACGGCAACGTATTTTAAAAACACCGACAGACGTCCGGCGATAGACCGAATACGGTGCCGCTACAGTCGACCGTTCGGGTACCAGACGGACTCCGATCGCGACGACATTTGACAGGCGGCCTAGCTATATCTAATAAAGACCGCGCGTCAAATCTCAACCCGATCAGAGGACGTTTTCAACACACTTTTAAAACAGGGTTCGAACGAAGCCGCGGGCGCGTGCGTGTGTGGTCGGGCTCAGAACGGACAACGACGTGAACCGGCAACTAGCAACGGATGCAAGTTTTGAAAACGGGCGGCAACGGAGGTGCCGATGCAATGCATATGATGCGCATGATGCGATGATGATGCGACAAAAGAAAAATAGACACACGACGAAAACGGAATAGAAGGGGAATCTTCTAGAACGTCGGCATCGGGCTGTCACAACTCTCCTACACTACAAGAGGATCTCGCCCCGAGATCGAAGAATGAAAGGGGGAGAGAATGAGAAAGCAAGAGGTAAAACTTAGTCGCTTCCTGACAAACGAGTGAAACCAACGATCCTTGAAGGTTGCGAAGAGATGAGGAATGGAATGAGAAAGAAGCAAGAATTCACGGAAAATTTCGGCAGCACTTCGGTAGGAAAATGGGACAAAAAGTTCGATAAGATGAAAGAAATAGACAATATTCATAACAAACAACTAGATAGAGCAAGGGAACACCATGATCTTGATAGAACAACAAGATTGACCCAAAAGAGCAACATCACAATGATTCCGGAACAATAGAATAGGAACTAGCTCAAACGGAAGAAGAGAATGAAGAAAAGAATGACAACTACTAACTCCAATGAACTTGGCAAGCATCCTTGCAAGAAGAATTGGACGGAGTTGTTGGAAAAACAACAACGAAAAGAACAAGATAGTAGTGGGCTTATGGAAACCTTTCAAACTAATGAAGTGACAACCAGCCACTAAAAGAAACAAGTATTGATTGGGAGAAACAAGATATGAACAATTTCTTACACCAAGAGGATACATTGAGAACTTGGATTAATGACAAGCACCACGATAGCAACAATCCATAGGAAAAGCTATAGGTGAAATCCAAACCAAGATAGCTCAATGAAGAAACCATGGGTTGCAAATATCTCAGGATCATAGAATTGGTGGGTTTAATTATCTCATTCTTGAAAGCAAATCTCTTCAAAACTCCTACACTAACAAGAATGCTATAATACCAGCTCAAAGGATAAAGGAAGAACAATTGCACATATAAATGCAAGAGAAAGGATACTTGAGGTTCTCCAACAAGAATCTTGAAGAACATTTGATAATGGATTAAAACCTTGATGCACCACCAAGAAGGACCTCCGTATACAAATGAACGATGCAAAGATATGAAGGTAGAAAAGAATAAGATTATGACCTTGCCACGATTTAGATGAAGCCTCACAAAGAGATACTTAAAAGAACTTGAAACTCCGGAAAAGAAAAGATAAGCACACTTGAGAAAAAGGAATTGATATCGTGAGCCGCTCCGGAAGAAGAATTCATATTACTATTAACAAGAATAAGAATTATGTTATGCTAGTCCTTCATCAAGTTTAATTGATGACAAGCAACGGATTTAGCATACCACTTATTCTTCTTGAAGGAAACTTGAAGAGAGAGAGAGAGAGATAAGCACCGCTTGAAGCATAATTGAAGGAAGCACCGGTAAGAGTTCACAATTGAATGGGAACACCATGAATTAATGGATAAACATGAGAATGAAGAGATCATAAGCCACGTGAGAGAATACTAGAACAAGGCACCGGATAATCGAGAGACGAACGAAGAGACAACAATTGAGGATAAAAGCTGAAAGCTGAGAACGAAGAATCTTCGAAAATGCTGACCTTCGGAGGAACGAGAAATAAAAACAACTCAGGAATGCACCGGATCGCAAGAAAAGGATACTCATGATTAACAACAATTAAGAAGATGGCACCAAGCTGAAATGATGAATCTCCAAGAGAATGAACCAAGATTGAGAGAAACACTCCTTCGGATAGCAAGCTGAGAATGAAGACGAGAAACAACACCAAGAACTACCGAGACACTCCGGAATAATGAAGAATGAAAGGTTGAGCCAAATGTGAGAACTAATTCAAATAGATCTTGAAGAAGGAATATGACTGATGAAATCATACTTACGTCATAGTTGAAAAGAATTAAGGATCTCCGGAAAAGATTAAAGAGCCAGGTAAGATCCTGGGAAAACCTGTTGGTTATGGGCCCACTGAAAGAAAATCACCGTTGAAACAATTGCTAGAACGAGAGATATTGCACTGGAATAAGAAAACTAGATGAGGTTAGCACCTCGAAATAATTGAAAAGATTCGAAACAAAAACTTCTAAGATAGCTTCAACGCTTCGGATCGAAAAGAGAGGAATAAATAACAAGATAGGCTCATAAGAATTCCCAACATAGGAAAGAATTACAAGGATGAATGGATAAGATGACACAGACAACTAAATTAAATTCACCGCTAAGGATGACAAGACTGAATAAAGATGACCACGAATCTCCTGAGAATCTTCATAATGAATCACCGGGTAAGAGAGAAAAGAACACACAGCGGAAGCACAATGAAAAGAAACTCTTGGATGAAAATCCAATCACTAAAGAAAAGGGTGGGAGGGCGGGGAAAAACAAAGACGACTTTGAACAGATGAGATGAACTCCGGCATAAAATAGAGAATAATCTTGCAAAATTGGAAAGGATAAAATTACTTGAAGAGAGACACACCGGTTGAAAAGAATTAACACAAAACAACTCCGGTTGACAAGAATTGATAAGACAATTGATTGAGCAAAAGGATTAGCATTCACATAAAAATATGAGAACACCTCTTAGGAAAGATCTGAAATCACCACTTGACATCGAAGCAACTTGAATTACCATATTAAAGCAAAACAAAGGGTGAGGCTTATGAAACAAGCCAGAACAAACTCATGAGAAAGATTTCGTCCGATATTTTCGTGGACAGGATCGCACGAGCTCGATTTTACAGTAGCCATCAAGTGCAAGGTAGTGCACCCGACATACGAAGCGTCCCCGAGTTGTAGCAAGCTACAAGGACTCTTTAAGACACAACGTGTACCGCTGTAAGTCGACCGTGAACAAACGAATCCACTAGACAACGAACCGCAACCTAACATCATGCATTTGTTGGAAGAATGTCCTATAAGTAGCTACTTGAATTCCCACCTATGAGTTCCCGAAATATCTGGTCATGCAATCTGGTACACGGATACAAGGAGTAATAATCACACAACTCCTATACTAACCCGTCACCGGTATCATATCCGTCAACACACGACCAGAATCTCGGACCTTCATCTACAACAGACCCTCGTGATCACAACGATACAAAGTATGGCAGTACCCCTGAACAATCTGCACCAGTACTGGGGACATCGGGGTTATCTCGCCACTACTAGTATTGAAGCAATTACGAACATCCTTCGTTCTGAGATACTATGAAATCTGAATGATAACGATGTGCTCGAGAATCCCCTGGAGCTCAACTCCCCGGAAGAAAATCAAGTCAGACAGGAGGCACCAAGACAGAACTCCGTCACATCGGCATCATATAGATTCCAAAAATATCCGCGTGATCCTAAAAAAATTTTGAGTGAGAAGAGGAGTAGAATTAAATTATTACGTCAAGATTCCTCACTAGAGCATAGAAGAGGAGAAAAAAGAATCCTACTCCCCGATATATAACTAGACTCAAAGTATTTTTTACTAGACTCAACTCGGCCAAGTTCGATCAATCAAGGGGGCTCCTAGGTCGGTCCTTGCTCTGATACTAACTTGTCACGCCCAAGATGCGACCCTATCCTCAATTTGGCACGAAGGCCTCGTCAGGGATAGAAGCGCATCTCGTCGTGTCGCAAGAATGGATATCGTTACAAGTACATGTACTGAAAAGAAGAGATATATATATATATAGAATTGGCTTACACTCGCCACAAGCTACAACAGAGTCACAACAGTACATTACATATTCATCAAGAGTAAGAGCAGGGTCCGACTACGGACGAAAACAAACGAGAAAATAAGAACGACGTCCATCCTTGCTATCCCAGGCTGCCGGCCTGGAACCCATCCTAGATCGATGAAGAAGAAGCAACTCCAAATGAACAATCAACGCGCTCGCGTCAAGTAACCTTTACCTATACCCGCAACTGGTGTTGTAGTAATCTGTGAGCCACAGGGGACTCAGCAATCTCCTTTCCAAAGGTATCAAGACTAGCAAAGCTTAATGGGTGAGGTATGGTCAAGTGGTGAGGTTGCAGCAGCGGCTAAGCATATATGAGGTGGCTAAAACTTACAAGTACAAGAAATAAGAGGGGGAAGGTCTACGCATAACGGACGTGAACTACTGATGATCAAATGAATGATCCTGAACACCTACCTACATCAGACATAACCCCACCGTGTCTTCGATCGGAGTAAGAACTCGTGAAAGAGAGAGTCACAGTTACGCACACAGTTGGCATATTTTTAATTAAGTTAACTTCAAGTTTTCTAGAACCAGTGTTAAACAAAGTTTCCACGTTGCCACATAACAGCGGGCACGGCTTTCCGAAAAGATTTAACCCTGCAGGGGTGCTCCAACTAGTCCATCACAAATTACCACAAGCCGCATAGGAATCCTCAAACACGAAGCTCGCGATCTCGTCGGATTCCCTAGTGGAAAACCTCAACTCTAAGATTACCCAAAGCATCAGTGGAATCCCGATGCACAAGATATGTCGTCAAAGGTAAAACTAATCCAGCAAGGCCGCCGACATGTCGACGATCCCGATAGGAGTCGCGTACCTCGTTCTCAGGACACGACGGATGAGCTAGACGTCGGGATCGCTAAACCTTCGGGTGACCAGAGGGGCGCCGGACATCGCTCAGGTGGGGCCAACACTCATGAGGAGCACTGGCCCGGGGGTTGATTAAATTATCCTCGGGGCCCGGGAAGTCCCTATGCAATTTTATTAGGTGATTAGGAAAATGTAGTACCAAAGTTGGGCCTTGCCAGACCAGCTTTAATCTAAAACGAATTATCAAGGGGGTCCCCATAACAACTCCGATCGTGTTAGGAGCGCTCATTTATGGAACATAACACCGGTAGCCGGAAACTAAGGGGGCAAAGGTGGAACAAAACACCAGGCTAGAAAGGCCGAGCCTTCCACCTTTTACCAAGTATATAGGTGCATTAAATTAAATAGCATATAATATGGTGATATAACAAAGAACCCATGTTTTCACATGGAAGCAACCGCCCCTGCAACTAGCAACGCTAACAACAAGGTTAAGCAAGCAGTAACATAGCTAATCAGTGGTTTGCTAGGTTGAACAGGTTGAAGGTTTTCGTGGCATTATTGAGAGGCTGATATTTAACATGTGGTAGGCAACGAGACATAACCGATAGAAGCGATAAAACTAGCATGGCAATGATAGTAATGGTATCTAGGGAAATGATCATCTTGCCTGAGATCCCGCTTGGAAGAAGAATGCCTCCGTGAAGCAGACGAACCGACGTAGTCGAACGGGTCCTCACAATCCGGCACGCTGCGGAACTCTATCGAGACGAAGCAAACCGGAAACACAAATCAACACACGGAATTCACCACACGATGCACAACACAAATGATGCATGAGCAGCTGAAAACATGCAAGTCACGGCATGACAAATCACACAAACAAACACTACACATTAAGTGAAGTTCAATATGCAACGGGTTGCATATTGACGAAACTCCACGTTTAATTATTTAGTTCTATCCCGATTAAATAAACGGCAATATTAAATGTGGTTAAACATGGCAATAGGTAAAGCGTAAATAAACTACCTATCTAGACATTTTAAATGAGGTCGGAAATGTCATATAGCACCTCCGAAACGACCTCACATGTTAATTTACAATTCTGTCCAGATCTGAACTAATGCATTTAATTAGTTGTCAAACAGCAAAAAATAGGTTCACGTGATTCTACGCGTCAAGGCAAGCAATATACACATAAAGAACATCTCCAACGGAGCTACGGATCAAAAGTTACAAGCACCGCAAGATATGATGGCATGAATGCAAAATGTGTGCAACGACGGTCGCGAGCACTTCAAAACAAACGACCAGCAAGAGAAAATGAAACTACACGATATTCTAAGCAAGTTCCATGTAGGACACGATCAAATCGGAGCTACGGTCAACATCTACGAGCAAAACAAGAAAACACTACAATCTGCCAAAATCAGCCACATAGCACTTTCTACGCCCCACAACTACGGCTACACAACTCCGATATGCTCAAGCAAGGCATGGCACGGAAGAGGGCAAGAAGCACTACTACCAACAACTAACAACAACTAGCGTGGCATCATGGATCACTAGGGAAAGAAGTCACAAAAAGGCATCACACTCACTATTTCAGACTTAGTGAAAATTACACCTCATGAAAGTGCAGTTTTCGATCTGAAGCAATATTGACAGCAGCAAAACCTATAGCTACAGAACTCCAAATGGCATGAAAATTTACAGCATGCTAGATAAACACAAGGGGTACAACTAACTCCATTGGACCAACCTCAAAAGAGCTACAGATCACAAGATGCAAGCAAGACAAGACAGCAACAAAATATAACAGATTCCAGACTTAGAAATATTTCAGCTCCTCCAAATCAGCACTATTTCTAGCAACTTGAGAGAAAGCAAATCACACCTAAACATGCATTTCTATTGCAACTAAGAATACCAGAGGCTAGTCTAAACACCCAAGAACAATTCCCTAGTTGACAACTTAATCAAACGGAGCACGGAATAAATCCTATGAAAAAGACAAGAGGGCAACATAGCAAAATATCGCGCGAACTAACTTGCTCTAATGCTAAAACTAATTGCACAGAAAAATCCCCCGAAAACATATAAAATATGTGGGGTTGCACAACAATATAATGCCACACGAAAATGCGAGAAAATAACCTATACACAGGAAAATATACTACCCGCAATCCCTACACGCAAAAATACCAATGACCGCTCTAAAATACATGGAAAATAGGTTCCTAAAACATGGGCATTTATACTACGGCATTCGGGCAAACCGGACACGCGCGAAAAATAAACTACGGGCAAAACATATTAGGACATCACGTGTTTCTAGGCATACGGTGCGCTAATCGACGTCAAACAATTATGCAAGTTTTCAATTCGTATTCTACGCGCAAAACTACGCGAAATCCATATCTAATACACCGCGATCCGGATTACGGTTAAAAAGTTACGGGTGTTTTAGTATCGTCATATTTCTGGAATTTTTTAACTAATTCCGAAAAAAAACTAATAACCTACGCGGGCCGAAACTAAGGCGCAAAATAGCAATCGGATGCCTCGGCGAGGAATAGGGAACAAGGGCAAGGGAGGCTTACCTTGGGCCGGATGAGACCGGCCTGGTCGGCTGGGGAGGCTCCTGGGCCAGGGAGCGGCGGCGCACTGGAGCTGGGCCGCGACTGGCGACCCAGAGGCGAGGTGGGCCGCGAGGCTGACGGGGACGACGGGCCAGCGGTGCTGGCGGGCGACAGGAGGCCAGCCCAGGCACTAGCGAGGCTGATGCCGCGGTCGACGGCGCGCGAGCTGGATCGAGATCCCGATCTGGATCGACACGCCACGGAGGCTCCTCGTCCCGCGGCGGCGACCCGCAGGGCATGGCGATGGGGGCACAGGGGGCTCGACGACAGGGTCTGACGCCAGATGTGGAGGGCGCGACCAGCGCAACAGAACTCCAACGAACGAGCACTGAGCAGAGCTTCGGGAGCCCCTGGCTCGGGCGCACTCAGGCAGGCAGGGGGAGGCGAGCTGTGGCGCGGCTTTGGTGGAGGACGACGGGCAGCAGGGGCGTCCCGGCCAGCGACGGGGAAGGCGCCGGGACTGCTCGGGCAGGGGAAGCGGCTTCCATGGGAGGCACTAGCTCGGTGCCATGGACAGGAGCTCGGGGAAGCTCGCGGGGCTGCGGATCTGGGCCCGGGACGGGCTCCAGATGGGCCTGGCGGGCCCTGGTGTGGGAGGAGAGAGGAGAGGCAGAGGGAGAGGTGGTGGCTGTGTGTGGGGGACACGGAAATCGAGGCAGAGGCTAGGGTTTTGCCTAAAATGGTAGGGAGGCATCTATTTATAGGAAGGGGCTAGGTTAGGGGGTATTTGGGGTTTTTTTCGACCCTCCGATCGCGATCGTGCGGTCCGATCGGAGAGGTGGGCTAGGGTTAGCTGTGTAGAGTGGCGTTGGCTAAGATGAGAGGGAAGACAGGCGACCCGGCAACGTATTTTAAAAACACCGAGAGACGTCCGGCGATAGACCGAATACGGTGCCGCTACAGTCGACCGTTCGGGTACCAGACGGACTCCGATCGCGACGAAATTTGACAGGCGACCTAGCTATATCTAATAAAGACCGCGCGTCAAATCTCAACCCAATCAGAGGACGTTTTCAACACACTTTTAAAACAGGGTTCGAACGAAGCTGCGGGCGCGTGCGTGTGTGGTCGGGCTCAGAACGGACAACGACGTGAACCGGAAACTAGCAACGGATGCAAGTTTTGAAAACGGGCGGCAACGGAGGTGCCGATGCAATGCATATGATGTGCATGATGCGATGATGATGCGACAAAAGAAAAATAGACACACGACGAAAACGGAATAGAAGGGGAATCTTCTGGAACGTCGGCATCGGGCTGTCACATGGGGCCCACAGGCACCCCCTCCACTCATTCCAGCTCCCAGCCTCTTCTTCCACCTCCAGAAAAAATTGTTTCGCAGCTCAAACCCGTGTTCTTGCTTATTTGGCTGTGATTTTCGATCTCCTTGCTTAAAGCACCATTCTCCGAACCGTTTTGGGGAAATTACTCCTTGGTAAGTGACTCCTCCATTGGTCCAATTAGTTTTTGCTCTAGTGCTTTATCCTTCGCTAAATTTGCTACCTTGGTGACACTGTTCTTGAGCTATAAATGTTGATTTTAGCTGGTTCCAAGTAGTTTTAGCACGTGATACGATCTCTAGGCACTAGTAGGAGTAGTTGCTACAAGGTATGGTTGGTCCTCATTCACTTTTCTCTTGAACTTCAAAAATTTCAGCATAAGGAAATTATGTTCAGGAGAAAGTTTCATGGTGGTTCCTCAAGTAAGAAGGGTCCTCGTCTCTCCTTTCGGGAGCCTGAACCTTTTCAACTAAGGGACGCACCGGTGCAACCATGTGAATGGCCTTCCGATGAGTTCATGATCGAAGCAGGCTTCAAGGATGAGTTTGATGCACTTGTCCGCAATGCCGGGTTAGAAGAATTCCTCTCAGATAAATGTGAACAGTATGCTATGCTCACTGTCTCTTTCGTGCGTAGATTTAAATTTTTAGCTAGCCATGAATCATCCATACTGTTTGATTTGTACGATAAGTCCTATACCGTGGATCTGGGGGATTTCAATAGGATTTGCAAGATACCCGATGGGGGTAGTGTTAATGATCCTCCTAAGTCTTCGGCCAGAGACTCTGTCTCCAGTATAACTGTTGGAGAAACCAGAGATATCACGCAAGCCACCATAGGAAGCATCCATTTCCCTGCCTTGCACTACCTTGCCCTCTTCATAGGTAGGTGCATTAACGGCAAGGGTGCACATTGTCACCTATGCGCTTCCGACCTTAGTATCCTTAAGAGCGCAGTAACAGGTGACAGGAGCTTCAATATGGGAGCTATTATAGCAAGGAGGCTGAATAAAAATGCCAGTGAGGGGGATTTCTTTGGTGGAGTTTATGCTACACGCTTAGCAAATTTTCTTGGAGTATCCATCCATCCAGAAGACCCTCCTCTCCGTACAACCTACCTTGATCGTGTCCCTCTAACACGCTACCAGTTCCTTGAGAGAGATCATGGATCCCTCCTATACCGCTTGATATTTAACCGGCAGCGTATTTTTCATATTACCCTTCCTGCTCCTGCTTTCTTTGACTTTGAGGTTAAACGAAGATACTACATAACCATAGGAGAGGCTGAGGAGTATGAGAGGGAGGCGACGGCTGCTAGACTTCGTGAGGCAGCTATTTAGGCAGTGGCTGCAGCACTCCCGTATAACACCCATTATGACTTTGGGTATCGCCAGGACCCACCATGGGAGTAGACCAAGCTAGGCCAAAAGCCTAAGCTTGGGGGAGTACGTGTTCTCACCGACTTTACATTCATGCTTATGCTTTCACTTTGTTAGCCGGTGTTTACACTTTGCCACTGTAATATCCATGCTAGTTTCTTTTCGTTTTTTTGTTTTCTTGTTTTGTGTCCTTTTGAGAAAACCCAAAAAGATTTTATTTTCTTCTTTTGCTTGTTGGGAGCTTTCCCGTGTAAATAGCTTTCTTTTTCTTTGTGTCAAGGTAGAAGATATTGGTTACAATGTTTAGTGATTCTTACATGCTTACCTGTTTAGCTTTCAAAGAGCCATATTATTTTGCCTTCTCCTTTGTGTTTGCCTACAGATTCAGCTTAGTCTAATGCACAAGCACGCTTATTATTGTTCACATCGTTCGATCGTGCAAATGAAAGGCAACAATGATGATATATGATGAAGTGACTGAGACTGAAAAGCTGGTATGAACTCTATCTATTTTTTTTGTAAATATGACTAGCTTGTTGACCTAGATTTAGCTTTGTTGTGAGAGAACCATGTTTGCAATGACAACTTAGAGATCATAGTTTCTGATGCCATGCTTATTTAGCTAAGAGCTTATAATGGTTTGTCTTGATTGCCAACATAGATTTTGAGATGATTGTGATGTAGTATGATAGGATGGTATTCTCCTTTGAATGTTTCAAGTGGCTTGACTTGGCGCATGTTCATGCATGTAGTTGAAACAAAATCAACATAGCCTCTATGATGTTCGTGTTCATGGTGATTTATATCCTGTTCATGCTTGCATTCAATGTTAGTCAAACTCATTGCATCTTGATGACTGTTGTCGCTCTCTAGTTGGTTGCTTCCCAGTCTTTTGCTAGCCTTCACTTGTACTAAGCGGGAATACTGCTTGTGCATCCACCTCCATAAACCCAAAAGTTTTACCATGAGAGTCCACCATACCTACCTATTTGCGTTTTCTACCTGCCGTTCCAAGTAAATTTGCATGTGCCACTCTCTAAACCTTCAAGAAATAATATGTTTTGCATGCCCGAACCGCTCATGTGGTGACAGAGGGCTATTGGTATCTTCCATGCTAGGAGTGTTATCCTCGACATGTGTTTATTCACAGTCATTCACGAGAAAGGGGCCGGTATTTGGGATGCCCAGTTCCATGCTTAAATTGAAAACATAACTGTAAAACAAGACTCCCCCCGGATTGATGTTAGTATGGACAGTACCCGAGGATTCGGCTAGCCGTGGAGTGTGATTGATTGGTGGTGGGGGAGTTAAAACTTTACTTTTCTGTTTGGGAACCGCCTATATCATGAGTAGCATGGAAAATATTGAGAACTCTTGGTCATTGCGTTGACAATGAAAGCATGCCACCCAAAATTATTATCTCTGTTTTCAAAAGCTTGAGCTCTGGCACCTCTGCAAATCAATGCTTCCCTCTGCGAAGGGCCTGTCTATTTATTTTCCTGTCGAGTCATCCTCCTCTTATATAAGCACCAATTAGAGAGCACTTCTGTCATTTTTATGCTTTGCTTTTGATTGATATTGAGTATGACTATGACTGGATCTTCGTTGCTATGAATTACAATGTTTAGTCAGCCCTTGATCTTTGAAAGTGCTCTGCATTTATGTTTTGCGGTCTTAGAAAGAGCTAGCGAGATACCACCTATTCATATTGCTTCATGCTTGTTTTGATTGAAATGTTGGTATTGATATTAGTTTACCGTGAGACCTTTGTGTCATTTGCTTATGTGGTTAACTTGTGATCTTGCTGAAACTCTCGTTATGAGTTAGACATAGTTGCAACAACAAGATCAAACAGAGTTTGTCAAAGTTTTCTTTCTCTCTCAGTTTGTCAACTGAGTTGCTTGAGGACAAGCAAGGTTTTAATCTTGGGGGAGTTGATACGTCTCCAACGTATCTACTTTTTGAAACTCTTTTGCCCTTGTTTTGGACTATAATTTGCATGATTTGAATGGAACTAACCTGGACTGACGATGTTTTCAGCAGAATTGCCTTGGTGTTATTTTTGTGCAGAAATCAAAGTTCTCCAAACGTGCTGAAAATTTACGGGGAGCAATTTTGGAAAATATCAAAAATATCTGCGCCAAGTTCCACCTCAGGAGGTGGGCCAGTGGGCCACAAGCCCCTGCTCTGCCACCACCCCCGTGGTGGCGGTGGGCAGGCTTGTGGGGCCCACAGGAACATGCCGCCCCCAACTCCATCTCTATAAGTTGCCTTTCATCCCAGAAAAAATAAAAAGAGAAGTCTTGTCGCGTTTTCGATACGGAGGCGCCGCCACCACCTGTTCTTCATCTGGAGGGCAGATCTGGAGTCCGTCTTGGGCTCCGGAGAGGGGAAATCGTCGCCATCGTCATCATCAACCTTCTTCCCTTTCCAATTCCATGAAGCTCTTCGTCGTTCGTGAGTAATCTATTCGTAGGCTCGCTCGGCGGTGATGAGTAGGATGAGATCTATCATGTAATCGAGTTAGTTTTGATAGGGATTGATCCCTAGTATCCACTATGTTCTGAGATTTGATGTTGCTACTACTTTGCCATGCTTAATGCTTGTCACTAGGGCCCGAGTGCCATGATTTCAGATCTGAAATTATTATGTTGTCACCAATATATGTGTGTTTTAGATCCGATCTTGCAAGTTGTAGTTACCTACTATGTGTTATGATCCGGCAACCCCGGAGTGACAATAACCGGAACCACTCCCGGTGATGACCATAGTTTGAGGAGTTCATGTGTTCACCAAGTGCTAATGCGTTGGTCCGGTTCTTTATTAAAAGGAGAACCTTAATATCCTGTAGTTTCCTTTTGGACCCCGCTGCCACGGGAGGATGGATAATAGATGTCATGCAAGTTCTTTTCCCTAAGCACGTATGACGACACACGGAATGCATGCCTACATCACATTGACGAACGGGAGCCAGCCACATATCTCTTCGTATTATAGCTGTTGCATGATGAATATCATCCAAACAAATCACCGACCATTGCCTACGAGTTTGTCCTACTGCTCTTACTTGTCTTGCTCTGCTGCTTCTAATACTGTTGCTACTGCTGTTACTTGTCTTGCTCTGCTGCTGCTACTACTGTTGCTACTGCTGTTACTTGTCTTCCTCTGCTGCTGCTACTACTGTTGCTACCGATGTTACTTGTTTTGTTCTGCTGCTACTGCTGCTACTGTTGCTACTACTGTCGCTTGCTACTGTTGCTACTTGCTACTGCTGTCACTACTGATGTTCCTTGCCACTGCTATTGCTCGTTACACTGTCGTTACTCGTTACTTTGCTGTTACTACTGTGCTTGCAGATACTAATCTTTCAGGTGTGGTTGAATCCAACAAATTCTGCTGCTAATACTTGAGAGTATACTCTCACCTCCTCATTGGCTTACCTACAAATTTAGGTCGAATACTCTACCCTCGAAAACTGTTGCGAACCCACGCGCTGGTGGGCCATCAACAATATTTTTCTAGTCTCATTAGTGGGGAGTGCTTTCAGCATTCTTCTGGTGCCGTTGCAGGGGAAGGTTCGTTGTCATAAGCATTCGTCTAGCTAACACTAGAGATTACAGGATCAACACTTTTCTGACACTATTGCTGGGGAAGCATAGCTGACGTCAGCGGTCTGCGCAAACATCTCCTCATCGCTGTCAGAGAGGACGATGATGCCACACTTTTTGCGATTGCAGCACCGCGCAACGATCTCCTCCAGAGTGCGATGCTAGCGCTTGATTGTTTTGCTGTGTATCCCTTGCAACGGCGCCAGAAATAGTTGTGTTGACGGCACCAGGAGTCCTTCAGCTACGGCTACGCCTTAAGGGACTTCCTAGGCAAGTATGCAAAGGATTTCCCCCGTGGCCTTGGAGCCTTGCGTTGGTGTTTCCTCGAAGCGGAAAGGGTGATGTAGCACAGCGACGGTAAGTATTTCCCTCAGTTTGAGAACCCAGGTATCAATCCGGCAGAAGAGTATCTCAAGATCCTGCACAAACACAAAATCTTGCACCCAACGCTATGAAGGGGTTGTCAATCCCTTATAGATTGTTTGCCAAGTGAGAACTGAAAGCAACAAAGTAACAAAGCAAAGTAAAAGCGGAGATGTAAACGATGGATGTGAATAGACCCGGGGGCCGTAGTGTTTACTAGTGGCTTCTCTCGTGAAAGCAAGTAGACGATGGGTGAACAAATTACTGTCGAGCAATTGACAGAACTGTGCAGAGTCGTGACAATATCTATGCAATGATTATTTCTATAGGCATCACGTCCGAAACAAGTAGACCGATACTTTCTGCATCTACTACTATTACTCCACACGTCGACCGCTATCCAGCATGCATCTAGTGTATTAAGTCCATAAGAACAGAGTAACGCCTTAAGCAAGATGACATGATGTAGAGGGATAATCTCAGACCAATGATAAACCCCCCATCTTTTTACCCTTGATGGCAACTGCTTGATGTGTGCCTTGCTGCCCCTACTGTCACTGGGAAAGGTCATCACATGGCAGAACCCAAAACCAAGCACTTCTCCCATTGTAAGAATCATAGATCTAGTTGGCCAAACAAAACCCAAGACTCGGAGAGACTTACAAGGATATCAAATCATGCATATAACAAATCAGCAAAGACTCAAATATATATCATAGATAATCTGATCACAAGTCCACAATTCATCGGGTCTCGACAAACACACCGCCAAAGAAGATTACATCGGATAGATCTCCATGAAGATCATGAAGAACTTTGTATTGAAGATCCCAGAGAGAGAAGAAGCCATCTAGCTACTAACTACGGACCCGTAGGTCTGAAGTGAACTACTCACGAGTCATTGGAGGGCCGATGATGATGATGAAGAAGCCCTCCAGCTCCAAAGTCCCCTTCGGCAGGGTGCCGGGAAGGGTCTCCAGATGAGATCTTGCGGAAACGGAAGCTTGCGGCGGCGGAAAAGAATTTTCGAGGCTCCCCTAATTTTTTGCGGAATATTTGGGAATTTATAGGCCAAAGACCTAGGTCAGGGGGCGGCCAGGGAGGCCACAAGCTTGCCCACCGCCGCCTCCCCCCTGGTGGCGTGGTGGGAGCTTGTGGGCTCCCTGGAGCCCACCTGGCTTGGCCCAAAGGCCCCCTGGTCTTCTTCCGTTCAGGAAAAAATCATTTCGGGGTTTTTATTCCGTTTGGACTCCGTTCGAAAATCAGATCTGAAAAGAGTCAAAAACACGGAAAAAACAGGAACTGGCACTTGGCACTGAATTAATAAGTTAGTCCCAAAAAAGATATAAAAGGTACATAAAACAACCAAAGAAGACAAGATAACAGAGTGAAACCATAAAAAATTATAGATATGTTTGAGACGCATCAGCGCTCCATCTCCTCCCGGACGTAGTCGTCGCGCGGCCACTTCAGGCCGGTATCGAGGTCGGCGGCCATCTCAGCGTTCTCCTGCTGGACGACCAACGATGTCAATGACTCCTTCTTTGGCCTGACCAGACGAAGGTGGCCACGGGGTGGTGAAGGTTGTTGGCGGCCCTCGTTTTAACGAGGTTAACGCCACGGCTGTGACGGTGCTCCGACGTCTCCTGGGGCTTGACCTTCACGGTGTCGAGCGGTGGCGTCGTGTCGGAGGAGTGGGATGACGACGTGGAGGAGGAGCCCGCCATTCGCCTCGACAGCCATGAGCTCCCGCTCCGACGGGAGAGCGACGACGTCAGGTACTCTAGCGGCGGCTCGTTGCCGTCCTCGATGTGCTCGAGGACGGCGTGGAGCGTGTGCCCGAGGACACTCACAGTAACATCTAAAAACGAAGCCCTCCCACCAGAAAGGGTCGTGATCCAACGCGCCTCCATGGTCCTAAGGCCACCGGAGGCGAGGCGGACCGACGGCGGCACCGACGAGAGGCGAAGAAAACCTAAGCTTGGAAGAGGAGGCGACGACTGACATGTATCGATGTTGAGAGAGAACGGTCCTTCAGATCTATTCAAGGGTTCAAAAGTGACAACCGTGGCTCTGGGGCACCGCTCCTCGGGGGCACATCCATGAAGACTTCCCAGCTGTTAGTAGCTAGGCCAGATCGACTCCGGTATGGAAGCGATGACAACGGTGCATCATTGGCTCGTTCTGGCAGTTAAATGGTCGTTCGGAGCTTCAAGTACCCCGATGTAGTTTTTATTATGCTTGTGGTGCTTCGTACTTATGTGAACCTTTATAATAGATCTAGGTCCTTTTTGAAAAAAGGATCTTCTTTTCTTTGCTTCGATCGATATCCTCTTATGTGCATAGTTTTTAAATCGGGCCAGACCAGCGGTCGGGATGTAAAAACCAGAACCAACGACACACATGATTTTTTAAACTCTAAGGATCATTTCGCAAACAGACCGGAGAGAATCGGTTGAACTGGTAACAAGCAGATGTGTTAGTTTGAAAGAAAGTACAAAATGAAAAGGCTAGGAATCAAACCATGGTCTCTAGGGAACATGTGAAGCCTTCGGCTTGGCCAAGTCTGTGTCCAAATTAAGGAGCTTATCTTATTTGACCTTGTCGTATTACTATATTAGCCCACAAAACAGAATTTTTATAGCCTAAAAGCCTAGCAAACAAACCAGTGAACCAGCGGTCTGACCATTGAAAACCTGAACCGATAGGCTCATCACTTCGGTCACCGGTCTGCTTTTTGAATCTATGTTTATGTGTGAAGTGATATATATGCACTACCATGGGAGGGGGGGGGGGGGTAATCATAGGCCCATTTGTTTTACCCAATTTTCTGGTGGGTTGCAAGAAATATATCCTTGTGGGGCGAGCTCCTGTTGAGCTGATTTTTTCAACCATGGAAAAGTTTGCAAAAGGATGCTGGCGAAAGAAACTTGGTAGAAGGAGGCGACGACACTCCAATGCACGGTTGTGTAAGCTCACAAAGCGGCGTGTGCGTCAATGGCTGGTACGGCCTTCAAATGAGGGGGGCGACGAAGAAACTTCATATGAGGAGTATGTTAATGATTAGGTTTTTTAAAATGTTCTTTTCAAAAGGAGTGATAAGGCGACTATTGTGGAGAGAAATAAAATTCTTGTGGAGATGGATTAGCTTCTTATTGAGGAAGAAATCATGTGGAAGCAAAGGTTCTGTATTGACAAGATGATTTTGGGGGATCACAATACAATTTTTTTTCCAGAGAAAAGCCTCACGGAGAGCGAAGAAGAAAAATCTACTCTCAGGAGAAGTGATGGGTGTGGAAGAAATCAAAGGTATCAAAATTTTGTTTCTTAAGCAACTTTACACTTGTGACTTTAATGTTAATCTTTCTTGCATTATTTTGATTGTGAAACCTCTCGTTAATGATGATATGAATAAGGAGCTCCGCAAACCTTTTTCTGAGAAGGAGATTAGTGATGCTCTCTTCTAAATTGGCCGTAAAAAGCCCTAGGTTCGAATGTGTTTCCGGCTAGAATTTTTCAGAGGAATTGGGGTTTAATTAAGGAGGATATGGTGAGGGCAGTTTAGCAGTTTTTTTATCTCATGAATAATGTCGGAGGTATCAATGATACTACCAGTTTCCTTATTTCCAAAGTGAAGAATCCCCAGTCCATCGAAGATTTCAGACCGACCAGCCTCTGTAATATCATCTGTAAAATTATCTCGAAGTGCTTGGTGAATAGGATGGGACCTCTGTTGAATGGTATGATCTCTCCCACTGAGAGTGCTTTTATTTCAGCAAGGTTAATTTTTTTATAACACACTCATTGCTTTTGAATGTATTCATTCATGGACATGGAGTATACGAGCTCGAGCTCATATACTCCCGGATGAACAGTAAAAATAGAAAAGATAGTTAAAAAGCTCGAAAAAATCTGAAATTTGGGACATGAAACATTGATGTTTTTTCTACACGCGTGCAAAATTTCATGGTGAAATCACATTTGTGGAGGGGTGGGCAAAAAAAACAAAATCAATGCTCAAAATCAGTGTTTTTTTTAAGCATATTGGAGCAACAAATTTGTTTTTTTGTCTACACCTCTAGGAATGTGATTCCGTTATGAATTTTTGCATGCATATAGGAAAAACATCAATGTTTCTCACCACAAAAATTTAGAATTTTTTGAAATGTTTTACTCCCTCCGTCCCAAAATAACTGTCTTAAGCTTAATACAAATTTGTACTAGAGCTAGTACAAAGTTGAGACACTTATTTTAAGACGGAGGGAGTATTATTTTTCCGGATTTTACTGTTCATCCGAGAGCATATGAGCTCGAGCTGAGAATAACACTTCCCTTCATTCATTGAGTACGTTAAAAGATCAACGCGGTGATTTTTGTGCATACAAGTTAGACCTGGCAAAAACTTACGATCGAGCGGATTGATAGTTTTTAAAAAGAGTGCTCGGGGCACTTGGTTTTGCACTAAATTGGGTTAACTGTATTATGACTTATGTAACATGAATAAAATTTCCAGTTCATTTTAATGGCCAGCCGTTGGAACGTGTCTATCCGTCTTGTGGACTCAGGCAAAGGGGGTCAATTATCCCTGTTGGGAAACTGGGCCTGGCCCAGAGACCACGCACGAGGCGGTTAGCGTGGGAGGCACGCACGTAGCCTCTCATTCCCTAAACTCATATTAGATGGATACTTATCCCTTCACCCCATACCCCTATATAAGCAGAGCAGAGGCCATCATTGCAACAAAGACTTCATGATTAATAAAGCTTTGTTTTCCTCTTTATTTCTTGGTGTTCTGTGACTCTGTGTGTTCGACTATTTTTTCTACTTCATCTACGACGCTAACTCTGCTCCGCAACCTTGGACCGGACTCGTTAGCAGGAGTTGCGGAACACGTTATCAACACGCTTTCCTCCACCAACTCTTCATCGAGCATACGTCAAGCCTGCATCAAGCAGGCTCTCGTCGATCGCACAGAGGTATAAATCCGATCCCCCTCTTTGTAAAAATGGATCCCCCTCATTATCACGATTCCGTTTTTGCGCTTTGTATATTTTTCGGATTTAACCCATCTATGGTGTGGATTTCCCTGCCAAAAACTCGTTGACGAATACATCGTCGACCAATGTCGATGTTTTTGGATTATCAGTTATTTGTTGACTACACTATACGGGAGTCGGTACGCATCATGACCCAGATGGCCATGGTACCGTCGCAACGCACCTGGTGTGCCAAGCGCCGTCATGTTTCCAGATGAACTTGACGATGAATCATCCATGTTAGCCATGATCGTCGCTGGCACTACACGCCGGTCGGCCCCCACGCTAGTCGCGCCCTGCCTGCTGCACGCAGCACCGGCCGTGCTCGCACCACTGGTTGCAGCTCACCCGAACTCGTCTGGCCGCACCGCGCCGCCGCGCTCGTTTGGCTGCATCGCATCGCTGCGCTCGACGCTCGCCCCGGCCTGTGCCCCGCTGGCTGTCGTGCCCCTGGCCGCTGCGCCTGCGCCAGCCGCTGCCCGTCGCGCCGCTGCCCGTCGCGCCTGCGCCAGCCGCTGGCCTCGGCCGTGCGCCCCGCCGCAGTGCCCTGCTGGCCGGCCGGCCGTTGTGCCCTACGCCTCGCCATGCCCGGCTAGCTGGCTCGGGCTGGGGTCAACGCAGCCGCAGCCCCGCTCGGCCGGCTATGCCGAGCCGCTCGCCCTTGACAGGCACGACAACCGCCGCCACGCGGGCGCTAGGGAAACCTAGGGGGTGTTTGGTTGGGTGGGTTGCACCTGCATGGCATCCGGGATGCAACTTTTAACTTGTTTGGTAAACTGTATGGCTATCTCGGCCTGGCCCAGCTGATGCAGAAAGTAGCCTCTCAGCCAGGCTGAGAGATACGCACATTTCGAACGTAGCTCGCGTGCAGGCTCGCTCCTTCCCCCTTTTTCTTCCAAACGCTGCCGTCCCCAACCCGTTGCCGTCCCCGACCCGCCGCCGCCGTCCTCTCCCAAGCGCCGCCGCTGCCGTCCTCGTCAAGCGCAGCCGCCGTCGTCCTCTCCCAAGTGCCGCCGCTGCCGTCCTCGTCAAGCGCAGCCGCCGTCGTCCTCTCGCAAGCGGCGTCGCCGCCGTCCTCGTCAAGCGCCGCCACCGTCGTCCTCTCCAAAGCGCCGTCGCCGTCGTCCTCGTGCGTCCTCCACCGAGCGCCGCCGCCGTCTACGATCGAGCGTCGCCGCCGCCGCCCTCTCCCAAGCGCCGCCGCTGCCGTCCCAAGTCGATGTGCGCCAGATCCTACCGGCTCGCACGGCCACACGCTGGATCCGGCCACCGCACGCCAGGTCCCTTCGTCTGGAGCCGCCGCCCCGCGCTGCCGCTTGATCTCCATTCCCCATCTCGTGCAGCCATCTCATGCATGTTCACCAAACACTCATCTCTTCTCATCTTTGCATCAAGTCAACCTGGTCATGCTCATCCTGGATCCCTCATGCGATGCAGCGTGAAGCTACCCAGGGAACCAAACACGCCTCCAGTGACCCGGTGCGCTCGCTGGCTGGCCGGCCTCTGGGCCACCGTGTTTTGGACCCCTGGCCCACGTGGGGGGAGGAGCACCGTTCCAGTTGGTGGAGCACTTGGCCGGCAGCCCAATTTAGGCATTGCAACAATACGGTTTTTATGTTAAAAACGTACTTTAGTCTATATAAAAAAATACCTCAGAAATTCGTTTTTGGGCTATATCTCATTTAAAATTTTATTATATGTTTTTACTGTTGTAGATTAAATGTTTAGCATTTTTAATCATTATGTAAATCATATAATAAAAATGTATTAAATAATGAAACGTCATTTATTGAATAAGTTTATGTACATCGCATTTATGCAAAAGATTACCTGTTGTAATCTTATTATTTTTTTGCATAAATTGCAGATGGCAGGAATCGTCAACAGGGAGTTTCCTGAGTTGGCCCAGACAGGGCTGAACTACTTGAGTTGGTATTCCGACTGCGAGATCTGGCTCGAGGACAAGGGCCTTCTGAGAGCGATTGGTAAGGGGACCCTGCTGGCCCCGAGTGACCCGAAGTTCGCGCCAGAAAATGCCTAGACTCTGCATTTCCTCCGTCACCACCTCTGCCCTACTCTGAAAGATGAGTATATGGCTGAACGGAGTGCTTCTCGCTTTTGGACCGCTCTTAAACAGCGGTTTGAGAGGCTGAAGTACACTGTCAAGCCACGTGCAGAGGCGGAGTGGATCGGTCTGAGGTTCGTGGACTTCAAGACGGCTGGGGAGTACAATTCGGCGCTACATCGGATTTGTACAACTCTTCAGCTGTGTGGTACTGAGGTTACTGACACTGAGAAGATTGAGAAAACCCTATCCACTTTCCATCCTGACGCGGTCCAGTCCTCATGGAACTACCGCCAGGGGAACTACACGAGGTATTCAGAGCTGATCGACATCCTCCAGGTGGCAGAGGCGCAGGACGAGGTTCTAAGAAAGAACTTTGTCGCGCAACCACTTGGGAGGAGTTCTCGGTAGGAGGTGAACGCCCTCAAGGTCTGCAAGCCTCTCGAGAAGAAGAGAGGCCGCAAGGGCAATAAGAAGGGCCCTCAGCCCCCCCCACTCCGGCTAAGCAGCAGAAGCCGGGAAAGGGGGAGCAGAGGCCTCAGGACTGCTTCAGGTGTGGATCGCTGGAGCATTTCACCTGCCAGTGCGGCGCACCAAAGGAGGTGGTTGCTGCGTACAAGGCTCGGAAGGAGGGTGAGACGCACCTCGCCTTGGTTCAGGAGGAATCACCACTGGCACCCGTGATGATCGCTACGCCTCCTCCTGCGCCCCTCGTGGCGACCTCAGTTGTGCCCATAGCGGCAACCTTGGCGGTCTCTAACGACGCCGATGTTGCCATGGAGGTTGAGCACACGGTCGCCCCTACGTTGCTGCCACTGGATGTTGACACTGCTACCAAGATGATGACTATCGAGGAGGGGCTCGCTAGTCTGGAGATCCAGGCTGAACTCGATGGCTTCTTTTTCTGAGTCTACTTAGCCCACCTCGTTAGCGATCATGATTCCATGTTTTTCAGACAATGCATTCGGATAAATTCGATTTGGTTGTAAGCTCTATGAGAGCACAAAACTTATTCTTTATTTCATGACGCTTGGATGACATTTATATCATTCATTTATTTCATTATTTATACATGATAGTATGTTATGTTCTGAAATGTGTGCATCTATTATTAATGTATGTTCTTCCTCGTTACATTAATTAGATGTCATAGTTTAGAACATGTGTGGCGCCCGAATGGAGGAAACGTGCCTTGCCGATAGCACCACTACACATACCATTTTACGTGAAACTAAGTACTTTGAGTCTATTAAAAAATCTCCGGGAAGTATCATGACAATCACCGGTTGCGGTTCGAACATAGTTGTCTCCAGACGAGCTACTATCATACTTCCCATGGAAACAACTTTGATCATTCATGATGCATTGTTGTACCCGGAGTCGACTCGTACTCTTATGAGCTTTAAAGACATCCGCGCTAGTGGTTTCCATGTTGAGACCGATGATGAAAATGGCAAGGAGTGCCTCCTCATCACAAAGCGGGATGCAAATGGTAAACATGTTATCGAAAGGCTTCCTTCGTTTGACACTGGGCTATACTACACCAAAATAGTAGCACCGCCCGTGTACACTACCCTTAAGACTGTCTTTAGAAGCTCCGAACTTTTATGCCTCTAGCATGATAGGTTAGGCCATCCCGGACTTAGGATGATGAGGAACATAATTAACAACTCGCATGGCCATAATGTTAACGTGAAAAACTTCCCGAATCCCGATTATTTCGTATGCTCCGCATGCGCCACGGGGAAGTTAGTCATTAGGCCATCGCCCCTAAAGGTGAGGGATGAAATCCCCACGTTTTTGGAACGTATCCAAGGGGACATATGCGGTCCAATTCAGCCCCTGACAGGGCCGTTTAGGTACTTCATGGTGCTCATCGATGCTTCCTCCAAATGGTCCAATGTTTGCCTGCTGTCAACACGGAAACATGCCTTTGGAAAGTTGATCTCTCAGATCATACAAATGAGGAATAATTTCCCTGATCATCATATAAAGTCTATTCGAATGGACAACACCGGAGAATTTACTTCAAAGGCGTTCGATGATTATTGCATGGCAACAGGAATCAAAGTTGAGCACTCGGTACCGCACGTTCATACACAGAATGGACTTGCCGAGGCATTGATCAAAAGAATTAAATTCATTGCCCGACCGCTCCTTCAGGGTTGTAATTTACCAACTACATGTTGGGGCCACGCTGTGTTACACGGGCCAAACTCATCAATTTTAGACCGTCGGCCTACAACATTCACTCTCCTGTTCAACTTGCGCAAGGGTCGACACTGAAAATTTCCCACCTTCGTAGGTTCGGTTGCGAGGTATATGTACAAATACCACCACCCCAGCGATCAGCAATGGGCCCGCTCCGTAAGTCGGGGATATACGTTGGTTATGAGACTGTGTCCATAATGAGGTATTTGGACCCCATGACAGGCGACCGTCACACGACTCGTTTTGCTGATTGAATTTTTGACGAGGATTTTTTCCCGACTTTAGGGGGAGAGAATCAACCCCTTGATGCTAAAATTCGATAAATCACGTGACAAGCCACGTGAATCCATGCCCATGACCCGCGCACTGCTGAGACTGAGAGAGAAGTCCAAAAGATAATAGATTTGCACTCATTAGCAAATCAACTATCTGACCACTTTAGTGACTTAAAGACTGTGACAAAATCACATGTGCATGCACGCAATGCACCGGAAAGGGTCGAAATACCAAAGAAGAATGATGGTATACCCGCCCCCATCCAAAGGCCTAAAAGGACGAGAGATCCGGCTTCTCAAATCCCAAGTACTCGGGGACGCGTGACGAAAAAGGGTATGAGTGATTTATCACAGCCTGTCACCCAAGTGCCCCAAAGTGAAACGGGGAGGCAGTCGAGACCTGGCACAAGTACGAAAAATTCAGTGCACGAAATTTCGGACTTCAACTTTCCCATAGGGGAAACACCCAGCGGAGATGTGTGCACACACATCGGCGCGGGAAGTCTGAAGGACCTTGATCCCAGAATGGGAAATTTGGTAGAGCAAGTATTGGCGCCAGATGCGCTCCATGAAGAAATGGCCATATATTATATTTATACAGGAGAGTATCTGAACCGAGCAACGTTGATTGTCGACATTAAATTTGCTACGAAAATTGCCTCAATCATAGATCTTGACCCTGAGCCTAGAACGCTCGCTGATTGCAAGAAAAGGTCGGATTGGAATGATTGGCAGAAGGCAATCACTGCCGAATTATTATCTCTCAACAAAAGGAAGGTGTTCGGACCAGTTTGTCGAACCCCTCCCCACATTCGCCCGGTTGGCCATAGGTGGGTTTTTGTTCGAAAGAGAGATGAAAATAATAAGGTAGTAAGGTACAAAGCAAGGCTTGTTGCTCAAGGGTTCACTCAACGACCCGGTGTCGATTTTGAGGAGACATATTCCCCGGTCATGGATGGAGTTACCTTTAGATACTTGATCTCAATGGCAGTAAACATGGGCTTGAAAATAAAATTGATGGATGTTGTCACCGCTTACCTGTATGGTAACTTGGATTCGAACATATACATGAAGGTTCCTGAAGGTATCCCTGTTTCGAACCATGATAGAGCAAACAGAAGTCTATACAGTGTCCAACTTCAAAAGGCATTGTATGGACTTAGACAGTCTGGTAGAATGTGGCATAATCGCCTAAGCGATTTCCTTCATCAGAAGGGCTACACGAGCAATACAGATTGCCCATGTGTTTTTATACGTCGATCCCAAGATGGATTCTGTATAATCTCGGTGTACGTAGACGATTTAAACATAATTGGTACACCTGGAGATACTGAGGAAGCGAGTTCCTACCTGATGTCGGAATTCGAGATGAAGGACTTGGGTAAAACCAAGTTTTGTCTGGGTCTACAACTTGAACATTCCCCTGATGGGATTCTAGTGCACGAGCCTGCCTACGCCCAGAAGGTGTTGGAAAGATTTGGATTTGACAAGGCATATCCTTCTAAGACCCCGATGGTCGGGAGATCTTTGCAGCCAGACAAGGACCCGTTCAGGCCTAAGGAAGAGGGGGAGGAAACTCTGGGACCAGAGGTTCCTTACCTGAGTGCAGTTGGGGCACTCATGTACCTCGCGAATTGTACACGGCCAGACATTGCTTTCGCGTCAATTTGCTAGCTAGGTACAGTTCTGAACCTACCAAGAGACATTGGAAAGCTGTGAAGGACGTCTTCCGCTACCTGCAAGGGACCAAAGATCTCGATCTATTTTATAGAAGGAATCAAGACCTGTTCCTTATAGGCTATGCCGATGCTGGGTACCTGTCGGGCCCACATGATTGCAAATCACAGACTAGATATGTTTTCTTTTATGGTGGAACTGCTTTCTCCTGGAGATCAACCAAGCAAACACTTGTGTCGACCTACACAAACCACTCGGAAATAATGGCACTATTCAAAGCGACAAAGGAATGTGTATCGCTTCGGCGGATGATCAACCACATTCAGCAGACGTGTGGGCTGAACACCGTACAAACCCCTACCATTATCTATGAGGATAATGCTGCTTGTGTTGCACAAGTTCAGATGGGTTATGTGAAGAGTAACCTCACAAAACATATTAGTCCCAAGTTCTTCTACGCACACAAATTGCAACAGATGAACGAGGTGAGAGTCTTGCATACTAAGTCGTGTGACAATCTTGCTGATATGTTCACTAAATCATTACCGGCATCGTCTTTTGAGAGGTGTGTACGTGGAATCGGTATGATGAGACTTAGAGAGATGCAAGGTTCAGGGGGAGAAACTTCACAATTTCGGTGCTGAAATCTCGATCCCGATGATTGAGTACTCATCCAGGTGGTTGGGTGGATTGTACTCTTTTTCCCTTGAGTGAGTTTTCCTGATGTTTCTCACCTAAGGTTTTTAATGAGGCAATTCGTGCAATGCAACAACGTATACTATGTGTTCTTTCTCCATATTTTTTCCACTGGGTTTTTTCAGAGTTTTTGAGGCATGGATATACGGATAATTACCCAAGGGGGGTGTTGGGGAACCGGGCCTAGCCGAGAGGCCACGCACGAGGCGGTTTTGCCAGATAGCGTGGGAGGCACGCATGTAGCCTCTCGTTCCCTAAACTCACGTTAGATGGGTACTTATCCCTTCATCCCATACCTCTATATAAGCAGAGGAGAGGCCATCATTGTAACAGAGACTTCATGATTAATAAAGCTTTGGTCCCTTCTCTATTTCTTGGTGTTCTGTGACTCTGTGTGTTCGACTACTTCTTCTACTTCATCTACGACGCTAGCTCCGCTCCGCAACCTTGGACCGGACTCGCCGGCAGGAGTTGCGGAACAATCCCCATATTGGTTCCTTTTTGTGGCCGAGGCAAAGATGAAGACCACACACAACCGTCAAGGATCTCCAGCCGGCCATGGCTAGATGCACCGGAACGCCGGATTTGACGCTCATCTTTTGGACAGTCACCAAGATGACGTCCCTGTATAGGAGCATGCATCCCAGCACCATGCCTCGACGGCTCATCATCGGTTGTGTTGGCCATGACTGACCTTGCTCCTCGAAACAAATCAACCTTGTTTGATGCTTTGCGTGATCCGACGGAGGAAAAGGCACATAGCATGAGAGGGCTCGGAAGGTGCTCAGTTTTGCTGTCCTTAATTGCTAAGTGGGATAAAATATTTGATGCTTTGCTACAAGCTAAGATTATTAGAATATCACATACTTTATTGCCGTTTGAAGAGCTAAAACGGCGTGCTTATTGTAAGTATCATAATTATTTTTCTCATGCTACTAAAGATTGCAATGTTTTTCGACGACAGATACGATCGTCCATTAATGACAGACGATTGAACTTTCTGAGATGCAAGTTGATAAACAACCCTTTCCTACGAACACCACAGATATGGAGGGAAGAAGCTGCTCGTTCGGCTAGAGGTAGCCGAATCTGCTGATAAGTCCAATGTTATCATAGGTGAGCCCAAAAAAAGCAAGGAGGGCAACAAGGTCTTGGGAGACAAGTTGTGCTTGACAAACAGCCCAGTGGCCAGGAGATGATTAAGATTGCCATCAATAATCCTACACTCAAGAGGGGGGGGGGGGGGAGGGGGGCAACCCCAAGTGCACGAGAACACTCATTTCATATTTGTTAAGCCCAAGAGTCTAGAGATTGGCAAGTGGAAGATAATGAAACTAACATACAGCGTAAGAAAATCATGTGAGCTTTTGATATGTTGTTGTCCAAATATGCCAATCAAGCGTTTGGTTCTAGTTCTAACCGTTCATCAAATGTGAAACGTTCAAGATCACCTCCAACGAAAGAATTTCAGCATCACACAAGAACATACAGGTCGTGGGCATGAGGACCATGGATGACGCTTTTGGGGAACATCGCATGGGAAAAAATTCCAATGCTCACTATGGAGATCAACATCTACGAGAAGGAAAGTGTATCTACATCCCTTGTAAATTGCTAAACGGAAACGTATATAACACGGTTGATATAGTCTTTAATGAAATCTCTAAAGAGAATTATATTTAGGAACAGAGGAAGTATTTGATAGTCGTCTGAAAAAATCGATGCATGCTATTTATCTTCTTTTTTTTGCATGTTTTCTCTCTTGTTTTTTTCTCGAATCATTTTTTATGTGTATGTGTAAATGTTGGGTATGTGTTAGTATATACATATGAATAGTACAATATGTGTATAAATTATATTGAAGTGTGAAATTTAGAAAATATATTTTTATTATTTATAAAGAAGTGTATTTTTTGTACAAATTGTTCGCAAATTTGTAATTACTTGTTCCAAGTTTTTTCTATCGTATTTAAGGGTAATACCAATGCCACTTATTCATTATTTCCAACTACATTATTTTGAGATAATTCTACTATTATATGATTATTCTTGCATATTGTGAAAGGACGTAATTTGCATATAATTTTATATGGAAGTTTGTCATTATTTTTTTACATTCCCATTTTATTTATTCATTGAGTTTATGAATGCCGCCAATCCACTTTTTCTTAGAAAACTTCATTTTATTTTTTATTAGTTTTACTTTTTATTTTTTTTATTTCTTTCTTCTTAAGGGTAATACCATTATGACTAATTCAATCTATTTTAGTTTTTTAGTTTTTACTTCATTTTCTTTTTTAATGGTAATAGCAATGCCACTAATTCATCAATTATTTGGCACTTACTTTTTTATGAAATTTCCACTAATTCACTCATATAGGCACTACCTTTTTGTGAATTTTCTACTAATTTATTATTATAAGAAAGTTCCTGTGAGGAATGCCTTTTAGTCTAATATGTGATAAAATCAATAATATATGGTTTAGACCTTCGGATATTCAATACTTAGACCTTTTCGTAAAACTAGAAATTAGTTGTAGATGTGATCTTTGTCGAATTAGCTATATCACAATCAATAAGTATTAGTTGATTGGCACAAAGTGGATTTGTCAAAAAAAATAAAAATGTCAATAGATAAGTGACTGTGTCATAATAAAGATTGAAAAAAAAATGGTTCTGTAGGCAATTGTGGAGAACGCATGGATCAAGCAAATCAAGTTAACCGGAAATTTTTCTTTGTACCACCCATTCGAGTACCATGAGCTTTGGGGCATCCTCTCGCTGATCTAACTCAACGTTAATGGGGAAGATGCCATTTCTCAGATGTTCGTGACAAACGGTGTCTTCTCGGATAAGTCAGTGTAGATAATTGTGGGTTTTGCCCCCTTTGCAAGAGGACCAATGAGATGCCCGTAGATTTTTTTTTGGTTGTCGCTTCACCATGAGGGTATGGGGAACGACGAAGAATTGGTTTCGTTTTGATCCTCTGGATTCATCGCTTTGGTCCCGTGAGTGGCATCTCCTCTTGGTGGACAATCATGTCAGCCTCAAACATTGCACACCGAAAGGCGATGGCTTTCCTAACTATCCTAGTCATCTGGACGCTCTGGAATGAGCGAAACACTCGTGTCTTCCGAAAGAAATCTGCCCCGCCATGCTACATCATGCAACTTATCGAGGAGGAGGCTAAAATTTGGAACATCACACAAGCAAATCAACTGAGTAAGCTAATGCCGCGAGAGTAGAACCAGTACCATATTTTCCATGTGTTTGATGTTGCAATGCTCTTCAATTAAGCATTAACTCTGTAAATCCTTTTTTTAATTAATGAATGAGGCAAATCTTTTGTCTTTGTTTTAAAAAAGGAAGATAAAAAAACAGTTCTTCATACATGTAGAACTATCAATACAAACACCAAAAACTCTAAGAGATAATCCTGGCCAAATATAATATATGACTTTACAAAATGAATATGACATGTAGCAAACTAAACCGATGCACCAAACAGTATAACTTTATTGTTTAGTACATGAAAAAGTTTAAGGGGATTTCTAATCTAATATCCTACATATGTGAGGTAGTACTAACCGAAAAATAATCTAGTAAAACCCTCCCATCAAACTACTCCCTCCGTCTTACAATATAAGATAATTTTTTATATTACACTTTTTGACATTGGTATAAGGGAAAGTCTTACATTCCACCGACTGATCCGCATGACCCATCCGCCGTTCGCTTGTCCGTTGGATCTGGCATCGATCTGATCGCGAACCGTTCCTGAAACTTGTTCGTTGTTTCAGAAACTGGGCAGTTGTTTCGCAAAACTGCCCATCCGTGTCTCCGCCTTCGCCTCGGCCCCGACGACCTCGCCGCCGCCGGCCTGCTGCATCTCGCCGCCCCTCCGCCGTCGGCCTGCTGCGGCCCCGCCGCCCCTCCGCCGCCGGCCTGCCCGCCACCTTCCGTCGCCCTTGCTCGCCCTCCGCCGCCGCCCCGCGCCACGGCCCCGCCCCGTCGGCCTGCACCGCGGCCCTCCGTCGCCGCCCTCCGCCGCCCCTGCCGCCCTCCGCCGCTGCCCCGCGCCACGGCCCCGCCCCGTCGGCCTGCACCGCGGCCCTCCATCGCCGGGATGCCCGTCGCCCTCCGCTTCCGCCCCGCGCCACGGCCCCGCCCCGTCGGCCTGCACCGCGGCCCTCCGTCGCCGGCCTGCATGCAGCCCTCCGCCGCCCCTGTCCGCCCTCCGCCGCTGCCCCGTGCCACGCGTTCTGCAACTCGACCTTTGTTGCAAAAAGTTTCCTGCAACACGACATTTTGTTGCAAAAATTTCTTCCGTAAAAATACCTATGTTACAGAAAGACGAAGAAAAAAAAATTCTGCAACAAGCAAATTGTTTCTGAAACTCGACCGTTGTTTCAGGAATTAACGGATCCAAAGTTTATTTTTTGCAACAAAGCGAAAGTTTCTGCAACTCGAGCATCGTTTCAGGAATTGCGTCCAGAGCGGATCAGACGCAGCGGATCGGACGGCTACACGCGCGAGATCGAACGGCTGTCGAGGAGGTGGTGGTGGATAAATATCCACCGATAGATGCGTAGCAGTCCCCTTAGTATAATGTCAAAAACACTCTTATACTATGGAATGGAGGGAATAGTTTTGTACCTGGAACTAGAGCTAGATTAGCCATTCCTTCCGAGTCGCTTGCCTCTGTCTCACAATCTCCTCCTCCTCCGTCGCTCCTTATTGCAACGTTGCTCCGTGGAGACGAGGCACTGCCCCTCCGGAGCAGCAGAGGCTACCGGCTGTGGACGGTACGCTGGTGCTGGCACCATCACGGCGTGGTAATAAGGAGGGTACGGGAGCATGGCTCTGAACGGAGCCATCCCTGCAGGCAGGAGCGGGACGCGTCCCCCTGCGGCCACCGTCCCTGGAGCTACCGCGTCGGGCGGCGCCAGCGGCATCGCGATGGCGGGTGCCAATGCCGCCTGCATGACCGGGTACACTGCTTGTGCTGGCGACACCTTCATTTCCTGGACCTGCTGTTGCAGCGACTTCATGTACTGGATCGTCTGCTCCAGCGTCGACGCCTGGTTACTCTGCACAGAGAAATGTCCATCAGATTCGTTCAGACTTCAGAGCGAGGTGTCATTAGAAACTTGCAGTTCAGCAAAATCAGAAAAGGCTCTGAAGAAGAAGATTGGAGAGCAGCGTATGCACAACATCACAAGCATATATAATCGTCGATTACAGTAAAAGTTGGAAACTGAGCGTGAACTGACCTTCTCGCATCCAGGGACGAGCTGCTGCAGGGTCCTGAGCCTGTCAGTGATCTTGCACCTACGTCTCTGCACAGCCGTAGTCGTCCATACAAAATTTAACGATGATGCATCGGTCTGTTACAAAATTTAGGTACGCGCTTCGGAATGAAAACGTGAGATGAGGAGGAGGCCCAAGCAGCAGTACCTTTTCTGTAACGTTGTGTGTATCTGAGTGACGAGACAACCTTGTCCTGTTTGAACTTCCTGATGCCGCCTTCCTCCTCTCACTCGAATCACTCGTTATGTGTGTGTCCTGGCAGAGGCAAGCGGAGATACGAATACTTAGATCAAGTGGATATATATACGAATACTTATGAAATAAACTTGTGTCTTATTTTTTTTCTGTAATTTCTTCTTCTCAAAAGGGGATCAATTGATGCACACGTCCATTTATATTGCATCATCTTACTGCTTACAGAAAAGAGTCAAGGGAAATACAAATGTATATGTTATAATCTGCTCACACGGCCCGCATTCATTTTGATCTCCAGTTATAAACCAATAATATAAGTTGTGTATGTCATACAAATAAAATAATTGAAAAATAATAATCAAATGTGATCAAAGTTGTAACATATAATTGTTATATTTTTGTAGCATATAATTGTTACTCCGTTAGTCAAAATGATGATCAAAGTTGGCCTTGAAATGTCTATGCGCCTTGTAAACCAAGAAGGTAGTACTTCTTTGAAGTAAGATACCTAGCCTGCTCTAAAGGTAGTTGAAAAATGAATCCTATATATTGCATACATACCATTTTATCAAACGCTCTTCTCAGCATGCATGAGAAAAAACATTATTAGTTCATCCCCAGTTCTCTATTATTTCAACATGCACACATGCACACATCACACCTCATCAAATGACCATCGTAACATGCATCTAAATTTCTTTCCATTGTAATATACTACTTAAATTCATAAATATTTTTCAAATATATAATAATCAGATAAAAAAAATTATAATATTCTTTACTTTTAGTTTTCAAATATTATTAATCCAAATATACATGCTCCATAAGCCATTTTCTAATATATCGCAACCAACTCCCGTAACATGTGGGGTATCATCTAGTGTACACTTAAGTAGTTGATCTCCGCTACTTCTATGTATCACAACATGCACTTGCCATTTCATCAACCCCACTACATTTTTTTTTCTCAGCATGCATAGAAATTGCTACTTATACTATTTCTCTCAACATGCACAAGTTCAACTACTTTTATTTCTCACAACATGAATTTGAAATACTATTTATACTACTACGTTTCAAAATAGTTATCAGTTTTGGATTTGCCCAAGTTAAATTTGTGTAAGTTTCACCAAGTATATAGAAAAGTATATTAATATCAAGAACACCACATTAGTTTCTATATGAAATGTACTTTCACACTATGTGTGTTTGGTGGGTATTAGCACAATTTTCTATAGAGTTGGTTAGCTTAAGCAGGTTTTACTTAGGATAAACCTAAAATTTCAATTATTTTGGAACGGATAAAGTATTTTATAAATATATAATATTACTTATACTCTGTAAATTCTGGACAACTATATAACAATAAAATACAATAAATCATAAATCTTTCTAGTCCTCATTCTCATATTCAAATTCCACACAACCAAATCTCATCTAAATGATATATTGCAACCAATTGACGCAGCAACGTGTGGGAATCATCTAATTCAACCAGAAGGGAATACAAAGTAACAGGGAAATACAATATTCCCTTAGGACAAACATAGGAAACACATAAATACTACTTCCTCCATTCCTCAATATAAGTCTTTTTAGATGTTTCACTATGAGACTACATACGGATATATATAGACATACTTTAAAACATATGTTCATTCATTTTGCTTTGTATGTAGTCCCTAATAAAATATCTAAAAAGACTTATATTTAGAAACGGAGGGAGTGTACTACAAGATGTTGAGATTTGGGATGAGATTAAGAGCAAAGGAAGTTAAACCACGAAGCATAACCCTTATTGCATCTGTTGCATCCAGAACCGATATTCCGTGAGACATTACAAGTTTCGTGAAGATGATGTACTATAAACATAATACGTGTCCAACATGCCAGATCACGTCAAACTTTGAAAATTTGTAGGATCATAAATGCCCATATATGTAAAATTAACTGGACGATCTCGCAAGAAGAAGAAGAACGCTCCTTATATATATTTACTTATTATAAACCGACTATACGAACACAAGCATATAGTAATTGGGTGCATGCGTTCTTACCTTAACATCGTGCATGCCGTCCGTAGCTGGAAGCTTCCCCTTCCTCTCCGTCATCCCCATCGCCATCGTCGACGGCTGGCTCTTCAGCATCGGGCCGTCCCCGGCATTGTCCTCGCCACTGACGATCGGGTAGAGCCACGCTGCCATCATGTCCTCGGAAGGTGGCAGCGCAGCAGCGGACGCTTGCGGTGGCTCTAGCGCGGCTCCTTCCCATGCCAACCCGAGTAGACCTTCACTGCAAGAACGCACATACACGTGCATATCATTTGAATCATGCATTGACTAGCTAGGGAAACAGCCAAATCAAACTACATGCATGGAGCTGTCAACGAACATGTCGAGGAACTCGTCGTCGCCGGCGGCGGCGGCTGCAAACGGCGTGGCCTCGCCGGGGCAGTCGTCGGGGTACCACCAAGGATCTGTAGCTGGATCGTCCGTCCATCGCTCAGCCCAAGGTTGGAAGAACCTAGGGATGTACGTGGTCGTTCGATCAACTGTGTCTGTTTGTCTCTCTCTCTCTCCCTCTCTGTCTGTGTAGTACATTCTATGCAATGCAGCCGGCCCTTTTTATATAGAGCGAGAACATTCAACAGCCAACGTTGTGCATGAGGGAGGGAGGGAGGGAGGGAGGGAGGGATATTGAGTGGAGCAACACTGACGTTGAAATTTCCACGGACAGGGACGGCCGGGCAATCAGGCTAGCTAGACGACGAGCTTGGCCATGCATGCAGGCTAGCTTGGCTAGACGACGGCCGTCACCAGTGGAAGCTAGCAATAGTATACTATACCGTGCAAATACGTCTAATTTGGTCCGCATGTGTACCGAGTGCCACAGCGCTGACGCAACGGTACTTCTGGTATACATGCGGCCGGCGGCGGCATGAATGGATAGATTCATCGAAACAAGACAAAGACATGCGGACCACAAGAATAATGATGTACCCAAAGAGCATCTAAAACATAACCTCCTACTGTAAGATTAATCCAGTTTATTGGTACACAGGCCAAACATGTACTGTGTAATAAAAAGAAACATTCATGCTATGGTTTCTATTAATAGAAATCGGAAGGGGTAAACCCCTTCTTTTGCTCAAAAAAGAAACATTCAAATAGAATTTACAAATGTGACCCCGATGTCCCCGCGACCAATGGTTGATCGACCACATAAAAGATGACTCGTAATATACATATAGTATTACCTCCGTCCAAGTGTATAGGTCATGCGCGTATTTCTAGGTTGTCATTTTAACTAGCTAAATATATATTATATGCAATAAAAATTACATATTCAGAAACTATATCCCGACATGAATCTAATGATATATTATTTATTACATATAATACATATTTAAGTAGTTCAATTAACGATCTAAAACTACGTGCATGCCCTATACACCCGGACGGAGGGTGTACAAGTTTTGCTCATCAGCAAACATATTAGCGATGTGAATGAACGAGCAAACTCTTGGCTAAAAATAAAAGGCATTTTAAAAGAAAGTAATGCATAATTAAAAAATGATTCGAGTAGTACAAATCTCAGTAGTCAGGGGTGGACAGGATGGTCCATGGACCATCCGAAAATTTCACCATAGCCAATATATAAGATAAAAAAGATATATATTTTTTACAATTCATAAAATTACATAAATTTTTTATTATTGAATTACCTTGACTCATCAAGCTAGCTACGCCACTGGATTGAGCACCAAACAACTGCCGTGGCACCGAAAGGTTTTGCTCGATTCAATCCATTCGTTAGGTGGATTGCTCATCGATTTTCACGTGCTAGCTATGTGGCCCTTGTGTTGTGTACCCACGCAAAACCCCAAGCAATGACAGTTCCCAAGCGGCAGGAGGGAACTCTCTACTTTGTCATCTACTACTACTACTAGCTAGCTAGCTAGTATCCCTGCGCTGCTTAGGGTGTGTTTTTTTTTGAGTGACTTTTTGGTGTAGGGATTAAAAAAGTTTCTTTTAGTCCCATGTGAAAGAAATATGAGGGACTTTTATGAACTAAAAGGGAGAGTATTTGGGACTAAAGGAAGAAGTCCTTATGGAAGGGACTTTTTGGGACTTTTTTGACACTTTTTCCAGCAATGCCCCTACTTTTAGCATGCCATTTAATAACTTCTAGTATATTACTAGGGGTAACATGATCTTTTTGCATGTTATTTAATGACCTCTAGTCCATGTTTAGTCCTTAGAAAAAACGGATAGGGACTAGAGACTTTTTAGTTGGGACTAAAAAAAATCTTAAGACTTTTTAAAGAAACAGGTCCTTAATATGCGCTCTCCTAAGTTTCCCATCAACTTGCTGCTACACAATAGTGGTCACTGGATAGGACTCACATCATCATCCCGGCCGGACACACACACACACACCTCCCGCCGACGTGTATTTGGCGGCATCTCTAGCCGATCCACCGTCAGTCATAAGTCATGAGCAAGCAGTTAAGCGATTGCATCGTGTATAGCTGAGATCGTGCATGGAGTGGTATGGTGGTGTGATACCCATTGAACAATGCCGGTGCCTAGCTAAACCAGCGGCATGCACTATGCAGTAGCTATGTGTGAATCCGGTTGTTATTTTACGGCATACGACATGAAATTACTACACGCTTTGGTTTGTTCGGCGTGGTCTCCCGACCGAAGCCGGTAGCAGCAAGCACGACATATATAGCGCGGTGCGTCTTGACCTCTTCTGTTGCCTCGCCTGCATGCATGAAGCTAGCTAGATGCACTAGCATGCGACATTCCAAGCTCGGCACATTATGCTCAGATGCGGTAGCATGCATGCGACATACAGTACATACCAAACTGAGCACATATATGCTTCTAAGTGCATTGGCACGCCAGCGACTACGTCACCATACTTGCGTATCCATATCCGACTCGCGTGGGCGCGCGTGGCCTCCCCAGCGGCACAAGTACGTAGCTAGGAATGCGCGAACCGAGTTATGCTAGACCGACTTAAAATTACTTTCACCCGCAGAAAAATAATAAATGTCTTTTCTGAAAGATCCAGTGAACCGCTGACGTTTCATTCATTAACAGTAAGCAATAGAAAATACAAAAGATTGGGTGTAGGTCCTAGGATCATTTTACAAGTACAATCTTAGGCTGGCCATAGTGGGTATCATAGCTAGTGTTATGCTACTATGTGTCATGCATGTTAATAAATGAGATCATCTATGATACTTCCTCCATTCCCTTATACAAGGCCACAAACTCAGGGGTTGTTTCTTTCCAGGGACTTTTTGGGGTAGAGACTAAAAAAAGTCCCTTTTAGTCCCATGTGAAATAAACATGAGGGATTTTTAGGGACTAAAAGGGGGTATTTGGGACTAAAGGAAGAAGTCCCTATGGGAGGGACTTTTTTGGCACTTTTTTCAATAGTGCCCCTACTTTTAGCATGTCATTGAATAACTTCTAGTATATTACTAGGGGTAACATGGTCTTTTTGCATGTCATTTAATGACCTCTAGTCCATGTTTAGTCCTGGGAAAGAAACAGGTAGGGACTAGAGACTTTTTAGTTGAGAATAAAAAAAGTCCTAGGACTTTTTAAAGAAACAGGGCCTCATATTACACGTACCAAGACAAAATTTAATGACAGGTTCGAAAGTCAAGCTTTCTTTTTGTTAACCGGAATCATTAATACACGGCATGCATGCAACGAATGAGTGAGAAGAAAGTAGCCAAGTGTCATTATGAATACATGCATGCAATTATTAAACAAGTTGCTATTATGAGGAAACATCATTAATGTTACCTCGATTACTGTTGGTGGCCTTATATAGATGCAAAATGTATTTTCCATAGTGGTCTTGTATAAGGGAATGGAGGGAGTACTAGTTTATGATACTATGCACTATGAAGGTAGTATCATACAATAGTAACATCTGCATGATACTACTATATGTTACTCCCCACTATGAGCAGCCTTAAGGCATGACCTTTGCCAGCCTCGATCCGGAATCACTAGCGACTCATGGCGGATCCGAGAAGGGGCTCTCTAGGCATGTTTCGTCAGCCTCGCGTCATAGATCAATGGAGTTTTCGATGGCCCTCATGATATCATCCGTGGAAAGCATCTTTCCTCTTAAGACGCAAATGTTTCTCTCGTTCTATATCTTCCAGTATGTGAGAAGGATGGTGGCCTTGTTTGCTGCTCTTTGCGAAGGTTGTGACTCTTTCACCATCTTCTTCATGATCTCTATTGTAGACCCATTTGTTGCATGGTTGGTCGACAGGAGTTGCTGGCATTCACCTCTTGTGCCCACCCTCGTCCAAATTTATCTGGAGACAGGGCAGCACCAAAGAAGGTGGTGGGCCATCTTCAGATTGCGGATGCAAAGGGGGTAGAAATAGTTGTTAGGACAACCGCGCCTTTGCAACCGATTGTTAGACCATAGTCGATTTTGCGCTAGAAGCCAGGCGGAAATCTTGATGTTCCCTGGAACTTTGGACTTCCAGATGAGTTGCTCTTAGTGTGTTTGTATTCTACCCTGAAATTGAGCATTGTATGTAGAGCTAGCCATGTACTTTCATTTTTCCTCAAGGTTCCAACCTATTTGGTCCCTGCTTCCTTCCCTAATCTACGTGTCTGCGGTCGAAATCCGACGGTGAAGTAGAATGTAGTCTAGAAGAAGAGGTAGTGTGTCGCCATGTCTTAGGTCCTTAATCCAATTTTCCTCTCATAGTGCGTCCTACACCGTCCTATTCTTATGCTTCGAGTAATTGTAGAGCAACGGAAAGGCGGTCGCGAGCGTGGGATGCCCACACCACGGAGAGCACGAGAACTGGGCAGCGGTGTCGTTGTCCATCGTGACAGACGTCGCAACCACTAAGAGAGACATGTCGGCGTTGCTGCATGGTGGCGGTGCACCTACCCAGGGGCGGCCCGGGTCTACCCAGGCAATCCAGAGCGAGCGAAGCCTAATGGCACGGCTGAAACGTTCAAGGTTGAGGATGCCAAGTTCACCTTGTCGTAGCCACCGATAATCTCCTCGTCTTGCTTCCAGAGGAATTTGCGTCTACTTTTGTCAATTTCTTTGAGGAACTTCTTTGGCACTTGAATTGTATTCTTCTACTGGCAATGGGCAACAGCCCCCCTTTCCATCCCGCTTGTTTGCCCTGATCCTATCGATGATGAATTGTAGGTTGGCTAATCTTAGCCTAGTAAGAGTGAGAGGTGGCCCTAGATAAGATGTAGGAAAGTGACCGAGGCCGCCTCCGAAGTTTTCTAACACCTCCCCAAGGTCCAGATTGTCGCATATAATGGGAAGCATTGTGGATTTGGCGGGGTTAATATGCAGGCCCGTAGATGCATCAAAGGCATGGAGGATGTGCATTAGTGCATCAATTTTTGGCTTGATGGGGTTTGCGAAGATAGCAGCATCGTCGGCATTGAGGCTAATGTGTAGCTTTAGCTCCCTTCTTGGTAGTGGAGCTATGATGGTAAGTCTGCCCGCTACATCAAGTAGGTGGTGAAGTGGGTTGATCGCCAAGATGAAAGAAATGTCTACAAGGGGTCGCCCTGTCTTAGGTCGCAACGGTGATGAATTCTTTGGCCAATGACTCCATTTAGGAGGAAGGACGATGATGCAGTGGAGAGAAGTAGAGCGATCCAGTCTCTCCAACATGCACTAAAGCCTAATTGATGCAGCAGCTCTAGGATATATTCCTAGGACACATTGTCAAAAGCCTTGGCGATATCTAGCTTAAGCAGAAGAGTCAGAGTTTTTCGTCTATGTAAAGCCTTGACGGAATTTTGGACGTAGAGGAAGCTGGCGTGAATACACTTAGTCCGCAGGAATGCCGACTGAGCAGGAGATATCAGTGTGTCTATGACACCTGCTAGCCGCATGGAGAGCACTTTGGAGATCAGTTTGGCTATGGAGTGGATAAGACTCATCGACATGTAGCCATTTATTGATGCCAGCCCATATTTATTACGCAGTAAGGCGACAATAGCGGAGTTTAGGACCCCCAAAGTTTCTACCAGCTAAGTTGTAGGACTGTCCGAAAGCTTCCATGATGTCATCTTTGATGATTGGCAAGCACGCTCGAAAGAAAGAGCCGGAGTAGCCATCCGGCCATGGAGAACGTTTCGTCGGGGAGGCCTTTATCGCGCGCCACACTTCCTTCTCAGTGAAGGGTTTGCCTAGCCCTCCCCCTTGAATGAGAGGTAGATCTAATGCACTCCAATGGATGGTGGCGTCGTGGCCCGCTGAGGTGCCCAGTAAAGAGGTGAAGTGATTCTAGATCACTTTCTCATTGTCTTGCTATGATGTGACTATCCCCTCTGCCCCATGCAGACTATGGATGAAAGCCTTGCGCCTTCTAGAGTTTATTTTTCTTGTAAGAATGCGGTTGGCACGTTCCCTGCCCGCAAGCACGTGATCCGGGAGGCCTGACGCCTCCAAGCACTGTCAACAGCCGCAAGGCCTAGGATGCGCAGTTTTAGCAATTTCTGAAGATGGAATTCTGCATCCGAAAAAGGCTCAACTTTCTTGGGCGATGTCTAGGCGTAGAACTACTTTAGTGGCCAAGTGCATATGCAATTTTGCGCCACCAAAGAGGGACTTGCTCCAAATCTTAAGTTCTCTAGCATTGCGCCACCAAAGAGGGACTTGCTCCAAATCTTAAGTTCTCTAGCAACCCGACCCATCTTAGTGTTCATCCTTGCAAAAGCACACCTTGCCGGCATTGGACGATTACATGTGTTACTGACTGTTTCCAGGAAGTGCGGGAACTGAGTCCAGAATGACTCGAATTTAAAGTTCGCCACACGCCATGGTGCAGCCGCCATGGCGAGGATTAGGGGGCAGTGAACTGAGCAAGAAGTGGAGCTAGCGTGCAGGAGATGAGTCGGGAATAAACCCTCCCATGCCATGGTGCACAAGAACTTGTCTATGATTACTAGTGTCGGAGTTGTCTCTCGTTACTCTAGGTGAAACTGTGGTTTTTGCACTTAATTTCCCTAAGCCCCCTGCATCTAAAGCCGCTCTAAATTTTCCCATTATTCCATGGTTGATGTTGTAGCCACTCTTATCTCTTGCCTCATAGATGATGTTAAACTCTCCGTTGATGAGCCAAGCATCGCCGAGATGTGGTGCAACATGGCAATCTCTCCGAGGCAATCGTCTTTCCTCGCCTCATCGGCAGGCCCATACATGGTTGTGAGCCAGTAGCTGTTTGTCGATCCGACAAATGAGACTTTTGCAGTGATAGAAAATTTTCCTATAGCATGCGTCTGCACGGAGACTAAGCATGAATTCTAGAAGATTGTTGCCCCCTTGGGTTCCAATTGTTGGAAGCATGACACATTCATCTAATGTGTTGCCTCCCACCTCCTTAGATATACTAGTGAACCAGCTTTCAATCTTTGTCTCTTGTAGGAACAAGATGGCGAGGTTGTGAGAACTAGCCTTGTCACAGACAACCGAACATCTAGCCGACGTATTTTAACCCATGAGGTTCCATCTCATAATCAAGCAGTTTGTGTCATTCATGGGGAAACCATCGTGGACTCTCAGTGCTAACTAAGGCGTAGCACAACCAGGGGGTTGCCGACGACTAAATGTAATTGAAAGCAATCACAGATACACCCTTCCTTTTGCTTGGCGTTGCCGGCGACCACCAATAAGCCCAAAACCCCGCCTGCAAGCAACACAGCCTCTTCCCTGTCTACTGATACAACATGATGTGGACGGAACTAATCCTAACTCAATCTAGCATATTGCTGGTGGTTGACAGCGAATGAGGGTACTACATCTAACTAACATAATATTTAAAATCACTTGAAGTTTCTACTGAACAGACAACATGAAGGCTTTGCCAATCAAGGGGGGTGGGACGAGCTCACACCCTTGAAAATCACAGGGTGCGAGAGAATTAGTCACATAAGTTACGTAGGTTTGAGTAGATTACCCGGAGATGTAAGCTTATTGGCACGAACCTAGGCAACACAACATTGTACTACTTCGGGGACCAGAGGCTAGACGGCCAGCCGCGGGTGAGGTATATACTACTCACCATCGGTGTCGTAACAGCTTCGGCGGCGATCGATGAGCAGCACCTCGCTCGGTCTCCGTGGATTTCTTCACACCTAGCTTACCGGCTTCATGCATTATGTTTTCATTTTCCTTCACCATTTCTTGACCTCTGAGTGCAGTGTAGACCACGGTCACACGCCACTGGCAAACAAATCCATCCAATCCACTGGTAGCGATAAAATATCTTACTGTCCTCCAGCTCCGCATAGCACAAGCAGAGCTTCTCTCACCTGAGTCTTGACTCGCTTAGCTCTTCCATGATGCAATGTATGCTCCCAAGCTCCTCCTCTCCGATGCCTCCTCCTCCCGAGCGCGCGTGCTAGTGCATTACATGGACGGCTCGTGGTAGAGTTGGAGTCCGCGCCATCGAGGGAGCTCCGATATATGGAGGGGGCCAGCCCATGCAACTTTTACTAATCTTTACCTACTGTTGGATATGCTAGTTAAAAGTTTAACGGCTGCAAATCAAACGGCTAGACCTATAGAGATTCTCCGGATGTTATTGTTCCTAGTTAGATATTAGACCTGGGTTTGTTCAGCCCCATGATAACCCATAAGTATAGGGGATCGCAACAGTTTTCGAGGGTAGAGTATTCAACCCAAATTTATTGATTCGACTCAAGGGGAAGCCAAAGAATATTCTCAGGTATTAGCAGTTGAGTTGTCAATTCAACCACGCGTGAAAGATTTAGTATCTGCAGCAAAGTATCAGTAGCAAAGTAGGGTGATAGCAGCAGTAGCAACAGTAACCAATAGAAGCAAAGTAATAGAAGTAGCAACAGAGTAACAGTAGCAGCAGTGACAACAGTAGCGGCAAAGTAACGTAGCAAGGACAAGTAGTAAAAGACTCGTAGGCATTGGATCGGTGATGGATGATTATGCCGGATGTGATTCATCATGTAACAGCTATAACACGGAGAGATAAGTAACTAGCTCCAGTTCATCAATCTAATGTAGGCATGTATTCCGTTTGTAGTCATACGTGCTTAGGGAAAAGAACTTGCATGACATCTATTGTCCATCCCTCCCATGGCAGCGGGGTCCTAATGGAAACTACGGGATATTATGGTTCTCCTTTTAATAAAGAACCGAACCAACACATTAACACTTGGTGAATACATGAACTCCTCATACTATGGTCATCTCCGGGAGTGGTTCCGGCTATTGTCACTCCGGGGTTGCCGGGTCATAACACATAGTAGGTGACTACAACTTGCAAGATAGGATCTAAAACACACATATATTGGCGACAACATAATATGTTCAGATCTGAAATCATGGCACTCGGGCCCTAGTGACAAGCATTAAGCATGGCAAAGTAGTAGCAACATCAATCTCAGAACATAGTGGATACTAGGGATCAATCCCCGTCAAAACTAACTCGATTACATGATAGATCTCATCCAACCCATCACCGTCGAGCAAGCCTACTATGAGATTACTCACGAACGGTGAAGAGAATCATGGAATTGGCGATGAAGGAAGGTTGGTGATGACGATGGCGACGATCTCCCCTCTCCGGAGCCAGAACAGACTCCAGATCTGCCCTCCAGATGAAGAACAGGGGGTGGCGGCGCCTCCATATCGTAAAACGCGATGAACTCTTCTCCTTGATTTTTTTCCGGGCGAGACGGACTAAATAGAGTTGAGATTGGAGGCGGTGGAGCGTCGTGGGGTCCACAAGCCTGCCAGGCGCGGCCAGGGAGGGGGCCCGCGCCTGGTGGGCTTGTGGGCTCACGACTCCACTTCCTCCGCTGATTCTTGCGCTAGTATTTTTCATAAATTCCAGAAAAACTCTCCGAAAATTTTCAGGTCATTCCGAGAACTTTTATTTCTGCGCAAAAACAACACCATGGCAATTCTGCTGAAAACAGCGTTAGTCCTGGTTAGTTCCATTCAAATCATGCAAATTAGAGTCCAAAACAAGGGCAAAAGAGTTCGAAAAAGTAGATACGATGGAGGCGTATCAACTCCCCCAAGATTAAGCCTTGCTTGTCCTCAAGCAATTCAGTTGACAAACTGAAAGAGACAAAAGAAAAACTTTGACGAACTCTGTTTGATCTTGTTGTTGCAACTATGTCTAACTCATAACCAGAATTTCAGCAATATCATAAGCTAACCACATAAGCAAAGGACATCTGGATCTCACGGTAAACTCATTTCAATGGCATAATCAACTAGCGAGCAAATAATAATAAGTCTCAAATGTCAACACTTCAATCAAAACAATCATGAAGCAGTACGAATAGATGGTATCTCGCTAGCTCTTTCTGAGACCGCAAAACATAAATGCAGAGCACCTTCAAAGACCAAGGGCTGACTAAACATTGTAATTCATGGCAAAGAAGATACAGTCATAGTCATACTCAACACAGTTAAAAGCAAAGCATAAAAATGACAGAGGTGCTCTCTAATTGGTGCTTTTATAAGAGGAGGATGACTCAACAGGAACATAAATAGACATGCCCTTCGCAGAGGGAAGCATTGATTTGTAGAGGTGCCAGAGTTAAGCTTTGAAAACAGAGATAATAATTTCGGGTGGCATGCTTTCATTGTCAACGCAATGACTAAGAGTTCTCAACATCTTCCACGCTACACATGCTATAGGCGGTTCCCAAACAGAAAAGTAAAGTTTTGACTCCCCCACCACCAATCAATCACACTCCACGGCTAGCCGAATCCTCGGGTACCGTCCATACCAACATCAATCCAGGGGAGTTTTGTTTGTAATTATCTTTTCAATTTGAGCATGGAACTGGGAATTCCAATTACCGGCCCCTTTCCCGTGAATGATAGTGAATAAACACATATCGAGGATAACACGCCTAGCATGGAAGATACTGATAGCCCCGTGTCACCACATGAGCGGTTCGGGCACGCAAAACAGATTATTTCTTGAAGATTTAGAGAGTGCCACATGCAAATTTACTTGGAACGGCAGGTAGATACCGCACATAGGTAGGTATGGTGGACTCATATGGAAAAACTTTGGGTTTATGGAAGTAGATGCACAAGCAGTATTCCCACTTAGTACAAGTGAAGGCTAGCAAAAGACTTGGAAGCGACCAACTAGAGAGCGACAACAGTCATCAAAATGCATTGAGATTAAGTAACATTGAGTGCAAACATGAGTAGGAAATAAATCACCATGAATATGAACATCATAGAGGGTATGTTGATTTTGTTTCAACTACATGCGTGAACATGCGCCAAGTCAAGCCACTTGAAACATTCAAAGGAGGATACCATCCTATCATACTACATCATAGTCATCTCAAAATTCATGTTGGCAACCAAGACAAACCATTATAAGCTCCTAGCTAATTAAGCATGGCATCAGAAACTATGATCTCTAAGTTGTCATTGCAAACATGTTTCTCTCACAACAAAGCTGAAATAGGAACAGTGAGCTAGTCATATTTACAAAAACAAAAAAAAAATCGAGTTCATACCAGCTTTTCCAGGCTCAGTCACTTCATCATATATCGTCATTATTGCCTTTCACTAGCACGACCGAATGATGTGAACAATAATAAGAGTGCTCGTGCATTGGACTAAAGCTGGAATCTACAGGCAAACACAAAGGAGAAGACAAAGTAATATGGCTCTATGACAGCTAAACAGGTATGCATGCGAGAGCCACTAAACATTGTAACAATTTTCTTCTACCTTGACCCAAAGGAAAATAAAACTATCTACACGGGAAAGCTCCCAACAAGCAAAAGAAGAAAAAGAAAATCTTTTTGGGTTTTCTCAAACTAGACAGACACACGAAAAGAAAACCAGAAAAAGAAAATAAACTAGCATGGATGATACAGTGGCAAAGTGTGAACACATACTAACAAAGTGAAAGCATAAACAAGAATGTAAAGTCGGTGAGAAACACGTACTCCCCCTAGCTTCGGCTTTTGTCATAAGTTGGTCTACTCCCAAGGATGGTCTGGGCGATACCCAAAATCATAATGGGGGTTATATGGGAGCGCTGCAGCCACTGCCTGAATAGCTGCCTCACAGAGACGAGCAGCCTTTGCCTCCCTCTCATACTCCTCTGCCTCTCCTCTGGTTATGTAATATCTCCGTTTTACCTGAAAGTCAAAGAAGGCAAGAGCAGGAAGGCTAATATGGAAAACACGCTGCCGGTTAAATATCAAATGGTATAGGAGGGATTCATCATCCCTCTCAAGGAACTGATAGCGTGTCAAAGCGGTGCGATCAAGGAAAGTTGTATGAAGCGGGGGATCTCCTTCGCGGATAGGTACTCTAAGAAAATTTGCTATGCGAGTGGCATAGATCCCACCAAAGAAATCCCCTTCATTAGCATTATTATTCAGCCTCCTTGCTATAATAGCTCCCATGTTGAAACTTTTATCACCCGTTACTGCGCTCTTAAGAATACTAAGGTCGGGTGCGCAGAGGTGACAATGCTCAACCTTGCCATTAATGCATCTGCCTATTAAGAGGGAAAAGTAATGCAAGGTAGGAAAATGAATGCTCCCCATGGTAGCCTATGTAATATCTCTAGTTTCTCCAAGAGTTATACCAGAGAAAAAATCTCTAACCGAAGATTTAGGAGGATCATTGAGACTACCCCAAATAGGTATCTTGCAAATTCTATTGAAATCCTCTAAATCCATGGTATACGATTTGTCATAGAGGTCAAACAGTACAGATGTATCACGACCAACTGAAAATTTGAATCTACGAACAAAAGAGGCAGTGAGAGAAACATACCGTTCACATTTATCGAAGATGAATTCTTCGAGTCCGACGTTGTGAACAAGTATATCAAACTCGTCTTTGAAACCTGCCTCAATCATAAATTCATTAGAAGGCCATTCACATGGTTGTACCTGTGCGTTACTCGGTTGGTAAGGATCGGGCTCCCGAATCGCAAGACGGAGACCTCTCTTGCTTGAGGAACCACGATGATAGTTTCTCCTGAACATCTTCCTTTTCTGAAATTTTCAGTGACCCAAAAGGAAAGTGAACAAGGCTCAACTAAACTCGTAACAACTACTCCCACAAGTGCCTAGAGGCCATATTACGCATCAAAACTACTTGGGACCAGCTAAAATTAGCATGCAAAGCTCAAGAACAGGGTCACCAAGGCAACAAAAATACACGAAGTATAAGGCACTAGAGCAAAAACTAATTGGACCAATGGAGGAGTCACTTACCAAGGAGTAATTTCCCTAAAACAGTTCGGAGAATGGTGCTTTGAGCAAGCAGATCGAAAATCCCAGCAAGAAGAGCAAGAACACGGGTTTGAGCTGTGAAACGATTTTTTCTGGAGGTAGGAGAAGCAGATGTGAGCTAGAATGAGTGGAGGGGGTGCATGTGGGCCCCACAAGCCAGGTAGGCGCGGCCAGGGGGGATGCCCGCGCCTCCAGGGCTTGTGGCCCACTGGTGCAGCCCCCAGACTAGCTCTTCGTCCCAGTATTTTTCAAAAATTCCAGAAAAATCGTACTTGATTTTCAGGACGTTCGGAGAACTTTCATTTTCGGGGTACTTTTCCACGGGACGCTAAAACAGAAAACAGGGAAAACTAAACTAAATCTATCATTTTTGTTTTAAGCAACCGACGGTGAAAGCTTGGAACACAGGTTTGTGACTCCTCGATTCATCCATCTCATGGTCATCGAAAGAAATCCATCAATGAGGTTGATCAAGTCTCCTTGACAAACTTTCTTCAATCGCAAAAGAGAACGGAGAATTTCCGATTGGTCACTACGTTACCTCAATGGGGATGTGTATCTTCCCAACAAGCAAATCATACTTCATCTTAACAGGAGGAATAGGGCATTCAAAGCTCCCAATAAGAATCGATGAAGTTTTTTCGATATCATTGATGCAATGTACTCGATATTGTTTCTTCGGAAAGTGCACCGTATGCTCATTACCGTTGACATGGAAAGTGGAATTGCCTTTGTTGCAATCTATAACAGCCCCTGAAGTGTTTAAAAAGGGTCTTCCGAGGATGACTACCATGGCATCGTCCTCGGGAATATCCAGAATAACAAAGTCCGTTAAGATAGTAACGTTAGCAACTACAACAGGCACATCCTCGCAAATGCCGATAGGGAAAGCAGTTGATTTGTCGGCCATCTGCGGAGAGATTTCAGTGGGTGTCAACTTATCCAGTTCAAGTCTACGATAAAGAGAGAGAGGCATAACACTAACACCGGCTCCAAGGTCGCATAACGCACTTCTAACGTAGTTGCCTTTAATGGAGCAAGGTATAGTGGGCACACCGGGATCACCTAGTTTCTTAGGAGTTCCACCCTTGAAGGTATAATTAGCAAGCATGGTGGAAATATCAACCTCAGGTATCCTCCTCTTATTAGTCACAATATCTTTCATGTACTTAGCATACGGATACATTTTGAGCATATCTGTCAAACGCACTTGCAGAAAGACAGGTTTGATCATTTCAACGAATCGCTCAAAATCCTCATCATCCTTTTTCTTGGATGGTTTGGGAGGAAAGGGCATGGGTTTCTTAACCCATGGTTCCCTTTCTTTACCATGCTTCCTAGCAGTGAAGTCATTCTTATCGTATCTTCTATTCTTAGGTTGTGGGTTATCAAGATCAATTGGTTCGATCTCCACATCCTTATCATTGCTAGGTTGAGCATCATCATGAACATCACTATTGATATTATCATTAGGCTCATGTTCATCACCAGATTGTGTTTCAGCATCACAGACAGAGACATCGTTTGGACTCTCAAGTGTAGCAGCAACAGGGTTGCTAGCGTGCAAGTTTCTACCATCTTTCTTCTTCTTTCTAGGATGACTAGGTGCATCCATGCTAACTCCTTGAGAATCCTGTTCAATTCTCTTCGGATGACCCTCATGATACAAAGGTTCCTGGGTCATTCTACCTCCTCTAGTGACGTCTCTGACAGAATTGTCATTCAACTCATTGAGCAAGTCATTCTGAGCTTTAAGTACTTGTTCTACTTGAGTACTAACCATAGAGGCATGTTTACTCAGAAGCTTAAGATCATTGACATTTCTGTATCACAAGCACTTAAATGACTAAGCATACGAGCATTCTGTTCCAATTGTCTGCTAACATAATCATTGAAACTTTGTTGTTTGGCAACGAAGTTATCAAATTCATCCAGACATAAGCTAGCAGGTTTATCAAAAGGAATATCACTCTCATCGAACCTACACAGTGAGTTTACTTCTACTACTTGTATCGGGTTATCAAGACCATGGATCTCTTCGAGAGGTGGTTCGGGAATAGTCCAAGCATTCTCATTGCACAAGATGTTATTCAATAGGATCTCAGCTTTTTCTACGGTTCGTTCCCTAAAAACACAACCAGCACAACTATCTAGGTGGTCTTTGGAAGCATTGGTAAGCCCGTTATAGAAGATATCAAGTATTTCATTCTTCTCAAGAGGGTGATCAGGCAAAGCATTTAGTAGCTGGACGAGCCTCCCCCAAGCTTGTGGGAGACTCTCTTCTTCGGCTTGAGCAAAGTTGTATATTTCCTGCAAGGCAACTTGCTTCTTATGGGCAGGGAAATATTTTTCAGAGAAGTAGTAGACCATATCCTGGGGGCTACGCACACAACCAGGAGCAAGAGAAGTGAACCAGGTCTTAGCATCATCCTTTAGCAAGAAAGGAAACAACTTTAGGATGTAGTAGTGGCGGATCTTTTCCTCATTAGTGAATAGGGTGGCTATATCATGCAGTTTGGTAAGATGGGCTACAACCGTTTCAGACTCATAACCGTGAAAAGGATCAGATTCGACTAGAGTGATTAACTCAGGGTCGACACAGAATTCATAATCCTTATCGGTCACAAAGATAGGCGAAGTAGCATTCATAATCCATATTTAGTATCTGCAGCAAAGTATCAGCAGTAGCAACAGAGTAACAGTAGCAGCAGTGACAGCAGTAGCGGCAAAGTAATGTAGCAAGGACGAGTAGTAAAATACTCGTAGGCATTGGATCGGTGATGGATGATTATGCCGGATGTGATTCATCATGTAACAGCTATAACACGGAGAGATAAGTAACTAGCTCCAGTTTGTCAATCTAATGTAGGCATGTATTCCGTATGTAGTCATACGTGCTTAGGGAAAAGAACTTGCATGACATCTATTGTCCATCCCTCCCATGGCAGCGGGGTCCTAATGGAAACTACGGGATATTATGGTTCTCCTTTTAATAAAGAACCGAACCAACACATTAACACTTGGTGAATACATGAACTCCTCATACTATGGTCATCTTCGGGAGTGGTTCCGGCTATTGTCACTCCGGGGTTGCCGGGTCATAACACATAGTAGGTGACTACAACTTGCAAGATAGGATCTAAAACACACATATATTGGCGACAACATAATATGTTCAGATCTGAAATCATGGCACTCGGGCCCTAGTGACAAGCATTAAGCATGGCAAAGTAGTAGCAACATCAATCTCAGAACATAGTGGATACTAGGGATCAATCCCCGTCAAAACTAACTCGATTACATGATAGATCTCATCCAACCCATCACCGTCGAGCAAGCCTACTATGAGATTACTCACGAACGGTGAAGAGAATCATGGAATTGGCGATGAAGGAAGGTTGGTGATGACGATGGCGACGATCTCCCCTCTCCGGAGCCCAGAACGGACTCCAGATCTGCCCTCCATATGAAGAACAGGAGGTGGCGGCGCCTCCGTATCGTAAAACGCGATGAACTCTTCTCCGTGATTTTTTTCCGAGCGAGACGGACTAAATAGAGCTGAGCTTGGAGGCGGTGGAGCGTCGTGGGCTCCACAAGCCTGTCAGGCGCGGCCAGGGGGGCTCGCGCCTGGTGGGCCTGTGGGCTCACGACTCCACTTCCTCCGCTGATTCTTGCGCTAGTATTTTTCATAAATTCCAGAAAAATTCTCCGTAAATTTTCAGGTCATTCCGAGAACTTCTATTTCTGCGCAAAAACAACACCATGGCAATTCTGCTGAAAACAACGTTAGTCCGGGTTAGTTCCATTCAAATCGTGGAAATTAGAGTCCAAAACAAGGGCAAAAGAGTTCGTAAAAGTAGATACGACGGAGACGTATGACCCCACACGTCAAACAAGACTAGCCCTCAGGGATGATGTTTTGTATTCCAGTGGCGTCGTCCCGAGCCCATAGGTGCGCTTCGTTCTTGATGATGTCGGATAGACGGTTAACCGAGGGCTACTCGCTCTCAAATATGCATCCGTTCCGGTGCTTCCATGACCACCAAGCAGTGAGGATGATGAGGGAGATGAGCCCTTTGCGGGACGGGGTGGTGTGTGGTCGCACGAGGTAGTTCACCAAGTGTGGAAGTCGGTGGCTATGCTTGATAGGTCCGCGGTAGATCTAACCCAACTGAGCACCTCATGCCAGACTTGGCAGGAAAAGGAGCAACCTGCGAGTAGATGTTGCATCGTCTCCATGTCCTGATCGTAGAGGGGGTTGGCATCCTCGTGGGGTAAATCGTGGCGGGCAAGACGTTAGGCCGTCCAGCAGCGGTCTTGGAGCGCAAGCCACATGAAGAGCTTAATGTGCACTCGTTCCCAAGGCTTCCAGGTGAGCCTATAGAACGGGTCCTCGTAGGACCCTATGAATAGGGCTCGGTAGTAGGAGCTTGCAGAATACGTGGCAAAGAGGGTCCACGGCCAGCTCAGGGTGACTCGTTAGTCGAAGAATGCAACATGGTGCACACATCACCCTAGCTCCATATATTAAACTAGGGCAGCCGGGCCAAGGGCTCTCTAAATATCTTGCACCCGAGAGATCGATTATGCAGCTCCTCCTGGACGGTACGGGACTTGCGCCTTCGGCGTGGTACGAGGGCGAAGACAAGGGGTGTGATCACAAACACGGAACACCCGATGATCCACTGGTCGCACCAGAACCTACATGTGCTCCCATCACCAAGGAGCCGGGAAGTGGATGCCGGAAATATCGCACTCACCTCCACGTCATGAGGATGTGAAGATGGCGGATGCCTATCCCACCAAGGAAAAGCGGGCGGCACACTGATACGTCTCCGTCGTATCTATAATTTTTGATTGTTTCATGCGAATATTCTACAACTTTCATATAATTTTGGCAAATTTTATACTATTTTGGGGACTAACATATTGATCCAATGCCCAATGTCAGTTCGTGTTTGTTGTATGTTTTTTGCTTCGCAGAAAATCCATATCAAACGAAGTCTAAACAGGATAAAGACTTATGGAGATTTTTTTTGGAATATTTGTGAATTTGGGAAGTGGAATCAACAGAAGGCGGTGCCCGAGGGGGCACAAGCCATAGGGACACGGCCTGGGGGGTAGGTCGCGCCAGGCGGGCTTATGGTTACCCCGTAAGGTGGTCGGTGCCCTTATTTCACTGCAAGAAAGTTAATTTATGGATAAAAATCATGTTAAAATTTCAGCCCAATCGAAGTTACGGATCTCCGAGAATATAAGAAACGGTGAAAGGCCAGAATCTGGAAACGCAGAAACAAAAGGAAACAGAGAGTGAGAGATCCAATCTCCGAGGGGCTATCGCCCTTTCGCCGCCATGGGGGCCAAGGACCAGAGGGGAAACCCTCCTCCCATATAGGGAGAGGCCAAGGAAGAAGAAGAAGGAGGAGGGCTCTCTCCCCTCTCTCCGGTGCCATCGGAACGCCGCCGGGGCCATCATCGTGACGACGATCTACACCAAAAACTTCTCCGCCGTCATCACCAACTCTCTCCCCATCTATGCAGAAGTGTAACACCCCTTCTCCCAGCGGTAATCTCTACTTAAACATGGTGATCAACGCTATATATTATTTCCCAATGATGTATGGTTATCCTATGATGTTTGAGTAGATCCGTTTTGTCCTATAGGTTGATTGATTATCATGATTGGTTTAAGTTGCATGTTTTATTATTGGCGTTGTCCTATGGTGCTCTTTATGATTGGTCGTGCAAGCTTGAGGGATCCCCTCTGTAGGGTTTGCAATATGTTTATGATTCTCTTATGGTGGGTGGCGTGAGTGACAGAATCACAGACCCGAGTAAGTAGGTTGTTTGCGTACGGGAATAAAGAGGACTTGATACCTTATAATGCTATGGTTGGGCTTTACCTTAATGATATTTAGTAGTTGCGGATGCTTGATAGAGTTCCAATCATAAGTGCATATGATCCAAGTAGAGAAAGTATGTTAGCTTATGCATCTCCCTCATATAAAATTACAATAATGATTACTGGTCTAGTTATCGATTGCCTAGGGAGAAATAACCTTCTTGTGACAAGAAGCTCTCTACTAAGACTAACTTAGTTGTTTCTTTATATTAGAAGCCCCTAGTTTTTATTTACGTGTTCTTTATTTTCTTGCAAACCTATCCTATCACACCTACAAAGTACTTCTAGTTTCATAATTCTTCTAGGTAGAGTTGTATCGGTGGTCGATATAACTTGAGGGAATATTTGTTCTACCTTTAGCTTCTCGTTGGGTTCGACACTCCTACTTATCGAGAAAGGCTACACTTGATCCCCTATACTTGTGGGTTATCACACACCCTTTGCTAGTTGACGAGGCACTGCCCGTCGTTAGCACCCTTGCTCCTGGCCCAGAGGAATCCACAAATGATTCGGTTTGCCTTCTTGAGGATGGACTAGTTGAACGTGATGGCGATGATGAAGTGAGTGGGGATGGTGCATAGGACGTGATGGACCAGGGCATGGAGGTCACCTCTGGAGAGAAAGGAGGCGCGCCAGGTGGAAAGTTTCCGCTTGAGCTTTTGGATAACCGGGTATAAGGCTCGAGGTAGATGGCTTGCGGATGTAGAGTGGAAGCCCCAAGTATTGGATCAGTAATTGTTTCACCGGGCACCGCATCTCGGAAGCAATGGTCGCAGTGTAATTGTCGGTGCACTGAAGAGGTGTGGCCGAGCACTTGTTGAAGTTGGTGCGAAGCCCCGAGGCCACCCCGAAGACGTGCAGCAGTTCACGGACCGTGAAGATGTCATGTTTGTCTGGGTGGTAGAAGATGACCATATCATTGGCATAGAGGGAAATGTTCGAGGCCGCGTTCCACATGGTGAGCAACTGAAGTAGCCCAAGCTCGACGACACGGATAAGCATGGATTTTAGGACATCAATGACAATGGTGAAAAGCATAGGTGACGCCGGGTCGCCATGCCGAAGACCGCAAGCATGGCTAATGGGGGGAGGGTGGCCTTTCACCCAGATGTGCATGGATGCGGTGGAGAGTAAGGTCAAGCATCGATAGTGTCTCTCGGCACCTTGATGTGAATCTTAGCTGAAAAACCTCGAGGTTCCTGTTTAGCTCTTGGACTTCAAACAAAGTAGCTGCAATGTCTGATCACACCAACTTGGAAGCATTCCACATGTTCACAATTTGTTGTGCATCCGTATCAAGGATGACACAACACAAACCCACGTCTCAATCCATTTGCAATCAATCCCGTAAAGGTATCGCTTCCATATCCAACGTACTGGCTGTTGCATTATACCATAGGGCGGTTTGAGCTTGCAACAATCTCCCTTCACGGTCCTACATGCCCACCATAGTACTACTTTGCATATAGGCTTCATAAAATGCAACATCTACGTTCATCATGATCATACTAACGCCAAGTGAAACCCATCTCGATATGAGCTTCACTTTCGTCGATACCAGTCCCATTCCCATGGCAATGAGGTACATAATAATATCTTGCGTCCTGTTCATCGATTCCACGATCAAGCGGCTTGTTTCACCATGCTATCTAGCATTACACCATTCCTTTCACTCTGAACAGACCATGTTCCACAAAGGATGATAGTAGCATCACTTTCCTTGACAATACATTGATCTACAATATCCATAGCCAAGGAGTCTGGATACAACTCTCGCACCTTAATATGAGGAACCTGTTTGATCTTGGCCCAAAATATTTTGACCCATGTTAGCCTTTTTCCCGTAGAACAATCCACGAGTCCAGTAGTAGGCTCCATAGGAACTAGGAAGTGTACTTTGAAAAGAAGATTTATTCCTTGTTTTCTAAATAATCCATAATAAAGCAGCATAACCAATGGGTACAATCATATTCACATCATTCGGTCGTGCTACCTAGTGAAGGCACTAATGATGATGATTGAAGTGATTGTGGTAAAGGAAGAAGGTATGAACTCTTCTCGTTTTATGTTTTGTAAATATGTTCAGCTTGTTCGATCTTGATTTATCATATTATGAATAAACATGGTTGTGATGACAATTAGTATAGTTGCTAATGTCATGCTTAAATAGCTAGAAGTGGATAATGATTTATCTTGAGTGTCAACTTCTGCGGCAACAAAAGTCCTTCCTTGGCGCTAGGAATTCTTCTTGTTACTTCTCTGGTTTGCGTCTGTTTTTCCCTTGAAGAGGAAAGGGTGATGCAGCACAGGAGCAATAAGTATTTCCCTTAGTTTGAGAACCAAGGTATCGATCCACAAGGAGGGCCTCGTCAAGTCCAGAGTACCTGCGCAAACACAAACAAGCTTGCACCCAACGCTTCAAAGGGGTTGTAAATCCCTTCAAGATTGTTTGCAAAGTGAGATCTGAAGGCGGAAAGTGCAACGAAGTAAAAAGTGTAAGGCTGAAAATATGGTGTGGAGTAGACCCTAGGGGTCATAGTGTTCACTGGAGGCTTCTCTCATAATAGCAAATATCACGGTGGGTGAACAAATTACTGTCGAGCAATTGATAGAACCGCGCAAAGTCATGATGATATCTAAGGCAATGATCATACATATAGGCATCACGTCCGAGACAAGTAGACTGATACTTTCTGCATCTACTACTATTACTCCACACATCGACCGCTATCCAGCATGCATCTAGTGTATTGAGTTCATGACGAACAGAGTAACGCCTTAAGCAAGATGACATGATGTAGAGGGATAATCTCAAACCAATGATGAAAACCCTATCTTTTTACCCTTGATGGCAACAACACGATGCGTGCCTCACTATCCCTTCTGTCACTGGGTGAGGTCACCGCACGGTATGAACCCAAAACCAAGCACTTCTCCCATTGCAAGAATCATAGATCTAGTTGGCCAAACAAAACCCACAACTCGAAGAGAATTACAAGGATATGAAATCATGCATAAGAGAGATCAGAAGAAACTCAAATAAGATTCATAGATAATCTGATCATAAATCCACAATTCATCGGATCTCGACAAACACACCGCAAACGAAGATTACATCGGATAGATCTCCATGAAGATCATGGAGAACTTTGTATTGAAGATCCAAGAGATTGAAGAAGCCATCTAGCTACTAACTATGGACCCGTAGGTCTATGGTGAACTACTCACGCATCATCGGAGAGGTCATGGTGTTGATGAAGAAGCCCTCCGTATCCGAATCCCCCCTACGACAGGGCACCAGAACGTGCCCCAGATGGGATCTTGCAGAGACAGAAGCTTGCGGCGGTGGAAAAGTACTTTCGATTATCTCTTTATTTTTTTGGGCATTTTAGGGAATTTATAGGCGCAACCCCTAGGTCAAGGGGCGCTCAGGGGGCCCATAAGCCTGGATGGTGTGGCCTCCCCATGGCCGCAGGGTGGGGGCTTGTGGGGCCCCTGAGGCTCCCCTGCCTGGTTGCCTTGGCTTTCAAGCTTCCTGATCTTCTTCCGTTCCAGAAAAAATCTTTTCGGGGATTTTCTTCCGTTTGGACTCCGTTTCAAAATCTCCTCTGAAAGGGGTCAAAAACATGGAAAAACAGGAACTGGCACTTGGCACTGAGTTAATAAGTTAGTCCCAAAAAATATATAAAAGGCATGCAAAACATCCAAAGTTTGACAAGATAATATCATGAAACGATCAAAAATTATAGATACGTTGGAGACGTATCAAGCATCCCCAAGCTTAACTCATGCTCGTCCTCGAGTAGGGAAGTGATAAAGAATGAATTTTTGATGTGGAATGCTACCTAGCATAGTTGTCCTTTGCAACTTATTTCACGTGGCATGAATGTTCATATCCGTAAGATTCAAAACAATAGTTTGCTATTGACATGAAAACAATAATACTTCAAGCAAACTAGCAAAGTAATCATGAACTTTCAAAATAACAAGGCCAAAGAAAGTTATCCCTACAAAATCATATAGTCTGGCTATGCTCCATCATCCTCACACAACTAATGTAAATCATGCACAACCCCGGTATTGGCCAAGTAATTATTTTTGCACTCTTACTTTCTCAAACTTTTTATAACTATCACGTAATACATGAGCGCGAGCCATGGATATAGCACTATAGGTGGAATAGAGTGTGGTGGTGGTTGTGAGACAAAAAGGAGGAGATGGTCACATTGACTCGGCGTATCAAAAGGCTATGGAGATGCCCATTAATAGATATCAATGTGAATGAGTAGGGATTGCCATACAAGAGATGCCCTAGAGCTATAAGTATGTGAAAGCTCAAAAGGAAAACTAGTGAGTGTGCAACCAACTTGCTTGCTCACGAAGACCTAGGGAAATTTTGAGGAAGCCCATCATTGGAATATACAAGCCAAGTTATATAATGAAGATTCCCACTAGTATGGTAGTGACAAAGCAAGAAGCTCTCAATCATGAAGAACATGGTGCTATCATGAAGCACAAGAGTGGAAAAAGATAGTAGCATTGTCCCTTCTCTCTTTTTTTCTCTTTTTTTTATTTGGGCTCTTAGGCCTCCTTTTTTTTGTTTTTTTTTTGTTTTTGGGATCTTTGGCCTCTTTTTTTTAATTTCCTCACATGGGACAATGCTCTAATAATGATGATCATCACACTTTTATTTACTCATAGCTCAAAGATCACAATGATGATGACTCCATAGGAAATGTCTCCGGCAGTGTACCGGGATGTGCAACGATCTAGCATGGCGTATGACGTTGAAACATCTCGCTAGCTATATTACGATCATGCAATGGCAATATGAGAGTGACGGTACAAGTCATGAGATGGAACGGTGGGAGTTGCATGGCAATATATCTCGGAATGACTATGAAAATGCCATAGTAGGTAGATATGGTGGCTGTTTTGAGGAAGGAATTTGGTGGGTTTGTGCACCGGCGAGAGTTGCGCGGCACTAGAGAGGCTAGCAATGGTGGAAGGTGAAGGTGCATCTATACCATGGGCTCACATTAGTCATGAAGAACTCACATACTTGTTGCAAAAGTTTTTATTAGTAATCGAAACAAAGTGCTAAACGCATACTTCGAGGGGAAGGGTTGGTAGGTGTAAACCATCGTGCGATCCCGACCTTAACACAAAGGATGACAATCAATAGATCAATTATGCTCCGACTTCCTAACATAGCGGTTCACCATACGTGCATGCTACGGGAATCACTAACTTCAACACAAGTATTTCTAGATTCAGAATACCCTACTAACATAACTCTTAATATTACCAAATCCATGTCTCAAAACTATTTGAGAGGAAACAAAACTTCTCTTTCTACTCAATGCACGTGAAGATGGAGGTTTTTGCATCCTCTTTGGGTATCTATCACTTTTGGGACTATTTTCATAGCATAAGCCAACTACCAAACCACGCACCGCCGTGCTCTAAAAGATATAAGTGAAGCACATAGAGCAAAAGTATCTAGCTCAAAGGATATAAGTGAAGCACTATGAGCATTCTAGAAAAAATCACGATGAGTGCATGTCTCTCTCTCTCAAAAAGGTGTGCAGCAAGGATGATTGTGACACAACAAAAGTTAAAGACTACTACGATACAAGACGCTCCAAGCAAAAACACATATCATGTGGTGAATAAAAATATAGCTCCAAGTAATGTTACCGATGGATTGAAGACGAAAGAGGGGATGCCTTCCCGGGGCATCCCCAAGCTTAGCCTTTTTGGTGTCCTTGAATTTGGCTTGGGATTCCTTGGGCATCCCCAAGCTTGAGCTCTTTTCACTCCTTATCTCATCGTCCATGAGAACATCGCCCAAAACATGAAACTTCACAACACAAAACTTAAACAGAAACTCGTGATAACATTAGCACAAGCTACCAACTCTTTAGGTACTGTAGCAAACTTGATTTATATTTATATTGGTGTTATGTTACTGTATTATCACCTTTACATGGCTAGTACCCCCCGATACTATCCATAGTTTCATCAAAATAAGCAATCAACACAACAAAAACAGAATCTGTCAAAAACAGACCAGTCTGTAGCAATCTGTATACTTCGTATACTTCTGGTATCTCAAAACTTCTGAAATATTACGACAATTAGGGAAATTGGCATATCAACCAGAAGCAAAAAGAATCAACTCAAAAGATCTTTCTGGGTAAGAATGAAAAATAATTTCGTGAGCGCAAAGTTTCTGTCTTTTTCAGCAAGATCAAACAACCATCACCAAAACTAGTCATAAAGGTTTTACTTGGCTCAAACACAAACAGAAACACAAAAAACACAATCATAACAGAATTATGATGGTGTGGACACAACAAAACAGAAAGCAAAAAAGAAAAGATAAATTCATTGGGTTGCCTCACAACAAGCGCTATTGTTTAACGCCCTTAGCTAGGCATTGATAATGCAATGATGCTCACACAAAAGACAAGAATTGAAGCACAACAAGAGCATCATAAAGCATGTGAAAATCACATCTAAGTCTAACATACTTCCTATGCATAGGCATTTTATAGGGAAACAAATTATCAAGACAAGCAATAACTACCATATGCAAGGAAGAAGAAAGAGACAATATCAATCTCAACAAAACGAGAGGTAATTTAGTAACATGAAAGTTTCTACCACAATATTTTCCTCTCTCATAACAATTGCATGTGGGATCAAATTCAAATTCAACAATATAGCTATCACATAGGATATTCTTTCATGATCCACATGCATGCAAAGTTGACGCTCTTCAAAAATAATGGGATTATCATCAACTAAAGTTATGACTTCTCGAAACCCACTTTCAATATTATTGCAAATATCATATTCATCATGAGGCTTAGACAAATTTTCAAGATCATAAGAAAAATCATCACCCCAATCACGATCATTGCAACAAGTAGTGGACATAGCAAAACTAGCATCCCCAAGCTTAGGGTTTTGCATATTTTTAGCATGATTGACATTAATAGAATTCATAGTGAAACCATTGCAATCATGATTTTCATTCAAGGAGCCCTTGTGAATCACTTCATAAATTTCTTCATCACGATTTTCAGATTCACGCATCTCAAGCAAAACTCCATAGAGAAAGTCAAGTGCACTCAACTCACTAGCAAATGGTTCAACATAATTGGATCTCTTAAAGAGATTAGCAAGTGGATGAGGATCCATATCAATAGATTTTCAACAAGTGAACATGCAAGCATATTGAAGGCACATAGCCCACAAGCAAAGGAAAGGCAAACAAAAAGGCAAATATTTTTGTAAATTTTTGTTTTTCAGAAGTGGGGGAGAGGAAAACGAGAGGCAAAAAAGTAAATGCAAGAGATGAGTTTGCGAAGGTTACTTGGATAAGCTTCTCTTAGAATAATCCCCGGTGCCAGAAATTGACACGTTGAAGGGAGACTATTCTTGACTTGATACTCCCCGGCAACGGCGCCAGAAATTCTTCTTGCTACCTCTTGAGCTTGCGTTGGTTTTTCCCTTGAAGAGGAAAGGGTGATGCAGCACAACAGCAGTAAGTATTTCCCTCAGTTTGAGAACCAAGGTATCAATCCAGTAGGAGTATCAAGGCAAGTCTCCAAAGTACGTGCGCAAAAACAAACAAACTTGCACCCAACGCTATAAAGGGGTTGTCAATCCCTTCACGATTAAATGCAAGGTGAGATCTGAAGGTGGAAAGTGCAACAAAGTAAAAGTGTAGAGCTGAAAATATGATGTGAAGTAGACCCGGGGCCATAGTGTTCACTAGAGGCTTCTCTCATGATAACAAATATTACGGTGGGTGAACGAATTACTGTCGAGCAATTGATAGAACCGCGCAAAGTCATGACGATATCTAAGGCAATGATCATACATATAGGCATCACGTCCGAGACAAGTAGACCGATACTTTATGCATCTACTACTATTACTCCACACATCGACCGCTATCCAACATGCATCTAGTGTATCGAGTTCAAAACAAACAGAGTAACGCCTTAAGCAAGATGACATGATGTAGAGGGATAAATTCATGCAATAGATATAAACCCCATCTTTTAACCCTTGATGGCAACAACACGATGCGTGCCTCGCTACCCCTTCTGTCACTGGGTGAGGACACCGCAGAGTATGAACCCAAAACCAAGCACTTATCCCATTGCAAGAATTATAGATCAAGTTGGCCAAACAAAACCCACAACTCGAAGAGAATTATAAGGATACGAAATCATGCATATAAGAGATCAGAGGAAACTCAAATAATAATCATAGATAATCTGATCATAAATCCACAATTCATTGGATCTCGACAAACACACCGCAAAAGAGGATTACATCGGATAGATCTCCATGAAGATGATGGAGAACTTTGTATTGAAGATCCAAGAGAGAGAAGAAGCCATCTAGCTAGTTGCTATGGACCCGAAGGTCTGTGGTGAACTACTCACGCATCATCGGAGAGGCAATGGTGTTAATGAAGAAGCCCTCCGTGTCTGAATCCCCCCTCCGGCAGGGCACCAGAACGGTCCTAGATGGGATCTTGCAGAGACATAAGCTTGCGGCGGCGGAAAAGTATTTTCGTGGCTCTCTCCCGTGGTTTTAGATTTTTAGGGAATTTATAGGCGGAAGAGGTAGGGCAAAGGAGCCACGGGGGGGCATAAGCCTGGTAGGCGCGCCCACACACACCCCAGGTCGCGGCTAGGGGGCTTGTGGCCTCCCCCGGGAGCCTTTGCCTTGGTTCTCAAGTTCCCTGCGTATCTTGTGTTCCAGAAAAAATCATTCCGAAGATTTTATTCCGTTTGGACTCTGTTTGATATTCTTATCTGAAACGGGTCAAAAACACGGAAAAAACAGGAACTGGCACTTGGCAGTGAGTTAATAGGTTAGTCCCAAAAAAGATATAAAATGCATACAAAACGTCCAAAGTTGACAAGATAATAGCATGGAACCATCAAAAATTATAGATACGTTGGAGACGTATCAGCGTGCACCCATAGTGGAGGCTCCAAGGCGGAGCGGGCTTCGAACGCGGGCGAATGGCGACGAAAGTCTCCGGTCCCAAGCAGGTTCCAAATGGGCTCCTGTGACGCCTCCATTTTGATCGTACACTAATCTTACACCAAATGCGTACGACAAAGATTAGGGACTCAGGGTAAGAAATCACAACACAACTCTAGACACAAATTAAAGTTATACAAGCTTAATATTACAAGCCAGGGGCCTCGAGGGCTAGAATACAAACGAGTCAGCGGAAGCAATTAATATCAGAATACAGACATAAGTACACGAGTTTTCCTTAAGAGGTCTAGCACAAACATAATAAACGGATCAAAAAGGCAAGGCCTCCTGCCTGGGAGCCTCCTAACTACTCATCGGCCTCCACGTAGTACTACCCTCCGACGGGGTAGTGGTAGTCGTGAGCGGGATCAACTGGCTCCTGGGCTCCATCATCTGGTCGCGACAATCATGTCAAGAGGAAAAAAGGGAAGAAAAGCAACGGTGAGTACGCATCCAAAGTACTCGCAGGACTATCATCGGAACTATGCTAAGTATGCATTGGTTTCAAAGGTATGGGGCTATATCTCTGGACTGTACTACAGAAATGCCATAATAGAGGAGGAAGACCTAGTCCTATCAAATAATAGCATCTTCAAGGTCTTGCAGCATTAGAAGAGTGTAGATCAGTACCACATATGCAATAATCATGTTGCAGCAAAATTTATTTAATAATGCCCAAAGATCCTTCCTCGACTCCGTGCGAGAAAGAAATCTTAGAGCCAACATTTTAATTTAAGTCACACTTCTAGTTGTATTAGATCGGGATACAACTCTAAGGGTATGTTACCATGGACACGACTATTTGAATAGAAATACTTCCCTACAGAGGTGCACAAACTTACCCAACATGCTCGACTAACTCTAGCTGGACACACTTGCGCGGGTAATGCCCAGCCTCGGTTGATCGATGCGTCGTAGTCCGACCTAGGCTCGGCAGAGAGGCCACACGCCGGTCTACATCCTAATCGCAAAGGGTTCATGGGCTAATCTGCCTTCACAACCATGTGTGCTACGTGGACGGGCGGTGTTAGTCCTCGCACCTCTTTATACAAAGACGATTCTTACGTGGGCCACTCGTGCGTGTGCGGCTCAAATGTGACATTTGAAGAGCTTTTGAGCGAATGTACGATGCAGAGTGCCCATACTTAATCATGCGTGCTGGTTAGTGTGAAACAGGCCATAGGCTTTCTAAGGTCACATATCCAAACCCATAAATGTTTTGCTTACTGTGGCGAAGATCAATGATCCACGATATGTGGTCTTGTCGCCCCGTCTCGACGACTTGTGGCAAGTCCAAGAATGCCCGGCCATGCCTCATCATTAGTACACCAACACCCTCCAGGTCAAGGGAACTGACCACTGGAAGTGGAATTGCCCCAAGTATCTGGCCGATAAGAAGGTTGGCAACGTCAACAAAGGTATATTTGATATACATGTTATTGATGTGTACCTTACTGGCTCTCGTAGTAGTGCCTGGGTATTTGATATTGGTTCGGTTGCTCATATTTGTAACTCAAAGCAGGAACTATGGAATAGAAGGAGGCTGGCAAGGGACGAAGTGACGATGCGCGTGGGAAATGGTTCCAAGGTTTATGTGATCGCCGTCGACATGCTCACTCTTCGACTACCATCAGGATTATTTATGAACCTAAATAATTCTTATGTGGTGTCTTTGTTGAGCATGAACATTATATGTGGATCTTGTTTTGCGAGACGGTTACTCATTTAAATCAGAGAATAATGGTTGTTCTATTTATATGAGTAATATCTTTTTATGGTCATGCACCCAATGTGAATGGTTTATTCTTGTTGAATCTCGATTGTGATGATACACATATTTATAACATTGAACCCAAAAGATGTAGAGTTAATAATGACAGTACCACTTTCTTGTGGCGCTGCCACTTAGGTCATATTGGTGTAAAACGCAAGAATAAGCTCCATGCTCATGGACTTTTAGTACCACTTGATTTTGAATCCCTTGATACATGCGAACCATGCCGCATGGGCAAGATGATGAAAACCCCATTTTTGGTACAATGGAACGGGCAAGTGACTTGTTGGAGATCATACATGCTGATGAGTGTGGTCCAATGAGTGTTGAGGAGCGCGGTGGATATCGTTACTTTCTCACCTTTACCGATGATTTCAGTAGATATTGATATATTTACTTGATGAAGCACAAGTCTGAAACGTTTGAAAAGTTCAAGCACATTCAGAGTGAGGTTGAGAATCATCGTAACAAGAAGATTAAGTTCTTGCTATCTGATCGAGGAGGAGAATATCTGAGTTATGAGTTTGTCATGCACTTAATACAGTGTGGAATTGTTTCACAGCTCACGCCACCTCGAACACCACAACGTAATGGTGTGTTTGAACATTGTAATCGTGCCTTATTGGATATGGTGCATTTTGTGATATCTCTTACTGATTTGCCACTATCATTTTGGGTTTATGCATAGGAGACGGTTGCATTCTCTTTAAATAGGGCACCATCTAAATCCATTGAGACGACACCGTATGAATTATGCTTTGGCAAGAAACCTAAGGTGTAGTTTCTTAAAGTTTGGGGCTCCGACGCTTATGTCAAAAGGCTTGAGCCTGATAAGCTCGAACCCAAAGTAGATAAGTGCGTCTTCATAGGATACCCAAAGGAAACATTTGAGTATGCCTTCTATCTCATATCCGAGGGCAAAGTGTTTGTTGCTAAGAAGGGTCCTTTCTTGAGAAAGAGTTTCTCTCAAAAGTATTGAGTGGGAGGAAGATAGAACTTGATGAGGTTATTGAACTGTCACTTCAACCACAGAGTAGCATGGCACAGGAAGATGTTTCTGTGGTGCCTATACTAGTTGAAGAGGAAGCTAAATATGGTGATCATGAAGCTTAAGATCAAGTTACTACCGAACCTCGTAGGTCGACAAGGACACGTATTGCTCATGAGTGGTACGGTTATCCTATCTTGGAGGTCATGTCGTTGGACAAGATGAACCTACGAGCTATGGAGAAGCGATGGTAGGCCCGGGTTCCAACAAATGGCTAGAGGCCATGAAATTCGAGATAGGATCCATGTATGGAAACAAAGTGTGGACTTTGGAAGTATTACCTGATGGTCGAAAGGCTATTCCGAACAAATGGATATTTAAGAGGAAGATGGACGCGGACGGTAATCTCATCGTCTATAAAACTCGACTTGTTGCAAAGGGGTTTTCACAAGTTCAAAGAGTTGACTACGATGAGACTTTCTCACCCGTGGTAATGCTTAACTCCGTGAGAATCATGTTAGCAATAGCTGCATTTTTCTATTATGAAATCTCGTAGATGGATGTCAAAGAAGTGTTGCTTAATGGTTTCCTTAACGAAGAGTGTATATGATGCAATCGAAAGGTTTTGTCAATCCGTAAAATGCTGACAAAGTATGCAAGCTCCATCAATCCATTTATGGACTGGTGCACGCATATCAGAGTTGGAATCTTCGGTTTGATGAGGTTATCAAAGCGTTTGGGTTCATACAAGTTTATGGAGAAGCATGTATTTAGAAGAAAGTGAGTGTGAGCTCTATAGAATTTCTTATATTATATGTGGATGACATATTGTTGATTGGAAACAATATAGAACTTTTGCAAAGTGTGAACATATATTTCAACAAGAGTTTTTCAATGAAAGACCTCGGAGAAGCTGCTCACATTAGGCATCAAGATCTATAGAGATAGATTGAGACACTTGATAGGACTTCCACAAAGCACACACCTTGATGAGGTTTTGAAGAAGTTCAAAATGGAACAGTCCAAGAAGGGGTTCTTGCCTGTCCTACAAGGTGTGAACTTGAGTAAGACTCAGTGCCCAACGACTATATAGGATATAGAGAAGATGAGTGGCATCCCCTCTGACTCAGCCATAGGCTCTATCGTGTATGCGATGTTGTGCACAAGATCTGATGTGAGCCTTGCCATAAGTATGGCTGGAAGGTTTCAAAGTGATCCAAGAGTGGAACACTGGACAACAGTCAAGAATATCCTGAAGTACCTGAAAAGGACAAAGGAAATGTTTCTCATTTATGGAGGTGGTCAAGAGCTCGTCGTACAGGGTTATGTTGATGCTAGCTTTGACACGGATCCGGACGACTCTAAGTCTCAAACCGGATACATATTTATTATAAGGGTTTTTTACATATCTGACCCTGGTTCCTTAACTCTACTCATTCATCCCCATGATCTTAACATTTGCTCACTTTTCCCCACTCCCTTGTCCAAAACCCTCATAAATGGTCACATCAGGCGATGCCGTCGGGTCAATGGTTTGATCGTTAACTACTAAGGAGTGGGGTCGCGCTGGACTGTGTCGCCCGTTGGACCTGACGACCGAGTGTGGCCCGCCCCATTACCAGCCACAAGGACACCAAACGGACATGCACGCACTTTCTCCTCGTCCCCTTCGAGGACGTCTGGCGGCCTTCCAACTATCCCCACATCCCAAAGTAAATGCGCACGCACGGCGGACGCTGACAATCAGCCACCCATGTTCAGGTCGTCGTCCTTCTTTAAGTGGAAACCCGTGGACCGGCCAGTCCACAGCAGTTTCCACCCTTCCAAAGAAAAGCCTGCCCCCTCCACCCCCGGCAGGATGTGCAAATCCTAGCCCGCCGATTAAAAACCCTAGCCAGTAGCCACCCTGGCATCTTTTGAGGGGTCGGCTCGAGCTCCGGCAAGAACAAGGGAAAGGCCCCCGTCGCCCCTTGGTGCGTGCTACCCCTGCCGTTGTCTTCCCGTCCACCTCGACAGCGGATTAGCATCCCAGTGCACCAGGCGATGTGGCACTAGGAGCACCGCAAACCTCTCCCCTACCCGGACGTGGTCCTGCCACATGACTCGCACTTGGATCCATAGAGGATCCCAGTACCAGCGGTGCCATGGTCGGCGCGGGCACATGCAGAGGAGCTGAGGCGCTGGCGGTAGCAGCTCACGCCTAAGAAGTGGCTCAACCCGGCATACACTAAAGACACTCCCAATTGGGAGGTCTAGTTTGCGTTTGAGCACGAGGGGTAGCGCCAGCGTGGCGTCCACGACATGGAGGCCGGCACTCCGCCGCCCCTCGTCGTGCGTGATGAGAACCAAGAGGCAGAGGCCCCATACCAGGAGGCGCTGGCAACCGCCCTCTGTGTAAGCAAGGAGGAAGAGCGGCACAAGAAGGAGGAGGCGGCGGCTTACCACGTGCGGATGACGGAGGCCATTGAATTCTCCGCTGCCAGCGATTGTGTCATGCCGTCGCTAGCGTCGATGTCCCTCACTAGGCTCGAGTCGGCGCTGACCGCCCTCAAGCCCAAGAGAACATATGAGAGGGGGTGGTGAGTGAGTGGGTGAGAGCGCCACCCGTCTGGATGGGGGCGACGCCGGAGAAGGAGCAAATCTACCTGGATAACTAGCGACAACAGCACCTGTGGGCGGAGCGCGAAGAGGGTAAGAGGCTTGAGGAGTGGGAGAAGGACGCCCGACACAGGAGGAGGAGCATGATGACCCACAAGTATAGGGGATCTATAATAGTCCTTTCGATAAGTAAGAGTGTCGAACCCAACGAGGAGCAGAAGGATCTGACAAGTGGTTTTCAGCAAGGTATTCTCTGCAAGCACTAAAATTATCGGTAACAGATAGTTGTGTGACAAGATGATTCGTAGCAAGTAGCAAGTAACAAGTAGCAATAGTAACAAAGGTGCAGCAAAGTGGCCCAATCCCTTTTGTCGCAAGGGACAAGCCTGGACAAACTCTTATAGGAGGTAAAGCGCTCCCGAGGACACATGAGAATTTCTGTCAAGCTAGTTTTCATCATGTTCATATGATTTGCGTTCGCTACTTTGATAGTTTGATATGTGGGTGGACCGGTGGTTGGGTGCCGCCCTTAATTGGACAAACCTCCCACTTATGATTAACCCCTCTCGCAAGAATCCGCAACTACGAAAGAAAAATTAAGACAAAGTCTAATCATAGCATTAAACTAGTGGATCCAAATCAGCCCCTTACGAAGCAACGCATAAACTAGGGTTTAAGCTTCTGTCACTCTAGCAACCGATCATCTACTTACTACTTCCCAATGCCTTCCTCTAGGCCCAAATAACGATGAAGTGTTATGTAGTCGATGTTCACATAACACCACTAGAGGAAAAACAACATACAACGCATCAAAATATCGAACGAATACCAAATTCACATGACTACTTATAGCATGACTTATCCCATGTCCTTAGGAACAAAAGTAACTACTCACAAAGCATAATAATATTCATGACCAAAGAGGTATTGAATAGCATCAAGGATCTGAACATATAATCTTCCACCGAGTAATCCAACTAGCATCAACTACAAAGAGTAATTAGCACTACTAGCAACCTTACAAGTACCAATCGGAGTCGTGAGACGGAGATTGGTTACAAGAGATGAACTAGGGTTTGAAGATGAGATGGTGCTGGTGACGAGTCCCCTCCGATGAGAGGAGGGTTGGTGATGACGATGGCGACGATTTCCCCCTCCGGGAGGGAAGTTTCCCTGGCAGGACGACCCTGCCGGAGCTCTAGATTGGTTCTGCTCAAGTTCCGCCTCGTGGCGGCGGCAATTCCTCCTGAGAGCCTCCTCTTGATTTTTTCTGGAACGAAACCCTCCTTATAGCAAAAGAGGGGAGCCAGAGGGCCAACAGGGAGCCCACAAGCCCCCTAGGCGCGGCCAGGGGGTAGGCCGCGCCTAGTAGGCTTGTGGCCTCCTGGTGGCTCCCCTCTGGTACTTCTTCGGCCCAGCATTTTTTATAAATTCCAAAATAATTCCTTGTTGATTTTCACGGCTTTTGGAGTTGCGCAAAATAGGTATCTCAAACTTGCTCCCTTTTTAGGCCAGAATTCCAGCTGCCGGCATTCTCCTTCTTCATGTAAACCTTGCAAAATAAGAGAGAAAAGGCATAAGTATTGTACCGTGAAGTGTAATAACAGCCCATAAAGCGATAAATATCATAATAAAATCATGATGCAAAATGGACGTATCAACTCCCCCAAGCTTAGACTTCACTTGTCCTCAAGCGGAAACCGAGATCAATAAATATGCCCACGTGTTTAGAGAGAGAGGTGTCGACAAAACAAGATAAGGACATGCAGGCATCATGATCATAATCAGAACAGCAATATCAACATATAATCTCTTATGCTAAAGTGATAATTCCTTCACAAAGTAAAGTATGGATCAAGAACCTTATTGAGAATTGACAACCAATAGCCTATAGTCATTGAAGCGATTGCAATTTATCATAACATCGGAAAGAGCCAAATAAGAGCTTGTAAAGCAAATCCACATACTCAATCATCCTTTCGTCTTCTACAATTGCTACAACTCACGTGGTACTCATGAGATCAAAGTTTCAGTCGGACACAGAGAAAGATAGGGGCTTATAGTTTCGCCTCCCAACTATTTACCTCAAGGGTAATGTCAACAATAATAACTCATGAATACTTACTTCCAAGTTGACATATGAATATAGATCTTTCCCTAGCATATGACGTTAGCCAAGATAAAGGCGAAATAAGGAATTGGTGTAGATCACCATGACTCTTTCAAGGGCAAAAAGTAAAGGTACAAGATAGGCCCTTCGTAGAGGGAAGCAGAGGTTGTCATGCGCTTTTGAGGTTTGGATGTGTGTCCTCTCAGTGTGAAGGAAGGTCACTTTATATTGCCTCCTGTGATAAATAACTTTATTATGCAGTCTGTCGCTTTTATGTCTTCCTCATCACAGGTTCGTACAAAGCTTATTTTCCACACACTAATAGATCATACATATTTAGGGAGCAATTTTTATTGCTTGCACCGATGACAACTTAGTTGAGGGATCTTATTCAATCCATAGGTAGGTATGGTGGACTCTCATGGCAAAACTGGGTTGAAGGTTTATGGATGCACAAGTAGTATCTCTACTTGGTGCGGGAGTTTTGACTGATATGGGGTGGAAGCAATCATCACATGCTAAGGGATCTCTAGTCATATAATCATTGCTCGGAACCAAGCAAACATAATTCATTATGTTGGCTTCCTTGTCCAACATCTACTTCTAAGCATGCAATAGTTTAGTGAGTGTTCACAGTTATAGATGGTGCCCAAGATGATATATTTATATGTGAACCTCTATTTCTTTATTACTTCCTATTAATTGCAACAATGACCTAGGTCTACGTTTGTCCACCCACAACAAGTTTCAATCAACATTCTTTTTATATGTGAAGTCATCACTTCCCATAAGATCATTACATGATCTTTCATGCTTTTGTTCTTTCATCATTCTTTTCTTTCAGATCATGGCATGAAGCAAGGCCCTTAACTAAAACACTCTTTATTATATGACTCACGAACTCGAATACATTGGGGGTGACACAAAGCAAAACTCAAGCCTAGAACACTAAGAACTTTATTCTACTAGAGAAAGATAGAACCAAAAAGGATCGAACTAAGAAAAGGTAAAGGCAAAAGATGTGATGGTGATACGATACCGGGTCAACTCCCCCAAGCTTGGAACAAGCCAAGGGGATTGCCCATACCCGTGCTTAGTTGTCTTCCTTTGAAGGTGATGGTGGTGGAGTTGTTGCAGAGTTCTTGAATTTGTTTAATTTCCTCTTGAGCACAAAGTTTTGCCCCTTCAGATCGTTAATTTCCTCTTCAAGACTCAACACCCTTTGGCATAATTCTTGCTTACTCTCCTACAAAAGACGAGAAGGGATAAACGAAATCTTAGGCTTGTTCCTTGAGTCAGGGAGGCTTGACTTTTTGAACTCCACGTATGTGTCTCCAGGTTGGGGTGGAGGCGCCTCCTCTTCATCGGATCTTGTTCCTTCCTTCCCCTTGGGATCATAATCTTCTTCCTCATCAGTGGTCCAACCATAGTGATCCAAGTCCCCATAGACCTTGGGATTAGCAAGGTAATCGGCCACATAGCTCTCCCCCTCTGAATCTTGAGAAGACATCTTGCCCTAAATCTGCGGCAGAAACAGGCTCGAAACGAAAACACAGGAAAATTGCGTGATACGAGGGTCAAACCTTTCGGGAGAATATATAATGATTTTTTTCTGACCAGAAGGAGTACTCCGCAAGAAAACGGAGTCCGAGAGGCACAGGAGGTGGTCACAAGCCCCCCAGGCGCGGCCAGGGGGGTGGCACGTGTCTGGCAGGCTTGTCGCCTCCTCATGCGCTTTCCGAACTACTTTAAATTTTTCTAATTTTCTAAAAATTCCAAAACGGAGAAAAATTCCTACTGGAAAAGTTTTGGAGTCGGTTTACTTACCAAATCACATACCTCGTCGTTTTCGGAGTCTGAAACAGGCTGATAAATATCCCTTATGTACTCCTCCGAAGTTATGGTATTGATAACATTGCTTTCAACATTTATGGGAGTACCTGAGATATAATGCTTGATTCTTTGCCCATTTAAAACTCTCGGAAAGTTACCTTCTGTGTTGTTGATCTTGATGGCACCGGAACAATATACTTCCTCAACAATGTAAGGACCTTCCCATTTAGAGAGAAGCTTGCCTGCAAAAAATCCTAAACGAGAATTGTATAGCAAAACATAATCACCTACATTGAACTTACGATTTTGTATCCTTTTATCATTCCACCTCTTAACTTTCTCTTTAAAAAACTTGGCATTTTCATATGCCTGAGTTCTCCATTCATCAAGTGAGTTAATATCAAATAACCTCTTCTCACCAGCAAGTTTGAAATCAAAGTTGAGCTCTTTGATTGCCCAATAAGCCTTATGATCTAGCTCAAGAGGTAAATGACATGCTTTACCGTAAACCATTTTGTACGGAGACATGCCCATGGGATTCTTATAAGCAGTTCTATAAGCCCACAGTGCATCATCGAGCTTCTTAGACCAATTCTTTCTAGACCTATTGACAGTCTTTTGCAGAATTAGTTTAATCTCTCTATTACTTAGCTCTACTTGACCACTGGACTGAGGATGATAGGGAGATGCAACTCTATGGTTGACATCATACTTAGCAAGCGTTTTACGGAAAGCACCATGAATGAAATGTGAACCACCATCGGTCATTAGGTATCTAGGGACTCCAAATCTAGGGAAAATAACTTCTTTAAGCATCCTCATAGAGGTGTTGTGATCAGCACTACTACTTGGGATAGCTTCTACCCACTTAGTAACGTAATCAATAGCAACTAGGATATGAGTATACCCGTTGGATTTTGGAAAAGGTCCCATATAATCAAAGCCCCAAACATCAAATGGTTCAATGACAAGTGAATAATTCATAGGCATTTCTTGACGTTTACTGATATTACCTATTCTTTGACATTCGTCACAAGACAAGACAAACTTACGGGCATCCTTGAAGAGAGTGGGCCAATAGAAACCTGATTGCAATACCTTGTGTGCAGTTCTATCTCCCGCATGGTGTCCTCCGTAAGCCTCGGAGTGACACTTCTGTAGGATCTGTCCCTATTCATGCTTAGGTACACAACGTCTAATAACACCATCTACTCCTTTATAAAGGTGAGGATCATCCCAAAAGTAATGTCTCAAATCAAAGAAGAATTTCTTCTTTTGCTGGTAAGTGAAGCTAGGTGGTATATATTTGGCAACGATATAATTTGCATAATCAACATACCACGGTGTACTACGTGAAGTATTGATGACATTCAATTGCTCATCAGGAAAGCTATCATCAATAGGTTGTGGGTCATCAAGAACATTCTCCAACCTAGACAAGTTATCTGCTACAGGGTTCTTAGCACCCTTCCTATCGAAAACATGCTAATCAAATTATTGTAGCAAGAGAACCCATCTGATAAGTCTAGGTTTAGCGTCTTTCTTTTCCATGAGGTACTTAATAGTAGCGTGATCAGTGTGAATAGTGACTTTGGAATCAACTATGTAAGATCTGAACTTTTCACATGCAAACACGACTGCTAAAAATTCCTTTTCAGTAGTAGCATAGTTTCTTTGGGCACTGTCTAGAGTTTTACTAGCATAGTGAATAGCATTCAACTTCTTATCAACTCTTTGTCCTAGAACAGCGTCAACAGCATAATCACTAGCATCACACATGATTTCAAAAGGTAAGTTCCAATCAGGTGGTTGAACAATAGGCGCAGTTATCAAGGCCTTTTTAAGTATTTCGAAAGCTTCCTCACAATCATCGTCAAAAACAAAAGGAATATCCTTTTGCAAGAGATTGGTAAGAGGCCTAGAAATCTTAGAAAAGTCCTTAATGAACCTTCTATAGAAACCAGCACGACCAAGGAAACTTCTTATACCTTTGATATCTGTAGGGCATGGCATTTTCTCGATCGCATCAACCTTAGCCTTATCGACTTCAATACTTCTTTCAGAAATTTTATGTCCTAAGACGATGCCTTCATTAACCATAAAGTGGCACTTCTCCCAATTCAAGACAAGATTGGTATCTTTACATCTCTACAAGACTCGATCAAGGTTGCTGAGGCAATCATCAAAAGAAGACTCGTAAACGCAGAAGTCATCCATGAAAACCTCAACAATCTTTTCACAAAAGTCAGAGAATATAGCCATCATACATCTTTGAAAGGTGGCAGGTGCATTACATAAGCCAAAAGGCATACGTCTGTAAGCAAAGGTACCGAAAGGGCAGGTGAAAGTGGTTTTCTCCTGATCAGATTGTGCAACATGTATTTGGGAGAAACCAGAATAACCATCTAGAAAGCAGAAGTGTGTGTGTTTAGACAGTCTTTCTAGCATTTGGTCGATAAAAGGCAAAGGGTAATGATCTTTCCTAGTGGCTTTATTCAATTTCCTAAAATCAATCACCATCCTATAGCTAGTAATAATCCTCTGTGGGATCAATTCATCCTTATCATTAGGGACAACGGTAATACCTCCCTTCTTAGGGACGCAATGCACCGGACTCACCCAATCACTATGAGCAACAGGATAGATAATACATGCTTCCAGGAGCTTTAGTATTTCCTTTCTTACTACCTCTTTCATCTTAGGATTTAATCTCCTTTGATGATCAGCAACTGGTTTGGAATTAGGATCGGTTTTAATTTTGTGCTGGCATAGAGTGGGACTAATGCCCTTAAGATCATCAAGAGTATATCCAATAGCAGCACGGTGCTTCCTCGGAGTTTTTAGTAACTTCTTTTCTTCATGCTCTAAAAGGCTAGCACTAATAATAACAGGATATATCTCTTTTTATCAAGATAAGCGTACTTAAGAGTATCAAGCAACAGTTTAAGCTCGAACACAGGATCACCCTTTGGTGGGGGTGGATCTCCAAGCAGTTCAACATGCAAATTATTCTTAAGGATAGGATGTTGTTCAAAGATAACTCTATCTATCTCATTCCTTTCATCCATATGCATATCATTTTCATGCTCAAGCAAATATTGCTCTAAAGGATCAGTAGGAGGCACAGCAATAGAAGCTAGGGCAATAATTTCATCCTTACTAGGCAACTCTTTTTCATGAGGTTGTCTACCAAACTTGGAGAAAATGAACTCATGTGACACTCCTTCAAAGCCAACAGTGACAGTTTGCTTCTCACAGTCAATATGAGCATTGACAGTATTGAGGAAAGGTCTGCCAAATATGATGGGACAGAAGCTATCTTGTGTGGTAGAAAGAACGAAAAAATCAGCAGGATACTTCGTTTTACCACACAAGACTTCAACATCCCTAACAATTCCCAAAGGGCAGATAGTATCTCTATTGGCAAGTTGAATAGTGACATCAATAGGTTCCATCTCAACAGGTGCAATATCGTCTTTAATTTCATCATATAGAGATTGAGGTATTGCACTAACACTAGCACCCACGTCACATAAACCATGATAACAATGATCTCCTATTTTAATAGAAACAACAGGCGTGCCAACAACATGCCTATGTTTGTCTCTAGCATGAGGTTTAGCAATTCTAGCAGCATCTTCACAGAAGTGAATATCATGGCCATCAACATTGTCGGATAGGAGATCTTTGATAATAGCAATGCTAGTTCAACTCTAATTTGCTCAGGGGGTGTACGTGTTCTAATGTAGCCCCTACGTATCACAGTTGAAACTTTAGAATGATCCTTTATCCTAACAGGGAAAGGTGGTTTCTCAATGTAAGCACTGGGAACAACAGGATCATTATAAGCGATGACTTTCTCTTCAACTGTATTGGGTTTAACTACATTGACTTCTAAGGGAGGATGATATTTAAACCACTTCTCTTTAGGGAGATGAATATGAGCAGCAAATGATTCACACAATGAAGCTACTATCTAAGAGTCAAGTCCATATTTAGCGCTAAAATCACAAAAAGTATTTGTTTCAACAAAGGATTTAACGCAATCAAACTTGAAATTCATACCTGTCTCCTTACCTTCATCATACTCCCAATCTTCAGAGTTGCGTTTAATTCTTTCCAATAAATTCCATTTGAAGTCAATATCTCTCTTCATAAAAGAACCGGTACAAGAAGTGCCAAGCATGGTGTGATTATCATGAGAAAGCCGAGCATAGAAGTTCTGAATAATAGTTTCTCTCAAGAGCTCATGGTTGGGGCATGAATATAGAATTGATTTAAGCCTACCCCAAGCTTGAGCTATACTTTCTCTGTCACGAGGCCAATAATTATAAATATAATTCCGATCATGATGTACCAAATGCATAGGATAAAACCTTTGATGAAATTCCAATTTCAATCGGTTGTAGTTCCATGATCCAGTATCATCACATAGCCTATACCATGTCAATGCTTTATCCCTCAAAGGTAAGGGAAAGACCTTCTTCTTGACCTCATCCTCGCGCAAACCTGCAAGCTTAAATAAAACACAAACTTCATGTACATAGATTTGATGCAAGTCGGGATGTGATGTTCCATCTCCTGTAAAAGGAGTAGCCAGCAGTTTCTCAAGCATACCCGAAGGAAATTCATAGCAAATATTTTCAGTAGGTGCAGCAGGTTGAGGAGCAACTCCTTGTGCTTCCGTTCAAGTTGAAGATACCCCGAACAAGCTCCTCAAAGGATTAGTTTCCATAGTGACAAGTGACAACAAATTTCAGCACACTATATAAATGTTTCCTTACCAAATTCCACTTACCAAAGGCGCTTCACTCCCCGGCAACGGCGCCAGAAAAGAGTCTTGATGACCCACAAGTATAGGGGATCTATCGTAGTCCTTTCGATAAGTAAGAGTGTCAAACCCAACGAGGAGCAGAAGGATCTGACAAGTGGTTTTCAGCAAGGTATTCTCTGCAAGCACTGAAATTATCGGTAACAAATAGTTGTGTGACAAGATGATTCGTAGCAAGTAACAAGTAGCAATAGTAACAAAGGTGCAGCAAAGTGGCTCAATCCCTTTTGTAGCAAGGGACAAGCCTGGGCAAACTCTTATAGGAGGTAAAGCGCTCCCGAGGACACATGGGAATTTCTGTCAAGCTAGTTTTCATCATGTTCATATGATTTGCGTTCGCTACTTTGATAGTTTGATATGTGGGTGGACCGGTGCTTGGGTGCTGCACTTACTTGGACAAACCTCCCACTTATGATTAACCCCTCTCGCAAGCATCCGCAACTACGAAAGAAGAATTAAGACAAAGTCTAACCATAGCATTAAACTAGTGGATCCAAATCAGACCCTTACGAAGCAACGCATAAACTAGGGTTTAAGCTTCTGTCACTCTAGCAACCCATCATATACTTACTACTTCCCAATGCCTTCCTCTAGGCCCAAATAACGGTGAAGTGTTATGTATTCGACATTCACATAACACCACTAGAGGAAAAACAGCATACAACGCATCAAAATATCGAAAGAATACCAAATTCAAATGACTACTTATAGCATGACTTATCCCATGTCCTCAGGAACAAAAGTAACTACTCATAAAGCATAATAATATTCATGACCAAAGAGGTATTGAATAGCATCAAGGATCTGAACATATAATCTTCCACCGAGTAATCCAACTAGCATCAACTATAAAGAGTAATTAACACTACTAGCAACCTTACAAGTACCAATCGGAGTCGTGAGACGGAGATTGGTTACAAGAGATGAACTAGGGTTTGAAGATGAGATCGTGCTGATGAATATGTTGATGGTGACGAGTCCCCTCCGATGAGAGGAGTGTTGGTGATGACAATGGCGACGATTTCCCCCTCCGGAAGGGAAGTTTCCCCGGCAGGACGACCCTGCCGGAGCTCTAGATTGGTTCTGCTCAAGTTCCGCCTCGTGGCGGCGGCGATTCCTCCCGAAAGCCTCCTCTTGATTTTTTCTGGAATGAAACCCTCCTTATAGCAAAAGAGGGGAGCCAGAGGGCCAACAGGGAGCCCACAAGCCCCCTAGGCGCGGCCAGGGGGTAGGCCGCGCCTAGCAGGCTTGTGGCCTCCTGGTGGCTCCCCTCTGGTCCTTTTTCGGCCCAGTATTTTTTATAAATTCCAAAATAATTCCTCATTGATTTTCATGGCTTTTGGAGTTGCGCGGAATTGGTATCTCAAACTTGCTCCCTTTTCAGGCCAGAATTCCAGCTGTCGGCATTCTCCCTCTTCATGTAAACCTTGCAAAATAAGAGAGAAAAGGCATAAGTATTGTACCGTGAAGTGTAATAACAGCCCATAAAGCGATAAATATCAACATAAAAGCATGATGCAAAATGGACGTATGAGAGTGTCGGGTCGAAGCCCACGCAGCGGCAGTGCAGCCACCGGCGGACGACGTCGCCACCACCTGGTAGACGGCATTCCCTCGGCTGGCCCGGCACCGACCCATGTCAACCTCACCGGCCCTCGCGACGACGAAGAGGACGCCTAGGATTGTGCGCCTCCTTGTTTTCATTTTAGTTTTAATGTTTTTAGTTAGGTATCCTTTTAGTTAATGCATGACAGACTTGTGAACTAGCACCGGCATGTGTGGCCGACATTAATATTTAATGAAAGATAATGCAAGGTGATGTGATGTGATAGAAATACGAGTACTTATTGTTGATGTAATCAAATCGCAGACATTTTTAATAGAAATCATTATAAGAACAGTTTAAATTTCAAAAATGAAAATATAAATTCAGATCCTTCTCAAATATTAGGCATATGCATGTAACGTGATCAATCCGAGCACTTATTGTTGATGTAAAACAGTAGTCATGAAAAATGTGCTCCAAATGAGTTGTGCACATAGGCTAAACACCCCATTCCCAAGCAAAATTTCCTGACCTTTTCTAAATGAGATAAAAATGAAAACTTGACATCTAGTGTGCAAATATAGGGTCCATGCCTAATATGAGATCATTTTTAAAAACTATGACATGCTTAGGCATGAAATTTAAATTTGAACTAACCTTTCAATTATAAGCAACATTCGAAATCCATTGTTCTATGATGTGATGTTGCAATGATTTTGAATTATTACACATGTTATATGATCAATCCGATGTATCTGTGTAGTCATGAGAAATATGGCATGGTGATGAGCTCCGAAGTTAGGGTAAGAAGACCATTTTTAATAGAAATCATTATAAAAACAGTTTAAAATTTCAAAAATGGAAAAATAAGTTCAGATTCTTCTCAAATATTAGGCATATGCATGTTAAATATGGGTTCATGCATATGAGATCATTTTGAAAAACTATGACATGCTTAGCCGTAAATCCTAGCTTGAATCCCATGCAACCTTATTCATGATAGCTATGTTTTGTGATAGTTTTTTCATTAAAATTCCTATAGATCAAGTTTTTTATTTTTCCTAGTAACTGAGTCACATAAAACGATGATGGGTGCAAGTTTCATATATTTTTTTGATTTTTTTGAATTAGTTCTGCTCATTTGAACTTGAAAATGGTAGCTCACCTCAAAAAATGTTTTTTCATAAAAATGTCGCTAAACCAAGTTTATATTTTTTACGGTAACTATGTCTTCTAAAATGACGAACCGCGAAGGTTTCCTATTTTTTTATATTTTTTTAATTAGTTAAGGTCATTTAAAAGTTGGTCCAACCTAAGATAACCGCGGTGACCGGCTCAAAACCCCGCAACATCTCTCCAAAACCTAGCGTCAAACTGCAGCAGTCTGATCATACCCTAGCGCAAAGCGACGGCCCTCACATTTGGTCTTCTAGAAGGAATACCACGGGCATGCTGCGTGCAGTCTCCGTGCCGTTGGATCACATGGACGGCTCCGCACCATTGGACCGTTGGGCGATCCAAGAGAGGTTGGTTATGCTCGCCCACTCGTCTGCCCAAAATGAAACCAAGTCCTGGTTGGGCCTGCGCAAAGCGTTGACTGTCAAAGGCCCACAAAGATAAAAGAGGCCTAGAATATAGTGCACGCATTGATTCTGTTTTTCTTTATTACTTTGATTGCACCTACAAAGCATCGTCAAGACATCAAGACTGTTGTTATCTGCTTCCCTTTAAGCTAGTTTTGCAGCCGCTGAGTGTTGGCACTGTTTCGTTTTTAAACACTGCATTGTAATATGTGGTTGATACTCTTAGCACTTCTGGCACTTCTAGATCTTAGAAACAAAACATGTTTGGATGCTCCGTTTTAGAAATAAAATGGAGTGGGGGGTAACCCCTTTTGATCAAAAAATTGCACCTACAAAATCAACAATGGTTGCTCAAAAAAAAGTCAACAAATATATAACCCCCAAATCAGTTTTTAAGGAAAACGTAGCTTTTATAACTTAACAGTGTGCTCGGGCCTAGAATATAGTGCACATGCATAACATAGATAATATAAGGGTATCCAAATAATAAATAGTAGCAAGCATAACATAGTCTTACATAAAACACGACATAGATAAAAGGTTCATAGTACAACCAACGACATAATATACAAATATATAAAAAGCCCTAACACCCTGGGGCAAGAAAAGCTTCACGACGTTCGCCTCCTCTTCACTGCTCCTCCTCCATGTCGTTCTCGCTGAGGTAGTAGGGGAGGATGCGGATGACGTTGCGGGTGGAGAAGATTCTATCGAGATCCTTGAAGATGTTGTAGGTTGTGAATGCGATGAACTCTCACGCACACTAGAACACCTTGCCAAGCTGGTGGTACTCAACAAATCTGTTAGTGAAGTTGGCAACGAGCCCTGTCGGTGGAGAGCTAAAGTTTTGACGCAGTTCCTCCAATCAGAACATCAGCAGCGAGCCCGTCGGGAGGTGGGTGAAGCCCGCATGAAGGAACCACTCAGCCAAATCCCTAGCACCCCTCCAGGGTGAGACCATCCACGAGCGTAGCGTTTTCTCCACAATGATGCCAGTGGGGTTCTCTGGCACAGTCAGTGGCAACTGGAAGGTAGGGCCGTAGTACTCCATCTTCGCCTCACTTTGAGAGTGCTCTCGAAGTCTAGATTTGGGTGAAGAAGAGAAGGGGGTCGGTGCAAATGGATGTGTGAACAATATGTGGAGGGGTGGGTGGTTTAATGAGGGTGGGCATCAAGCACATGTTTGCTACGTTCAAATGAGGCGCGTCGATCGGTATGCCCTAGACTTTAATTGCCACATTGAAACGATGCGAGTAGATAAAAAAGGCTGAAACGACGTGGCGTGCGAGAAGAGACGAACCAGCGACAACGACCGCCATTGCATTCGTGGCGGCTCACATGCAGGAAGGCTGCGTCAGTGGGCCATCATGGCGGCGCGCATCGACACATGTAGGCACGCTAGCTGGCTCATCTCGTGCATGCGTAACTGACTTCTCTATAGAGGTGGCGTGCATCATCGGGATTCTGTATTGTGGTGGCGTGCATTGTCGCTTGCATGCACGCGTTTCATGCAATGACCCAATAATCCAACAAAACCACGGCCCAACAATCCAACCAGCACCACCGTCCAACACAGCCTCACTTGGCAGGTCCAACGGGCGACACAGTCCAGTGCAGCCCCACTCGTCAGCAGTTAACGGTCAAACCATTGACCTGACGGCATCCTCCGTTGTGACCATTTCTGAGGATTTCGGACAAGAAAGTGGGGAAAAGTGAGCAAAAGTTAATAGTGTGGGGGTGAATGAGTACAACTAAGGAACCAGGGGCACAGGAATAGAAAACCCTTATTCTAAATGGTGAGGCGGTAAGCTGGTGGAGTTCCAGATAAAGCGTGTTAGCCGATTCTACATGTGAAATGGAGTATATAGCTGCTTTGGAAGCAGTGAAGGAAGGTACCTGAATGAAGCGGTTCATGACGGATCTTGGAGTTGTGCCCAGTGCACTGGATCCAATGACCATGTTTTGGGACAATACTAATGCCACTGCTCTAGCCAAGGAACCCATGTTTCACAGAAGGACCATACACATAAAGCAACTTTTTCAATTCCACCAGAGATTATATCAAGGAGGAGGACATAAACATTTGCAAAATACATACGGATTTGAATGTTGCAGATTCGTTGAGTAAACCTTTTCCACGAGCAAAATATGATTAGCACCACAACTCCATGGGTGTTAGATCCATTACCATGTAATACTAGATTACTCACTCTGGTACACGTGGGAGACTATTGGAAATATGCCCTAGAGGCAATAATAAAGTGGTTATTATTATATTTCCTTGTTCATGATAATCATTTATTATCCATGCTATAATTGTATTGATTGGAAACTAAAATACATGTGTGGATACATAGACAACACGCTGTCCCTAGTAATCCTCTACTCGACTAGCTCGTTGATCGAAGATGGTTAAGGTTTCCTAGCCATAAACATGAGTTGTCATTTGATAACGAGATCACATTATTAGGAGAATGATCTGATGGACCAGACCCAAACCGTAAGCATAGCATTTGATCATATCACTTAGTTTATTGCCATTGCTTTCTACTTGTCAAAGTATTTGTTCCTAAGACCATGAGATCATGCAACTCCGTGACGTCGGAGGAATACCTTGTGTGTATCAAACGTCACAACGTAACTGGGTCATTATAGAGATGCTCTACAGGTATCTCCGGGGGTGTGTGTTGAGTTAGCATGGATAAATCTGGGATTTGTCACTTCGTATGACAGAGAGGTATCTTTGGGTCCACTCGGTAATACAGCATCACAACAAGCTTGCAAGCAATGTGACTAAGGAGTTAGTCATGGGATCTTGTATTACGGAACGAGTAAATATACTTGCCGAAACGATATTGAACTAGGTATGGAGATACCAACGATTGAATCTCGGGCAAGTAACATACCGATGGACAAAGGGAACTACATACGGGATTGGCTGAATCCTTGACATCGTGGTTCGACCGATAAAGATGTTCATAGAATATGTAGGAACCAATATGGGCATCCAGGTCCCGCTATTGGTTATTGACCCGAGAGGTGTCTCGGTCATGTCTACATAGTTCTCGAACCCGTAGGGTTCGCATGCTTAACGTTCAATGACGATATAGTGTTGTTGAGTTATTATGTTGGTTGCTGAATGTTGTAAGGAGTCTGAGATGAGATCCTGGACATGACGAGGAGCTTCGGAATGGTCCATAGGTAAATATTAATATATGGGAAGTTGGTATTCAAGTTCCCGAAGAGTTCTAAGATTTACCGGTTTTGTGACGGAGGTACCAGAAGTGTTCCGGGGGGCCACCGGAACGGTCCACCTGCCCTGAAGGGCCCCATGGGTTGTGAGAGGTGGCGCACCAGCCCCTGGTAGGTTGGCCGCCCCTCCCACCTGAGGCCCATGCGGCCAAGGGGCTGGGCTAGTCAAGAGGTGCCGTCGCCCCCTTTCCTTGCCAAGGCACCTCTTGGCTGTCGCCCCACCCCTAGGGGAAACCCTAGGGCACCGTCCCCTTCACCCTTCCTCCCTATATATAATAGGGGAAAGGGGGCAGCCGCACCAAGAGCCATGGCGCATCTCTCTCTCTCTCTCTCTCTCTCTCTCTCTCTCTCTCTCTCTCTCTCTTCCTCCCTCTCTCACTCCCTCCCTCTCTCTCTCTCCCTCTCCCTCTCCCTCCCTCTCCCCCTGCCCCCCCCTCCCCCTCCCCCTCCCCCTCCCTCTCCCTCTCCCTCCTCCCTCTCTCTCTCTCTCTCTCTCTCTCTCTCTCTCTCTCTCTCTCTCTCTCTCTCTCTCTCTCTCTCTCTCTCGTAGTAGTAGTAGTAGTAGTAGTAGTAGTACTTGTCCACCGTCATGATCACGGTAGTGCTTGGTGAAGCCTTTCCGAGATCCCACCACCACCGCCGCCACCACGCCATCATCCTGCCGGAGAACTCAGGTACTACTTCATCTACGCTCGTTGGATCAAGGTGGTGAAGGCATCATCGAGTTGTACAGGTGCTGAACGCGGAGGTGTCGTCCGCTCGGCGCTTGATCGGGACGGATCGTGATTGGATCGCGAAGACGTTCGACTACATCAACCGTGTTTCTTAACGCTTCCGCTTAGCGATCTACAAGGGTATGTAGATGCACTCCCCCTATCGTAGTTGTTCATCTCCATAGATAGATCTTGGGTGATCGTAGGAATTTTTTGTTTCCCATGCAACGTTCTCCAACACCATGTGCTCGTGCTCAGCATATTTGATGTCTTCAGGATAACATTCCTCTTCTTCCTCTTCTGAGAAATGCTTGGCATTCAAAGCGAGGTTGGGCTTCTTTGACCGTTGGACACAAGTTAGTGCGGTGTCGGCGGTCTTGTTCAAGATGTTCACAGCAACAAACTCATCCAACACTTCACTTCGGGACAATGCGTGGAAGTGTGCCCTTTGTCAGATCACGGAAGACATGCCTTTGTTGAATGGCACGATGGCTTTGACAAACTTGTGCTTGACCCAATTCTTATTTATGTCCTTGTTCCCATGGTCTCCAAGGGAGACGGCAAGGGCGATCAATCTCCGATAAAGCTCCTGTGGGTCTTCATCTTCATTCATCACAAACTCATCGGCTTCATCAAGAACCACTTGAAAGTTGCATCGTTGAATACTTGAGCTTCCTTTGTACAAGGAGTTAATATGCGCCCATGCATCTTTGGCAATGGTGAAGGGAAACAAATGGGCAAGCTCTTTGGGCGGCATGGCGGCTTGAAGAATGAACAAAGCGGATGCATTAAGTTGATTGTCCACTTCTTCTCTTTGAGTCATGTTGTTGGGATCATCACTATCGAATCCTTGCTCAATCATCCTTCATAATTGCTCGGTGGGGGGGGGGGGTTTAAAACACTCAAGGATTTTTTAGCGTGTCGTTTACCTCGTCCACCATGGATGATTTGAGAGAGGCCATGGTCTCATCCAAATCACTCCGGGTGACCACGGTCTCGAACGCGGTCGTGGAGTTATCTCCATCCCGAGCCTCGTCGCCAGCCATACTCTTTAGGTGGCTAAGCCTTTAAAAGAGACGTAGCTCGGATACCAATTGAAAGGATCAATATGGTTGACTAGAGGGGGTGAATAGGCAATTACTAATTTTTAGCTCTTTTAATCAAATTAGGGTTAACAACAAAAAGGTTCTCTAGATATGCAACTGGATGAACAACCTATATGATGCTAACAACAGCACTAGCAAGCAAGCAAAGGATACAACACAATAAATACTTACACAAAGTAAAGGTAAGAAGTAACCACAAATGAAACCGATGAAGACGATGGTGTGTTGCCGAAGCTCCTTCCCTTTGAGAGGAAGTATGTCTCCATTGGAGCGGTGTGGAGGCACAATGCTCCCCAAGAAGCCACTAAGGCTACCGTGTTCTCCTCACGTCCTTACACAATATGAGGTGTCGTGATTCCAATAGTGGTGCCCTTGAAGGCGGTGACTGGACCTTTACAAACGAAGTTAGGAAAATCTCCACAACTTAGTTCGAGGCTCCCAACACCACCAAGAAGTTTCACCGCAAGGGGTGGCTTCGAGCTGACATCTTCCGTCTAGGGTGCTCAAACATTCAAGAGTAATGTTGCTCTATACTACCGCTTAACTATTGCAAATCAATAGAACCCAAATCATAATCGGTAGTGCCCGAAGCACTAGAGGGCGGCAGTATCGCTGGAGCGATACTACCGCTCCCTAGTGTGGTACTTCCATTTATATGCTGATGAAAAGTCCTACGCAGAAGACATGAGAGCTCCAAAGTGTTGGAAGGAAAGAGGATGCAGAAATGATTGTGTACGTGTTGATTCCATCATAATCTTTTTAAAAACGGACTCCCTCTTGATAGTACGGATTTCCTATGACTCAAAATCATAAAATGGAATCGCTAGAAATGACCGTCTTCTCCCTTAAACACCGAGGAATCTCGTGCCATCTAATAATCTCTGAAAGCTAAATGCACGCGGTTAGTCTGCAAAACACATTGTCATCGCATCACCAAATCTATGTAGGAAAAAATATGCCCTAAGAGTTGTCCCCCTCGCCACCACAGGCAAGAGTCATCGTAGCAAAAGAGGCTAAACTCTGGGGCAGGCAGCCTTAGAGTTCATACTAACATGTAAAAATTATTAATCTTGATACAATCTGCACGTCAAGATGAAGGCGGTGCATCGCTGACCGTGAGTGTAAGGAGTCACATGGGAAAGGGGGTGCAGGGCAATATGATTACCATTTAACCTTTCCATTTTTTATGTTTAATTTCAATAATACTAAAACTTGCATTTTCTGAAGTTGGAAAAAAAATTGCATGTTCCAAATTCTAAAATTTTGAATTCCTTTCCAGAAGTTCGATACTTCAAATGCTTTGAATCTTTGATTTTTTTTCTAAATGAGGTGAATTCTGAAAGCTAGGGATGCTGCAATTTCTGAAAGCATAAAAAAGGGAAGGTTTGACCAAATCTTGACTATCTAAAAAGAGGGAGGTACGCCATGTTTCTCTAGTAGGAAACCGCCGATTAACACTGGCCCACACACACATCTCTCAAAATTGTGCTGTGCTCATGACAGCATGAAATGAACGCGATAACCCAGTGTGGTGCGTATACGCTACAACAGTTGAGTAAAAACAGACAGATCCTTGCTCAGCTCTGTACAGACGGCTTGGGCTTCTTCTTTTTCCTTCTCTCGCCCCCACCCGACCTATCCGACCGCTTCGACTGCTCCTGCCTGATCTCCATGAGCTTCGCCTTGGCGTCCCGGAACGGCGCATCTGATCTCATCGTCAACAGTTCCTGAAAGACAATGTGCGTGCAACAAATCACAAAAAAAGTCATGGCCTGGCCTAGCGGGCAACAGAAAATGTTCTCTAAGGCATGGTCGCACCAAAATGCTAAAAAGGAAGGAAGATGGCATCTTACCTTTATATGATCCATTGCTGCGAGATTGAAACCTATAGTGTCCTTGCAGTCCTGGAAGATGAGAATCAAATACATGATCAGATTGCTGCGGAGATATCTATTTGTTAACAGAGGTAATTGCAGGTTATTTACCTTCACTCTACCATAAAGAATATCCTTCAGTTCTGTCAGTATGGATCTTGCAGCTGGTGTAGTAGTTAACTGGTTGTGATGTGTTTGAAGCAGCACAAGGCAAACCCTACAGACAAGCTCAACCTGCAAGGTTATGAAGAGATCAGGGTTTGTGTGTATTGAGTGAAATCTGCAGCGGGTTGCTCAACCTTCAGGCAGCAAATTAACAACCAATACCATGTCTAACAAGCCTAAAACTTAGCAAGCTCGCACTACACAAAATCAAACTTATGTTATGTGTGTCCTGGATACTATCATAGAAACCGCAACTCCAAAAGAACAGCATGAATATCAAATATCATACATAGTTATAATCAACAGAAATAGAATGCATAGTTGATGTGGAAATGTGAGGATCAGATATGAACGATGCAAAAAGGAATTTTGCAAATTAATACTCCCTCCGTCCCAAAATAAGTGTCGCTGCTTTAGTACAATATTTGTCCTAACTTGGTACTAAATTTGCGACACTTATTTTGGGGCGGAGGGAGTACATCACTAGGATCAAATATCAAAGTATCAATATCAGTGTACCTTCAAAGGGATCACAGACCACTCCTTCAAGTAAGCCATAAGCTTTAGTGCATCTGAGAATGGCAATGACTGCTCGATGGTGAAAAGGAAAACACAAATATGTTATCAAGTGACAGATGATTTGTATGCAGAAAAAAAAATCCATTTGCTTGATTACTAAAGTTGATGATTCATCATAAATAATAAAAATCTCAACTGATATTATTATTGCAAGCCCAAATTTAAAATCAGTGGTTACTGTTGGTTATTCCATCATAAATAATAAGCAGATCAACTGACATGATTATTACAAGCTCAAATGTAAAATCAGTTAAATAGCTCATGTAGACACATCATGAGAACTGAATTCCTAGCTAAAGAAGCTCGTCATGAAAATCAGAGCTCGACTGGAAGACACATCATGTGAACTGAAGTCCTAGCTGAGTAGCTGACATGATTATTACAAGCTCAACTGTAAAATCAGTTAAATAGCTCATGTAGACACATTATGAGAACTGAATTCCTAACTGAAAAAGCTCATCATGAAAAATCAGAGCTCTGACTGGAAGACACTCAACTGAACTACGATGCACAAGTGGCGATATCTTTTCTGTATTTTTGACATATTCAATTTCGATCTCAACAAGATAACAAACACACAGGCAAGGATCAAAAGGGGAAGCTTTCTTACATAAAGGTCATGCAGGTGATTTACAAAAACTAAGGAAATGGGGAAAACTGAGTACGAACCCATATAAGGGAAGTATATACAGGTCTACTTCACAATGAACAAATTATGTGGACTCAAAAGGCTGTAACCCATCATAAATTTGGGCAACATAAATTTAAAAAATATTAATCCATGACAAAATAACAAGAATCTTACCAGAAGGACTTGTTCCAAGTCATTTGGGCGGACACTTGACACTGCATTCAGAACATATTCTGATGGTGAATGCCCTTGCATTATAACATTAGGCTTAGATTTAGAGCCCTCCCCATTGTTTTGCAACTCCTGAAAATCAGACAATATACAGCTGACGTTAATGTCCATTTGGTAGATTTAATGTTTGTTAATGCACACAAGCACTACCTTCTGCTCATTAAGACGTTTTTCTTCTTCCTCGGCAGTGTCAAGTGCGTCAATAATTGCATCAGTAGCAGTTACTGTTTCTTTTGTTTTCTTACCAGGAACACCCACAGAACCCTCATCAGGAGCATCATCTTTCTGCCCATATCTATCTTCAACCGCATTGTCCAAATCAGCCTCAAAAGTTTCCTCCAATCTTTTCTCCCTCTCTTCCTGCAAATTTTAGTAGATGAGGGGAGGGGGGCTAGATTTAGAAGACAAATCTCTGGCGTGATATATAAGTTACAGCCACAAGCAAATATTCAACATTGAAACTTCATTCAAGCCAATTCAAAAAATACCTCAATGAAAAGTTGTTCTTCAGTACGATCCCAACGCCGAATAGAGCGATCATGAGAGCCTGTTACAATAAAATCACCACGGCTGCTAATCGCAAGGCACCAAACTTCAGCATGGTGTCCTTCAAGTGTTAACAAAAGCTCAAATTTATCAGCATCCCAATACTTCACGGTACGATCTTTCCCCACACTGAACATGTAATGAGTTTTAGGAACAAACTTAACATCCATGACACTGCAAACAAGAAAATAACATGTAAGGGCTCTGCCACTATTCAGAGCATAAGATAAAACAAAAAGGTGAGAAAGGACCTGTCTCCGTGGGCAAAGATTGATTTATGGCAGTCACCAAAATCCATACCCCAAATCTTCAGATTTTTGTCTGCGGAACCAGTAACTATTAGACCTCCATCGGATGATATGTCCATGCAGAGAACTGGAAGCTTGTGTCCGTAAAGTGAAAGACAAAACTTTAGTGTGTCCAGAAAGAAGACCTGCATAAAATATGAAATATTAGGGAAAGCAATGATTGAAGCCAGACTTGTTTCTAGATTGCTTTTTCATTGCTAAAATTTTGCAGGATGCCAATTGGCATCTTAGGGAAATCATGACAAATTGAGTACTTACATTTTATAGCTAAGGCCAATGCTAACACAAGAGAACTGGTCTGGGCGTTTGACTAGGTAACAACTGCATTAGGACCAGTATCTAGCTTTCAACTATAATAAACCACTCATAATTCTATAAATCCAAAGCATTTCTAACTGTTCAGGTACAATGGTTGACATGAACACCTAGATGGTAGCATGTATCCCTTATCTTTCTTTTAGCTGATTGTGCTCTAAATATCGCAAAGTTAGCAAGAGTAAGTATGTTTCAATATTATTTCTCTGCGTATCAAAGAAAATGTCGTTTTTATTTCCTTTCTTTACACATGTCAGCAGAAATGATTGTCAGTGAAACAAATATAAAGATAGCTATCCATGCTTTATGTTTAAAAACTAGTGTTACAAAAAAATATTACTCCCTCCGTTCCTAAATATAAGTCCTTTTAGATATTTCACTACGGGACTACATACGGAGCAAAATTAATGAATCTATATTCTAAAATATGTCTATATACATCCGTATGTAGCCCCCTATGAAAACTTCTAAAAAGACTTATATTTAGGAACGGAGGGAGTAGAAGAGAACAACAGATCACCTCATACAAACATAGAAAGGTTTGTGCTCAAATGTATTAGCACGCTGAAAAGCAACAGCAAACAGATATTCACTTATGTGTATGTCGACTTGATAGTGTGCACTCCAATTATCAAACATGTGGTTAAAACACATTGATTCTAAGAGGTAATGCTGAATTTCTTCAGTACGTGAGGAAGGGGGTGGAGGGGGGATCCAAAGCTCAAGGCATGATCATAATGAGTATAAGAATACAACCTTCACTGTGCAATCCAAAAGAGCAACAGCAATATGCTTCCCAGTTGGACCGATAGACACTGCAAGGACATCATCGTTCATTTTCAAGGTTCTCACGTTTGTTACACTCAGATGCTTTGTGTCCTGGAACAAAGGAATAACATTGTAAATATTTGCAGATAAATTTTAACCCCCATTTCGAACACAATAATTTCACAGGACACATTTCAATCCACAAGGCTTTTAGCAGAGCATTTTTGAGCTACAGAAGTATTCTTGGGAACACACAAATATTTTGAGAGTGCTATACAAATAAAGGATAGTACTTAAGACACATAAGCCTCCAACTTATGTAGTTCATGGATAGAACTACATACACCAAACACATCGTCATGAAAAACAGATGGGAGGAGCAACAACATCGTTTTACATTTTAGCAGCTAAATTAGGAAATTAGTAATGACATGGCTTCATGTGGACGACTGATTTCATAAAACTGGTGGTAAAAAGAAAATAAAAATAAGAGAAAATCATGAAATATCAAAATGTTATTCAGTGCACAATTACTTTGAGAGGAAACATAAATAATAAGACAGAAGACTCACTGAATCAGATTTCTGCACTAACTGGTATTCCCAGAACTTGACATCGTGATCAGCACTTCCAGTGACAAAACCCCGTGCATTAACAGTTCCATCCTCATCTGGAATGAGTACAATCGATCGTATGGAACCAGCGTGAGCTTCGATTACATCAATTGAGTTCCCACTATTAATATCAATGATCTCCAAAGTACCAGTCTTTGTACCGATAAGGCCATACCGATTCCCGGGAACAAATGCACTGCACAACCCATACCCAGAGTCAACGGTCCGAAGACAGTCTCCTGTACTAGGATTCCAGATTTTAACAGCATTATGACTAGTTGACATCAGGAGGTTGTCCTCTGAGTTAAGTGCAAGACTCCTGATGTCAGAACGATGCCCATGTATCTCAACTGAGTACATCTTAGACACCTTCTCGTTATCCACCGAGTATGTCTCAAGCACGTTATTGTTCAGAGACAAAGACAAGGTCGCAAGGCAGCCTTTTGGTGGATTGTTTGGAGAAAATGCAACAGAGCAAATTTTCTTGCTGGTCCGCAAAACTTGGAGAAGCTTAAACACATCGGTGACCACAACAGTGGGATTCTGAGAGTCTTGAGCTGGCAAAGGATCTATAACAGTACCATTCCCTTCCGCTGCCGCAGCTTTTGCCGCAGCCTTCTCCTTCTTCCTGTGCAGCCGCCTCTTGGCCTTCCGTGTCGCCTCTGTTTCATCAAGAATCCTATAGATATCAGCAGTTTTCCCTGCCACCTGGCATGCCACAAGACTGCCGTCTTTATTGAACCTAATGGTCTGAATCCTTTCTTTGCTCTGCCTTGGAATTTCGCCAAACAGCTTGAGTGCATCCCATTTGTTCCAATCTTCACCCTCTTCGACTGATTGCCTGATTCTAAACACCCGAAGCTCTGGATCGGCTGAGCCAGACACTAAAAACTTCTCGCTAGGATCAACATCCATGGACCATATCTCGCTGTGGTGGCCACCTACAATTTGAAGGCAGTGCTGCGTGTCGAGGTCCCAGACCCGGATGAACTTGTCCTTGGAGCAGGTCACCAGCTTCTTACCCGAATCCAGGAACAGTAAATCAGTTACCTGCAGCAATTGATCCCCAAATTAGCATTGCTGGGATACGTCGAGTCGACGAATGGAGTCACGGAGAGCGTCAAACCATATCCAAACCTGATCACGGTGGCCACGGAGTCGGAAGAGGCCGGCCTGTGCAACGACGTCCCAGAGGATGACATCGCAGTCCTTGCTGCCGGAGGCGAGGACGGCGCCCGAGGGAGCGAAACGTAGGGCGGAAGCAGCAGAGCGGTGGCCGTGGAGCGTCGCCTCGCAGGCGCCCGTCTCAGCATCCCACAGCCTGATGCTCCCATCCGCATGGCCACTCGCAATCTGAACAAACCAACACAGCACAAAAAACAAGCCAGCCCATTCAGAAACGTGGGAAGCAGCAAAAAAGAAGGGGGATTTCAGGCGAAGCGAGAGGGGAAACGGGCAGCAGTATTACCGAGGAAGCGGAGGCGGAAGCAGCGGCGGGGGAGGAGGCGACGCAGGAGACGGCGAGGGAGGCGGAGGAGGAGGAGGGGGTGAAGGTGGCGGAGGGGAGGCCGCGCTTGAGGTCCCAGGCGGCGAAGCGGTCGAGCGCGGCGGCGAGGAGGCGGCGGCCGGAGGGGTCGTAGACGACGTTGGACTCCGGGGAGGCGACCACGCCGAAGGAGAGCGCCGGCTCGTAGCGGAGGTAGGCCTTCACCATGGCTCCCGGCCGCCGGCGGCGTGGGAGGGGGGAGTAGTTGTGGGGGTTAGGGTTTAGTGAGGGCGAGTAGGAGGATGGGAGCACCCCGGGGGTTTTTAAGGGATCTCGACCTTCAAATTTTTCGTTTATTTGATGCTCACAAGTTTGTCTTGTGTGCATCCAAATAATGAAGATTACTTTACTTATAATGAATCTGCATAAGAATTCCTTAAAAAACATTGTTGCATGTAAAAATGTTTATATACCCATAATAAAGAGAGGATAATGCGGTAGAAAACAATAATAATGGTTTATACTAGAAAATAGTGGGAATATAACTCGATCTTTTTATTCGGTGAAATATTCCTCTACTCTAGAGTGTTAAAATGAAAAGATTGTTCAAGAATCTACTCAAAGTATAATTAAATCCAAAATTGATAGGCACGTAAGTTTTTAGTCGCATCGCATTCATTGGTAGGTTAACATCCGAGTGAGGACGGGGACATTAACGGAAAGGATTAGCATGCCAGATATCATTGAGTTGGGTTCTTTCGAGCCATTTGAAAGAGCATGGTGCCTCATGTATGGTTTTGGTAATTGATGACATTCTCTATGAACTAATGGTTGCCTTGATTTATATTTAAAGTATTTGTTCATAGGCACTTTTTAGAGTCCATTTGTTGGTTTCAAGAAGTTTATGTGATGACCAAGGTGGTATTCAAGAATTTATCCAAAGATTGGTCATGTGAGAGTTGAGCTTATCGCAAACATGTCTTGAAAAATAAGATTGTGAGAATATTCATGTTTATCTTCAAGACATCACCTTTATGAAGAGAAAAGATAAGACACAAGGTTGATCAAGACTAAGACAAAGAGTGATTCAAGATGATCAACACACAAAGCGTGGAAGATGCACCAAGTGGGATCAAGTGATCTCATGGTACCGTAAGTATTGTTCGGTATGCTTTGTGTATTAACCCGTGAACTTTGTGAGTGTTCTTTGTGGGGTTAGGTATGTTTTCATGGACATGCGTCAAAAGAAAGATCTCATACAACCCATGGAGGATGACATCAAGTGATGACCATCGTCACGGTTGAGGTGTGCAAGTTCAAGTGAAGTATCACGAAGATATCACATACTTGAAGCTTGTCGTCCATTATGGTGATAATGGGCATGTGAAGATCTGTCGAAGAGAGGTTCACCCATGATGAAGTATGGGGGAGCAATCTACTAGTTTTCATCGAGCCGACGCAATCAAGAAAGGTGGTTCATCTTGAGGAGGACAAGATCGTCATCATCTAGCTCAAGTGGACTATGCGCAAGGCAAAGGTTTGACCTTCATAGGATTTTCTATTTTACCGGTCTCATGGTGGTAGTTGGGAGACCGGGTTATAGGATCAATAGTCATACTATCAAGGGGCGCTCTCGAGTGAGTAGCTTGATCGTATCGTTCGTTAAGAGCTCAGACATTGCATTCTTGGCATCATCATCTTTATTGTCTCTCGTTTGGCTTTTCTCTATGTGAGTTTTGGAGCTTATGGTCTTCATCGTGATTATCTCAAGCTCATCGAAAAGGGATTTCGTATGCATCATCTTCGTGTTTTTGGTGTTGGAGGTTTTGCCAGATCATGTTTGGGAAGTTCATCTTCTGTATCATATTGACATTTGTTGTCCAATGCTTGTTCTCAATATAACCATCTTGTGTAGGATAGCTCTTGTCGTCTGAGGGAGTCCGATACTAAGGGGTCCACGGGTCGTTCACCTATTTCTATGGGTCAGACTCCTGGGCCAATCTATTATCATTATTGGGCTCGGGATAACTAAAGCGATGATGTATTCAAGATGGACTCTTTTGAAGGCTTGACGTGCACCCTACGACTATATGGTAATTGGCATGTTTCCTCTGTGGTGTAAACGACGTTGTGTAACCCTAGTACCCCTGGTATCTATATAAACTCGAGGGCTATAGTTCATAGGACAAGTTAAGTTTACCACTCCTAGGGTTTAGACCACAACATACGATCTCGAGGTAGATCAACTATGTACTCTATACTCCACCATCAATGTAAACAAGAGCAGGGGGAGGGTTTACCTCCGTCAAGAGGGCTCGAACCTGGGTAAACACCGTCTCCTTTGTCTCATGTTACCCATCAATCCAACATCCACAGTTTGGACCCCCCTACTTGAGATCAGCCGGTTTTGACACCGACATTGGTGCTTTTATTGAGAGTTCCACAGCGAGATCGCTAGAGGATCAATGGCATGTTTAGTCACCAGCGACGACATATCTAATAAGGACGTTTTCGTCTCCGGACAGATCTTCGCGTTCGATGGCGTCATGTGATATGTCTCCATCGTATCTATAATTTTTTATTGTTCCATGCCAATATTATACAACTTTAACATATTTTGGCAACATTTTATATGATTTATTGGACTAACATATTGATCCAGTGCCAACTGTGAGTTCCTATTTGTTGCATGTTTTTTGTTTCGCAAAATATCCATATCAATTAAAGTCCAAACGCGATAAAAATTTACGAAGAATAATTTTGGAATATATGTGATTTTTGGGAGGTGGAATCAACGCACGCGGAGGCCCACAGCCTCCACTAGCTACCAGGGCACGGCCCATAACCCGTGGCGCGGGGTGGTGCCTAGTGGCCACCTCGTAAGTCGGTTCGGGCTCTTCCTCGGATGCAAGAAAGGTAATTTATGGATAACAATCCCCTCAAAATTTCAGCCCTATCGGTGTTACAAATCTTCGGGAATTTAAGAAACGGTGAAAGGCCAGAAAATAGGAACGCGAAATAGAAGAGAATAGAGAGGGAGATTCAATACCAGAGGGGATCCTGCCCCTCCGCCGCCATGGAGGCCATAGACCAGAGGGGGGACTCTCATCCCATCCATGGGGCAAGGAAGAATAAGAAGGAGGGGCTCTTTCCCCCTCTCTCCCGATGGTGCCAGAGTGTCACCGGGGCAAGGAGCGTGACGACGTTCTACATCAACAATCTTGTCGCCGTCAACACCAACTCTCTCCCCCTCTATGCACTGGTGTAACACCTCTTTTCCCGTTGTAACTATCTATTTAAACATGGTGCTCAACACTACATTCGATTTCGCCAATTATATGTGGATATCCTATGATGTTTGAGTAGATACGTTTTGTCCTACGGGTTAATTGTGATATGATGTTATTGATATGAGTGGTCTGTTGATATGGTGTTGTCCTAAGGTGCCTTCTAAGAGGCTCGCACGTGAAGGATACACGCTGGAGGGTTTTGCAATATGTTAATGCTTCGCTTATAGTGGGTGGCGAGAGTGAGAGAAACTTACACCCGAGTAAGGAAGGTGTGCGCGTATGGGAGTAAAGAGGACTTGATGTTTAATGTTATGATTTCTAGTAGTTGCACATGCCTGCTAGAGGTCCAATCATAAGCGCATATGATCCAAGTACGAAAAGTGTGTTAGTGTATGCTTCTCCCTCATTGCACATGATAAGTATATATCATGTATATTCAATTGCGTATGGACAATCTTTTTCTTGTGTTACACAAAAAGCTTTCTACTAAACATCCCGTAACTTTTATTTCCATGCTATTTATTTTCTTGTTAAACAACACCTAAATTTTATTTACTTGTTCTTTATTATCTTGCAAACCTATCTACTACACCTACTAAGTACTTCTAGTTTATTCTTGTTTTGAGTATATCAAACGCTAAGTGTGCATAGAGTTGTATCTGTGGTTGATAGAACTTGAGGGAATAATTATTCTACCTTCAGCTACGCTTTGGGTTCTACACTCTTATTTATCGAAAAGGGCTACAAATGATCCCCTATACTTGTGGGTTATCAAGACCTTTTTCTGGCGCCGTTGCCGGGGAGCAATAGCGCGGGGTGAATATCCTCATGTGTGCTTGTTTGCTTTATCACTAAGTAATTTTTATTTCCTATTATTAGTTGTTTTATATCTTTACTTATGGATATGGAACACAAAACACCAAAAAAATGTTGTACTTGCTACTCATGGAGATGGGGAAGCTCGTGAAACCCACGATGATGGTTATGTGGAAAACATTAAATACTACTTTGATAAGCCTGAGAATTCCCCATTGAACTTGATAGTGGGAGTAACATTGGATCAACGTGAATACTTTAGGGATTATCGATTGACTCAAAAAGGGAAATTGTTATGGGATGAAATCCATATGTTGCATTGGTATGCTTGGAATTTATGCCAGAGATATGATTATACTTGTTACTCTAGGATGAAGGCTCGACACCTTCCCTTTTCATGTAAATTTAATGATAATGAAACCTTAGCTTCTTATGCTAATGGTATATATGATTACTATGATGTGGAATGAATAGAAGAATTTGTTGCTTTCAAGGGTGCTTATAAAATTGAATCTTTGTTTGAAAAGTGAGAAAAATATGATGATGTTGTTTACATACCTGAAAATTTTGCTATGAGAATTATGAATACAATTACGATATTGATGCATTTCTTGAGAAAGTCTCCGCTGTCCAAGAAAAGACTGATATTTTGCAGGAGTCTATGGAAGAAGAAATTGATGAAACTGTGAGCTCATTGGATGAAAAAGATGATGAGGAGAGCGAAGAACAAAAGTAGGAAGAGCAGATTAGCTACCCGTGCCCACCTTCTAATGATAGTAACTCTTCAACTCATACACTGCTTACCGAAGGATGAATGCTATGATAATTCCTATGATCCCGTTGATTCATTTGAAATATCCCTTTTTGATGAACTTGATACTTGCTATGCTTGTGGCCATGATGCCAATATTAATTATGCTTATGTATATGAACTTGCTATAGTTACTTATGTTAAGCATGAAATTGTTGCTATTGCACCCACACATGATAGTCCTATTATCTTTTTGAATTCTCCCAACTACACTATTTCAGAGAAGTTTGCTCTTATTAAGGATTATATTGACGGGTTGCGTTTTACCATTACACATGATGACTTTGATGGATATAATATGCATGTGCTTGTTGCTCTTACTTGCAATTATTATGATAGAGGCACTACATCTCCACCTCTTTATGTTTCCAACACGATAAAATTGCAAGAAGCTGCTTATGCTATGTATTGGCCTTTACTTGATGTGCATGGATTGTTCTTTTGTGACATGCCGAAGCATAGGAAGAAAATAAGACTTTGTCATTGCATGCTACATGTTGCTTTGTATTCACTACTAAATTACAAATCATTGTTAATTAAAATTGGCTTTGATCTACCTTGGATCCGGGTGGATCCATTACTTGAGCACTTTATGCCTAGCTTAATGGCTTTAAAGAAAGCGCTGCTAGGGAGAAAACCCGGAAGTTTTAGGGAATCATTTATTTCTGTCGTGTGCTTTTAAAATATTAAAAAAGTGGGGAACTTAAACTGTTGGGGAACGTAGTAATAATTCAAAAAAATCCTATGTGTCACCAAGATCAATCTAGGAGAAGCTAGCAATGAGTGAGGGAGAGCATCTTCATACCGTTGAATATCGCAAAGCGGAAGCGTTACTATGAATGCGGTCGATGGAGTCGTACTCACGACAATCCGATCCAAGCACCGAATGAACGGTGCCTCCGCGTTCAACATACCTACAGCCCGGGGACGTCTCCTCCTTCTTGATCTAGCAAGGGTGAAGGAGAAGTTGAGGGAGAGCTCCGACAGCACGACGGCGTGGTGGCGATGGAGCTTGTGGTTCCCGACAGGGCTTCACCAAGCACCACGAAGGACGAGAAGTGGAGAGGTAGGACTGCGCCAAGGGGAGATGTTCAAGGTGTGTGCAACCCTCCCAAAACCCCCCTATTTATAGGAGGGAGGGAGAGGGGCCCGGCCACCCTAGGGAAACCCTAGGAGGGGAAACGGCAACCCTAGGAGGAGGGGGCGGCGACGCCCTAGGGGTGGCTTGCCTCCCAAGTCGGAGGGAGGCAGCCCCCACGCCCTAGGGTTTTGCCCTAGGCGCCTTGGGCCTCCTCTATTGGCTCGCACCAGCCCACCAGGGACTGGTTCCCTTCCTCTTTCAGCCCATGTGGCCCTCTGGAACAGGTGGACCCTCCCGGTGGACCCCCGGTACCCTTTCGGTGGTCCCGGTATAATATCGATAAACCCCGAAACCTTTCCGGTGACTGAAATTGGACTTCCCATATATAAATCTTTACCTACGGACTATTATGGAACTCCTCGTGACGTCCGGGATCTCATCCGGGACTCCGGACAACCTTCGACAACCACATATACAATTCTCATTACAACTTTAGCATCACCGAACCTTAAGTGTGTAGATCCTACAGGTTCGGGAACCATGCAGACATGACTGAGACACCTCTCCGGCCAATAACCAACAACGGGATCTGGATACCCATGTTGTCTCCCACATGTTCCACGATGATCTCCATCGGATGAACCACAATGTTAAGGATTCACTCAATCCTGTATACAATTCCCTTTGTCTACCGGTATGATACTTGCCCGAGATTCGATCGTCGGTATCCCTATACCTTGTTCAATCTCGTTACCGACAAGTCTCTTTACTCATTCTATAACACATGATCCCGTGGCTAACTCTTAGTCACATTGAGCTCATTATGATGATGTATTACTGAGTGGGCCCAAAGATACCTCTCCGTCACACGGAGTGACAAATCCCAGTCTCGATTCGTACCAACCCAACAGATAGTTTCGGAGATACCTGTAGTGCACCTTTATAATCACCCAATTACATTGTGATGTTTGATACACCCAAAGCATTCCTACGGTATCTGGGAGTTGCACAATCTCATGGTCTAAGGAAATGATACTTGACATTATAAAAGCTCTAGCAGACGAACTACACGATCTTGTGCTATGCTCAGGATTGGGTCTTGTCCATCACATCATTCTCCTAATGATGTGATCCTGTTATCAATGACATCCAATGTCCATGGCCAGGAAACCATGACCATCTATTGATCAACGAGCTAGCCAACTAGAGGCTCACTAGGGACATGTTGTGGTCTATGTATTCACACATGTATTACGGTTTCCGGTTAATACAATTATAGCATGAACAATAGAAAATTATCATGAACAAGGAAATATAATAATTACCATTTTATTATTGCCTCTAGGGCATATTTCCAACAAAAACTTTTTCAAAAAGAAAAGTGAAAGTGAGAAGGACGAACACCGTTGAAGTGGGGGCTAGCCTTGAACTTAGTTCATGCCCATGGAAACATTGTGAATCTTGATTACAGAAACTTTTCAACAAAAATAATTACCCCTTGTATAAATACCAATGTATTATAAAAATAATGTGCCAAGATTTTCCTTTAGGATGATTAGATTGCTTGTTGGTATGTGCGGTGCAAAAACAGAAACTTTGGCTGTAGTGCGTGAATTTACATTTTTTTACTCGAACGTCAAAAGTTTCTAAACCTCTGACACAGTAATTCTATGAAAATTGTTTATTTTGTCCTAATTTTTCAGAATTGTTTAAGTTACATAAGTATGTTCAATGTTGAGATTACTACAGATTGTCTTGTTTTTGACAGATTCTGTTTTTGATGCATTGTTTTGCTTGTTTTGATGAAACTATCAATTGTATCGATGGTATAAGCCATGGAGAAGTTATATTACATTAGATATAATTCAAAAACAAAATATGAATGGGTTTAAAATTGTACTTAAGGTAGTAATTTGCATTATTATACTAACGGATCTCACGAGTTTTCTATTAAGTTTTGTGTGGATGAAGTGTTTGAAGTTCAAGGAGGTCTCGATATGAGGAGACGGAGGACATGCAAGAGTTAAAGATTGGGGATGCCCAAGACACCCCAAGTAAATATCCAAGGATACCCAAGCGTCTAAGCTTGTGGATGCCACAGAAGGCATACCATCTTTCTTCAACAATTATCGGTTTGTTTTCGTCTTCATTTTGTTCACGTGATATGCGTAAATCTTGGAGCATATTTTGTGTTTAGTTTTCACTTGTATTTTATGCACCATGCTGGTATGAGATAGTCCATGGTTTATTTATAAAATGCTCATTGCACTTCACTTATATCTTCTGAGTATGGCTTTATAGAATGCTTCATGTGCTTCACTTATATCATTTGAAGTTTGGATTGCTTGTTTCTCTACATAAAGAAACCCGTTATTTGTAAAATGCTCTTCTGCTTCACTTATATTTATTAGAGCGTGGTATTTTGTAGAAATAATTAAACTGGCATGCTTCACTTATATCTATTTAGAGAGTCAAAAGGAATTGGTCATTTACATGGTTAGTCATAAAATCCTACATAAAACTTGTAGATCACTGAGTATGATATGTTTGATTCCTTGTAATAGTTCTGTGACATTAAGATAGTAATATGTGGGTGCACTAGTTGAGGATTAAGGATTAGTAAGAATATTGATGTTAATGTTTGTGATTCCCGAAGCATGTATGTATAGTCTCTAGTTATACGATGACGTTGGAGCATAATTTATACTTGTTTGAAATCCTTTGTGTTGTTATAATCAGAGTCACGCGATGGTTAACTCCTTCCAACCTTCTCCCTAGGGGCATGCGAGTAGTGCTTTGATTTGAGAGAGCTAATAAAATCTTGCAATAAGTATGTGAGTTCTTTGTGACTAATGTGAATCCATGGATATACACACTCTTACCTTTCCGCAATTTGCTAGCCTCTATGTTACCGTGCATTGCCCTTTCTCAGCTCGAGAGTCGGGGAAAACTTCAGAAGAGCATCCAAACCCCGTGAAATGATACACTCTATCACACATAAGCCGTATTATATCTTCCTCACAACAGCCACCATACCTACCTATTGTGGCATTTCCATAGCCATTCCGGGATGTATTGCCATGCAACTTCCACCGCTTTCGTTTTGATGACTTGAGCGTTCATTGTCATATTCATTTGCATGATCGTAAGACAGCTAGCATGATATTTCCATGGCTTGTCCATTTTTTGAGGTCCGTGCTACGCTAGATCATTGCACATCCTGGTACACTACCATAGGCATTCATATAGAGTCATACTTTGTTCTAGGTATCGAGTTGTAATATTGAGTTGTAAGTAAATAGAAGTGTGATGATCATCATTATTAGAGCATTGTCTTAGTGAGGAAAGGATGATGGAGACTATGATTCCCTCACAAGTCGGGATGAGACTTTGGACAAAAATAAAAAAAGAGAAAGAAAAAGAAGACGAAAACAAAAAAATGAGAGAAAAGAGAGAAGGGGCATGCTAATTTCACACTTGTGCTTCAAAGTAGCACCATGTTTTTCATGGAGAGCCTCCTATGTTGTCATTTTCATATACTAGCGGGAATTTTTCATTATAGAGTTTGATGCACACCCACTTAGTTTCATATTGAGCTTTCATACACTTATAGATCTTAGTGCATCCACTACATGGCAATCCCTACTCCTTGCATTGATATCTATTGATGGGCATCTCCATAGCCCGTTGATACGCCGAGTTGATGCGAGACTTTCTTATTCACTTTTACCCCTTTGAAACCTACCACCATATTCTATCCCACCTTTATGCTATATCCATGGATCACGCTCATGCATTGAGTGAGTAATAAAAGGCTGAAGTGCGTTAAAAACTACGATCCAATTGCTTGATTAGACATTGGGGTGCTCATGATTTATACCTTATGCTAGGAAGACCAAGCATGACAGGCTATATGATTTTGTAGGGATAGCTTTCTTTAGCGTTGATATTTTGAAAGACGCGATTGTTTGTTGGGAAGCCTGAGTATTAATGTATGTATGTCAAATGATAGACTATTGCCTTGAATCACTTGTATCTTAATAATCATGCCATGATTAGATATATGATCAAGATTATGCTAGGTAGCATTCCTCATAAAAATTATCTTTTTTAGCATTTAATACTCGAGGACGAATATGAATTAAGCTTGGGGGTGTTGATACGTCTCCATCGTATCTATACTTTTTTATTGTTCCATGCCAATATTATACAACTTTCACATATTTTTGGCAACATTTTATATGATTTATTGGACTAGCATATTGATCCAGTGCCAAGTGTGAGTTCCTGTTTGTTGCATATTTTTTGTTTCGCAGAAAACAAACGAATTCCAAACAAGATATTTTGAAATATATGGGATTTTTGGGAGGTGGAATCAACACAAATGGAGGCCCACGACCTCCACTAGGTACTAGGGCGCGTAGCCCTTGGCATGGGGTGGTGTCTAGTGTCCACCTCGTAAGTCAGTTGGGGCTCTTCTTTGGGTGCAAGAAAAATAATTTATTGATAAAATCTCCTCAAAATTTCAACCCGATCGGAGTTATGGATCTCTGGTAATTTAAGAAACGGTGAAGGGTTAGAAAACAGGAACGCGAAATAGAAGAGAACAGAGAGGGAGATCCAATCTCGGAGGGGCTCCTGCCCCTCCTCCGTCATGGAGGCCATGGACCATAGGGGGAACTCTCCTCCCATCTAAGGGGGCAAGGAATACGAAGAAGGAGGGGGCTCTTTTGTTGAAAATATGCCCTAGAGGCAATAATAAAATGGTTATTATCATATTTCCTTGTTCATGATAATCGTCTATTATTCATGCTATAATTGTATTAACAGGAAACAGTAATACATGTGTGAATAAATAGATCACAATGTGTCCCTAGCAAGCCTCTAGTTGGCTAGCTCGTTAGTCAATAGATGATCATGGTTTCCTAGTCATGGGCATTATATGTCATTGATAACGGGATCACATCATTGGGAGAATGATGTGATGGACAAGACCCAATCCTAAGCATAGCACTAGATCGTATTGTTCGTATGCTAAAGCTTTTCTAATGTCAAGTGTCTTTTCCTTCAACCGTGAGATTGTGCAACTCCCGGATACCGTAGGAGTGCTTTGGGTGTATCAAACATCACAACGTAACTGGGTGACTATAAAGGTGCACTACGGGTACCTCTGAAAGTGTCTGTTGGGTTGGTACGAATCGAGATCGGTATTTGTCACTCTGCGTGACGGAGAGGTATCTCTGGGCCCACTCGGTAGAACATCATCATGATCTCAATGTGACTAAGGAGCTAGTCACACGATGACGTGCTACGGAACGAGTAAAGAGACTTACCGGTAACGAGATTGAACAAGGTATAGGTATACCGACGATTGAATCTCGGGCAAGTTCTATACCGACAGACAAAGGGCATTGTATACGGGATTGATTGAATCCTTGACATCATGGTTCATCCGATGAGATCATCGTGGAGCAAGTGGGAACCACCATGGGTATCCAGACCCCACTGATGGTTATTGGCCGGAGAGGTGTCTCGGTCATGTCTGCCTGTCTCCAGAACCCGTAGGGTCTACACACTTAAGGTTCGATGACGCTAGGGTTATAGGGAATTGTTATACGAGGTTATCTAAAGTTGTTCGGAGTCCCGGATGAGATCCTGGATGTCACGAGGAGCTCCGGAATGGTCCGGAGGTAAAGATTGATATATAGGACGGATGGTTTTGGACACCGGAAGTGTTTCGGGCGTCGCCGGTAACGTACCGGGACCACTCGAAGTGACCCTGGGGGTCCACCGGAAGGGGGCCACGACCCCGGGAGGCTAGATGGGCCAAGTGCGGGAGGGAACCAGCCCCTAGATGGGCTGGTGCGCCCCCCACACTCAGCCCATGGCGCAAGAAGAGGGGAGAGGGGGGGGACTGTTGGAAATAGGCCCTAAAGGCAATAATAAATTAGTTATTATTATATTTATTTGTTCATGATAATCGTTTATTATCCATGCTATAATTGTATTGATTGAAGACTTATATACATGTGTGGATACATAGACAAAACACTGTCCCTAGCAAGCCTCTAGTTGGCTAGCCAGTTGATCAAAGATAGTCAGGGTCTTCTGATTATGAACAAGGTGTTGTTGCTTGATAACTGGATCACGTCATTAGGAGAATCACGTGATGGACTAGACCCAAACTAATAGACGTAGCATGTTGATCGTGTCATTTTGTTGCTACTGTTTTCTGCGTGTCAAGTATTTATTCCTATGACCATGAGATCATATAACTCACTGACACCGGAGGAATGCTTTGTGTGTATCAAATGTCGCAACGTAACTGGGTGACTATAAAGATGCTCTACAGGTATCTCCGAAGGTGTTCGTTGAGTTAGTATGGATCGAGACCGGGATTTGTCACTCCGTGTGACGGAGAGGTATCTCGGGGCCCACTCGGTAATACAACATCACACACAAGCCTTGCAAGCAATGTGACTTAGTGTAAGTTGCAGGATCTTGTATTACGGAACGAGTAAAGAGACTTGCCGGTAAACGAGATTGAAATAGGTATGCGGATACTGACGATCGAATCTCGGGCAAGTAACATACCGAAGGACAAAGGGAATGACATACGGGATTATATGAATCCTTGGCACTGAGGTTCAAACGATAAGATCTTCGTAGAATATGTGGGATTCAATATGGGCATCCAGGTCCCGCTATTGGATATTGACCGAGGAGTCACTTGGGTCATGTCTACATAGTTCTCGAACCCGCAGGGTCTGCACACTTAAGGTTCGACGTTGTTTTATGCGTATTTGAGTTATATGGTTGGTTACCGAATGTTGTTCGGAGTCCTGGATGAGATCACGGATGTCACGAGGGTTTCCGGAATGGTCCGGAAACGAAGATTGATATATAGGATGACCTCATTTGATTACCGGAAAGGTTTTCGGAGTTACCGGGAATGTACCGGGAATGACAAATAGGTTCCGGGTGTTCACCGGGGGGGGACCCACCCGGGGAAGCCCATAGGCCTTGGGGGTGGTGTACCATCCCTTAGTGGGCTGGTGAGACAGCCCATGAAGGCCCTATGCGCCATAGGAAGAAAATCAAAGAGAAAAAAAAGAGGAGGTGGGAAAAGGGGGAAGGACTCCTCCTTCCAAACCTAGTTGGACTCGGTTTGGAAGGGGAGGGTTGCCCCCCTTGGCTCGGCCGAACTCCTTGGGGGTCCTTGGACCCCAAGGCAAGGCTCCCCCTCCTCCCCCTATATATACAGAGGTTTTAGGGCTGATTTGAGACAACTTTGCCACGGCAGCCCGACCACATATCTCCACGATTTTACCTCTAGATCACGTTTCTGCAGAGCTCGGGCGGAGCCCTGCTGAGATAAGATCACCACCAACCTCCGGAGCGCCGTCACGCTGCCGGAGAACTCATCTACCTCTCCGTCTCTCTTGCTGGATCAAGAAGGCCGAGATCATCCTCGAGCTGTACGTGTGCTGAACGCGGAGGTGCCGTCCGTTCGGCACTAGATCGTGGGACTGATCGCGGGACGGTTCGCGGGGCGGATCGAGGGACGTGAGGACGTTCCACTACATCAACCGCGTTAAGTAACGCTTCTGCTGTGCGATCTACAAGGGTGCGTAGATCGAATATCCCCTCTCGTAGATGGACATCACCATGATAGGACTTCGTGCGCGTAGGAAATTTTTTGTTTCCCATGCGACATAACCCACAGTGGCATCTTGAGCCAGGTTCATGCGTAGATGTCTTCTCGAGTAGAACACAAAAGTTTTTGTGGGCGGTGATGTGCGTTTTGCTGCCCTCCTTAGTCTTTTCTTAATTCCGCGGTATTGTTGGATTGAAGCGGCTTGGACCGACATTACTCGTACGCTTACGAGAGACTGATTTCATCGCTACGAGTAACCCCGTTGCTCAAAGATGACTGGCAAGTGTCAGTTTCTCCAACTTTAGTTGAATCGGATTTGACCGAGGAGGTCCTTGGATGAGGTTAAATAGCAATTCATATATCTCCGTTGTGGTGTTTGCGTAAGTAAGATGCGATCCTACTAGATACCCATGGTCACCACGTAAAACATGCAACAACAAAATTAGAGGACGTCTAACTTGTTTTTGCAGGGTATGCTTGTGATGTGATATGGCCAACGATGTGATGTGATATATTGGATGTATGAGATGATCATGTTGTAATAGTTAATATCGACTTGCACGTCGATGGTACGGCAACCGGCAGGAGCCATAGGGTTGTGTTTAAACTAATGTTTGTGCTTGCAGATGCGTTTACTATATTGCTAGGACGTAGCTTTAGTAGTAATAGCATGAGTAGCACGACAACCCCGATGGCGACACGTTGATGGAGATCATGGTGTGACGCCGGTGACAAGAAGATCGTGCCGGTGCTTTGGTGATGGAGATCAAGAAGCACGTGATGATGGCCATATCATGTCACTTATGAATTGCATGTGATGTTAATCCTTTATGCACCTTATCTTGCTTAGAACGACGGTAGCATTATGAGGTGATCTCTCACTAAAATTTCAAGACGAAATTGTGTTCTCCCCGACTGTGCACCGTTGCGACAGTTCTTCGTTTCGAGACACCACGTGATGATCGGGTGTGATAGACTCAACGTTCACATACAACTGGTGCAAAACAGTTGCACACGCAGAACACTCGGGTTAAGCTTGACGAGCCTAGCATGTGCGGACATGGCCTCGTAACACATGAGACCGAAAGGTCGAGCATGAATTGTATAGTTGATATGATTAGCATAGAGATGCTTACCACTGAAACTATTCTCGACTCACGTGATGATCGGACTTGAGATAGTGGATTTGGATCATGTACCACTCAGATGACTAGAGAGATGTACTTTTTGAGTGGGAGTTCTTAAGTAATATGATTAATTGAACTAATTGTCATGAACATAGTCTAATGGTCTTTGCGAATTACGATGTAGCTTGCGCTATAGCTCTACTGTTTTTTATATGTTCCTAGAGAACATTTAGTTGAAAGTTGATAGTAGCAAACTTTGCAGACTAAGTCTGTAAAACCGAGGATTGTCCTCGTTGCTGCGCAGAAGGCTTATGTCCTTAATGCACCACTCGGTGTGCTGCACCTCGAGCGTCGTCTGTGGATGCTGTGAACATCCGACATACACGTTTCTGATGACTACACGATAGTTCAGTGCAAAATACCTAATGGCTTAGAAGCAAGGCGCCGAAAACGTTTTAAAACGTCACGGAACATAAGTGATGTTCTAAAGAGATGAAATTGTGATTTCATGCTTGTGCCCTTGTTAAGAGGTACGAGACCTCCAAACAAGATTATTTGTCCACAAAGTAAAGGAGAAAAGCTCAATCGTTGAGCGTGTGCTCAGATTGTCTGACTACGACAATCGCTTGAATCAAGTGGGAGTTAATCTTCCAGATGAGATAGTGATGGTTCTCCAAAGTCACTGCCACCAAGCTGTGAGAGCTTCGTGACGAACTATAACATATCAAGGATAGATACAATGATCCTTGAGCGATTCGCGATGTTTGACACTGCGAAAGTAGAAATCAAGAAGGAGCATCAATAGTTGATGGTTAGTAAAACCACTAAGTTTCAAGAAAGGCAAGGGCTAGAAGGGATACTTCGTGAAACGGCAAAACAGTTGCTGCACTAATGAAGAGACCCAAGATTAAACCCAAACCCGAGACTAAGTGCTTCTATAATGAGGGGAACAGTCACTGAGGCGGAGCAACTCTAGATACTTGGTAGATAAGAAGGCTGGCAAAAGTCGAAAGAAGTATTTTTGATATACATGATGTTGATGTGTACTTTACTAGTACTCCTAGTAGCATGAGGGTATTAGATACCGATTCGGTTGCTAAGTGATTAGTAACACGAAATGATAGCTACGGCGTAAACGGAGACTAGCTAAAGGCGAGGTGACGATACGTGTTGGAAGTGTTTCCAAGATTGATATGATCAAAATGTCGCACGCTCCCTCTACCATCGGGATTGGTGTTAAACCGAAATAATTGTTATTTGGTGCTTTGCGTTAAGCATGAACATGATTGGATCATGTTTATTGCAATACGATTATTCATTTAAAGAGAATAATGGTTACTCTATTTGCTTGAATAATCACCTTCAATGGTTTATTGAATCTTGATCGTAGTGTTACACATGTTCATAATATTGGTGCCAAAAGATACGAGGTAATGATGATAGTACCACTTACTTGTGGCACTGCCGCTTGAGTCATGTTGGTATAAATTGCATGAAGAGGCTCCATGCTGATGGATCTTTATACTCACTTGATTTTGAATCACTAGTGACATGCAAATCATACCACATGAGCAAGGCCTTGTTTTCATTGAGATGAAACAAGATAGTAACTTGTTGGAAGTGATACATTTTGATGTATGCAGTCCAATGGGTGATGAGGCACGCAGTGGATATCATTATGTTCTTACTTCAATGACGATTTAAGTAGATGCAAGAGTATTTACTTACTGAATCACAAGTTTGAAATATTGAAAAGTTCAATTCTGCTTCAGAGTGAAGTTCGTCATAACAAGAGGATAAACTGTCTACGATATGATCATAGAAATGAATATCTGAGTTACGAGTTTTTGTACGCTGTTAAGACAATGTGGAAATTGTTTAGCAGTTCATGCCACCTGGAACATCATAGTGTGATGATGTGTCTGAACGTCATAGCCACGCACTATTTGGTATGGTACATGCTATGATGTCTCTTATCGAATTACCACTATCGTTTATGGGTTATGCATTAGAGACAACCGCATTCACTTTAAATAGGGCACCGCGTATTTCCGTTGAGATGACACAGTATAGAATGAGGTTTAGAGAAATCTAAACTGTCGTTTCTTGAAAGTTTGGGGCTTCGACACTTATGTGAAAAAGTTTCAGTCTGATAAGCTCGAACCCAAAGCGGATAAATGCATCTTCATAGGATATCCAAAACAGTTGGGTACATCTCCTATCTCAGATCCAAAAGCAAAGTGTTTGTTTCTAGAAACAGATCCTTTCTCGAGGAAAGGTTTCTCTCGAAAGAATTGAGTGGGAGGGTGGTAGAACTTGATGAGGTTATTGAACCATCACTTCGACCAGAGTGTAGCAGGGCGCAGGAAGTTGTTCCTGTGGCGCCTACACCAATTGAAGTGAAAGATGATGATGGTGATCATCGAGCATCGAATCAAGCTACTACAAACCTCGTGGGTTGACAAGGTCGCGTACTACTGCAGAGTGGTACGGTAACCCTGTCTTGGAGGTCATGTTGTTGGACAACAATGAACCTACGAGTAATGGAGAAGCAATGGTGGGCCCGAATTCCGACAAATGGCTGGGAGCCATGAAATCCGAGAGAGGATCCATGTATGAAAACAAAGTGTAGACTTTGGAAGAACTACTTGATGGTCGTAGGACTATTGAGTAAAGATGGATCTTTAAAAGGAAGACAGACGATGATGGTGATAAGTCACTATTATGAAAAGCTCGACTTGTCGCAAAGATGTTTCCGACAAGATCAAACAGTTGACTGTGATGAGACTTTCTCACTCGTAGCGATGCTAAAAGTCTATTAGAATTATGTTAGTAGTTGCTGCATTATTTATGAAATATTGCACGTAGGATGCCAAAACATTGTTTCCTCGACGGTTTCATTGAGCAAACATTGTATGAGATACAATGAGGAGGTTTTGTCGATCCTAAAGATACTAGCAAGTATGCAAGCTCCAGTGATCCTTCAATGGACTGGTGCAAGCATCTCGGAGTTGGAATATACACTTTGATGAGATGATCAAAGTTTTTGGGTTTGTACAAGGTTTATGAGAAACTTGTATTTCCAAAGAAGTGAGTGGGAGCACTATAGAATTTATGATAAGTATATGTGGTTGACATATTGTGGATCAGAAGTAATGTAGAATTTCTGTAAAGCATACAAGGTTGTTTGAAAGGAGTTTTCAAAGGAATACCTGGATGGACCTACTTGAACATTGAGCATCAAAGATCTATGGAGATAGATCGAAAGCGCTTAGTGGAAGTTTCAACAAGATGCATGCCTTGACAAGTTTTTGAAGGAGTTCAAAATAGATCAGCAAAGAAGGAGTTCTTGGTTGCGTTGTAAGGTGTGAATTTGAGTAAGACTCAAAACCCGACCACGGCAGAATAAAGAGAATAGACGAAGGTCGTCTTCTATGCCTTAGCCGTAGACTCTAAAGTATACCATGCTGAGTACCGCACCTGATGTGTGCCTTACAGCAAGTCTGTTAAGGGGTACACAGAGTGATCCAGGATTGAATCACTGATCAGCGGTCTAGGTTATCCTTAGTAACTAAAAGGCTAAGGAATTTTTCTCGATTATGGAGGTGGTCAAAGAGTTCGTCGTAAAGGGTTACGTCGATGCAAGCTTTGACACTAATCCAAATAACTATGAGTAGTGAAACGGATTCGTATAGTAGAGTAGATATTTGCAGTATTTCCGAATAGCACATAGTAGCAGCATCTATAAGATGACATAAAGATTTGCAAAGAACACACGGATCTGAAAGTTTCAGAACCATTGACTAAAACCTCTCTCACGAGCAAGACGTGATCAGACCCCATAACTATATGGGTGTTGGATTCGTTGGAATCACATGATGATGTGAACTAGATTATTGACTCTAGTGCAAGTGGGAGACTATTGGAAATATGCCCTAGAGGCAATAATAAATTAGTTATTATTATATTTCTTTGTTCATGATAATCGTTTATTATCCATGCTATAATTGTATTGATTGAAAACTTATATACATGTGTGGATACATAGACAAAACACTGTCCCTAGCAAGCCTCTAGTTGGCTAGCCAGTTGATCAAAGATAGTCAGGGTCTTCTGATTATGGACAAGGTGTTGTTGCTTGATAACTGGATCACGTCATTAGGAGAATCACGTGATGGACTAGACCCAAACTAATAGACGTAGCATGTTGATCGTGTCATTTTGTTGCTACTGTTTTCTGCGTGTCAAGTATTTATTCCTATGACCATGAGATCATATAACTCACTGACACCGGAGGAATGCTTTGTGTGTATCAAACGTCGCAACGTAACTGGGTGACTATAAAGATGCTCTATAGGTATCTCCGAAGGTGTTCGTTGAGTTAGTATGGATCGAGATTGGGATTTGTCACTCCGTGTGACGGAGAGGTATCTCGGGGCCCACTCGATAATACAACATCACACACAAGCCTTGCAAGCAATGTGACTTAGTGTAAGTTGCGGGATCTTGTATTACGGAACGATTAAAGAGACTTGCCGGTAAACGAGATTGAAATAGGTATGCGGATACTGACGATCGAATCTCGGGCAAGTAACATACCGAAGGACAAAGGGAATGACATACGGGATTATATGAATCCTTGGCACTGAGGTTCAAACGATAAGATCTTTGTAGAATATGTGGGATCCAATATGGGCATCCAGGTCCCGCTATTGGATATTGACCGAGGAGTCACTCGGGTCATGTCTACATAGTTCTCGAACCCGCAGGGTCTGCACACTTAAGGTTCGACGTTGTTTTATGCGTATTTGAGTTATATGGTTGGTTACTGAATGTTGTTCGGAGTCCCGGATGAGATCACAGACGTCACGAGGGTTTCCGGAATGGTCTGGAAATGAAGATTGATATATAGGATGACCTCATTTGATTACCGGAAAGGTTTTTGGCGTTACCGGGAATGTACCAGGAATGACGAATAGGTTCCGGGTGTTCACCTGGGGGGGGGGGCAACCTACCCGGGGAAGCCCATAGGCCTTGGGGGTGGCGCACCAGCCCTTAGTGGTCTGGTGAGACAGCCCAAGAAGGCCCTATGCGCCATAGGAAGAAAATCAAAGAGAAAAAAAGAGGAGGTGGGAAAAGGGGGAAGGACTCCTCCTTCCAAACCTAGTTGGACTCGGTTTGGAAGGGGAGGGTTGCCCCCCTTGGATCGGCCGAACTCCTTGGGGGTCCTTGGACCCCAAGGCAAGGCTCCCCCTCCTCCCCCTATATATACGGAGGTTTCAGGGCTGATTTGAGACAACTTTGCCACGGCAGCCCGACCACATATCTCCACGGTTTTACCTCTAGATCGCGTTTCTGCGGAGCTCGGGCGGAGCCCTGCTGAGATAAGATCACCACCAACCTCCGGAGCGCCGTCACGCTGCCGGAGAACTCAGCTACCTCTCCGTCTCTCTTGCTGGATCAAGAAGGCCGAGATCATCGTCGAGCTGTACGTGTGCTGAACGCGGAGGTGCCGTCCGTTCGGCACTAGATCAAGGGACTAATCGCGGGATGGTTCACGGGGTGGATCGAGGGACGTGAGGACGTTCCACTACATCAACCGCGTTCACTAACGTTTCTGCTGTGCGATCTACAAGGGTACGTAGATCGAATATCCCCTCTCATAGATGGACATCACCATGATAGGTCTTCGTGCGCGTAGGAAATTTTTTGTTTCCCATGCGACGTTCCCCCACAGGAACCCTAGCGTAGGTGGGCCTAAGGCCTACCAGAAGGGTGCGCCACTCCTCCTCCCCTCCTGGTCGCCGCACCTCCTCCCCATCTAGGGCTGCTGCCCCTCCCAGGACAGGGAAACCCTCAAGGGGGCACAGCCCCTCCCTTCCCCTATATATAGTGGACACTTTGGGCTGTTGGAGACACCCATCTTCCTCTCCCTCGGCGCAGCCCTGCTCTTCTTTCTCCTCCTCTCTGCCAGTGCTTGGCGGGAGACCTTGTCTCTCCATCAACACCACGCCGTCGTGCTGCCGGAGATCTTCCCCAACCTCTCCCTCCTCCTTGCTGGATCAAGGTGCGGGAGACGTCACCGGGCTGCACGTGTGTTGAACGCGGAGGTGCCGTGGTTCGGCACTAGATCGGAATCACACCGCGATCTGAATCGCCGCGAGTACAACTCCATCAACCGCGTTCTAGCAACGCTTCCGCTTAGCAATCTTCAAAGATATGAAGATGCACTCACCCCTCTCTCGTTGCTGGTCTCTCCATAGGAAGATCTGAATATGCGTAGGAAAATTTTGAATTTATGCTATGTTACCCAACATCTTTCCCCCTCTCTCCTGATGGTGCCAGAGTGCCACCGGGGCAAGGAGCGTGATGGCAATCTACATCAGCAATCTTGCCACTGTCAACACCAACTCTCTCCCCCTCTATGCAGCGGTGTAACACCTCTTTTTCCGTTGTAACTCTCTACTTAAACATGGTGCTCAACACTACATTCTATTTCCCCAATGATATGTGGGTATCCTATGATGTTGGAATAAATCCATTTTGTCCTACGGGTTAATTGTGATATGATGTTATTGATATGACTTGTATGTTGATATGGTGATGTCCTAAGGTGCCTTCCGTGAGGCTCACACATGAAGGATACACGCTGGAGGGTTTGCAATATGTTCATGATTTTCTTATAGTGGGCGGCGAAAGTGGTAGAAACTTACACCCGAGTAAGGGAGTTGTGCGAGTATGGGAGAAAAGGGCACTTGATGTTTAATGCTATGGTTGGGTTTACCTTAATGATTTCTAGTAGTTGTGGATACTTGCTAGAGGTCCAATCATAAGTGCATATGATCCAAGTACAGAAAGTGTGTTAGCGTATGCCTCTCCCTTATTGCACGTGATAAGTATCTATCATGTTATATTTGATTGCTTATGGACAATATTTTTCTTGCGTTACACAAAAAATTCTTACTAAACAGCCCCTAACTTTTATTTCCACGCTCTTTATTTTCTTGCTAAACATCACCTAACTTTTATTCACTTGTTCTTTATTTTCTTGCAAACCTATCTATTACACCTATTACTTCTAGTTTATTTTTGTTTTAGGTAAAGCAAACGTGAAGTGTGCGTAGAGTTGTATCTATGGTCGATAGAAGTTGAGGGAACATTTGATCTACCTTTTGCTCCCCGTTGGGTTCGACACTCTTATTTATAGAAAAGGGCTAAAAACGATCCCCTATACTTGTGGGTTATCATCGTGCTGCATGCTGATCCAACCGGTTGCCTAGACCGGATCGGAAACCTTGTCCCCAACCAGGAGATCAGGTTCGATAACTTAGAGTTCGTGATCGACACCAGCGAGGATCTTGTTCTGATGAGGCTTTCGGCTCCCCACGCCTTCACATTGGGAGGGGCAGATTTTGCCCTTGAAACAACTCCCTCCCTGGTTCCATCCCCAAGGCCTGAACCATACGACATGTTCGGATCACCTTCGGATGAATGCTTCCCAGACGCAACCTCAAGTATCCCGACAATGGCGGCGCTACGGGTCAACCCCATGAACTCCGAAAACATGGACATCGCACATGTCATAGAACTAAACAAGTTGCCCGGCCGAATTCAGGTCATGGGAATGTCCAACGACCAACCGCTAGTCTACGAACAAATTGGGATTAAACTAGACGAGAGGGAAATCCGCATCCTACCTATCACGCACTTGGTTGCCACCATCGAGAAACTAGCTCAAGGTTCACCTTCTCAGCCACCACAGTTTAAAACGGTCTGTATTCCGGTCTCCAGTAATCCGAATATCCCCACTGGTTTGGCATCCGAGCTCCGCCCCGAACTCAACCCGGGGCGCGATGGTCTTATCCGGCTAATAGGTCGGACCCCGAGCCTAGTGCGTCGGATTCCACGATGGTGTTAGACATAATCTCCAAGAGCATGAATTCATGTTCTATTGGGACACTAAATTTTCGCTCACCCACCTCCCAATTTAAACGCCCACTAAATAAATCAAAGAAGCCTAACATACGGGACCTACAATGCGTCATGCAAGAGCCATGAGAGAGAGTCCATCACTTTTGGGCTAGATTCCTCCTGACAATAAACAAGATACGGGACTGCAGTGGCCAAGAAATTACGAAAATCTTCTGGCATAACTACCATGATGAAGGAATCTTAAATGCCCTCGCTCATTGCCACCTACACAAATTTGCCGAGCTATCTACATTGATACACAAATACTGCACAATGGAAAGTACCTACTGTTGGGGAACGTCGCATGGGAAACAAAAAACTTCCTACGCACACGAAGACCTATCATGGTGATGTCCATCTACGAGGGGGATTTCAGATCTACGTACCCTTGTAGATCGCACAGAAGGAATCGTTAATAAACGCGGTTGATGTAGTGGAACGTCCTCACATCCCTCGATCCGCCCCTCGAACCGTCCCACAAACCGTCCCGCGATCCGTCCCACGATCCACTCTGATCTAGTGCCGAATGGACGACACCTCCGCGTTCAGCACACGTACAGCTCGACGATGATCTCGGCCTTCTTGATCCAACAAGAGAGACAGAGAGGTAGATGAGTTCTCCGGCAGCGTGACGGCGCTCCGGAGGTTGGTCATGATCTTACCTCAGCAGGGCTCCACCCGAGCTCTGCAGAAACGTGATATAGAGGAAAAACCGTGGAGGTATGTGGTCGGGCTGCCGTGGCACAGTTGTCTCAAATCAGCCCTAAAACCTCAGTATATATAGGAGGGAGGGGAGGGACCTTTCCTTGAGGCTCAAGGAGCCCCAAGGGGTCGGCCGAAGTGGGGGGGGGGGGGAGGAGGATTCCTCCTCCAATCCTAGTCCAGCTAGGATTGGAAGGTGGAGTCCTTCTCTATTTTCCCACTTCCCCCTTTTTTTCCTTTCTCTTTGATTTTCTTTCTCTCCTGCGTAGGGGCCTTCTTGGGCTTGCCCACCAGCCCACTAAGGGCTGGTGCGGCACCCCCAAGGCCTATGTGCTTCCCCGGGGTGGGCTGCCCCCCGGTGAACATTCGGAACCCATTCGTCACTCCCGGTACATTCCCGGTAATGTCAAAAACTTTTCGGTAATCAAATGAGGTCATCCTATATATCAATCTTCGTCTACGGACCATTCCGTAAACCCTCGTGACGTCTGTGATCTCATCCGGGACTCTGAACAACATTCGGTAACCAACCATATAACTCAAATACGCATAAAACAACGCCGAACCTTAAGTGTGCAGACCCTGCGGGTTCAAGAACTATGTAGACATGACCCGAGGGACTCCTCGGTCAATATCCAATAGCGGGACCTGGATGCCCATATTGGATCCTACATATTCTACGAAGATCTTATCGTTTGAACCTCAGTGCCAAGGATTCATATAATCCCGTATGTCATTCCCTTTGTCCTTCGGTATGTTACTTGCCCGAGATTCGATCGTCAGTATCCGCATACCTATTTCAATCTCGTTTACCGGCAAGTCTCTTTACTCGTTCCGTAATACAAGATCCTGCAACTTACACTAAGTCACATTGCTTGCAAGGCTTGTGTGTGATGTTGTATTACCGAGTGGGCCCCGAGATACCTCTCCGTCACACGGAGTGACAAATCCCGGTCTCGATCCATACTAACTCAACGAACACCTTCGGAGATACCTGTAGAGCATCTTTATAGTCACCCAGTTACGTTGCGACATTTGATACACACAAAGCATTCCTCCGGTGTCAGTGAGTTATATGATCTCATGGTCATAGGAATAAATACTTGACACGCAGAAAACAGTAGCAACAAAATGACACGATCAACATGCTACGTCTATTAGTTTGGGTCTAGTCCATCACGTGATTCTCCTAATGACGTGATCCAGTTATCAAGCAACAACACCTTGCACATAGTGAGAAGACCTTGACTATCCTTGATCAACTGGCTAGCCAACTAGAGGCTTGCTAGGGACAGTGTTTTGTCTATGTATCCACACATGTATATAAGACTTCATTTAATACAATTATAGCATGGATAATAAACAATTATCTTGATACAGGAATTATAATAATAACTTATTTATCATTGCCTCTAGGGCATAATTCCAACAGTCTCGCACTTGCACTAGAGTCCATAATCTAGCCCTCACATCGCCATGCGAATTACATTGTAATAAATCTAACACCCATACAGTTCTGGTGTTGATCATGCTTTGCCCGTGGAAGAGGTTTATTCAGCGGGTCTGCCACATTCAGATCCGTGTGCACTTTGCAGATATTTACCTCCTCCTCCTCGACGTAGTCGCGGATGAGGTTGAAGCGTCGTTTGATGTGTCTGGTCTTCTTGTGAAACCGTGGTTCCTTTGTTAAGGCAGTGGCACCCGTGTTGTCACAAAACAGGGTTATTGGATTCAGTGCGCTCGGCACCACTCCAAGATCAATCATGAACTGCTTCATCCAGACACCCTCCTTAGCTGCCTCCGAGGCAGCCATGTACTCCGCTTCACATGTAGAATCAGCTACGACGCGTTGCTTGGAACTGCACCAGCTTACCGCACCCCCATTAAGAATAACTACGTATCTGGTCTGCGACTTAGAGTCGTCCGGATCTGTGTCAAAGCTTGCATCGACGTAACCGTTTACGGCGAGCTCTTTGTCACCTCCATACACGAGAAACATCTCCTTAGTCCTTTTCAGGTACTTCAGGATATTCTTGACCGCCGTCCAGTGATCCACTCTTGGATTACTGTGGAACCTGCATGCCATACTTATGGCCAGGCTAACGTCCGGTCTAGTGCACATCATTGCATACATGATAGAACCTATGGCTGAAGCATAGGGGACGACTCTCATATTCTCTCTATCTTTATCAGTTGCTGGGCACTGAGTCTTACTCAATCTCGTACCTTGTAAAACTGGCAAGAACCCCTTCTTGGACTGTTCCATTTTGAACCTCTTCAAAACTTTATCAAGATACGTGCTTTGTGAAAGTCCTATCATGCGTTTTGATCTATCCCTATAGATCTTAATGCCTAGATTGTAAGTAGCTTCTTCTAGGTCCTTCATAGAGAAACTTTTATTCAAGTAATCCTTTATGCTCTCCAAAAACTCCACGTCGTTTCCAATCAACAATATGTCATCCACATATAATATTAGAAACGCCACAGAGCTCCCACTCACTTTCTTGTAAATACAAGATTCTCCAACCACTTGTATAAACCCAAATGCTTTGATCACCTCATCAAAGCGTTTATTCCAACTCCGAGATGCTTGCTCCAGTCCATAAATGGATCGCTGGAGCTTGCACACTTTGTTAGCATTTTTAGGATCGACAAAACCTTCGGGTTGCATCATATACAACTCTTCCTTAAGGAAACCGTTAAGGAACGCCGTTTTGACATCCATCTTCCAGATTTCATAATCGAAAAAGCAGCTATTGCTAACATGATTCGGACGGACTTAAGCAGCACTACGGGTGAGAAAGTCTCATCGTAGTCAATTCCTTGAACTTGTGAAAAACCCTTTGCCACAAGTTGAGCTTTATAAACGGTCACATTACCGTCAGCGTCCGTCTTCTTCTTAAAGATCCATTTGTTCTGAATAGCCTTGCGGCCTTCAGGTAATACTTCCAAAGTCCACACTTTGTTTTCATCCATAGATCATATCTCGGATCTACATTCCCTTGTAGATCGCACAACAGGATTTCCTACGCGCACGAAGACCTATCATGGTGATGTCCATCTATGAGGGGGACTTCAGATCTACATTCCCTTGTAGATCGCACAACAGGAAGTGTTAATAAATGCGGTTGATGTAGTGGAACGTCCTCACGTCCCTCGATCCGCCCCGCGAACCGTCCCATGAACCATCCCGCGATCCGTCCCACGATACGCTCCGATCTAGTGCCGAACGGACGGCAGCTCCGCGTTCAGCACACATACAACTTGACGATGATCTCGGCCTTCTTGATCCAGTGATGCTTGTTGTGTATCCCTCGCAATTGTGCTAGAAATACTCCTAGTACGGCACGTTGGTATTCCCTCGAAGCGGAAAGTGTGATGTAGCACAGCGACGGTAAGTATTTCCCTCAGTTTGAGAACCAAGGTATCAATCCGGCGGAAGAGTATCTTAAGATCTTGCACAAACACAAAAGCTTGCACCCAACGTTATAAAAGGGGTTGTCAATCCCTTATAGATTGTTTGCCAAGTGAGAACTGAAAGTAACAAAGTAATAAAGCAAAGTAAAAGCGGAGTTGTAAACGATGGATGTGAATAGACCCGGGGGCCATAGTGTTTACTAGTGGCTTCTCTCATGAAAGCAAGTAGACGGTGGGTGAACAAATTACTACCGAGCAATTGATAGAACTGTGTAGAGTCATGTCGATATCTATGCAATGATTATTTCTATAGGCATCACGTCCGAAACAAGTAGACTGATACTTTCTGCATCTACTACTATTACTCCATACGTCGACCGCTATCCAGCATGCATCTAGTGTATTAAGTCCATAAGAATGGAGTAACGCCTTAAGCAAGATGACATGATGTAGAGGGATAATCTCAAACCAATGATAAAACCCCCATCTTTTTACCCTTGATGGCAACTGCTTGATGTGTGCCTTGCTGCCCCTACTGTCACTGGGAAAGGTCACCACATGATAGAACCCAAAACCAAGCACTTCTCCCATTGCAAGAATCATAGATCTAGTTGGCCAAACAATACCCAAGACTCGGAGAGACTTACAAGGATATCAAATCATGCATATAAGAAATAAGCAAAGACTCAAATATATATCATAGATAATCTGATCACACGTCCATAATTCATCGGATCTCGACAAACACACCGTCAAAGAAGATTACATCGGATAGATCTCCATGAAGATCATGGAGAACTTTGTATTGAAGATCCAAGAGAGAAAAGAAGCCATCTAGCTACTAACTATGGACCCGTAGGTCTGAAGTGAACTACTCACGAGTCATTGGAGGGGCGATGATGATGATGAAGAAGCCCTCCACCTCCAAAGTCCCCTCCGGCAGGGTGCCGTGAAGGGTCTCCAGATGAGATCTCGCGGAAACGGAAGCTTGCGGCGGCGGAAAAGTATTTTTGAGACTCCCCTTTTTTTGCGGAATATTTGGGAATACATAGGCGCAAAACCTAGGTCAGGAGGCGGCCAAGGAAGCCACAAGCTTGCCCACCGCCGCCTCCCCCTGGTGGCGTGGTGCAAGCTTGTGGGCTCCCAGGGGCCCACCTGGCCTGGCCCAAAGGTTCCCTAGTCTTCTTTCGTTCGGGAAAAAAATCATTTCGGGGATTTTATTCCGTTTGGACTCCGTTCCAAAATCAGACCTGAAAAGAGTCAAAAACACGGAAAACCAGGAACTGGCACTTGGCACTTAATTAATAAGTTAGTCCCCAAAAAGATATAAAGAAGGTACATAAAACATACAAAGAAGACAAGATAACAACGTGAAACCATCAAAAATTATAGATACGTTTGAGACATATCAAGCATCCCCAAGCTTAACTCCTGCTCGTCCTCGAGTAGGGAAGTGATAAGAATGAATTTTTGATGCTTTCATGCTACCTAGCATAGGTGTCCTTTGTAATTCCTCTTATGTGACGTGAATGTTCAGATCCATTAGATTCAAAACAATAGTTTACTATTGACATGGAAACAATAATAATTCAAGCAAACTAGCAAAGTAATCATGAACTTTCAAAATAGCAAGGCCAAAAGAAAGTTATCCCTACAAAAGCATATAGTCTGGTTATGCTCTATCATCATTGCACAAAGAATTTAGATCATGGACAACCCCGGTATTGGCCAAGTAATTGTTTCACACCTTTACTTTCTCAAACATTTTCAACTCTCACACAATACATGAGCGTGAGCCATGGTTATAGCACTATATATGGTGTGGAGTATGGTGGAGGTTGCAAGACAAAAAGGAGAAGATAGTCACATTAACTAGGCATATCAATGAGTTGTGGAGATGCTCATCAATAGATATCAATGTGAGTGAGTAGGGCCTGCTATACAAATGATGCACTAGAGCTACAAGTATGTAAAAGCTCTTAAAGAAAACTAGTGGGTGTGCATCCAACTTGCTTGCTCACGAATACCTAAGGCAATTTTGAGGAAGCCTATCATTGGAATATACAAGCCAAGTTATATAATGAGAATTTCTCACTAGTATATGGTGGTGAAAAAACGAGAGACTCTCAATCATGAAGATCATGGTGCTTTAATATGCACAAGTGTGGAAAAAGTGGTAGCATTGTCCCTTCTCTCTTTTTCTCTTTTTTTTCTTTCTTTTTTTTTGTTTTGGTGGGCTCTTTGGCCTCTTTTTTTATGGGCTTCTTTAGCCTCTTTTATTTCCTCACATGGGATAATGCTCCAATAATGATGATCATCACACTTTCAACTCAAAACTTAGAGCAATTATGACTCTATATGGAATGCCTTCGGTAGTGTACCGTGGCAATGATCTAGCATGGCATAGACATCAATGGAAACATCATGCTAGCTATCTTACGATCATGCAATGGCATGGTAGACGTGCTGGCACATGTCATGGTGGTAGTTGCATGGCAATATATCTCGGAATGACTTTGAAAAAGCCATAGTAGGTAGGTATGGTGGCTGTTTTGAGGGAGGCTAATGGTGGGTTTTGTGCACCGACGAAAGTTGCACGGCACTAAGAAGATAGTGATGGTGGAAGGTGAAAGTGCATCTAAACCATGTACTCAACATTAGTCATGAAGAACTCATATACTTGTTGCAAAAGTTTTATTAGTAATCGAAACAAAGCATTCAACGCATACTCCTAGGGGAAGGGTTGGTAGGTATAAACCATCGCGCGACCCCGACCGCCACGCAAAGGATGACAATCAATATACTAATCATGCTCAGATTTCATCACATAGCGGTTCACCATACGTGAATGCTACGGGAATCACTAACTTCAACACAAGTATTTCTAGATCCACAACACCTTACTAGCATGACTTCAATATTACCATAACCACAACTCAAAACTAATTGAGATGAATCAAACTTCTCTAACTATTCAATGCACATGAAGGTGGAAGTTTTCGTATCCCTTTGGATAACTACCCCTTTTGAGACTACTTTCAAAGCATAGATCAACTACCAAGCTACGCACCGCTGCGCTCTAAAAGATATAAGTGAAGCACATAGAGCAAAAGTATCTAGCTCAAAAGATATAAGTGAAGCACATGTGAGCTGAATTGTCTACCAAAAGATATAAGTGAAGCTCGACAAAATCACGACGTGTGCATGTCTCTCTCTCTGTGCAGCAAGGATGATTGTGACACAAAAAAAAGACTCCTACGAGACAAGACACTCCAAGCAAAAACACATAACATGTGGTGAATAAAAATATAGCCCCAAGTAACATTACCGATGGATTGAAGACGAGAGAGGGGATGCCTTCCCCGGGCATCCCCAAGCTTAGGCTTTTACGGCATCCTTGAATCTCTTGGGATGCCTTGGGCATCCCCAAGCTTGAGCTCTTGCCACTCTTTATCTTTTTGTCCATAAGAACTTCACCCAAAACTTGAAAACTTCACAACACGAAACTTAAACAGAAACTCGTGATAACATTAGTACAAGAAAGCAAACCACCACTTCCTTAGGTACTGTAGAAAACTTAAATTCTACTTGTACTGATGTTGGGTTACTGTACTTTCAATATTCCATGGCTAATACCCCCCGATACTATCCATAGTTTCATCAAAATAGGCAACCAACACAACAAAAACAGAATCTGTTAACAGCAGACCAGTCTGTAGCAATCTGTATGTTTCGTATACCTCTGATACTTCAAAAATTCTGACAAATTACGACAGTCTGAAGAATTTGCGTAGAAATCAGCAGCAAAAAGAATCAACTCAAAATCTCTTAGAGAAAAAAAACTAAAATTCTTTTAATGAGCACAAAGTTTCTGTGTTCCCCAGCATGACCAAACGATCATCCTGAAGACTAATCGTAACGGTTTTGCTTGGCACAAACGCAAAAAGAAACACAAAAAAACACAATCATAGCAGAATTATAAAAGTGTGGAAAAAACAAAACAGAAATAAAAAAGGATAGATTCGTTGGGTTGCCTCCCAACAAGCGCTTTTGTTTAACGCCCTTAGCTAGGCAAAAGTGATGGAATCACGTATAGTCATCTTTGGTGCTCAAACCATAAGTAGCCCTCATCATAGATTCATAAGGCAGTCTTATTTTCTTTCTAGGAAAGTGCTCCATGCCCTTCTTTAAGGGAGATTGAAATCTAATATTCCCTTCCTTCATATTGATGATAGCACCAATAGTCCTTAGGAAAGGTCTACCAAGAATAATGGGACATGAAGGATTGCAATCTATGTCAAGTACAATGAATCCACGGGTACATAGTTCTTATCTGCAACAATAAGAACATCGTCGATCCTCCCCATGGGCTTCTTGACGGTAGAATCCGCAAGATGCAAATTAAGAGAACACTCTTCAATCTCATGAAAACCAAGAATATCACATAAAGACTTTGGAATTGCGGAAACACTAGCACCCAAATTACACAAAGCATTACACTCATAGTTTTTGATCTTGATTTTGATAGTAGGTTCCCACTCATCATGAAGTTTTCTAGGTATCGAGACTTCTAGTTCGAGCTTCTCTTCAAGAGATTTCATCATAGCATCTACGATATGCGCGGTAAAGGCTTTGCTTTGGCTATAAGCATGTGGATAGTTTGCAATGGATTGCATCAAAGAAATTCATTCAAACAAGGAGCAATTATCATAATTGAGTTCCTTCAAATCCAAAGTGGGAGTTTCATTACTACCCAAAATTTTGACTTCTTCTACTCCACTCTCCACACCTTTATCATCAAGATAGGTGGACTCCGAATCATCGGGGCGTTTTTCAACCAAAGTGGATTCATATCCAGCCCCTCCATAAGTAGGTTTGACACGCGAAAACAAAGATTCAAGACGAGACACACCAAGCACTTTAAGATCTTCGTGATTTGCATCACTAGAACGCACCCTTTTAAACCATTCATGTCTAGCGCGAATTTGGGCGGTTCTTTCTTTGCTCTCATTCATGGAGATACACATAGATTTCAAAGTTTCATCCAAGTTGATCTTGGGAGGAGCACATCTAACTTTCAAAGCATCAATATCACAAGACATCCTATCAACGCTCTTAGCCAAATCGTCTATTTTGAGTAGTTTTTCCTCTATGGACGCATTGAAAATCTTTTGAGAGTTGATGAACTCTTTGATATTACTCTCTAGATCAGAGGGTAATTTGCTATGATTTCCATAAGTGTTGCCGTAGGAATTTCCATAATTGTTAGAGGAGTTACTAGGAAAAGGCCTAGGAACATAGTTTCCTCTAAAAGCATTGTTGTTGCCAAAATTGTTCCTACCAACAAAATTCACGTCCAAACTAGCGTTGCTACTCTCAATCAAAGAAGATAGTGGCATGTCATTAGGTTCTACGGTAGCGTTTCTACTAACAACCAAATTCATCAACTCGTCCATCTTAGCACTAAGCGAGTTAATATCTTCTATAGTGTGCACCTTTTTGCTAGCAGGCGACCTTTTAGTGTGCCACTAAGAGTAGTTGGTCATGATATTGTCTAGGAGTTTTTTAGCGTCTCCTAATGTGATTTCCATGAACGTTCCACCTGAGGCGGAGTCCAAGATATTGCGAGAAGCGAAATTCAAGCCAGCGTAAAAGATTTGTATAATCATCCACAAACTCAAGCCATGAGCAGGACAATTTGTAACCATAAGCTTCATCCTCTCCCAAGATTGTGCAACGTGTTCATGATCAAGTTGCTTGAAATTCATGATATTGTTACGTAAGGAGATGATCTTAGCCGGTGGAAAATACTTGGATATGTAAGCATTGCACCTATCCCAAGAATCGATACTATTTTTAGGCAAAGAAGAAAACCAAGTTTTTGCGCGATCTCGCAACGAGAAAGGAAAAAGTTTCAACTTAATCACGTCATTATCCACATCTCTTTTCTTTTGCATATCGCAAAGCTCAATGAAGGTATTGAGATGGGATGCGGCTTCTTCACTAGGAAGGCCAGAGAATTGCTCTTTCATAACAAGATTCAGCAAAGTTGCATTGATTTCATACGATTCCGCACTAGTGGCGGGAGCAATCGGAGTACTAATAAAATCATTATTATTAGTGCTCGAGAAGTCGCAAAGTTTGGTGTTTTCAGACATGATGTCTTCAACAAACAAACAAGCACACAAGCAAGCAAGAAACCGGCAAAGGAAAACGGCAAGGGCAAGAGAAAACGGCGAAGGAGAAAGGCGAATGAAAACGACAAATGTGAAGTGGGGAAGAGGAAAACGAGAGGCAACTGGCAACAAAAGGAAATGCAAGAGAAGAGTTTGTGAGACCTACTTGGATAGATCTTGATTTCTCCTCCCCGGCAACGACGCCAGAAATAGGCATGTTGTCGGGAGAATATTCTTCACGATCCTCCTCGGCAAGCGATCCTCTTCCCCGGCAACGGCGCGAGGAATACTTCTGATGTTTGCTGTGTATCCCTCGCAATTGTGCCAGAAATACTCCTACTACGCCACGTTGGTATTCCCTCGAAGTGGAAAGGGTGATGTAGCACAGCGACGGTAAGTATTTCCCTCAGTTTGAGAACCAAGGTATCAATCCGGCGGAAGAGTATCTTAAGATCCTGCACAAACACAAAAGCTTGCACCCCACGCTATAAAAGGGGTTGTCAATCCCTTATAGATTGTTTGCCAAGTGAGAACTGAAAGTAACAAATTCATAGAGCAAAGTAAAAGCGGAGTTGTGAACGATGGATGTGAATAGACCCGGGGCCGAAGTGTTTACTAGTGGCTTCTCTCATGAAAGCAAGTAGATGGTGGGTGCACAAATTACTGCCGAGCAATTGATAGAACTGTGCAGAGTCGTGACGATATCTATGCAATGATTATTTCTATAGGCATCATGTCCGAAACAAGTAGACCGATAATTTCTGCATCTACTACTATTACTCCACACGTCGACCACTATCCAGCATGCATCTAGTGTATTAAGTCCATAAGAACAGAGTAACGCCTTAAGCAAGATGGCATGATGTAGAGGGATAATCTCAAACCAATGATAAAACCCCATCTTTTTACCCTTGATGGCAACTGCTTGATGCGTGCCTTGCTGCCCCTACTGTCACTGGGAAAGGTCACCACATGGCAGAACCCAAAACCAAGCACTTCTCCCATTGCAGGAATCATAGATCTAGTTGGCCAAACAAAACCCAAGACTCGGAGAGACTTACAAGGATATCAAATCATGCATATAAGAAATCAGCAAAGACTCAAATATATATCATAGATAATCTGATCACAAGTCCACAATTCATCGGATCTCAACAAACACACCGCCAAAGAAGATTACATCGGATAGATCTCCATGAAGATCATGGAGAACTTTGTATTGAAGATCCAAGAGAGAGAAGAAGCCATCTATCTACTAACGACGGACCCGTAGGTCTGAAGTGAACTACTCACAAGTCATTGGAGGGGCGATGATGATGATGAAGAAGCCCTCCACCTCCAAAGTCCCCTTCGGCAGGGTGCCGGGAAGGGTCTCCAGATGAGATTTCGCGGAAACGGAAGCTTGCGGCGGCGGAAAAGTATTTTCGAGACTCCCTTTTTTTGCGGAATATTTGGGAATATATAAGCGCAAAACCTAGGTCAGGAGGCGGCTAGGGAAGCCACAAGCTTGCCCACCGCCGCCTCCCCCTGGATGTGTGGTGCAAGCTTGTGGGCTCCGAGGGGCCCACCTGGCCTGGCCCAAAGGTTCCCTGGTCTTCTTTCGTTCGGGAAAAATCATTTCGGGGATTTTATTCCGTTTGGACTCCGTTCCAAAATCAGATATGAAAAGAGTCAAAAACACGGAAAAACAGGAACTGGCAGTTGGCACTGAATCAATAAGTTAGTCCCCAAAAAGATATAAAAAAGGTACATAAAACATACAAAGAAGACAAGATAACAGCGTGAAACCATCAAAAATTATAGATACGTTTGAGACGTATCATCCAGCAAGAGAGACAGAGAGGTAGATGAGTTCTCCGGCAGCGTGACGGCGCTCCAGAGGTTGGTGGTGATCTTATCCCAACAAGGCTCCGCCCGAGCTGTGGAGAAACGCGATCTAGAGGAAAATCCGTGGAGGTATGTGGTCGGGCTGCCGTGGCAAAGTTGTCTCAAATCAGCCCTAATACCTCAGTATATATAGGAGGGAGGGGAGGGACCTTGCCTTGAGGCTCAAGTAGCCCCAAGGGGTCGGCTGAAGTGGGGGGAGGAGGATTCCTCCTCCAATCCTAGTCCAACTAGGATTGGAAGGTGGAGTCCTTCTCTATTTTCCCACTTCCCTCCTTTTTTTTCTTTTCTCTTTGATTTTCTTTCTCTCCCGCGCAGGGGCCTTCTTGGGCTTGCCCACCAGCCCACTAAGGGCTGGTGCGGCACCCCCAAGGCCTATGGGCCTCCCCGGGGTGGGTTGCCCCCCCGGTGAACATCCGGAACCCATTCGTCACTCCCGGTACATTCCCGGTAATGCCAAAAACTTTCTGGTAATCAAATGAGGTCATCCTATATATCAATCTTCGTTTCTGGACCATTCCGGAAACCCTCGTGACGCCCGTGATCTCATACGGGACTCCGAACAACATTTGGTAACCAACCATATAACTCAAATACGCATAAAACAACGCCGAACCTTAAGTGTGTAGACCCTGCGGGTTCAAGAACTATGTAGACATGAACCGAGGGACTCCTCGGTCAATATCCAATAGCGGGACCTGGATGCCCATATTGGATCCTACATATTCTACGAAGATCTTATCATTTGAACCTCAGTGCCAAGGATTCATATAATCCCGTATGTCATTCCCTTTGTCCTTCGGTATGTTACTTGCCCGAGATTCGATCGTCAGTATCCGCATACCTATTTCAATCTCGTTTACTGGCAAGTCTCTTTACTCGTTCCGTAATACAAGATCCCGTGGCTTACACTAAGTCACATTGCTTGCAAGGCTTGTGTGTGATGTTGTATTACCGAGTGGGCCCCGAGATACCTCTCTGTCACACGGAGTGACAAATCCCAGTCTTGATCCATACTAACTCAACAGGCACCTTCAGAGATACAAGTAGAGCATCTTTATAGTCACCCAGTTACGTTGTGGCGTTTGATACACACAAGGCATTCCTCCGGTGCCAGTGAGTTATATGATCTCATGGTCATAGGAATAAATACTTGACACGCAGAAAACAGTAGCAACAAAATGACACGATCAACATGCTACATTTATTAGTTTGGGTCTAGTCCATCACATGATTCACCCAATGATGTGATCCAGTTATCAAGCAACAACACCTTGCACATAGTCAGAAGACCTTGACTATCCTTGATCAACTGGCTAGCCAACTAGAGGCTTGCTAGGGACAGTGTTTTGTCTATGTATCCACACATGTATCTAAGACTTCATTTAATACAATTATAGCATGGATAATAAACGATTATCTTGATACAGGAATTATAATAATAACTTATTTATCATTGCCTCTAGGGCATAGTTCCAACACCTACCAGACCCAACAAATGCACGTGGGATCAATCCACACACAACAATCCAGAGGAGCTCGAATGAAGCACACACCACAACAACGGTCGGCCGATCAGAGGCCCGTTGGGAAGAAGAATAATCACCTCGATGGATCCTGAATTATCCTTGATAAACTATTGGACAGTCCATGCCTCATGCATTCCTCACTACCCAACACTAGCCCGACCCATAGCCTTCAAGCTTGTTGGGTCGTTAGGTAAGTAGAAAAAAGTGGAGATGCTATCCTCAGGGTCCTACCATCAAACAAGCGTCCATCCACACCCGTCGGATAACAACGTCGACGTCTTCCCAATTTATGAAATATTTTCCTCAAACAGTCAGAGGAAAAGATCTCTTAGAGAACTCGATCATGTATTCAAGGTGGCACAAACAAACTCATGGACCAATACACCTATAACTTTCAGCGAGGAAGACCAGCCGGGAATTCGTTCTAACCGAACTCCTGCCGCTCTAGTCCTCAACCCCATTATAGACATTTTTAAACTGTCCAAGGTACTAATGGACGGCGGCAGTGGCTTAAATCTCATTTATGAGTATACCTTGGATAAAATGCAGTTTGATAGATCCCGCGTCGAACAAAGCAAGACAACCTTTCAAGGAATTATCCCCGCAAGAGAAGCGCGGTGCACAAGACGAGTCTCTCTTGACGTCGTATCCAATACCTACGAAAACTATAGGTCCGAGGAGCTCGTCCTTCATATTGTACCCTTTCGGACCGGTTATCACGCTCTTTTGGGACAAGAGGCCTTCACTAGATTGCAGGCCATACCGCATTATGTTTACATGAAGCTCAAAATGCTCGGGCCCAATGGTGTCATTACACTCACAAGTGAACCATACAGAGCTCTTCGGACCGAAAAAAACTACAACACTAGCCCTCGAGGCACTTTCTAAAGCCCTTGCGGCTGAGGAATTAACCGAATTACGATCAATGGTTGATAAGGATGATGTACCCCTCAGCCAGAGGCCCAAGTCCACATACTTCAAACCAGCTGACGAAATAGTCAAATTTCAAGTGCATCCAACAGACCCCAATAAAATAGCGTCCATCGGAGTATAACTAGACCCCACGAATGATGAAGCATTACGCACATTCTTACGAGAAAACTGGGATATATTGGCATGGCTCCCTTCATACATGCCAGGAATCCCATGAAGACTGGGAGAGCATAGCCTGAATATAATTGCCGGCTTTAAGCGAGTCAAACAGACGTTACGTCGATTCTCCGAACCCAAGTGTCAGGCCATGGGTACCTGTTGGGGATGTGACCTGTGGATGACCCGCCCTAGTTGGGCCGGGTTATCCATTGGGAGATTCATCTAAATGTTTAGTTGGGCCTCGCTTTGGCCGAATCAAAGTTGTACGACGAGTATGGCTCTCGGCGGGTCTCCCAGCTTTGGAAGATGGCGATTCAAAGACCACATTGGTCACGAGTTGTAGAAAGGAAGGAATCCTTGTAAACCCTAGGGAATCGACCTATATATAAAGGCGAGGTCCCGGGGGACAGGGGACAGGTTAGAGATTATCGAGTGCTAGGTTTAGGCGAGTTACGCCTCCCTTGTAATCGAATCCACATCAATACACACAAAGCAGGACGTAGGCTATTACCTCCTCTCGAGGGGCCGAACCTGGGTAAATCGCCGTGTCTCTCCCGCTCAACCCCTTTGAGTCGCCACCAAGGTGCGATGGCTCCAGTACTAAGTCCTTTCACGAGGACATCTGCCGTGACAAAACCACGACAGTTGGCGCCCACCGTGGGGCCTACGCACGGTGGAGTTGAGTTCTCAAAGGGAGCCCTACCAGGGTTTGGGAGTTACGCGACGGCGCTCATGTCTCGGAGCCGCCGCGAGATAAACTACATCGACAACCAGCAATGGGGACCTGAAGCGAATTCGATTGAATCTGGCTACAGGGTCCCCTTCGGCAAGATCAACGTCTTCATCGGCATGATCGGATCACCCGTCCCTGAGCCGGACATCTCCACCGACATCGTCGAGCCGGCCAGGTACGTCCGCCCAGTCATAACACAAAACTTAACTCGTCCGGTCTTTGTGGGGTTCACGCAGGAATCAGAGGAGCCAGAGCACCTGGCGACTCAGGAGACTACCCCGATCAACTCGGACGACAAATCATCCATGGGCGACTCAGATTCCATCCGGTCCCTCCATGGGGATGGTCTCGGAGGCTTATCGCTGGCCATGGATCCGGAAGTCCTTGACCGAACCCGCCGCCAGATCGCCATCTACATGGCCGGTGTGACTCAACCGACACAAAACCCTACTGGAGGTGCTGGGACTGGCGAGACGTCCAGAAGCCCAACCGCAGTTCTGGTGGATTTAGCGGCAGAGATCACGAGATTAATGGCGACTCCCCTCACGCCGGAGAACCAAGAGGAGGTGAACGCAGAGTTAGCAAAGCTCAGAGAGGTGGTGGCTAAAGCCCACCAGGATGCTGAGATGGAGTCCGCCAGAATTGAGACTCGACAAGCCCAAATTACGGCCGAAAGGATGCGTTTAAACACTGATAATTGGCGGCTCGAAAGACAGCAGCACGCGTACGACGCCGTACATCAGCGGAGACACGAGGGTCGCCTGCCCCATGACCTCAATCCGACCCGTCTGTTCGATACTCCACGAACCCCCGGGATAGGAGCCGCCCCGGCAGGAGGACCGGGCCGCCCACCTAACCCGCCGGATCATCCGATCGAGGGTCAAATTCCTCGTTTTCGGACGCCTCAAGGTCACTTCTCCAATCCGGTGGATAACGTGCTTGCCGCAACTCGTCACCTGGAGTCTCTTCCGATTCACGGGAACACCCCAGCTGAGATAGAATCAAGGAATGCCATCGAGATGTTGAAGACAGCGGTGGTTCAAAACGCCCAGTTCTCGCACAGCCTCGAGAGGTTGCACTCCACCCCTCAGGCAAGCTATACCAGGAGCAGGCAGGAGGACTCGCCTGCCATAAACAGTGGGCCGCGACACTTCCTGCAGGACAACCCGCCCGAGCGGAACCCGCCGGGCAGAGATCTCCCGAACATCCAAGACGCCCCGGCCCCCCTCGTAGGGGGCGGAGGGCGAGTTGGGGTACCGTGCTTGTCCCCAGCCCTTCGGAACGAAAGGATGCCCAAGGATTTTAAGGGACCAAGGAAAGTGCCTAATTATACACCAGATCTCGAACCAACGTCATGGATCGAGGGTTATGAGATTGCCATGGACATGCTCGACGTAAACGAGGCGGTTTGCGCGAGATACTTCACCATGATGCTCGAGGGGTCGGCACGCACTTGGCTGAAAAACTTACCTCCCAACTCCATCCAGTCCTGGGCCGAGTTAAAAGAGCGTTTCATCAAAAACTTCCAAGGAACCTGTAAACGTCCAATGACGATTGTCGACCTACAACACTGCGTACAACGCCCGGATGAGTCGGCACACCATTGGTCACGGCGGGTTGCAGAAATTATTCATTCGTCAGATGGTATCACGGCAGCACAAGCGGTGCTTATCCTCGAACACAATTGTCACTACGAACCCTTGGTCCAGAAGTTAGGGCGACTCAAACGGAAGGTCCAGGACATGGTCGAACTGATGGACACCCTCACTAGGTATGCCGAGGCCGATGATACTAAGGATCCCGGCGAGGATGGTAAGGTTAACTCGCCCAAAAAGGGCGAGTCGTCCAAAAATCATACCCGTTTCCAGGGCCGCAACCGTCACAATCAGGGGACCAATGGCAAGCGTAGACCGCACGAGGAGCCCTCGGACTTGGTTGCCAACACCAATACTAATGACGGTAAAAAGAAGAATCGAGGTTTCAGTGGGAAAAGGCCGCATAACTATGAAGAGTTACTCAAGGGCCCTTGCCCGCACCACGCCACTGCTGACGGCCCGGCGAGTCATTCTTGGGAGAACTGTTTCGTGATGCGAGAGTTTCGGGCAGAGGCGATCAAGAAGAGTCAAAACGAAGATCCAGACCGGCGCCAGGACCAACTCGCCGTGCCCAACCAAAGACAGAACCCCTTCGGCGGCTTTCCCGAACAGGGGGCTCAGGGAGTCCCACAGCCGGGCGTCGGCCAGTACCCGGTGCACCACCAGCGGCGGTACAACCCGCCGGGATCTTTCCAACAACCGCCCCCACAAGGGGCTCCACATGACCAGGATGATAATGGGGGTTTCGGCAGCAACCCCAAACAGCTAAGTAATGGGCAGTACCACGTTTTTACTACTAATGCTTGCAGGCGTGATAAGAAGGTGAATCACCGGGCATACAGCGTCTCTGATCCGGCGATCCCCAGATATCTTCATTGGTCTGAGCAGAGCATAACATGGAGCAGGGAGGATCACCCGCCAAGAATAGATAATCCGGGCGATCTGGCGTTGGTCGTGCCCCCCAAGTGGGGGGTTACACCCTGTCAAAGGTATTAATGGATGGTGGCAGCAGCATCAATATCCTATACTTCGACACCTTCCAGAGGATGAATCTATTGGAGAAAGACTTGATGCCTTCAACCACGGTTTTCCATGGAATTGTCCCGGGCAAGTCGGCTTATCCCATAGGCCGGGTTAGACTCACAGTGGCATTTGGAACGGCGCTGAATTACAGGTCGGAGTCTCTGATATTTGAGGTGGTGAAACTGAAAAGCCCCTACCATGCGCTGTTCGGGCGACCGGCTTACGCCCATTTCATGGCCCGCCCCTGCTATGTCTACCTCAAGCTCAAAATGCCTGGTCCTAAAGGACCCATCACAGCTGAGGGAGATAGAAGGATCGCAAAGGAATGTGAAGAAGGGGACGCGGCGTACGCGGAAGTCGCGTGCGCGGCGGAAGAGCTCAAACACCATCAGGCCAATGTTGACCCGACGAATATGTCGCCACTCAAGAAGCCAACCACAGATTCTGAGTCGCCCCTCAAATTCAAGCCGGCGGATGACACTAAGACAATCGATTTCGTGCCTGGCGATTCATCCAAGCAGTTCATCGAATTCATCCGTGAGAATCGGGACATCTTTGCATGGAAACCTTCTGACATGCCTGGTGTACCGAGAGAATTCGCTGAGCACCATCTTAATGTTGACCCAAAATGCAAGCCTGTCCAACAGTACCTTCGCAGATTTAACGAGGAGCGACGCAAGGCGATTGGAGAAGAAGTCGCCGTCTTTTAGCCGTCGGGTTCATCGTGGAAGTTTTCCACCCCAAATGGCTGGCTAACCCGGTGTTGGTACTCAAGAAGAATGGCACTTTCCGTATGTGTATTGACTATACAGATCTCAATAGAGCTTGTCCCAAAGATCCCTTCGCTCTCCCCCGCATCGATCAAATCATTGACTCGGTGGCGGGATGCGAACGATTGTGCTTTTTGGATGCCTATTCAGGTTATCACCAGATCAAGATGGCCGTGGAAGATCAGGAGAAGACGGCCTTCATAACCCCCTTCGGGGCCTTTTGCTATGTGTCCATGCCTTTGGGACTCAAGAGCGCGGGGGCGACTTATCAACGCTGCATCCAGAATTGTCTTCGTAACCAAATTGGTCGCAATGTCCATGCTTATGTCGACGACATTGTGATCAAGACCCGTCAGGGGGAGACACTATTGGAAGACCTTAAGGAAACTTTTGATAATTTACGGGTATATCAGATGAAGCTAAATCCTACCAAGTGCGTTTTTGGTGTACCTGCAGGAAAATTGCTGGGCTTCTTGGTATCCGAGCGCGGCATCGAGGCTAACCTAGACAAGATTGAAGCGGTTACCTCTCTCGGAAAACCGGAGAATGTTAATCAAGTTCAACGGCTGGCGGGCCGCATTGCGGCTTTAAGTCGTTTTGTGAGTCGCCTAGGGGAAAAGGCGATTCCTCTTTATCAATTGTTGAGGAAGTCCGATCGATTCGTGTGGACAGATGAAGCAGACTAGGCGCTCGAGGCCCTAAAACGCCAATTGGTTAACCCGCCGGTCCTGGCGGCCCCGACTGAAAAAGAGCCTATGCTTCTGTATATCGCGGCAAATTCCAAGGCAGTGAGCGTGGCTGTGGTCGTTGAAAGAAAGAGGAAGGGAAGGAGTACCCAGTGCAACGCCCGGTATATTTTATCAGCGAGGTGTTAACTCTTTCCAAACAGCTATACCCGCATTGGCAAAAACTGGTCTATGGGGTGTTTATGGCGAGTCGAAAGCTTAAGCATTATTTCCAGGAGCACCCGATTACTATGGTCAGTTCTGCTCCCCTTGGTGACGTCATCCAGAATCGGGAGGCAACAGGGCGAATTGCCAAATGGGCGATAGAGCTTGGGTCTCATCACATACAATATACCCCCCGCACAGCTATCAAGTCCCAGACGTTAGTTGATTTCGTTAACGACTGGACAGAGCTACAGGCTCCGGAAGATCGGCCTGACCTTACATACTGGACTATTTACTTTGATGGATCCAGGCAGTTGGAAGGCTCGGGGGCTGGTGTGGTGTTAGTGTCCCCTCAAGGAGATAAGTTCTGTTACGTTCTCCGACTCATGTTTCCCTGCACCAATAATGCGGCGGAATATGAAGCTTTGCTTCACAGTTTGCGACTCGCAAAAGAGATGAACCTAACACAAGTGAGATGTTTTGGTGATTCAGATTTGGTGGCGCAACAAGTTTCGGGTACCTGGGACTCTCGGGATCCCATGATGGCGGCTTACAGACGAGCTGTGTCTGATGTGGCGGGTCATTTTCACGGATATCAGGTGGACCATATTGATCGGCGACTCAACAAGGCAGCTGATGCTCTCTCACGACTCGGCTCACAAAGAAAACCGGTTCCCCCTAATGTTTTTCTGGATATCTTGCATAAGCCGTCCGTGGCTTTACCCACAGAGGAGGAATTGGCGATACCAGATCCCGAGTCTCAGCTCGTGGCGGCTCTCCATGTTACTCCGGATTGGGTTCTCCCTTATCTGGCTTATCTCACTCGCGGCGAATTACCCATCGACGAAGTTTTGGCTCGCCAGATCGTTCGACACAGCAAATCCATGGTCATCATTAATGGCGAGTTATATAGACGGAGCGCTTCTGGGGTCTTTCAGCGATGTGTTTCCCCCGAGGAAGGATGCGTGATCCTAAATGACATTCATTCCGGAGACTGCGGGCACCACGCCGGGTCACGTTCTTTGGTATCAAAGGCTTTTCGTCATGGTTTCTTTTGGCTGACGGCTCATGCAGATGCGGAAGACATAGTACGTCGGTGCGAGGGGTGCCAACGTTATGGGAGACAGGATCATGTGCCGGCTCAAGAATTGAGAATGATTCCCATTACTTGGCCTTTTGCAGTCTGGGGGCTGGACATGGTCGGTCCCTTTAAAATGTCCTCCAACAAGAAGACCCACCTATTGGTGGCAGTTGATAAATTCACCAAGTGGGTTGAGGCGGAACCTGTTGGAGCTTGCGATGCAGAGACAGCAGTCAAATTTCTGAAAAAGCTGATTTTCCGGTTTGGATATCCGCACAGTATTATCACGTACAATGGTACTAACTTGTCCCAAGGAGCGATGCAGGATTTCTGTCGTCGAGAACATATACAACTTGATGTTTCTGCGGTTGCTCACCCGCAGTCCAACGGGCAAGCAGAGCGGGCGAATCAGGAGGTCTTGCGAGGGATCAAACCTCGACTCATGGTTCCCCTGGAAAGAACTCCAGGGTGTTGGGTTGAAGAGTTACCTGCGGTTCTGTGGAGTATTCGGACCACCCCGAATCGATCCACGGGATTCACCCTCTTCTTTTTGGTCTATGGAGCAGAGGCTGTCCTCCCTATTGACATAAGGCATGACTCTCTTAGAGTCGCGGCATATGTGGAGCAGGATAATGAGCTGGCACGTCAGGATTCCTTGGATGCCTTGGAAAAGGCGCGTGACCTGGCTGCGGCCCGTTCGGCTATCTATCAGCAAGATTTGCGGCGTTATCATAGTCGCCGGGTTAAGAGTCGGACCTTTCAGGAAGGCGACTTAGTGCTTCGTCTAATACAAGATCGAGCAGGCATGCACAAGCTGTCACCCCCTTGGGAAGGGCCGTTCGTCGTTAGCAAGAACCTCCGCAATGGCTCTTATTATTTGATGGATCTTCGGCCTAATCGACCGACCACAGAGGCTGAGTCAACTCACCCCTGGAATATTGCCCATTTGCGGCCTTATTACACTTGAGCTCTTGAAGCTCCACATTTTGTAAGTTTTTCAGTTTCATTATGAAGTAATAAAATACTCCCCGACTTGGGGGCTTCTTCATTAAAAGAGCAAATTGTGTCATCCTGTTGCGACCTTATGAGCCGACAGAATATGCATTTAGGGTGGGTGCACGAGCTTTCTGACTCGCCTCCCCATGTCGCGACCTTATGAGCCGACGAAACCTGCATTTAGGGTGGGTGCACGAGCTTTCTGACTCGCCTCCCCCTGTCGCGACCTTATGAGCCGACGAAACCTGCATTTAGGGTGGGTGCACGAGCTTTCTGACTCGCCTCCCCCTGTCGCGACCTTATGAGCCGACGAAACCTGCATTTAGGGTGGGTGCACGAGTTTTCTGACTCGCCTCCCCCTGTCGCGACCTTATGAGCCGACGAAACCTGCATTTAGGGTGGGTGCACGAGCTTTCTGACTCGCCTCCCCCCGTCGCGACCTTATGAGCCGACGAAACCTGCATTTAGGGTGGGTGCACGAGCTTTCTGACTCGCCTCCCCCCCGTCGCGACCTTATGAGCCGACGAAACCTGCATTTAGGGTGGGTGCACGAGCTTTCTGACTCGCCTGCCCCTGTCGCGACCTTATGAGCCGACGAAACCTGCATTTAGGGTGGGTGCACGAGCTTTCTGACTCGCCTCCCCCTGTCGCGACCTTATGAGCCGACGAAACCTGCATTTAGGGTGGGTGCACGAGCTTTCTGACTCGCCTCCCCCTGTCGCGACCTTATGAGCCAATGAAACCTGCATTTAGGGTGGGTGCACGAGCTTTCTGACTCGCCTCCCCCCGTCGCGACCGTATGAGCCGACGAAACATGCATTTAGGGTGGGTGCACGAGCTTTCTGACTCGCCTCCCCCTGTCGCGACCTTATGAGCCGACGAAACCTGCATTTAGGGTGGGTGCACGAGCTTTCTGACTCGCCTCCCCCTGTCACGACCGTATGAGCCGACGAAACCTGCATTTAGGGTGGGTGCACGAGTTTTCTGACTCGCCTCCCCCTGTCGCGACCGTATGAGCCGACGAAATCTGCATTTAGGGTGGGTGCACGAGCTTTTTGACTCGCCTCCCCCTGTCGCGAACTTATGAGCCGACGAAATTACTGTTATTATGGCATAGTCCTGAAGGTTTTAAGCCTTTTCCTTTCTAGATACGTGTTGAAAATATCTATAGTTTGTTTGTTTTCACATATGCTATTTTCAAAGTTTGAGACAGGAGGGTGATAAGAATTGTTTCATCCATGGTGAGTTAAGCATTATGGAAGACTCTTATAAAGGCGGGTCAAATATTTGAAATCGCCTTAAGGGCGATATAAGGGTTCTCGCAGAAGGTATCATCAAAAATAGTACTGACTTGCGAAAAAAAGGACCTATTACATGACTCTCAGGCCAAATTTAATAAAGTTTACTTCGCTAGCGCCTCGGGATCATCCTGTCGTGAGCCCTGGCCGACTTTGATTTGCAAGTCGCCCAATACCCAATTGCACCTAGCCAAAGCAGCAAAGTCGTCTTCGTCAGTCAGAATTGATGCCAAGTCTGCTTCCAAGTCGAAAGGATTCTTGGGTTGCCGAGGAGTTAGGCTGGTCGTCACGAAGGTTGGCGGGCTGACTTTCTTGTTTCTGCTATCATAAGCCGCCTGGTATTTTGTTAAATCAAGGCTTGCGGCAAGTTGAGTTGCAGCCAGCCGAGAGTCCTTGACGACTCGCTGATAATCCTCTTCAACAAATTCTGATCCATCGTCCTTGAGCTCAGGAAAGCCTGCGGCTACTTCTTCTAAGTTAATCTCTGGAGCATACGCCAAACAGCGACTCAGGGCAGTCAGAACACCTTTCCGGGTGGCTGACCGAGTTAACTCGCCGATCTGGGGGGAAGTGTAGACAAGCAGCCAAGCACCTTCTTGATGGAAGTGATAGGTTCTTTGGCACCCATCACAGCTTTGACGGTCAAAACACTGCCTGTGTATAGTTGCTCTGTCAGCGTATAAATCGCCTTCAGCATCAACACACAGTCTTCTTGAAGGTTGGCGGCTCTCGGACCTAAATTATGATGGTTAGTGACTTAACATCAGTGTTATGTTTAAAAAAAAGAAGAAAGGAGGAGATCGAAGGTTTAAGTAAGGTTTACCAAAGACGGCTTGCGTCATGTTGGAGATATGACGTTTTAAGCCGGATAATTCCTGTTGAACAGTCGCCGGCTTAGCTTCAGCTTTCTCTGCTCTCTTCAAGGCAGCATTTTGGTCAGCTTGAGCCTTTTTCAACTCGGCCTTGAGTTTCACCAGTTTGGCCAAGGCCAATTGACACTTTTCCTCCAACTGAGTTCAGGCGTCTTGTTGTCCAGCTAAATTTTTCCTTAAGTCGCCCAGCGCTGATTCAGTCTGAGCAAGATTTTCCTATTGAAAATTTAAAATAAGGGCAAGTCTTAGAACTACTGCAAAGCAATATCCCTGACACTTGGGGGCTAATGTATAATTTTTTCAGATAAAATTATACAAAAATCAAGACCCGGCTCATCTTTTTACTGATGACCCGGCCCTTGGGGGTTACTGGTCGCAAAAGTTTTTTCTAAAATTTTAAGACCCGGCTCATCTTTTTGCTGATGACCCGGCCCTTGGGGGTTAATGGGAATAATGAAGTATAAGAAAACTTACAAACTTACCTCATGTTTTTTGTTTAACATCTGCAGCAGGTTTTTCTCCATCTCATAGCTTGCTTCCAGGCGACTTGCAAAGCCAGAGCAGAGTTCCTTAAACTCCAAATTGGCATATTCGGAAAGTTTTTCCTTGGAAAGCCCAGACTCGGGAATGCCTTGGGAAGAGGATGCCACATGTTTGGATAAAACTGTCGCCGCCGGCTTAGAAAAACCAGAACCGGTAATAACCACATCATCTGGGTCTTCTGTTGTTGTCAATGGGCTCGGCGGCTTAGGGGCGTCCATTGTTTCTCTTGGCGACTCAGGAAGATCCACTTGAGTCGCGGGCTCAGTCTGATCCGGATTATCCTAAGTCGGAGTTGATTCCCTCATGGGTTCTGGAGCTGCGTCAGGAGTTGATCCGCTGGTTTTCCTCTTCTTGGCTTGTGCCCTGGAAAAAAGGGAATAAGCATGTTAAGGAATTGGAAAGCTCGTTATTCTCAAAAGTCACGGCAAGGTTATCAAAACACTTACCCCGGAACTCGAATCATCGGTGGAAGTGTTGACATCACTGAGTCGCCAGAGGTGGGAGGAGAGTTCTGCAAAAGAGTTATATGTCAATAATACAGGCGGGTTACGAGCGTGATCCAAAGAGAAATGGAGAATAGCTACTCATAAAGAGTACCTCGTTTGGTTTTCTTTTATTTGTTGCCGGTAAGCCGGATACCAGGTCGCCAGAATGACTTCGTGTTTTTCGATTTGAGGCGTGCCGTGCTTTCTTCAGTAGGAAATTTGGGTCCAGATGAGCATTTGGATGAGAGAGGGGAACTTTCCCACAAATTCACCTGGCCGGCTTAGGTGGAGAGGGAGATGAATCGGAGGAAACAGAAATTACCTCAACAGAGTCCTCCTCGATTTCGTTATCCTCATTCTATTTCAAGGAAAGGGAGAGATATAAATATAAAGGTTAAACAGTGACGGGTGGCGAGTGAGAAGAGGACGGATTTTTACCTCTGAAGGTGCATCGCCGACTTGAGATTCGTCGACTTCGGATGGCTCAGCCGCAGCAGATTTGCCTTTACCCTTGGCTTTCTTCGAGGGCGGCCTGACATTTTTCCTGGCTTGCTTCTTGGGCCTCCTGGACCAGAACTTATCGCCTTTCTGAAATATCATATATTACAAAACCACAATACAAATAAAGCATAAAGGATAAAGACCAAAGGCGGGTCAGGTTTGGTTACCTTGGGCGCCGGGTTAATTTTGCAGAAAGGCTTAAGGCCGATTTGGCCGCACTTCCCCGCAGGCTCGCCAGTCAACTTTTTGATGATGGTAACAATGTCTTTTTCTATTAAATCTGTGCGAAAATAGCATTGAGGATGATCCAGGGTGCCATCAAACTCACACATTAGACCATCCCGGGGGCTCAGAGGGAGAATACGCCATTCAACCCAGCAGCGGATTAGGTCGACCCCGGTAAGACCATTGTTCGTCAAGGATCTTAGCTCAGATAGTATTGGGATGAATTCCGATTCCTCTTCCTCGGTAAGCTTGTCTGGGAGCTTGAAGTTGGTCGGAAGGCGAGTTGGCCTGTAACCCAGAAGCTTGTTCTCGCCAGCAGGGGACATCTCTTGACAGTAAAACCAAGACTCGCCCCAGCCTTTGGGATGGCTAGGCATGATGAGTGAGGGGAATGGGCTATCCCTACGGCGCTGGACATTGACGCCACCGAGTTCCAAGCTGGGGCCGTTGTGGAATTATGTTTGGCGATTCAGATGAAAAAAGTGCCAGAACAAGGGGACAGAAGGCTCGATCCGCAGATAAGCTTCACAAAGAACTTGGAATTGGCTCAGATTGCTTATGGAATTGGGTCCCAGATCCTGGAGTCGGACGTTCATGAAATTCAAGGCGTCCCTAAGAAGTTTTGATACGGGCGGCTTAAAACCTCGTTCCAGGTGTTCAACAAAAACTACTATTTCCCCTTCTTTGGGGTTAGGGAGATCTTCTCCTAACCCGGTGCACCAGCCAATAACATCTTGAGGATCCAAACAGCCCGTTTTCACATAATTGGCTAAAACGGCGTCATCAACCTTGGTAGGAAGCCAATCACTCTTGAAGACGGCACCCATGCTACAAATAAGTAAAGTATGATATTACATATCTTGGACACCTACTATATGGGATGGAATCGGTTCATTTAACCCGCCGAGTACTTTGATTAAAGAAAAGATTTAACCCGCCAGATCAAAGGGCCGAGTTGGGTTACTATGGCGACTTATGGAAGTATGGTTATTCTTAAAAGGGCTACGTTATGAAAATGGTAAAGGCGTTTTATTTGATGTGCCAGGAGGTGAAGACTACAAACAACTTTTTGCGAACAGTAAAATGGGAATGGATCTACCAGACAGACCCGAAAACTTAGAGAAAATGATTAGTCGTGACAGTTTACTATCAGATGATGCCCATCGTTTGGTGAAGGCATTGTTTTCAAAAGATTCACAAGTACAGCGGATAAGTAAAAGTATCTGGATCATTAAGCTATTCCACCGACACACGTGTTAATCAATCCAGAGCAGATAGCATCTATGTGCAGTGAGCTTCAAGAACACGGCAATGGCGGAAGTTCGGACAGGGAGTAAATCTACTTCTAGAGATAGGCGGAAGCCTAACCTGATGTTGTCAGGCGAGAAGAGTCGACGGAGATGGGGTTCGCTGGAGAAGCGCGGGCGTCCCGTCGAGCAAAGGAGTTTCTGGCGGCGGCAAGGTTCGAGGTGAATGGCGAGGTGGCCGACGGCGGTGCAGTTGGCGGATGTGTTGATTGCGGCACGAGGGTGGACGACGGCGAAAGCTCACAGGCGGCACCGGAGCTCCTCGCGTGAAGGCCGAAAGCACGGTCGGCAGCGGATTCCTCGGGGCGATGCGGTTTTCTCGCTGTGCCGGTGGGGAGGAAGGTGACGGGACTGGTAGGTGAGAAGCGACAGTTCTGTCCCCTCCCCCTCGGCCTATTTATCGAGGCAGGTGCTGGAATCGAGGCACCATGAGCGGGAACCGCCGGGAGATAAAAGATTCGCTATAAATGTGCGTCGAAAATTTCGGGATAAATGATGCGCTAAAAAGATCCGTTGGAGTCACGGCGGTCTTCCCGGAAAAAGAGGAGTAAGAAAAGGCCAATCGGTAATGATCTGGAAACTTAAGGGATTTTCAGTATCCAAAAGGCAATGGCGGGTGTGCAATTTCTTGACAGATGAAGAGAAGTAGGGAATGAATCGCCTTCAAATGAAGCAGAGGTATTGGCATGAAGAAGAAATGTTCAAGTCAAGTTGGGGCCTAATGTTGGGGATGTGACCTGTGGATGACCCGCCCTAGTTGGGCCAGGTTATCCATTGGGCGATTCATCTAAATGTTTAGTTGGGCCTCGCTTTGGCCGAATCAAAGTTGTACGACGAGTATGGCTCTCGGCGGGTCTCCCAGCTTTGGAAGATGGCGATTCAAAGACCACATTGGTCACGAGTTGTAGAAAGGAAGGAATCCTTGTAAACCCTAGGGAATCGACCTATATATAAAGGCGAGGTCCCGGGGGACAGGGGACAGGTTAGAGATCATCGAGTGCTAGGTTTAGGCGAGTTACGCCTCCCTTGTAATCGAATCCACATCAATACACACAAAGCAGGACGTAGGCTATTACCTCCTCTCGAGGGGCCGAACCTGGGTAAATCGCCGTGTCTCTCCCGCTCAACCCCTTTGAGTCGCCACCAAGGTACGATGGCTCCAGTACTAAGTCCTTTCACGAGGACATCTACCGTGAAAAAACCACGACAGTACCGAACTAGAAAAATTGCTTGAAGCCGGATTCATCCGAGATATCAAACACCTCGAGTGGTTAGCAAATTTGGTCATGGTACCAAAGAAGGATAAATCCTAGCAGCTATGCGTTGATTTTAAAGACCTAAATAAATCCCGCCCTAAAGATCCCTTTCACTTACTCCGCATAGACCAAATTATTTACGTCGCTGCCAAACATGACTCATTATGCTTCCTCGATGCCTACTCTAGATACCATCAAATAAAGATGAAGGAATCTGATCATGCTGCGACCACCTTTATCACCCCTATGGGCCATTGTGCTTCAACACAATTCCTTTTGGATTTAAAAATGTGGGCGCCACACATCAACGCATGATTTAGACATGCTTAGAAAAGCAAATTGGCAAAACAGTCGAGGCCTACGTGGACGACGCGGTCATTAAAACTAAACAGTCAGCCAACTGGTGGACGACCTTCGACAACCTCTATGAATACGACATACGACTCAATTCGTACAAATGTGTATTCGGAGTTCCTCCGGGTAAAATTCTCGGCTTCATCATCTCCCATAGAGGAATAGAGGCCAATCCAGCTAAAATCCGAGCTCTATCCCAGCTGGCAATCCCGACAAAATTAAAACACGTAAAAAAATTGGTGGGCTACATAGCGGCTTCAAGCTGCTTCATCTCCCGCCTCAGCGAAAAGGCACTACCACTCTACATATTGCTCAAGCAAACATAAAATTTTGAGTGGACTGAAGAGGCAATAGCCACTTTGGAAGAAATTAAAATACTATTAGCCAGTAACCCATATTGATGGCACCTACCACAGTCCACAAGGGAGCCAATGCTATTGTACATCTCAGCCACCAACCAAGTCATCAGTGAAGTCCTCGTGGTTGAACGAGAGGCGGAAGGCCACAAGCTTTGGATACAGAAGCCGGTCTACTATGTGTGTGAGGTACTTACCCCATGAAAATGCCGCTACTCCGCACTACCAGAAAATAGCCTATACAGTTTGTATGGCATCTCGCAAGCTCCGACACTACTTTCAGGAGTGTTTGGTCATGGTAGCATCTGAAGTACCCCTGAATGATATAATCAACAATAAGGACACCACATGCTGCGTAGACAAATGGGCCACTGAGCTCCTACCTTTTGAAATCGTGTACAACCCACGTCGAGCTATTAAATCACAAGTATTGGCCGACTTTCTAGCCAAATGGATAGAGGTCGAACTCCATCAAAAATACAATACATATTCCCGCTGGACGATGTACTTTGACAGCTCCAAGACGCTCGCCAGACTATGGGCTGGTGTCATACTTACATCCCCCACCGGTGACAACATCCAGTATGTGTTACAAATCATGTACACCGATTCCAATAATGCGGTCGAATACGAGCCCTGATGCATGGTTTGCGGATGGCAACTTCGATGGGCGTATAATGCCTTGAGGTAAGGGGGACTCTAACCTCGCTATCTCCCAAATCAACGGCGAATTTGACATCAAAAATCCAAAAAATGGCGGCTTATCGGAACGTTGTCCTTAAGATATCAGCACGGTTTGAAGGCCTAGAATTCCACCATGTCTCAAGAGACAGCAATCAGGCAGCTGATGTTCTTACTTGTATGGGCGCTAAACGCGATCCTGTCCCCAAAAATACCTTTCTGGAATGGCTCTTCAAGCCTTTCGTGGTATGACAGGACGAAAACGATGACACTGGAGTCAAGGGAATGGAATGGGTCATCCCTCCTATAATCAAGCTAGATGAACAAATCATCAACAACTCAGCACTGGAGGAAATGCTTTCAGCTCACGAAATCATGGCATCAATCTCGCCATGGATCGAGCCTTACCTAGCCTATCTTCTCCGTCAGGATCTCCCCGATGACCAAACAGAGGCAAGATGAATAGTTCGGCGATCCAAGGCCTACAAGGTTCGTGAGGGAGAGCTATATAGAAAAGGTACTACCATAGTCCTCCAGCGGTGCATATCTGAAGAAGACAGTAAACACCACTTGGTTGAAATACACGCACGCATGGGGGTCACCACACATCAACGCGTGCCCTGGTAAGCAAGGCTTTCCATGCTGGCTTCTTTTAGCCCACAACTCGTGCAAACGCTCACACACTTGTCCAACATTGTGTTCGGTGTCAGCTTTTTGCAAATCAAAGCCACATGCTCGCAATGGCTCTTCGGACGATACCAATATCTTGGCTTTTTGCGGTCTGGGGGCTTGACATGATCGAACCACTTAAAGGGGCATCCAAGAAAATGAAATATTTACTAGTTATGGTCAATGACACATCTCCAACGTATCTATAATTTTTTATTGTTCCATGTTGTTATATTATCATTCTTGTATGTTTTATAATCATTTTATAGCAACTTTATATCATTTTTTGGGACTAACCTATTGATATAGTGTCCAGTGCCAGTTCGTATTCTTTGCTTGTTTTTTCCTTCGCAGAAAATCAATATTAGATGAACTCCGAATGCCATGAAACTTTTTGGAGATTTTTTTGGACCAGAAGGAAACTTGAGGACCAAGAATGCACACCACGGGAGGCCCAGGCGGCCCACTAGGCACCAGGGTGTGCCCTGCTGTTGGAAATATGCCCTAGAGGCAATAATAGAATGGTTATTATCATATTTCCTTGTTCATGATAATCGTCTATTGTTCATGCTATAATTGTATTAACAGGAAACAGTAATACATGTGTGAATAAATAGATCACAATGTGTCCCTAGCAAGCCTCTAGTTGGCTAGCTCGATAGTCAATAGATGATCATGGTTTCCTGATCATGGGCATTAGATGTCATTGATAACGGGATCACATCATTGGGAGAATGATGTGATGGACAAGACCCAATCCTAAGCATATCACTAGATCGTATTGTTCGTATGCTAAAGCTTTTCTAATGTCAAGTATCTTTTCCTTCGACCGTGAGATTGTGCAACTCCCGGATACCGTAGGAGTGCTTTGGGTGTATCAAACGTCACAACGTAACTGGGTGACTATAAAGGTGCACTATGGGTACCTCCGAAAGTGTCTGTTGGATTGGTACGAATCGAGATCGGTATTTGTCACTCTGCGTGACGGAGAGGTATCTCTGGGCCCACTCGGTAGAACATCATCATGAGCTCAATGTGACTAAGGAGTTAGTCACACGATGACGTGCTACGGAACGAGTAAAGAGACTTACCGGTAACGAGATTGAACAAGGTATAGGTATACCGACGATCGAATCTCGGGCAAGTTCTATACCGTCAGACAAAGGGAATCGTATACGGGATTAATTGAATCCTTGACATTGTGGTTCATACGATGAGATCATCGTGGAGCAAGTGGGAGCCACCATGGGTATCCATACCCCGTTGATGGTTATTGGCCGGAGAGGTGTCTCGGTCATGTCTGCCTGTCTCCCGAACCCGTAGGGTCTACACACTTAAGGTTCGGTGATGCTAGGGTTATAGGGAATTGTTATACGAGGTTGTCGAAAGTTGTTCGGACTCCCGGATGAGATCCCGGACGTCACGAGGAGCTCCCGAATGGTCCGGAGGTAAAGATTGATATATAGGACGGATGGTTTCGGACACCGGAAGTGTTTCGGGCATCACCAGTAACGTACCGGGACCACCGGAGGTGGCCCCGGGGGTCCACCGAAGGGGGGCAATGACCCCGGGAGGTAAGGTGGGCCAAGTGGGGAAGGGAACCAACCCCTAGGTGGGATGGTTTGCCTCCCTACTCAGCCCAATGCATGGGGGAGAGAAAGGGGGGGGGGCAAACCCTAAGCCAGGTGGGCCTAAGGCCCACCAGGGGTGCGCCACACCCCTCCTCCCCCCTTTGGCCGCCGCACCAGCCCCCATCTAGGGCTGCCGCCCCCAAGGAGAGGGAAACCCTCAAGGGGGCGCAGCCCCTCCCCCCCTATATATAGTGGGCACTTTTGGCCATTGGAGATCAGACTTTTGCCTCTCTCTCGGCGCAACCCTGCCCTTCTTCCTCCTCCTCTCTGCCGGTGCTTGGCGAAGCCCTGCCGGGAGACCTCGTCTCTCCATCGACACCACGCCATCATGCTGCTGGAGTTCTTCCCCAACCTCTCCCTCCTCCTTGCTGGATCAAGGTGCGGGAGACGTCACCGGGCTGCACGTGTGTTGAACGCGGAGGTGCCGTAGTTCGGCACTAGATCGGAATCGCTGCGAGTACGACTCCATTAACCTTGTTCTAGCAACGCTTCCGCTTAGCGATCTTCAAAGGTATGAAGATGCTCTTACCCCTCTCTCATTGCTGGTCTCTCCATAGGAAGATCTGAATATGCGTAGGAAAATTTTGAATTTATGCTACGTTACCCAACAGTGGCATCCGAGCCAGGTTTTCTATGCGTAGATTCTATGCACGAGTAGAACACAAAAGTTGTGCGCGATGATTTGTCAATTTGCTTGCCGCTACTAGTATTATTCTTTTCCGGTGGTATTGTGGGATGAAGTGGCCCAGACCGACTTTACACGTACGCTTACGTGAGACTGGTTCCACCGACAGACATGCACACCGTGCATAAAGGTGGCTAGCGGGTGTCTGCCTCTCCTACTCTAGTCGGATTGGATTTGATGAAAAGGGTCCTTATGAAGGGTAAATAGCTTTGGCATATCATCGTTGTGGCTGTCACGTAGGTAAGAAGGCGTTCTTGCTAGAAATCCAAATCAGCCACGTAAAACTTGCAACAACAATTAGAGGACGTCTAACTTGTTTTTGCAGGGATTGACATGTGATGTGATATGGCCAAAGTTGTGATGTTGCATGTATGATGTATGATATGATCATCTTATTGTAATAGGTTTCACAACTTGCATGTCGATGAGTATGACAACCGGCAGGAGCCATAGGAGTTGTCTTAATTTATTGTATGAGATGCAACGCCATGTGCTTACTACTTTTACTTCATTGCTAACGGTTAGCTATAGTAGTAGTGATAGTAGTAGTTGGCGTGACGACTTCACGGAGACACGATGATGGAGATCATGGTGTCACGCCGGTGACGATGATGATCATGCGATGCCTGAAGATGGAGATCGTAAGGGCGAAGATGATAATGGCCATATCATGTCACTATATGATTGCATTGTGATGTTTATCATGTTTTACATCTTATTTCTTAGAACGACGGTAGCATAATAAGATGATCCCTCTTAAAATTTCGAGAACGTATTCCCCTAAGTGTTCACCGTTGCGAAGGTTCGTTGTCTCGAAGCACCACGTGATGATCGGGTGTGATAGATTCTAACGTTCGCATACAACGGGTGTAAGCCAGATTTACACACGCGAAACACCTAGGTTGACTCGACAAGCTTAGCATTTACATAGATGACCTCGAATACAAGAGACCGAAAGGTCGAACATGAGTTGTATGGTTGAATACGATCAGCATGAAGTTGCTCACCATGGTGACTAGTCCGTGTCACGTGATGATCGGACATGGGTTAGTCAACATGGATCATGTATCACTTAGATGACTAGAGGGATGTCGATTTAAGTGGGAGTTCATACTTAATTTGATTAAATGAACTTAATTGTCATGAACTTAGTCTAAATGTTGTCTTTATAAATATTGTAGATGGCCAACGTCAACCTCAATTTCAACGCATTCCTATAGAAAAACAAGCTGAAAGATGATGGTAGCAACTATGCGGACTGGGTTCGCAACTTGAAGCTCATCCTTGAAGCAGCTAAAAAGGCTTATGTCCTTGATGCGCCACTAGGTGACCCTCCCGCTTCCGTAGCAGCCCAGGAAATTCTGAACGTCTGGCAAACGCAGAGTGATGACTACTCTCTAGTTAGGTGTGGCATGTTATACAGTTTAGAAACGGGGCTCCAAAGGCGTTTTGAGCAACACGGAGCATATGAGATGTTCCAGGAGCTGAAGCTAGTTTTTCAAGCTCATGCCCGTGTCGAGAGATATGAAGTCTCCGAAAAGTTCTTTAGCTGTAAGATGGAGGAGAACAGTTCTGTCAGTGAGCACATACTCAAAATGTGTGGGTTACACGGTCGTCTGACTTCACTTGGAGTCGAACTTCCGGATGATGCTATAATCGACAGAATCCTACAGTCTCTCCCACCAAGCTACAAAGGCTTTGTGCTTAACTACAACATGCAAGGGATGGAAAAGACCATTCCCGAGTTGTACTCGATGCTCAAGTCTGCAGAAGTAGAAATCAAGAAAGAGCATCAAGTGTTGATGGTCAACAAGACCACTAGTTTCTAGAAAGGCAAGGGTAAGAAGAACTTCAAGAAAGACGGCAAAGCTGTTGCCGCGCCCGGTAAGCCAGATGCCGGGAAGAAGAAAAATAATGGACCCAAGCCTGAGACTGAGTGCTTCTATTGCAAGGGAAAAGGTCACTGCCAGCGGAACTGCCCCAAATACTTAGCGGACAAGAAGGCCGGCAACGTTAAAGGTATATGTGATATACATGTTATTGATGTGTACCTTACCAGCGCTCGTAGTAGCTCCTGGGTATTTGATACCGGTGCTGTTGCTCACATCTGCAACTCAAAGCAGGAACTGCGGAATAAGCAGAGACTGGCCAAGGACGAGGTGACGATGCGCGTGGGGAATGGTTCCAAAGTCGATGTGATCGCCGTCGACACGCTACCTCTACATCTACCGTCGGGATTAGTTTTAAACCTTAATAATTGTTATTTAGTACCAGCTTTGAGGATGAATATTGTATCAGGGTCTTGCTTAATGCGAGACGGCTACTCATTTAAGTCAGAGAATAATGGTTGTTCTATTTATATGAGTGATATGTTTTATGGTCATGCTCCGCTGGTGAATGGTTTATTCTTGATGAATCTCGATCGTGATGTTACGCATATTCATAGTGTGAGTACCAAAAGATGTAAAGTTGATAATGATAGTCCCACATACTTGTGGCACTGCCGCCTTGGTCATATCGGCGTTAAGCGCATGAAGAAGCTCCATATTGATGGACTATTAGAGTCTCTTGACTTTGAATCATTTGACACATGCGAACCGTGCCTCATGGGCAAGATGACTAAGACTCCATTCTCAGGAATAATGGAGAGAGCAACTGACTTATTGGAAATAATACATACTGATGTGTGTGGTCCAATGAACGTTGAAGCTCGCGGTGGCTATCGTTATGTTCTCACTCTCACCGATGATTTGAGTAGGTATGGGTATATCTACTTAATGAAGCACAAATCTGAGACATTTGAAAAGTTCAAGGAATTTTAGAGTGAGGTCGAGAATCAACGTGACAGAAAAATTAAGTGTCTACGATCTGATCGTGGAGGAGAATATTTGAGTCACGAGTTTGACACACACGTAAGGAAGTGTGGAATCGTTTCACAACTGACGCCGCCTGGCACACAGCAACGCAGCGGAGTGTCCGAAAGTCGTAATCGCACTTTATTAGATATGGTACGATCTATGATGTCTCTTACCGACCTACCGCTATCATTTTGGGGATACACATTAGAAACTGCAGCATTCACTTTAAATAGGGCACCGTCTAAATCCGTTGAGACGACACCGTATGAACTATGGTTTGGCAAGAAACCTAAGTTGTCGTTTCTTAAAGTTTGGGGCTGCGATGCTTATGTGAAGAAACTTCAACCAGAAAAGCTCGAACCCAAAGCGGAGAAATGCGTATTCATAGGATACCCAAAGGAAACTATTGGGTATACCTTCTATCTTAGATCCAAAGGTAAGACCTTTGTTGCCAAGAACAGATCCTTTCTAGAGAAAGAGTTTCTCTCGAAAGAAGTAAGTGGGAGGAAGGTAGAACTTGATGAGGTAATTACACCCCCTCTCGAACAGATAGTAGCGCAGCGCGGGAAGTTGTTCCTATGGCGCCTACACCAACTGAAGAGGAAGTTAATGATGATGATCATGAAGCTTCGGGTCAAGTTACTACTGAACTGCGAAGGTCCACAAGGGCACGCTCCGCACCAGAGTGGTACGGCAACCCTGTGATGGAAATCATGTTGTTAGACAACGGTGAACCTTCAAACTATGAAGAAGCGATGGCGGGCCCGGATTCCAACTAATGGCTTGAAGCTATGAAATCCGAGATAGGATCCATGTATGAGAACAAAGTATGGACTTTGGTGGACTGGCCCGATGATCGGCGAGCCATAGAAAATAAATGGATCTTCAGGAAGAAGACTTATGCAAACGGTAATGTAACCGTTTACAAAGCTCGACTTGTCGCAAAGGGTTTTCGACAAATTCAAGGAGTTGACTACGAAGAGACTTTCTCTCCCGTAGCAAACCTAAAATCAGTCCGAATCATGTCAGCAATTGCCGCCTTTTATGATTATGAAATTTGGCAAATGGACGTCAAAACAGCGTTCCTTAACGGGAACCTTAAGGAAGAGTTGTATATGATGCAACCAGAAGGTTTTGTCGACCCTAAGGGTGCTAACAAAGTGTGCAAGCTCCAGTGCTCCATCTATGGGCTGGTGCAAGCATCTCGGAGTTGGAACATTCGCTTTAATGAGGTGATTAAAGCGTTTGGGTTCATACAGGTTTACGGAGAAGCCTGTCTGTACAAGAAAGTGAGTGGGAGCTCTTTAGCTTTCCTCATACTGTATGTGGATGACATATTATTGATGGGGAATAATATAGAGATGTTGGAGAGCATAAAGGCCTATTTGAACAAAAGGTTTTCAATGAAGGACCTTGGAGAAGCTGCATACATATTAGGCATCAAGATCTATAGAGATAGATCAAGACGCCTCATAGGTCTTTCGCAAAGTACATACCTTGACAAGATATTGAAGAAGTTCAATATGGAAAACTCAAAGAAAGGGTTCTTGCCAGTTTTGCAAGGTGTGAGATTGAGTAAGACTCAGTCGCCGACCACGGCAGCAGATAGAGAGAAGATGAGTTCTGTCCCCGACGCATCAGCCGTGGGCTCTCTAATGTATGCCATGCTGTGTACCAGACCTGATATAAACCTTGCCATAAGCTTGGTAGGGAGGTACCAAAGTGATCCCTGTATGGAACACTGGACAGCGGTCAAGAATATCCTTAGGTACCTGAAAAGGACTAAGGAAATGTTTCTCGTTTATGGAGGTGACGAAGAGCTCGTCGTAAAGGGTTACGTCGACGCTAGCTTCGACACAGATCCGGATGACTCTAAGTCGCAGACCGGATACGTATATGTGTTGAATGGTGGGGCAGTGAGCTGGTGCAGCAGCAAGCAAGAAGTCGTGGCAGCATCTACATGTGAAGCGGAGTACATAGCTGCTTCAGAAGCGGCTCATGAAGGAATTTGTATGAAGGAGCTCATCACCGACCTTGGAGTGGTTCCAAGCGCGTCGGGTCCAATGACACTCTTCTGTGATTACACCGGGGCCATTGCCATAGCCAAGGAGCCCAGGTTTCACCGGAAGACGAAGCACATCAAACGCCGCTACAACTCCATCCAGGACCATGTACAGAGTGGAGTGATAGATATTTGTAAAATACACACGGATCTGAATGTTGCAGACCCGTTGACTAAACCTCTTCCACGAGTAAAACATGATCAACACCATAATGCTATGGGTGTTCGATACATCACAATGTAACTAGATTATTGACTCTAGTGCAAGTGGGAGACTGTTGGAAATATGCCCTAGAGGCAATAATAAAATGGTTATTATCATATTTCCTTGTTCATGATAATCGTCTATTGTTCATGCTATAATTGTATTAACAGGAAACAATAATACATGTGTGAATACATAGATCACAATGTGTCCCTAGCAAGCTTCTAGTTGGCTAGCTCGTTAGTCAATAGATGATCATGGTTTCCTGATCATGGGCATTAGATGTCATTGATAACGGGATCACATCATTGGGAGAATGATGTGATGGACAAGACCCAATCCTAAGCATAGGACTAGATCGTATTGTTCGTATGCTAAAGCTTTTCTAATGTCAAGTATCTTTTCCTTCGACCGTGAGATTGTGCAACTCCCGGATACCGTAGGAGTGCTTTGGGTGTATCAAACGTCACAACGTAACTGGGTGACTATAAAGGTGCACTACGGGTACCTCCAAAAGTGTCTGTTGGGTTGGTACGAATCGAGATCGGGATTTGTCACTCCGTGTGACGGAGAGGTATCTTTAGGCCCACTCGGTAGAACATCATCATGAGCTCAATGTGACTAAGGAGTTAGTCACACAATGACGTGCTACGGAACGAGTAAAGAGACTTACCGGTAACGATATTGAACAAGGTATAGGTATACCGACGATCGAATCTCGGGCAAGTTCTATACCGACAGACAAAGGGAATCGTATACGGGATTGATTGAATCCTTGACATTGTGGTTCATCCGATGAGATCATCATGGAGCAAGTGGGAGCCACCATGGGTATCCAGACCCCGCTGATGGTTACTGGCCGGAGAGGTGTCTCGGTCATGTCTGCCTGTCTCCCGAACCCGTAGGGTCTACACACTTAAGGTTCGGTGACGCTAGGGTTATAGGGAATTGTTATACGAGGTTACCTAAAGTTGTTCGGAGTCCCGGATGAGATCCCAGACGTCACGAGGAGCTCCGGAATGGTCCGGAGGTAAAGATTGATATATAGGACGGGTGGTTTCGGACACTCGAAGTGTTTCGGGCATCACCGGTAACGTACCGGGACCACCGGGAACATCGGAGGTGGCCCCGGGGGTCCACCGAAGGGGGGCAACGACCCCATGAGGTAAGGTGGGCCAAGTGGGGAAGGGAACCAGCCCCTAGGTGGGCTGGTGTGCCTCCCCACTCAGCCCAATGTGTGGGGGAGAGAAAAGGGGGGGGGGGGGGCAAACCCTAAGCCACGTGGGCCTAAGGCCCACGAGGGGTGCGCCACACCCCTCCTCCCCCCCTTTGGCCGCCGCACCAGCCCCCATCTAGGGATGCCGCCCCCAGGAGAAGGAAACCCTCAAGGGGGCGCAGCCCCTCCCTCCCCCTATATATAGTGGGCACTTTTGGCCATTGGAGATCAGACTTTTGCCTCTCTCTCGGCGCAGCCGTGCCCTTCTTCCTCCTCCTCTCTGCCGGAGCTTGGCGAAGCCCTGCCGGGAGACCTCATCTCTCCATCGACACCATGCCGTCGTGCTGCTGGAGTTCTTCCCCAACCTCTCCCTCCTCCTTGCTGGATCAAGGTGCGGCAGACGTCACCGGGCTGCACGTGTGTTGAACGCGGAGGTGCCGTAGTTCGGCACTAGATCGGAATCGCTGCGAGTACGACTCCATCAACCGCGTTCTAGCAACGCTTCCGCTTAGCGATGTTCAAAGGTATGAAGATGCTCTTACCCCTCTCTCGTTGCTGGTCTCTCCATAGGAAGATCTGAATATGCGTAGGAAAATTTTGAATTTATGCTACGTTACCCAACACCTGCTGGGTAGTGGGTGCCTCGGACACCTCCTCCACCGCCTCTAAGCTCTATAAATACCCTAATATTACAAAAGCCCTTGAAGAGAAGACGAAAAATCGTCTCAGCCACCGCAACTTATAGAAGCCACGAGATCCAATCTAGAGCCCATTCCGGAAGGGAACACGGTCACGGAGGGGTTCATCATGCTCATTGGTGCTCCTCCGATGATGCGTGAGTAGTTCATATGAGACTTACGGGTCCGTAGGTAGTATCTAGAAGGCTTTCTCTCTCATTTTTTTTCTCAATACAACGCTCTCTTGGAGATCTATTTGATGTAACTCTATCTTTTGCAGTGTGTTTCTTGGGATCCGATCAACTATGAGTTTATGATCAGATCTATGAAATTATATCCATGCTGGATTATTATAGGCTCATATTTCTTCTCTGACATTTGGGTTTTGTTTGGCTAACTTGATTTTTTATCTTGCAATGGGAACATGTGCTTTGTGATGGGTTCGATCTTGCGGTGGTCAATCTCAGTGACAAAAAGAGACATGACACACATGTATCGTTGCTATTAAGGATAAAATGATGGGTCTATTCCTACATTAATAGATCTTGTCTACATCATGTCATTGTTCTTAAAGAATTACTCCATTTCCTCACGAACTTAATACACTAGATGCATGCTCGATAGCAGTCGATGTGAGGAGTAATAGTAGTAGATGCAGGCAGGAGTCAGTCTATTTTTCTTGGACGTGATGCCTATATGCATGATCATTGTCTTGGATATCGTCATAATTATTTGCTCTTCTATAAATTTCCCAATAGTAATTTTTCTACCCACCGTTTTCTATTTTCTCGAGATAAGCCACTAGTGAAACCTACGGCCCCCGGGTCTATTTTACATCATCTATTTGCAAGATCTATTATGCTGTTCGCGTTTCCATTATACTTGCTATTTTATTTTTAGATCTATATTATCAAAACCCCAAAAATACCTTGTTTCCTTTTATTTACCATTACTTAGTTTGCATGTATCAATCTATACCTTTACCGTTTTAGTTTACCCACGAGGGATTGACAACCCCTACACGCGTTGGGTTGGGAGGATTTGTTATTTGTGTGCAGGTACCGCTTACATAGTCTTGTGGATCTTCCTACTGGATTGATACCTTGGTTTCATAACTAAGGGAAATACTTGTCATCGCTGTGCTACATCACCCTTTAAGCTTGGAGGGAAACCAACGCAATCAACCAGGAGTCAGTCAATAAATTCACTAAGTGGATTGAAGTCAAACCGATAAATTCATCCATGTCCGGACCGGTTATAGATTTTATATCTCGTGCAGTTCACTGTTATGGTGTCCCCATAGTATAATAACAGACAATGGATCCAATTTCATAGCTCACGAAGTGAAGGACTGGTACCCTAATTTGGGCATGAATCTCGATTACGCCTATGTGCACCACCCACAAACCAATAGAAAGGTCAAACGAGTCAATTGCCTCATTATGAGCGGAATAAAACCACATTTGGTCCAATATCTCACAGAATCTGATTTCCATTGGGTAGATGAGCTTGAACCCATGCTATAGATCTTGCGCACCACCCCAAACCGATCAATGGGTTATACACCATTTTTTTATGGTTTATGAGACAGAAGCAGTCATCAACTCCAATGTCATCCATGATTCACCTAGAGTGCGCATGTACGAGGGAAAATAGGCCGAGTTAGATCGGTAGGATGACTTGGACGCATTAAAATAAGAACGCGATATAGCTCTGGCATGCTCCTGTTGGAAATATGCCCTAGAGGCAATAATAAATTGGTTATTATTATATTTCCTTGTTCATGATAATCGTTTATTATCCATGCTAGAATTGTATTGAATGGAAACACAAATGTATGTGTGGAGACATAGACAAAACACTGTCCCTAGTAAGCCTCTAGTTGTCTGGCTCGTTGATCAAACATGGTTAAGGTTTCCTGGCCATATACAAGTGTTGTCACTTGATAATGGGATCACATCATTAGGAGAATGATGTGATGGACAAGACCCAAATTGTGAATGTAGCATATGACCGTGTTAGTTTATTGCTATTGTTTTCTGCATGTTAATGTATCTGTTCCTATGACCATGAGATCATGCAACTCTCAAACACCGAAGGAATACCTTATGTGTATCAAACGCCGCAACGTAATTGGGTGACTATAAAGGTGATCTATAGGTATCTTCGAAGGTGTTTGTTGGGTTGGCATGGATAAAGACTGGGATTTGTCACTCCGTGTGACGGAGAGGTATCATGGGGCCCACTCAGTAATACAACATCACAACAAGCCTTGCAAGAAATTTGACTAAGGAATTAGTTACGGGGTCTTGTATTACGAAACGACTAAAGAGACTTGCCAGTAACGAGATTGAACTAGGTATGGAGATACCGACGATCGAATCTCGGGCAAGTATCATATCGGTGGACAAAGGGAACTTCGTATGGGATTAACTAAATCCTTGACATAGAGGTTCAACCGATAAATTTATTTGTAGAATATGTAGGATACAATATGGGAATCCAGGTCCCGCTATTGGATATTGACCGGAGAGTGTCTCAGGTCATGTCTACATAGTTCTCGAACCCGCAGGGTCTGCACACTTAAGGTTCAGTGACGTTTCGATAGTACTGAGTTATGTATGTTGGTGAACAAAGGTTGTTAGGAGTCTCGGATGATATCCTGGACGTCATGAGGAGCTCCGGAATGGTCCGGAGATAAAGATTGATATATAGGAAGTCCTGTTTTGGTCACCGGAAAAGTTTCACGTACTTCGATAGTGTATCAGGAGTGCTGGGAGGGTACCAGGGGCCATTGGGAGGGGTGTCTCGACCCAAAGGACCTCATGGGCTATGGTAGGAGTCAAACCAGCCCCTAGTGGGCTAGCCGAACCACCCACTAAGGTCCATGCGGCCAGGGGTGGGAAAAACCCAAAGGATGAAAAGGTGGAAAGGGTTTCCAAGTGGAGAGGAGGAATCCTACTCCGAGTAGGATTGGAGTAGGACCCCTCCACCTCCAATTTCAACCAAACCTTGAGGGTATGATGCTGCCTCCTCCCCTCCCTACCTCCTATATATACTAGAAGAATTAGAGGCAACCCTAACCCTAATTAGCCACATGCTGCCCTCTCTCTAGATCGTTTTCTCCTCTAGATTAGTTCTGCAACGCTTGGTGAAGCCATGCTGGATTGTCCACCACCACCACCATGCCATCGTGTTGGAGAACTCATCTACCTCTCCACCCTCTTGCTGTATCAAGAAGGCGGCCATGGATCGTCATCGAGCTGTACGTGTGCTGAACGCGAGGGTGCCGTCCGTTCGGCACTAGATCAGGATGGATCGTGATGGGATCGCGGGACGGATCGTGATGAGATCGTGGGATGGACCGCGATTTCGATCGCAAAGATGTTCCACTACATCAACCGCGTTATATGCGCTTCCGCTTAGTGATCTACAAGGGTATGTGGATCCGATCTCCCCTCTCGTAGATGATCATCACCATGGATAGGTCTTGCGTGTGTGTAGGAATTTTTTTGTTTCCCATGTAACGTTCCTGTGACATCCCGAGACCGACGCCCCACAAGATTCCCCTTTCATTCCGCTATCACCGGGTTAATTATTGGTTGTCGCATTCATCATCGCATCATTTGCATCATCAGCATTGCATCGGCACTCCGTTCGTGCCAGTTTTCAAAACCTGCATCCGTTATTAGTTGACGGTTCTCTCCGTGTTCGTCGTTGTCCGTTTTGAGCCCGACCAAACACACCCGCGCCCGCGGCATCGTTAAAATCTTGTCTTTAAAGGTTTCCGTAAAATATTCTCGGTTTGGGTTGAAACTTGGCGTGCAGTCTTATTCTAGTGTAGGTAGGCCACCTGCCAATTTTCGTCGCAATCGGTGTTCGTTTGATACCCGAACGGTCGACCGTGTCATCGGGTTATCGTCGTACGTTTTTTGGTGTTTAAAAATATTGTGTCACGGGTTGCAACTAAACCTGGGCATAGTCCGGTCCGGGCCGGGCATTAGAAAGCCTGGCCAGGAAAACTCAGGCCAAAGCCCGACCCGGCCCGACCATCGGGCCCGAACCCGGCCCAAACATGCAAAGCCCGGTAAAGCCCAACAGGCCCGACCCGATCTAGGCTTAAAAATTACATTTTGCAAGCCCGAGCCCGGCCCGGTCTGCTCTTCGGGCTTACTTTTCAGGCCCGAGCCTGGCCCGATGGCACGATCAGGCCCGACCCGGCTCGGGATTTTCGGGCCGGGTCGGGTCGGGCCGGCCGGGCCGGGCTGCCCATGCCCAGATTTAGTTGCAACATTCCCTCTCTTCCCACCTAACCTATTCTACACAGCCCAGCTCCAGCCCACTAGCCCCCCTCTTCTTCCGAACTGCCCGATCGAGATCCGACGGTCCAAAAACGGGCAAAAACCCTCTTCTAGTCATCCCTGCCTATAAATAGATGGGCCCCTCATCCAAATCGGGTAAACCCTACCCCCCCCCCCCCAAAATTCGCGCTGCCGCCAGCCTTGACCGAACTATGTCCACAAATATGTATTTTCCGATAACACCGGGGGGCTTCTTAGTACAAGCTGATCGACGTACACGTGTCCATGTATTTTGTTCATCTTTATGATGTATGTGCCCTTCCGATATTTTTAAGCCATTATGTGCACTAATTTGACTTATGATTTGGCCAAGCTAGATTGCTTGGCTCCTGGTGCTTATCCTCTATGTTTTCGATTATTCGGCTAGAGGATAAAGGGAGCACGTGTGAGATTGTTACAACCGGGTTATCCGGATACGCACCTTAGACGGGTGAAGTCGAAAGCTAGGGTTCTTGATACGTATCCAACGTATCTATAATTTTTGATTGTTCCATGCTGTTATATTAACATTCTTGGATGTTTTACAATCATTTTATATCATTTTTTGGGACTAACCTATTGACATAGTGCCCAATGCCACTTGTTATTTTTTGCTTGTTTTTTCCTTCGCAGAAAATCAATATCAAATGAAGTCCAAATACTATGAAACTTTTTGAAGATTGTTTTGTACCAGAAGGAAACTTGAGGACCAAGGAAGCTCACCAGGGGAGGCCCAGGCGGACCACTAGGCACCAGGGCGTGCCCTGAGCCCCTAGAACGCCCTGGTGGATAGTGGGGGTGATACGTCTCCATCGTATCTACTTTTCCAAACTCTTTTGCCCTTGTTTTGGACTCTAATTTGCATGATTTGAATGGAACTAACCTGGACTTACGCTATTTTCAGCAGAATTGCCTTGGTGTTATTTCTGTGCACAAATCAAAGTTCTCCAAACATCCTAAAAATTTACGGGGAGCAGTTTTGGAAAATATCAAAAATATCTGCGCCAAGTTCCACCTCAGGGGGTGGGCGAGTGGGCCACAAGCCCCTGCTCCGCCACCACCCCCTAGTGGCGGTGGGCAGGCTTGTGGGGCCCACAGGCACCTGCCGCCCCCAACTCCAGCTCTATAAGTTGCCTTTCGTCCCAGAAAAAATAAAAAGAGAAGTTTTTGTCGCGTTTTCGATACGGAGGCGCCGCCACCTCCTGTTCTTCATCTGGAGGGCAGATCTGGAGTCCGTCTTGGGCTCCGGAGAGGGGAAATCGTCGCCATCGTCATCATCAACCTTCTTCCCTCTCCAATTCCATGAAGCTCTTTGTCGTTCGTGAGTAATCTATTCGTAGGCTCGCTAGGAGGTTATGAGTAGGATGAGATCTATCATGTAATCGAGTTAGTTTTGATGGGGATTGATCCCTAGTATCCACTATGTTCTGAGATTGATGTTGCTACTACTTTGCCATGCTTAATGCTTGTCACTAGGGCCCGAGTGCCATGATTTCAGATATGAAATTATTATGTTGTCACCAATATATGTGTGTTTTAAATCCGATCTTGCAAGTTGTAGTTACCTACTATGTGTTATGATCTGGCAACCCTGGAATGACAATAACCGGAACCACTCCCGATGATGACCATAGTTTGAGGAGTTCATGTGTTCACCAAGTGCTAATGTGTTGGTCCGGTTCTTTATTAAAAGGAGAACCTTAATATCCCGTAGTTTCCTTTTGGACCCCGCTGCCACGAGAGGGATGGACAATAGATGTCATGCAAGTTCTTTTCCCTAAGCACGTATGACGACACACGGAATGCATGCCTACATCACATTGACGAACGGGAGCTAGCCACATATCTCTCCGTGTTATGGCTGTTGCATGATGAATATCATCCAAACAAATCACCGACCCATTGCCTACGAGTTTGTCCTACTACTGCTGTTACTTGTCTTGCTCTGCTGCTGCTACTACTGTTGCTATTGCTGTTACTTGTCTTGCTCTGCTGCTGCTGCTACTGTTGCTACTGCTGTTACTTGTCTTGCTCTGCTGCTGGTGCTACTACTGTCACTTTCTACTGTTGCTACTTGCTACTGCTGTTCCTTGCCGCTGCTATTGCTCGTTACACTGCTGTTACTCATTACTTTGCTGTTACTACTGTGCTTGCAGATACTAATCTTTCAGGTGTGGTTGAATCTGACAATTCAACTGCTAATACTTGAGAGTATTCTCTCACCTCCCGTCGTGCGAATCAACAAATTTGGGTCGAATACTCTACCCTCGAAAACTGCTGCGAACCCACATGCTGGTGGGCCATCAACAACATTCTTCTAGTTTCATTGCCGGGGAGTGCTAGCAGCATTCTTATGGTGCCATTGCAGGAGAGGGTTTGTTGTCATAAGCATTCATCTAGCTAACGCCAGAGATTGCAGATCCGCATTTTTTTTGCGCCGTTGCCGGGGAGGTATTGCTATATTCTCCGAGTTACTTGGGATTTATATCTGCTGATCACTATGAAGAATTTGAAGGATCCGAAGACCAAAGTCTTGCCCTCAACTACGAGGGGAGGTAAGAAATTGCCATCTAGCTCTGCACTTGATTCACCTTCAGTTATGAGTAAGGTTGCGACATCACCTCCTGCTAGAAATCTTGGTATGTCGCCTGTGCTTGATGATGCTTATGATGCTACTGCTAGAGATGCTATGCTTGATACTATGCCTGATACTGCTTTGCCTGATACTGCTAGAGATGCTATGCTTGATACTATGCCTGATACTGCTTTGCCTGATACTGCTAGAGATGCTATGCTTGATACTGCTTTGCGTGATGATGCTAGAGATGCTATTTTTCCTGATGATGCTATGATTGATACTGCTAGAGATACTCCTTTGCCTGATGTTCCACTAGGGGTGTTCCTTGATGCTCATATTGCTAGAGTTACTGCCAATGCTCGTGATGCTTCTGAAACTACCGATACTATTGAGATAAAACCTGCTTTTGCTCCTACTAGATCTAGCTCTCCTAGATATGAATTGCGTGATATACCTGAGGGTTATGTTATGGAGGGAGAGATAGCTGAGTATTTTCTTGCGTGTAAGGATGCCTTTGATGCTGAGAAATTACTTCTCAAGTGGAAGGAAAAATCTCGGGAAGCTAGGATGAAAAATGACCCGAAGTTTGCCACTTCGCCTATCTTTGTCACCGATAAGGATTATGAATTCTGTGTCGACCCTGAGATAATCTCTCTAGTCGAATCTGATCCTTTCCATGGTTATGAGTCTGAGACGGTCATAGCCCATCTTGCCGAACTATCCGAAATAGCCAACCTTTTCACTAATGAGGAGAAGATCCACCACTACTATATCCTTAAGCTGTTTCCTTTCTCTCTAAAGGATGACGCTAAAGCCTGGTTCACCTCTCTTGCTCCTGGATGTGTGCGTAGTCCCAAGGAGATGGTCTATTACTTATGTGAGGAATATTTCCCTGCCCATAAGAAGCAAGCTGCCTTGCAGGAAATATACAACTTTGCTCAACTCCAAGAAGAGAGTCTTCCACAAGCTTGGGGGAGGCTCGTCCAGCTACAGAATGCTTTGCCTGATCACCCTCTTAAGAAGAACGAGATACTTGATATCTTCTATAACGGACTTACCGATGCCTCTAGAGACCATTTAGATAGTTGTGCCGGTTGTGTTTTTAGGGAACGAACTGTAGGACAAGTTGAGACCCTACTGAATAACCTCCTGATCAACGATAATGCTTGGACTATTCCCGAACCACCTCCTAAGCCAACTCCTAAGAAAAGAGGTATTCTATTCCTCAGTCCCGAAGATATGCAAGAAGCCAAGAAATCTATGCAAGAGAAAGGCATTAGATCTGAAGATGTCAAAAATCTACCACCTATCGAAGAGATCCACGGTCTCGATAACCCGATACAGGTAGTAGAAGTGAATTCTCTGCGTAGGTTTGACGAGAGTGATATTCCTTTTGATAAACCTGCTAGCCTATGCTTTGATGAATTTGACAACTTTGTTGCCAAACAACAGAGTTTCAATGATTATGTTAGCAGACATTTGGAACAAAGTACTCGTATGCTTAGCATCTAAGTGCTTGTGTAGACAGAAATGTCAATGCTCTGAAGCTTCTGAGTAAACATGCCTCTATGATTACTACTCAGGTAGAACAAGTACTTAAAGCTCAGAATGACTTGCTCAATGAATTAAATGACAACTCTGTCAGAGTCATTACTAGAGGAGGCAAAATGACTCAGGAACCTTTGTATCCTGAAGGTCATCCTAAGAGAATTGATCAAGATTCTCAAGGAATCAATGCTGATACACCTAGTCATCCTAAGGAGAAGAAGAAGGATGATAGAAACCTACACGCCAGTTCACCAAATACTATCGCACCTGAAGAGACTAATGATATTTCCGCGTCTGATGCAGAAACACAATCACGTGATGAACATGAACTTGGTGACAGTGTGGATAGTGATGTTCATAATAATGCTCAACCTAGCAATGATGAGGATGTGGAGATTGAACCTACGGTTAATCTTGATAATCCACAACCTAAGAAATACAACAAGAATGACTTCACTGCTAGGAAGCATGGTAAAGAAAGGGAGCCATGGGTTCAGAGACCTATGCCCTTTCCTCCTAAGCCATCCAAGAAAAAGGATGATGAGGATTTTGAGCGCTTCGTTGAGATGATAAGACCCGTCTTTCTGCAGATGCGGTTAACTGATATGCTCAAGATGTCTCCGTATGCCAAGTACATTAAAGATACCGTGACTAATAAACGGAAGATATCGGATCTTGAGATCTCCACCATGCTTGCCAACTATACTTTCAAGGGTGGAACTCCTAAGAAACATGGTGATCCCTGAGTGCCCACTATACCTTGCTCCATTAAAAGAAACTACGTAAGAACTGCCTTATGTGACCTTGGAGCCGGTGTTAGTGTTATGCCGCTTTTTCTTTATCGAAGACTTGAGTTGGATAAGTTGACACCTACTGAAATTTCTCTGCAAATGGCCGACAAATCAACTGCTTTCCCTATCGTCATTTGCGAGGATGTGCCTGTTGTGGTTGCTAACACCACTATCTTAACATACTTTGTTATCTTGGATATTCTCGAGGACGATGCCATGGCGATCATCCTCGGAAGACCCTTTTTAAACACTGCAGGGGCTGTTATAGATTGCAACAAAGGCAATGTCACTTTCCATGTCAACGGTAATGAGCACACAATGCACTTTCCGAAGAAACGATATCCTGTACATTGCATCAATGCTAACGAAAAGACTTAATCGATTCTCATTGGGAGCTTTGAATGCCCTATTCCTCGTGTCAAGATGAAGTATGATTTGCTTGTTGGGGAGATATGTATCCCCATTGAGGTGACTTAGTGGCTATTCGAAAATTCTCCGTTCTCTCTTGCGATTCGAGAAGGTTTTGTCATAAGGACTTGATCAACCCCATTGACGAATTTCTTCCGATGACCATGAAACGGATGAACCAGAGAGTCACATACCTCTGTTTTGAGTTTTACTTTTCTGTTGCTTAGAAGAAAAATGATAGAATTAGTTTAGCTTTTCCTGTTTTCTGTTTTAGTGTCCCGGAGAAAAATACCTCAAAAATAAAAGTTCTCCGATGGTCCTGAAAATTTAGTATGATTTTTTCTGGAATATTTGAAAATTTCTAGGCCTGAGAGCTGGTCAGGGGGTCTGACCAGTGGGCCACAAGCCCCCCCACCGCCACCTACCCCCTGGTGGCGGGGTGCAAGCTTGTGGGGCCCACAGGCACCCCCTCCACTCATTCCAGCTCCCAGCCTCTTCTTCCACCTCTAGAAAAAATTGTTTCGCAGCTCAAACCCGTGTTCTTGCTCATTTGGCTGTGATTTTCGATCTCCTTGCTCAAAGCACCATTCTCCGAACCGTTTTGGGGAAATTACTCCTTGGTAAGTGACTCCTCCATTGGTCCAATTAGTTTTTGCTCTAGTGCTTTATCCTTCGCGTATTCTTGCTACCTTGGTGACCCTGTTCTTGAGCTATAAATGTTGATTTTAGCTGGTCCCAAGTAGTTTTAGCGCGTGATACAGTCTCTAGGAACTAGTAGGAGTAGTTGCTACAAGCTGGGTTAATCCTTATTCACTTTTCTTTCGAAGTTCCTAAAAATTTCAGAATTTTTCAGAGCTAGAAAAAGGAAAAGATGAGGAGGTTCTTGAGAGGCTCTTCAAGCCGTAACACCAAGGAGGATGAGAAGAATCACCCCAAGTACGTAGTACCTCGAGTCACAGAAGTTCGAGCGTGCGAGTGGCCAAGTGATGAATTTTTGCGCGCCGTCGGACTTTATGAAGACTTTTTATTACTTGGTGGAGAACGCAGGTCTTACTGCGTTCGTTGAAGATAAGTGCCCACAATATCTCCTCCTCACCAATATTTTCGTTCAAAGCTTCAACTTTTATCCGAGGAAGAATCCTCCCATGGTTGAGTTCATGATTTACGATGTTCCCAAGTGCATGACGCTGCAGGACTTTTGCAATGTATGCAAATTACCTTATGTTGGGGATATCCGCGACCGTCGTCCACGGGACTTGGAGGATTTCATTGGTTCTATTGCTATTGGAGAGGAGAGAGGAGTGTCTCGCGCTAGAATTGCTAGCATACATTTTCCTGTGCTTCGGTACTTCTCACTATTTGTGGGAAAATGTTTGATTGGCCGTGGGGAGGCTGGATCACTTAGTTCTCCAGACCTTGCGGTTCTGCGCGAAGGCCTTTATAACGATAAGATTATAGCTTGGGCGCTATAGTAGCTCAATGGTTGAACCTGAACCGTTCTAAAGGTGTTGTCTATGGAGGTATCTATGCTACCCGTCTTGCCAGACACTTTGAGATACCGATTAGACTGGGAGAGGAAGGAGAGATGCTTCTCCCTGAGAGATATCTGGATTATGACAGCATGGTTCGCCATGATTTTCTGGATAGACATGCTAGTAGACGGATGATTTATAACCTGGTGTTTAGTCAGGGTACTCGAGAGACTATTACTTTGCCTGCTCCTTCTTTGTTCGATCTTCATGCAGGCAGGTACACTATTATGCTCGCGGACATCTACGCATATTGGGGCTTGGCCCAACCACAGGCGCCCGTGCCCGAGCCGCCAGTCGAGTACCAAACGCCAGTTTATTAGTGGGAGCTAGAGGAGCTCACACATCAATGGCATCCACAGTCTGCTCCGGAGTATCCTGGAGCTGGTTATTTCCCACCATGGGAGTAGACCAAGCTAGGCCAAAAGCCTAAGCTTAGGGGAGTACGTGTTCTCACCGACTTTACATTCATGCTTATGCTTTCACTTTGTTAGCCGGTGTTTACACTTTGCCACTGTATTATCCATGCTAGTTTCTTTTTTTTCTTGTTTTGTGTCCTTTTGAGAAAACCCAAAAAGATTTTTCTTTCTTCTTTTGCTTGTTGGGAGTTTTCCCGTGTAAATAGTTTTCTTTTTCTTTGTGTCAAGGTAGAAGATATTGGTTACAATGTTTAGTGGTTCTTACATGCTTACCTGTTTAGCTTTCAAAGAGCCATATTATTTTGTCTTCTCCTTTGTGTTTGCCTGCAGATTCAGCTTAGTCCAGCACGCTTATTATTGTTCACATCGTTCGTTCGTGGAAGTGAAAGGCAACAATGATGATAAATGATGAAGTGACTGAGGCTGAAAAGCTGGTATGAACTCTATCTATTTTGTTTTTGTAAATATGACTAGCTTATCGACCCAGATTTAGCTTTGTTGTGAGAGAATCATGTTTGCAATGACAACTCAGAGATCATAGTTTCTGATGCCATGCTTATTTAGCTGAGAGCTTATAATGGTTTTTCTTGATTGCCAACATAGATTTTGAGATGACTATGATGTAGTATGATAGGATGGTATTCTCCTTTGAATGTTTCAAGTGGCTTGACTTGGTGCATGTTCATCCATGTAGTTGAAACAAAATCAACATAGCCTCTATGATGTTCGTATTCATGGTGATTTATATCCTGTTCATGCTTGCATTCAATGTTAGTCAAACTCATTGCATCTTGATGACTATTGTCGCTCTCTAGTTCGTCGCTTCCCAGTCTTTTGCTAGCCTTCACTTGTACTAAGCGGAATACTGCTTGTGCATCCACTTCCATAAACCCAAAAGTTTTTCCATGAGAGTCCACCATACCTACCTATTTGCGGTATCTACCTGCCGTTCCAAGTAAATTTGCATGTGCCATTCTCTAAACCTTCAAGAAATAATCTGTTTTGCATGCGCGAACCGCTCATGTGGTGACAGAGGGCTATTGATATCTTCCATGCTAGGAGTGTTATCCTCGACATGTGTTTATTCACAGTCATTCACGAGAAAGGGGCCGGTATTTGGGATGCCCAGTTCCACGCTTAATTCGAAAACATAACTGTAAAACAAGACTCCCCCCGGATTGATGTTAGTATGGACGGTACCCGAGGATTCGGCTAGCCGTGGAATGTGATTGATTGGTGGTGGGGGAGTTAAAACTTTACTTTTCTGTTTGGGAACCTCCTATAGCATGAGTAGCATGGAAGATATTGAGAACTCTTGGTCATCGCATTGACAAGTAAAGCATGCCACCCAAAATTATTATCTCTGTTTTCAAAGCTTGAGCTCTGGCACCCCTGCAAATCAATGCTTCCCTCTGCGAAGGGCCTATCTATTTATTTTCCTGTCGAGTCATCCTCCTCTTATATAAGCACCAATTAGAGATCACCTCTGTCATTTTTATGCTTTGCTTTTGATTGATATTGAGCATGACTATGACTGGATCTTCGTTGCTATGAATTACAATGTTTAGTCAACCCTTGATCTTTGAAAGTGCTCTGCATTTATGTTTTACGGTTTCAGAAAGAGCTAGTAAGATACCACCTATTCATATTGCTTCATGCTTGTTTTGATTGAAGTGTTGGTATTTGAAACTCATTATTATTTACTCGTTAGCTGATTATGCCATTGATATTAGTTTACCGTGAGACCTTTGTGTCATTTGCTTATGTGGTTTACTTGTGATCTTGCTGAAATTTTGGTTTTGAGTTAGACATAGTTGCAACAACAATATCAAACAGAGTTTGTCAAAGTTTTTCTTTCTCTCTCAGTTTGTCAACTGAGTTGCATGAGGACAAGAAAGGTTTTAAGCTTGGGGGAGTTGATACGTCTCCATCGTATCTACTTTTCCATACTCTTTTGCCCTTGTTTTGGACTCTAATTTGCTTGATTTGAATGGAACTAACCTGGACTGACGCTGTTTTTAGCAGAATTGCCTTGGTGTTATTTTTGTGTAGAAATCAAAGTTCTCCAAATGTCCTAAAAATTTACGGGGAGCAGTTTCGGAAAATATCAAAAATATATGCGCCAAGTTCCACCTCAGGAGGTGGGCTAGTGGGCCACAAGCCCCTGCTCCGCCACCACCCCCTGGTGGCGGTGGACAGGCATGTGGGGGCAACAGGCACCTGCCGCCCCTAACTCCAGCTCTATAAGTTGCCTTTCGTCCCAGAAAAAATAAAAAAGAGAAGTTTTCGTCGCGTTTTCGATACGGAGGCGCCGCCACCTCCTGTTCTTCATGTGGAGGGCAGATCTGGAGTCCGTCTTGGACTCCGGAGAGGGGAAATCGTCGCCATCGTCATCATCAACCTTCTTCCCTGTCCAATTCCATGAAGCTCTTCGTCGTTCGTGAGTAATCTATTCGTAGGCTCGCTGGGCGGTGATGAGTAGGATGAGATCTATCATGTAATCGAGTTAGTTTTGATGGCATTGATCCCTAGTATCCACTATATTCTGAGATTGATGTTGCTACTACTTTGCCATGCTTAATGCTTGTCACTAGGGCCCGAGTGCCATGATTTCAGATCTGAAATTATTATGTTGTCACCAATATATGTTTGTTTTAGATCCGATCTTGCAAGTTGTAGTTACCTACCATGTGTTATGATCCGGCAACCCCGGAGTGACAATAACCGAAACCACTCCCGGTGATGACCATAGTTTGAGGAGTTCATGTGTTCACCAAGTGCTAATGCGTTGGTCCGGTTCTTTATTAAAAGGAGAACCTTAATATCCCGTAGTTTCCTTTTGGACCCTGCTGCCACGGGAGGGATGTACAATAGATGTCATGCAAGTTCTTTTCCCTAAGCACGTATGACGACACACGGAATGCATGCCTACATCACATTGATGAACGGGAGCTAGCCACATATCTCTCCGTGTTATGGCTGTTGCGTGATGAATATCATCCAAACAAATCACCGACCCATTGCCTACGAGTTTGTCCTAAAACTCCACTATATATAGGATGACCTCATTTGGTTACCGAAAGGTTTTCAGGCATTACCGGGAATGTACCAGGAGTGACGAATGGGTTCCGGATGTTCACGGGAGGGGGCAGCCCACCCGGGGAAGCCCATAGGCCCTAGGGGTGGCGCACCAGCCCTTAGTGGGCTGGTGGGACAGCCCAAGGAGGCCCTATGCGCCAAGGATAAGAAATCAAAGAGAAAGGAAAAAAAGGGAGGTGGGAAGGAGGAGAAGGACTCCACCTTCCAATCCTAGTTGGACTAGGATTGGAGGAGGACTCCTCCTATCCCTAGCCGGCGCACCAAGGGGGCCTTGGCCCTCAAGGCAAGCCTCCCCTCCTCCTATATATAGTGGAGTTTTAGGGCTGATTTGAGACAACTTTTAGCCACGTCAGCCCGACCACAAACACCACGGTTTTCCCTCTAGATAGTATTTCTGTGGAGCTCGGGCGGAGCCCTGCAGGAGTAGATCCTTCACCACCACCGGAGCGCCGTCATGCTGCCGGAGAACTCATCTATTTCTCCGTCTTGCTTGCTGGATCAAGAAGGCCGAGATCATCGTCGAGTTGTACGTGTGCTGAACGCGGAGGTGCCGTCCGTTCGGCACTAGATCGGAGCGGATCGTGGGGTGGATCTCGGGACGGTTCGCGGGGCGTATCGAGGGACGTGAGGACGTTCCACTACATCAACCGCGTTTCTTAACGCTTCCTGCTATGCGATCTACAAGGGTACGTAGATCCAAATCTCCTCTCGTAGATGGACATCACCATGATAGGTCTTCGTGCGCGTAGGATTTTTTTGTTTCCCATGCAACGTTCCCCAGCAGTAAGCATTGGGACCAAAGAGATCCATGTGAAGCCGCTCGAGTGGCCTTCTTGTAGTCATGATGTTCTTCACGGGATGACTTCCACCGACTTTCTTTCCTATTGGACAAGCTCTACAAAGTCTATCTTTGTCAAAGATAACATCTTTAACACCAAGAATATGATCACATTTGATAAGCCTATCAAAGTTACGCATACCAACATGTCCTAGCCTTCTATGCCATAACCAACCTTTAGAGAATTTTGCAATAAGACATGTACATGGTTTAATTTTTTTAGTGAAATCGACAATGTATAGGCCACAATTGCGAAAACTAGTAAGACCATGTTATGCTTGTCGCTATGAGACACTTGGCAGTCAACTTTCATAAATAGCACATTGAAACCAAAGTGTGTTAGTCTAGATATGGGAAGAAGATTGTAGCCACGGGATTCAACCAACATGACATTTTTAATGGAACTATCATGATATATGGTCACCTTACTAAGACCAAGTACCTTACCCTTGGAGTTATCTCCAAAAGTCACATAACTTTGAGGTCCACGGTTTGGTGTGATCTCATGGAACATATATTTATCTCCGGTCATGTGATCGGTGCATCCACTGTCAAGTATCCACTCTTTTCCTGCAGCCATGTAGTCTCTAAGGTTCGCCATAAGACTAAGGTTCCTCAAGGTCTTCTCATAATCGATGTCAAATTCCCCATCTTCATTGTAGTAGCCATGCTCCACGTTGTCATCGTCACATGGAATATCCTCGTCATAAGAATCAAGAATTTTATCAGAATTTTGACTATGACATTGTTCATGTTTACGCATGCGAATGGCTTCAACAATGACATTGTTAATGGTAATGACATATCCTTTAGCACGCATGAGCTCACGAAGCTCAAATAGATATTTATCAAAATTAGGATGAGTTGGCTTCATTTTGTGAAATGCAATGCATTTATGGAAAATGATATCAAGCTTTTCAGGGAATAGTCGGGATATCTTTTCTCTAAGTTTTCCCACAAAGTATGAGCACACTCAAAATTTTGTAATTGATTAAGCACATACATCGCAAAAACTCATTGTTTTTGTCATTTTGGGCCAATTTCGTGGGCAATAGCGCACTGTTTTGGAGTCGCGGGTCAATTTTTCATATTCCAAGAACCATGTGCACGGTTATAAAGACATCGCAAACTCGTTCTTTTTGTCGTTTTTGGCCAGTTTCGTGGGCTAGCACACTGTTTTGGGGTCCCAGGTCGATTTTAAATGCTCCAAGAACCATGTGCACGACAATTGAGACGTTGCAAAAACTCGTTGTTTTTCCATTTCGGGCCAGTTTCGTGGGTGCACACTGTTTTGGGGTCTCGGATCCATTTTTAATGCTCCATGATCCTTGTGCATGGCTATCGAGACGTCGCAAGAACTTGTTGTTTTTGTCGTTTCCGGCTAGTTTGGTGGGCTATAACACACTGTTTTGGGATCCCGCGTCGATTTTTGATGCTCCATGAACCTTGTGCACGACTATCCAGATGTCGTAAAAATTCGGTGTTTTTGTCTTTTCGGGCCAGTTTCGTGGGCTATAACGCACTGTTTTGGGGTCCCGGGTCGTTTTTCATGCTCCATGAACCTTGTGGATGGCTATCGAGACGTCGCAAAAACTTGTTGTTTTGTCGTTTCGGAACAATTTCGGGGGCTATATCGCACTGTTTTCGGCTGCAGGGTCGATTTTTGATGCTCCATGAACCATGTGCAAGGATATCGAGATGTCGAAAAACTCATTGTTTTTGTCGTTTTGGGCCAGATTCATGGGCTATAGCGCACTGTTTTAGGTCTCGGATCGATTTTCAATGCTCCATGAACCCTGTACCCGGCTATCGAGACGTCGCAAAAACTTTTTGTTCGTTTCGGGCCAGTTTCATGGGCTATAACGCATTGTTTTGGGGTCTTGGGTGTTTTTGATGCTGCACGAACCGTGTGCACGGCTATCGAGATGTCACAAAAACTCGGTGTTTTTGTTGTGTTGGCCAAGTTTCATGGGCTATAGCGCACTGTTTTGGGATCCCGGGTTGATTTTTGATGCTCCATGAACCGTGTGGACGGCTTTCGAAACGTCGCAAAAACTCATTGTTTCTATCGTTTGGGGCCATTTTCTTGGGCTATAACGCGTTGTTTTGGTGTTCCAGGTCAACAATTGATGCACCATGAACCGTGTGCATGACTATCGAGATGTCAAAAAAACTAGTTGTTTTTTCATTTCGAGCCAGTTTCGTGGGATATAGCGCACTTTTCTAGGGTCCCGGATCGATTTTTAATGCTCCATGAACCCTGTGCATGGCTATCGAGACGTCGCAAAAACTTGTTGTTTTTGTCATTTCAGGCGATTTTCATGGGCACACAATGGTTTCGGGTCCCGGTCGATTTTTGATGCTCCATGAACCCTGTGCACGGCTATCAAGATGTCGCAAAAATCGGTGTTTTTATCGTTACGGGCCAGTTTCATGGGGTATAGTGCACTTTTGGGGTCCCGCGTCAATTTTGGATTCTCCATGATCCCTATGCATGACTAGCGAGATGTCGCAAAAACTCAGTGTTTTTGTCGTTTCGGGCCATTTTCATGGGCTATACCGCACTGTTTTGGGGTCTCGGGTCGATTTTTGATGCTCCATGAACCTTGTGCACGACTATCGAGACTTCGCAAAAACTCGCTGTTTTTGCCGTTTCGTACTAATTTCACGGACTACATATTGTTTTGGGGTCCCGGGTCGATTTTTGATGTTCCATGAACCATGTGCACGGCTATAGAGACGTCGCAAAAACTCATTGTGTTGCCTTTTCGGGCCAGTTTCGTGGGCTATAGCGCACTATTTTGGGGTCCGGGTCAATTTTTAATGTTCCATGAACCGTGTGCACGGCTATCTAGACATCACAAAAATTGTTGTATTTGTCGTTTCACGCCAGTTTCGTGGGCTATAGCACATTGTTTTGGGGTCCCGAACTGAGTTTCAATGCTCCATGAACCGTGTGCGGGGATATCGAGGAGTCGCAAAATCTTGTTGTTTTTGTCGTTTCGGGCCAGTTTCATGGGCTATAACGCACTGTTTTGGGGTCCCGGGTTGATTTTTGATGCTCCATGAACCCATGTGCATGGCTATAGAGATGTCGCAAAAACTCGATGTTTTTGTCGTTTCGGGCTAGTTTCATGGGCTGCGCACTGTTTTGGGGTCCCTGGTCGATTTTGGATGCTCCATGAACCGTGTGCATGGCTATCGAGGCGTCGCAAAAACTCGTTGTTTTTGTCGTTTCAGGCCATTTTGTGGGCTATAACGCGATGTTTTGGGGTTCCGGGTCGATTTTTGATACTCCATGAACCGTGTGCACGACTATCTAGATGTCGAAAAAACTTGGTGTTTTTGTCGTTACGAGCCAATTTCATGGGTTATAGTGCACTTTTTGGGGTCCCGGGTCGATTTTGGATGCTCCATGAGCCCTATGGACGGCTATCGAGATGTAGCAAAAACTCGATGTTTTTGTCGTTTCGGCCCAGTTTCATGGGCTATAGCGCACTGTTCTGGGTCCCAAGTCGATTTTTTATGCTCCATGAACCTTGTCCATGGCTATCGAGACTTCGCAAAAACTTGTTGTTTCACCATTTCATGCTAGTTTCATGCACTACGTACTGTTTTGGGATCCCGGGTTGATTTTTGATGTTCCATGAACCGTGCGCACGACTATAGAGACGTCACAAAAACTCGTTGTTTTGCCTTTTCGGGCCAGTTTCATGCGGGCTATATCGCACTGTTTTGAGGTCCTGGTCGATTTTTATTGCTCCATGAATCGTGTGCACCGCTATCGACACATCACAAAAACTTGTTGTTTTTGAGGTTTCGGGCCAGTTTCGTGGGCTATAGCGCACTGTTTTGGTGTCCCGGATCGATTTTTCATGCTCCATGAACCCTGTGCACGGCTATTGAGATGCCACAAGATCTTGTTATTTTTGTCGTTTCGGGCCAGTTTCATGGGCTATAACGCACTGTCTTGGGGTCCCGGGTCGATTTTTGATGCTCCATGAACCCATGTGCATGGCTATCGAGATGTCGCAAAAACTCGATGTTTTTGTCGTTTCGGGCCAGTTTCATGGGTTGCGCACTGTCTTGGGTCCTGGGTCGATTTTTGATGCTCCATGAACCATGTGCATGGCTATTGATGCGTCGCAAAACTCGTTGTTTTAGTCGTTTCGAGCCATTTTCGTGGGCTATAACGCAGTGTTGTTTCCGGGTCGATTTTTGATGCTCAATGAACCCTGTACACGGCTATCGAGATGTCGCAAAAACTTGTTATTTTTGTCGTTTCGGGCTAGTTTCATGGGCTAGCGCATTGTTTTGGGGTCCCGGGTCGATTTTTGAAGCTCGATGAACCGTGTGCACGGCTATAGAGACGTCGCAAAAACTTCTTATTTGTGTCGTTTCAGGCTAGTTTCGTGGGCTATAGCATACAGTTTTAGGATCATGGGTCAATTTTTCATGCTCCATGAACCCTGTGCATGGTTATCGAGACGTCTCAAAAAACTCGTTCTTTTTGTCGTTTCTGGCTAGTTTCGTGGGCTAGCACACTGTTTTGGGGTACCGGGTCGATTTTTGATGCTGCAAGAGATGTGTGCACGGCTCTCGAGACATTGCAAAAACTCGTTGTTTTTGTCATTTCGAGCGAGTTTCGTCGGCTATAGCGCACTATTTTGGGGTCCTGGATTGATTTTTAATGCTCCATGAACCGTGTGCACGACTACCCAGACGTCGCAAAAACTCGTTCTTTTTGGCGTTTCTCGCGAGTTTCGTGGGATATACCGCACTGTTTTCGGGTCCACGATCGATTTTTGATGCTCCATGAACCTTGTGCACGGCTATCGAGGTGTGGAAAAAACTCGGTGTTTTTGTCGTTACGGGCCAGTTTCATGGGGTATAGTGCACTTTTTGGGGTTCCGGGTCGATTTTGGATGCTCCATGAGCCCAATGGACGGCTATCGAGATGTCGGAAAAACTCGGTGTTTTTGTCATTTCGGGCCATTCATGGGCTATAGCACACTGTTTTGGGGTCCCGGGTCGATTTTCGATGCTCCATGAACCTTATGCACGGCTATCGAGACTTCACAAAAACTCGTTGTTTTTGTCGTTTCGTGCTAGTTTCGTGGACTACGTACTGTTTTGGGGTCCCTGGTAGATTTTTGATGTTCCATGAACCGTGCGACAGTTATAGAGACGTCGCAAATACTCGTTGTTTTGCCTTTTTCGTGCCAGTTTCGTGGGCTATAGCACACTGTTTTGTGGTCCGGGTCGATTTTTAATGCTCCATGAACCGTGTGCACGACTATCGACACATCACAAAAACTTGTTGTTTTTGTCGTTTCGGGCCAGTTTCGTGGGCTATATCGCAGTGTTTTGTGGTCCCGGGTCGATTTTTGATGCTCCACGAACCCATGTGCATGGCTATCGAGATGTCGCAAAAACTCGATGTTTTTTGTCATTTCGGGCCAGTTTCATGGGTTGCGCACTGTTTTCGGGTCCCGGGCCGACTTTTGATGCTCCATGAACTGTATGCATGGCTATCGAGGCGTTGCAAAAACTCGTTGTTTTTGCCGTTTTGGGCCATTTTCGTGGGCTATAACACGGTGTTTTGGGGTTCCGGGTCAATTTTAAACAAATAATGAACCCTGTACACGACTATAGAGGCGTCGCAAAACTTCTTATTTTTGTTGTTTCACGCTAGTTTCGTGGGCTATAGTGTATAGTTTTAGGGTCACGGGTCAATTTTTCATGCTTCATGAACCCTGTGCACGGTTATCGAGACATCGCAAAAAACTCGTTCCTTTTGTCGTTTCTGGCTAGTTTCGTGAGCTAGCACACTATTTTGGGGTCGTGGATTGATTTTTAATGCTCCATGAACCTTGTGCATGGCTATCGAGACGTCGCAAAAACCTGTTGTTTTTGTCGTTCCGGTCCAGTTTCGTGGGCTATAACGCACTATTTTGGGGTCCAAGGTCGGTTTTTGATGCTACGTGAACCCTGTGCACGGCTATCGAGATGTCGCAAAAATTCGGTGTTTTTGTCGTTTCGAGCCCGTTTCATGAGCTATAGCGCACTGTTTTGGGGTCCGGGATCGATTTTTAATCCTTCATGAACCCTGTGCACGGCTATCGAGGCGTCGCAAAAACTTGTTGTTTTTGTTGTTTCGGGCCAGTTTCGTGGGCTATAACGCAGTGTGTTGGGGCCCCGAGTTGATTTTTGATGCTCCATGAACCATGTGCACGGCTATCGAGATGTCGAAAAACTCATTGTTTTTGTCGTTTCGGGCTTGTTTCATGGACTATAACACACAGTTTTTGGGTTCTCGGTCGATTTTTTATGCTCCATGAACACCGTGCACGGTCATCGATGTCGAAAAAACCCGTTGTTTTTGTCGCTTCGAGCGAGTTTCGTGGGCTATGATGCACTGTTTGGGGTCCCGGGTCGATTTCTTATGCTCCATGAACCCCGTGCACGGCTATCGTGACGTCGCAAAAACTCGTTCTTTTTGGCGTTCGTAGCCACTTTTGTGGGATATGGCGCACTATTTTGGGGTCCCGTGTTAATTTCTGATGGTCCATGGACCGTGTGCACGACTATCGAGACTTCAGAAAAACTTGGTGTATTTGTCGTTTCGGGCGAGTTTCTGTTTTGGGGGCCCGGATCGATTTTTAATGCTCCATGAACCGTGTGCACGACTATCAAGACATCGCAAAAACTCGTTCTTTTCGGTGTTTCTCGCGAGTTTCGTGGGATATACCGCACTGTTTTGGGGTCCACAGTTGATTTGTGATGCTCCATGAACCGTGTGCACGACTATCGAGATGTGGAAAAAAAACAGTGTTTTTTTCGTTACGAGCAGTTTCAAGTGGTATAGTGCACTTTTTGGGGTCCCGGGACGACTTTGCATGGTCCATGAGCCGAATGGACGGCTATCGAGATGTCGCAAAAACTCGGTGTTTTTGATGCTCCACGAACCTTGTGCACGACTATCGGGACTTCGCAAAAACTCGTTGTTTTGCCGTTTCGTCCTAGTTTCGTGGACTAGTACTGTTTTGGGGTCCCGGGTCGATTTTTGATATTCCCTGAACCCTGCGCGTGGCTATAGAGATGTGCAAAAACTCGTTGTTTTGCCTTTTCAGGCCAGTTTCGTGGGCGATAGCGCATTGTTTTGGGGTCCGGGTCAATTTTTAATGCTCCATGAATCGTGTGCACAGTTATCGAGACATCACAAAAACTTGTTGTTTTTGTCATTTCGCGCCAGTTTCGTGGGCTATAGCACACAGTTTTGGGGCCCTAGACCGATTTTTAATGCTCCATGAACCGTGTGCACGGCTATCGAGACGTCGCAAAATCTTGTTGTTTTTTGTCGTTTCAGGCCAGTTTCATGGGCTATAGACGTGCTCCATGAACCGTTATAGCCATAGTTTTTACGACGCCTCTATAGCCATGCACACAGTGCATGGAGCATCAAAAATCGATCCGGGACCCCAATACGGTACATGGACTTTCGTGGGCTATAGCGCACTATTTTGGGGTCCTGGATTGATTTTTAGTGCTCCATGAACCGTGTGCATGACTATCAAGAGGTCGCAAAAAATCGTTCTTTTTGGCGTTTCTCGTGAGTTTCGTGGGATATACCGCACTATTTCGGGTCCATAGTCGATTTTTGATGCTCCATGAACCTTGTGCACGGCTATCGAGATGTGGAAAAAACTCGGTGGTTTTGTCGTTACGCGCGAGTTTCATGGGGTATAGTGCACTTTTTGGGGTCCCGGGTCGATTTTGGATGCTCCATGAGCCCAATGGACGGCTATCGAGATGTCGCAAAAACTCGGTGTTTTTGTCGTTTCGGGCCAGTTTCATGGGCTATAGCACACTGTTTTGGGATCCCGGGTCGATTTTCGATGCTCCATGAACCTTGTGCACGGCTATCGAGACTTCGCAAAAACTCGTTGTTTTTGTCGTTTCGTGCTAGTTTCGTGGACTACGTATAGTTTTGGGGTCCCGGGTCGATTTTTGATGTTCCATTAACCGTGCGCACAGTTATAGAGACGTCGCAAATACTCGTTGTTTTGCCTTTTTCGCGCTAGTTTCATGGGCTATAGCGCACTGTTTTGTGGTCCGGGTCGATTTTTAATGCTCCATGAACCGTGTTCACGGCTATCGAGACATCACAAAAACTGGTTGTTTTGGCCGTTTCAGGCCAGTTTCGTGGGCTATATCGCAGTGTTTTGGGGTCCCGGGTCGATTTTTGATGCTCCATGAACCCATGTGCATGGCTATCGAGATGTCGCAAAACTCGATGTTTTTTGTCATTTCGGGCGAGTTTCATGGGCTGAGCACTGTTTTCGGGTCCCGGGTCGACTTTTGATGCTCCATGAACTCTACGCATGGCTATCGAGGCGTCGCAAAAACTCGTTTTTGTCGCTTTGGGCCATTTTCGTGGGCTATAACACGGTGTTTTGGGGTTCCGTGTCAATTTCAAATGATTAATGAACCATTTACACGACTATCGAGATGTCGCAAGAACTTGTTGTTTTTGTTGTTTCGGGCTAGTTTCGTGGGCTATAACGCACTGTGTTGGGGCCCCGAGTTGATTTTTGATGCTCCATGAACCATGTGCACGACTATTGAGATGTCGAAAAACTCATTGTTTTGTCGTTTCGGGCTTGTTTCATGGACTATAACACACTGTTTTGGGATTCTCGGTCGATTTTTTATGCTCCATGAACACCGTGCACGGTCATCGATGTCGAAAAAACGCATTGTTTTGTCGCTTCGAGCGAGTTTCGTGGGCTATAACGCACTGTTTGGGGTCCGTGGTCGATTTCTTATGCTCCACGAACCCTGTGCACGGCTATCGTGACGTCGCAAAAACTATCGAGACCGTGTTAATTTCTGATGCTCCATGGACCGTGTGCACAACTATCGAGACTTCAGAAAAACTTGGTGTATTTGTCTTTTTGGGCCATTTTTTGTTTTGGGGGTCCCGGATTGATTTTTAATGCTCCATGAACTGTGTGCACGACTATCAAGACGTCGCAAAAACTCGTTCTTTTCGATGTTTCTTGCGAGTTTCGTGGGATATACCACACTGTTTTGGGGTCCACGGTTGATGTTTGATGCTCCATGAACCCTGTGCACGGTGATACGTCTCAAACGTATCTATAATTTTTGATGGTTTCATGCTGTTATCTTGTCAACTTTGGATGTTTTATATACCTTTTATATCTTTTTTTGGGACTAACTTCTTAATTCAGTGCCAAGTGCTAGTTCCTGTTTTTCTGTGTTTTTGACTCTTTTCAGATCTGATTTTGGAACGGAGTCCAAACGGAATAAAATCCCCAAAATAATTTTTTCCAGAACAGAAGAAGATCGGGAGGCTTGAGGGCCAAGGCAAGGGGGGCACGGCAACCAGGCTTGTGGCCTCCCTGGCGCTCCCCTGCCCTAGCTCTTTGGCCTATAAATTCCCTAAAATCGCAGAAAAAATCAGGGCATCCACGAAAACACTTTTCCGCCGCCGCAAGCTTCCGTTTCCGCGAGATCTCATCTGGAGACCCTTCCCAGTGCCCTGCCGGAGGGGACTTTGGAGTTGGAGGGCTTCTACATCAACATCATCGCCTCTCCAATGACTCGTGAGTAGTCCAATTTAGACCTACGGGTCCGTAGTTAGTAGCTAGATGGATTCTTCTCTCTCTTGGATCTTCAATACAAAGTTCTCCATGATCTTCATGGAGATCTATCCGATGTAATCCTCTTTGGCGGCGTGTTTGTCGAGATCCGATGAATTGTGGATTTGTGATCAGATTATCTATGAGTTATATTTGAGTCTTTGCTGATTTCCTATATGCATGATTTGATATGCTTGTAAGTCTCTCTGAGTCTTGGGTTTTGTTTGTCCAACTAGATCTATGATTCTTGCAATGGGAGAAGTGCTTGGTTTTGGGTTCATACCGTGTCGTGACCTTTCCCAGTGACAGAAGGGGTAGCAAGGCACGCATCGTGTTGTTGCCATCAAGGGTAACAAGATGGGCTTTCATCAGAAATTTGGGATTGTTCATCTACATCATGTCACCTTGCTTAAGGCGTTACTCTGTTCTTTTGAACTTAATACACTAGATGCATGCTGGATAGCGGTCGACGTGTGGAGTAATAGTAGTAGATGCAGAAAGTATCGGTCTACTTGTTTTGGACGTGATGCCTATAGATATAATCATTGCCTTAGATAATGTCACGACTTTGCGTGGTTCTATCAATTGCTCGACAGTAATTCGTTCACCCACCGTCTACTTGCTTTCATGAGAGAAGCCACTAGTGAACTCTACAGCCCCCGGGTCTCTTCACAATTATCGTCTCCACTTTCACTTTTACTTTGCTTTGTTTACTTTTTGCTTTCAGTTCTTACTTGTCAAACAATCTATAAGGGATTGCCAACCCCTTCATAGCGTTGGGTGCAAGCTCTTTGTGTTTGTGCAGGTACTTGTGACTTGACGCGATCCTCCCACTGGATCGATACCTTGGTTCTCAAGCTGAGGGAAATACTTACCGCCGCTATGCTACATCACCCTTTGCTCTTCAAGGGAACACCAACGCAAGGCTCCATGGCCGCGGGGAAATCCTTTGCAATTTTGCCAAGGAAGTCCTTATAGGCGTAGCCCGTAGCAGCAGGATTCCTGGTGATGTTAGCAGGGAAGGTCTGTTGTCAGAGTAGCACACGACTATCGAGATGTGGAAAAAACTCGGTGTTTTTGTCGTTACGAGCAGTTCCATGGAGTATAGTGGACTTTTTGGGGTCCCTGGACGACTTTGGATGGTCCATGAGTCCAATGCACGGCTATCGAGATGTTGCAAAAACTCGGTGTTTTTGATGCTCCATGAACCTTGTGCACGGCTATCGAGACTTTGCAAAAACTCGTTGTTTTGCCGTTTCGTCCTAGTTTCGTGGACTAGTACTGTTTTGGTGTCCCGGGTCGATTTTTTATGTTCCCTGAACCCTGCACGTGGCTATAGAGACGTGCAAAAACTCGTTGTTTTGCCTTTTCAGGCTATTTTTGTGGGCTATAACGCACTGTTTTGGGGTCCGGGTCGATTTTTAATGCTCCATGAATCGTGCGCACGGTTATCGAGACATCACAAAAACTTGTTGTTTTTGTCGTTTCGGGCCAGCTTCGTGGGCTATAGTGCACTGTTTTGGGGTCCCACCGACTTTTAATGCTCCATGAACCGTGTTCACGGCTATCGAGACGTCGCAAAATCTTGTTGTTTTTTGTCGTTTCGGGCCAGTTTCATGGGCTATAACGCACTATTTTGGGTCCCGGGGTCGATTTTTGATGCTCCATGAACCCTGTGCACGGCTATCGAGATGTCGCAAAAACTCGTTGCTTGTGTCGTTTCGGGCCATTTTCGTGGGCTATAACGCGGTGTTTTGGTGTTCCGGGTCAATTTTTGATGCTCAATGAACTCTGTACACGGCTATCGAGATGTAGCAAAAACTTGTTATTTTTGTCGTTTCGGGCTAGTTTCGTGGGTTATAGCGCGTTGTTTTGGGGTCCCGGGTCGATTTTCTTGATGCTCCATGAACTGTGTGCACGGCTATAGAGACGTCGCAAAAAGTTCTTATTTTTGTCGTTTCACGCAAGTTTCATGGGCTATAGCGTACAATTTTAGGTTCACGGGTCAATTTTTCATGCGCCATGAACCCTATGCACGGTTATCGAGACGTCACAAAAAACTCGTTCTTTTTGTATTTTCTGGCTAGTTTCATGGGCTAGCATACTGTTTTGGGGTTGCGGGTCGATTTTTGATGCTCCGAGAAATGTGTGCACGACTCTCGAGACGTTGGAAAAACTCTTTGTTTTTGCCATTTCGGGCGAGTTTAGTGGGCTATAACGCATTGTTTTTTGGTCCGAGACGGTTTTCGATCCTTCATGAACTGTGTGCACGGCTATCGACATGTCGTAAAAATTCGGTGTTTTGTCGTTTCGGGCTAGTTTCGTGAGCTATAGCGCACTATTTTGGGGTCCCGGGTCATTTTTCATGCTCCATGAACCATGTGCACGGCTACCGAGATGTCACAAAAACTTGTTGGTTTTGTCATTTCGGGCGAGTTTCGTGGGCTATAACGCACTGTTTTGGGGTCCGGGATCGATTTTTAATCCTCCATGAACCCTCTGCACGACTATCGGGGCGTCGCAAAAACTTGTTGTTTTTGTTGTTTCAGGCTAGTTTCATGGGCTATAACGCACTATTTTGGGGCCGAGGTTGATTTTTGATGCTCCATGAACCGTGTGCACGGCTATCGAGATGTCGAAAAGACTCGTTGTTTTTTTGTTTCGGGCTTGTTTCATGCGCTATAACACGCTGTTTTGGGGTTCTCGGTCGATTTTTTATGCACCATTAACACCGTGCACGACTATGGAGATGTCGAAAAAACTCGTTTATTCGTTGTTTCGAGCGAGTTTCGTGGGCTATAGCACACTATTTTGGGGTCCCTGGTCGAATTCTTGTGCTCCATGAACCCTGTGCACGAATGTCGAGACGTCGCAAAAACTCGTTCTTCTTGGCTTTTGTGGCCACTTTTGTGGGATATAGCGCACTATTTTGGGGTCCCGGGTTAATTTGTGATGCTCCATGGACCGTGTGCACGACTATCGAGACGTCGGAAAAACTTGGTATATTTGTTGTTTCGGGCCAGTTTCTGTTTTGGGGTCCCGGATCGATTTTTAATGCTCCATGAACCCTGTGCACGCCTATCAAGACGTCGCAAAAATTTGTTGTTTTTGGCATTTCTCGCGAGTTTCATGGGATATAGCGCACTATTTTGGGGTCCACGGTTGGTTTTTGATGCTCCATGAACCTTGTGCACGGCTATCTGATACGTCTCAAACGTATCTATAATTTTTGATGGTTTCATGCTGTTATCTTGTCTTCTTTGGATGTTTATGTAACTTTTATATCTTTTTTGGGACTAACTTATTAATTCAGTGCCAAGTGCTAGTTCCTGTTTTCTGTGTTTTTGACTCTTTTCAGATCTGATTTTGGAACGGAGTCCAAACGGAATAAAAACCCCGAAAGGATTTTTTCCCGAATGGAAGAAGATCAGGGGCCCTCTGGGCCAAGCCAGGTGGGCTCTAGGGAGCCCACAAGCTCCCACTCCACCACCAGGGGTGAGGCGGCGGGGTCAGGGCTTGTGGCCACCCTGGCCGCCCCTGACCTAGATCCTTGGCCTATATATTCCCAAATATTTAGCAAAAAACCAGGGGAGCCTCGAAAATACTTTTCCGCGGCCGCAAGCTTCCGTTTCCGCGAGATCTCATCTCGAGACCCTCCCTGGTGCCCTGCCGGAGGGGACTTTGGAGTTGGAGGGCTTCTTCATCATCATCATCGCCCCTCCAGTGACTCGTGAGTAGTTCACTTCAGACCTACGGGTCCGTAGTTAGTAGCTAGATGGCTTCTTCTCTCTCTTGGATCTTCAATACAAAGTTCTCCATGATCTTCGTGGAGATCTATCCGATGTAATCTTCTTTGGCGGTGTGTTTGTCGAGATCCGATGAATTGTCGATTTGTGATCAGATTATCTATGATATATATTTGAGTCTTTGCTGATTTCTTATATGCATGATTTGATATCCTTGTAAGTCTCTCCGAGTCTTGGGTTTTTGTTTGGCCATCTAGATCTATGATTCTTGCAATGGGAGAAGTGCTTGGTTTTGGGTTCTACCATGTGGTGACCTTTCCCAGTGACAGTAGGGGCAGCAAGGCACACATCAAGTAGTTGCCATCAAGGGTAAAAAGATGGGGTTTTTATCATTGGTTTGAGATTATCCCTCTACATCTTTTCATCTTGCTTAAGGCGTTACTCTGTTCGTCATGAACTGAGGGATTGATACCTTGGTTCTCAAACTGAGGGAAATACTTACCACCACTACGCTACAACACCCTTTCCGCTTCGAGGTAACACCAACGCAAGGCTCCAAGGCCACGGGGGAAATCCTTTGCATACTTGCCCAGGAAGTCCCTCAAGGCGTAGCCGCAGTAGAAGGATCAAGCCAAGTATTCTCCCATCAACGTGCCTATTTCTGGCGCCATTGGAAGGTCTTTTGTTGCAGTAGCACTATCTAGATGTCGAAAAACTCGGTGTTTTGTCGTTACGAGCCAGTTTCATGGGGTATAGTGCACTTTCTGGGGTCCTGGGTCGATTTTGGATGCTCCATGAGCCTTATGGACGGCTATCGAGATATAGCAAAAACTCGGTGTTTTTGTCGTTTTGGGTCAATTTCATGGGCTATAGCACACTGTTCTGGGTCCCGAGTCGATTTTTTATGCTCCATGAACCTTGTGCACGGCTATCGAGACTTCGCAAAAACTCATTATTTTGCCATTTCGTGCTAGTTTCGTGGACTACGTACTGTTTTGTGTTCCCGGTTCGATTTCTGATGTTCGATGAACCCTGCGCACGGCTATAGAGACGTCACAAAAACTTGTTGTTTTGCCTTTTCGGGCCAGTTTCGTGGGCTATAGCGCACTATTTTGAGGTCCGGGTCGATTTTTATTCCTCCATGAATCGTGTGCACGGCTATCGAGACATAAAAAAAACTTGTTGTTTTTGACGTTTTGGGCCAGTTTCGTGGGCTATAGCGCACTGTTTTGGGGTCCCGGATTGATTTTTAATGCTCCATGAACCCTGTGCACGGCTATCGAGATGCCACAAAATCTTGTTATTTTTGTCGTTTCTGACCAGTTTCATGAGTTATAACGCACTATTTTGGGGTCACGCGTCGATTTTTGATGCTCCATGAACCCATGTGCATGGCTATCGAGATGTCACAAAAACTCGATGTTTTTGTCGTTTCGGGACAATTTCATGGGCTGCGCACTGTCTTGGGGTCCCGGGTTGATTTTTGATGCTCCATGAACCATGTGCATGGCTATCGAGGCGTCGCTGTCGTTTCAGGCCATTTTGGTGGGCTATAACGCGGTGATTTGGGGTTCCGGGTCGATTTTTGATGCTCAATGAACCTTGTACACGGCTATCGAGATGTCGCAAAAACTTGTTATTTTTGTCGTTTCAGGCTAGTTTCGTGGGCTAGAGCATTGTTTTGGGGTCTCCGGTCGATTTTTGATGCTCCATGAACCGTGTGCACGGTTATAGAGACATCGCAAAAACTTCTTATTTGTGTCGTTTCATGCTAGTTTCGTGGGCTATAACGTACTATTTTAGGGTCACGGTCAATTTTTCATGCTCCATGAACCCTGTGCATGGTTATCGAGACGTCGCAAAAATCTCGTTCTTTTTGTCGTTTCTAGCTAGTTTCGTGGGCTAGCACACTGTTTTGGGGGTACCGGGTCAATTTTTGATGCTCCAAGAAATGTGTGCACGGCTCTCGAGACGTCGAAAAAACTCGTTATTTTTGTCATTTCGAGCGAGTTTCGTGGGCTATAGCGCACTATTTTGGGATCCTTGATTGAGTTTTAATGCTTCATAAACCGTGTGCACGACTATCAAGACGTCGCAAAAACTCATTCTTTTTGGCTTTTCTCTTGAGTTTCGTGGGATATACCGCACTGTTTTGGGGTCGACGGTCAATTTTTGATGCTCCATGAACCTTGTGCACGACTATCGAGATGTGGAAAAAACTCGGCGTTTTTTCGTTACGGGCCAGTTTCATGGGCTATAGTGCACTTTTTGGGGTCCCGGGTTGATTTTGGATGCTCCATGAGCCCAATGGACGGCTATCGAGATGTTGCAAAAACTCGGTGTTTTTGTCATTTCGGGCCAGTTTCATGGGCTATCACACTGTTTTGGGGTCTCGGGTCGATTTTCGATGCTCCATGAACCTTGTGGACGACTATCGAGACTTCGCAAAAAGTCGTTGTTTTTGCCGTTTCGTGCTAGTTTCGTGGACTATGTACTGTTTGGGGGTCCCGGGTCGATTTTTGATGTTCCATGAACCATGCGCACAATTCTAGAGACGTCGCAAATACGCGTTGTTTTGCCTTTTCCGCGCCAGTTTGGTGGGCTATTGTGCACTGTTTTGTGGTCCGGGTCGATGTTTAATGCTCCATGAACCGTGTGCACGGCTATCGAGACATCACAAAAACTTGTTGTTTTGGTCGTTTCGAGCCAGTTTCATGGGCTATATCGCACTATTTTGGGGTCCCAGGTCGATTTTTGATACTCCATGAACATGCACGGCTATCGAGATGTCGCAAAAACTTGATGTTTTTTGTCATTTCGGACCAGTTTCATTGGCTGCGCACTGTTTTCGGGTCCCGGGTCGACTTTTGATGCTCCATGAACCGTATGCATGGCTATCGAGGCGTCGCAAAAACTCGTTGTTTTTGTCGTTTTGGGGCATTTTTGTCGGCTATAACACGGTGTTTTGGGGTTCCGGGTCAATTTTAAATGATTAATGAACCGTGTACACGGCTATCGAGATGTCACAAAAACTTGTTATTTTTGTCGTTTCGGGCTAGTTTCGTGGGCTATAGCGCATTGTTTTGGGGTCTCGGATCGATTTTTGATGCTCCATGAACCGTGTGCGTGGCTATAGAGGCGTCGCAAAAACTTCTTATTTTTGTCGTTTCACGCAAGTTTCATGGGCTATAGTGTATAGTTTTAGGGTCATAGGTCATTTTTTCATGCTTCATGAACCGTGTGCACGGTTAACGAGACGTTGCAAAAAACTCGTTCTTTTTGTCGTTTCTGGCTAGTTTCGTGGGCTAGCACACTATTTTTGGGTCCTGGGTTGATTTTTGATGCTCTAAGAAATGTGTGCACGACTCTCGAGACGTTGCAAAAGCTATTTGTTTCTGCCATTTCAGGCGAGTTTTGTGGACTATAGTGCACTATTTTGGGGTCCTGGATTGATTTTTAATGCTCCATGAACCCTGTGCAGGGCAATGGAGACGTCACAAAAACTTGTTGTTTTTGTCGTTTCGGGCCAGTTTCGTGGGGTCCGAGGACGGTTTTTGATGCTACCTAAACCTGTGCATGGCTATCGAGATGTCGCAAAAATTCGGTGTTTTTGTCGTTTCGGGCCAGTTTCGTGAGCTATAGCGCACTGTTTTGGGGTCCGAGATCGATTTTTAATCCTCCATGAACCGTGTGCACGGCTATCGAGATGTCGAAAAACTCATTGTTTTTGTCGTTTCGGGCTTGTTTCATGGACTATAACACATTGTTTTCGGGTTCTCGTTCGATTTTTATGCTCCATGAACACCATGCACGGTTATCGATGTCGAAAAAACACGTTGTTTTTGTCGTTTCGAGCAAGTTTCCTGGGCTATACCGCACTGTTTGGGGTCCCTGGTCGATTTCTTATGCTCCATGAACCCTGCGCACGGCTATCGTGACGTCGCAAAAACTCGTTCTTTTTGTCGTTTCTGGCTAGTTTCGTTGGCTAGCACACTGTTTTGGGGTCCCGAGTCGATTTTTGATGCTTCAAGAAATGTGTGCACCGCTCTCGATACGTCAAAAAAACTGCTTGTTTTTGTCTTTTCGAGCGAGTTTCGTGGGCTATAGTGCACTATTTTGGGGTCCTGGATTGATTTTTAATGCTCCATGACCCCTGTGCATGGCTATCGAGACGTCGCAAAAACTTGTTGTTTTTGTCGTTTCGAGCCAGTTTCTTGGGCTATTGTGCACTGTTTTGGGTCCAAGTAAGGTTTTTGATGCTCTATGAACCCTGTGCACGACTATCGAGATGTCGCAAAAATCGGTGTTTTTGTCCTTTCGGGCGAGTTTCGTGGGCTATAGCGCAGTGTTTTGGGGTCTCGGGTCATTTTTCATGCTCCGTGAATCGTGTGCATGGTTATCGAGATGTCACAAAAACTTGTTGTTTTTGTCATTTCGGGCGAGTTTCGTGGGCAATAGCGCAATGTTTTGGGGTCCGAGAACGATTTATAATCCTCCATGAACCCTCTACAGGGCTATCGAGGCGTCGCAAAAACTTGTTGTTTTCGTTGTTTCGGGTCAGTTTCGTGGGCTATAACGCACTGTGTTGGGGCCCCGGGTTGATTTTTGATGCTCCATGAACTGTGTGCACGGCTATCGAGATATCAAAAAAACTCGTTGTTTTATCGTTTCGGGCTTGTTTCATGGGCTATAACACGCTGTTTTGGGTTTCTCGGTCAATTTTTTATGCTCCATGAACACCGTGCACGGCTATCGAGATGTCGAAAAAACTCGTTGTTTTTGTCGTTTCGAGCGAGTTTCATGGGCTATAGCGCATTGTTTTGGGGTCCCTCATTGATTTTTTATGCTCCGTGAACCATGTGCACGGCTATCGAGACGTCGCAAAAACTCATTCTTTTTTGCTTTTGTGGCCACTTTTGTGGGATATTGCGCATTATTTTGGGGTCTCGGGTTAATTTCCGATGCTCCGTGGACCGTGTGCACGACTGTGGAGAGGTCGGAAAAACTTGGTGTATTGTTCGTTTCGGGGGAGTTTCTCTTTTGGGGTCCTGGGTCGATTTTGGATGGTCCATGAGCCATATGGACGATTATCGAGATGTTGCAAAAACTCGGTGTTTTTATCGTTTCGGGCCAATTTCATGGGTATAGCGCACTGTTTTGGGGTCCCGGGTCGATTCTTGATGCTCCATGAACCTTGTGGACGGTGATACGTCTCCAACGTATCTATAATTTTTTATGGTTTCATGCTATTATCTTGTCAAACTTTGGATGTTTTGCATGCCATTTATTTATTTTTTGGGACTAACTTATTAACTCAGTGCCAAGTGCCATTTCCTGTTTTTCCATGTTTTTTATCCCTTTCACACGAGATTTTGAAACGGAGTCCAAATGGAAGAAAATCCCCGAAAAGATTTTTTCTGGAACGGAAGAAGATCGGGGAGCTTGGGAGCCAAGGCAGGGTAGCCGCAGGGGCCCCACAAGCTCCCACCCCGCGGCCAGGGGGGAGGCCGTGCCATCCAGGCTTGTGGGCCCCCTGAGCGTCCCCTGACCTAGGGGTTCGCCTATATATTCCCAAAAATTCCCAAAAAATCAAGAGATCATCGAAAGTACTTTTCCGCCGCCGCAAGCTTCTGTCTCCGCAAGATCCCATCTGGGGCACGTTCTGGTGCCCTATCGGAGGGGGGATTCGGATACGGAGGGCTTCTTCATCAAAACCATGACCTCTCCGATGATGCGTGAGTAGTTCACCATAGACCTACGGGTCCATAGCTGGTAACTAGATGGCTTCTTCTCTCTCTTGGATCTTCAATACAAAGTTCTCCATGACCTTCATGGAGATCTATCCGATGTAATCTTCTTTCGCGGTGTGTTTGTCGAGATCCGATGAATTGTGGATTTATGATCAGGTTATCTATGAATCTTATTTGAGTTTCTTCTGATCTCTCTTATGCATGATTTCATATCCTTGTAATTCTCTTTGAGTTGTGGGTTTTGTCTGGCCAACTAGATCTATGATTCTTGCAATGGGAGAAGTGCTTGGTTTTGGGTTCATACCGTGCGGTGACCTCACTGAGTGACAGAAGCGGTAGCGAGGCACGCATTGTGTTGTTGCCATCAAGGGTAAAAATATGGGGTTTTCATCATTGGTTTGTGATTATCTCTCTACATCATGTCATCTTGCTTAAAGCGTTACTCTGTTCGTCATGAACTCAATACACTAGATGCATGCTGGATAGCGGTCGATGTGTGGAGTAATAGTAGTAGATGCAGAAAATTGGTCTACTTGTCTCGGACGTGATGGCTATATGTATGATCATTGCCTTAGATATCTTCATGACTTTGCGCGGTTCTATCAATTGCTCGACAGTAATTTGTTCACCCACCGTAATACTTGCTATTTTGAGAGAAGCCTCTAGTGAACACTATGGCCACGAGGGTCTACTCCACACCATATTTTCAGCCTTACACATTTTACTTCGTTGCTCTTTCTGCCTTCAAATCTCACTTTGCAAACAATCTTGAAGGGATTGATAACCCCTTTGAAGCGTTGGGTGCAAGCTTGTTTGTGTTTGCGCAGGTACTTTGGACTTGACAAGGCCCTCCTTCTCGATCGATACCTTGGTTCTCAAACTAAGGGAAATACTTACTGCTCCTGTGCTGCATCACCTTTTCCTCTTCAAGGGAAAAAACGACGCAAACCAGAGAAGTAACAAGAAGAATTACTAAGCGCCAGGGAAGGACTTTTGTTGCCGCAGCACATGGCTATCGAGACTTCGCAAAAGCTCGTTGTTTTTGCCGTTTCATGCTAGTTTCGTGGACTACATACTGTTTTGCGGTCCCGTGTCAATTTTTGGTGTTCCATGAACCCTGCACACGGCTATAGAGACGTCGCAAAAACTCGTTGTTTTGCCTTTTCGGGCCAGTTTTGTGGGCTATAGCTCACTGTTTTGGGGTCCCTGGTCGATTTCTTATCCTCCATGAACCTCGTGCACGACTATCGAGACGTCGCAAAAACTCGTTCTTTTTGGCTTTTGTGGCCACTTTTGTGGGATATAGCGCACTATTTTGGGGTCCCGGGTTAATTTCTGATGCTCCATGGACCGTGTGCACGACTATCGAGACGTTGGAAAAACTTGGTGTATTAGTCGTTTTGGGCTAGTTTCTGTTTTCACTACAAGGAATGTGCTAATACACGACGCTATTTTTTCATCGCTACATCGTCACGGTTTTTAATTTATGACGATCTCAGCATGAAAAACCAAGCGTCGAAAATGGAGCGTCACAAATGAACAACAATAACGTTTTGATCAAAATCGTCGTAACTTTTACGACGATTCCTGGATATTCGTAACCTTTACGACGATCCTAAATCGTCGTTAACCCAGTCCTACGTGGCAGTCCTACTTGGCAAAATTACGACGAAATCAAAACGTCATGGTTAAAATCAGCCCAACCCATTTCAATTGATCACATGGGCTGATTTTATCTTTTTGGGCTTTTTCTTATTGGGCATCTTTTTGGGCCTTAGCCTATTTATAACCACTCTTAATTTTATTTTTTTCAAATTTTGGTTTGTGGCCTTTTACTTTCTATTGATTTTCTTTTTTGGCCATGTTATTTTTGTACTGGTCCATCATGTCATGCTGATCTCAAAATTTTATCAAATTTTGGGCCTCGAGATTTTTACATTTTGATCTGTAGCATTATGAAGGCACAAATATATCTGATCCAATACAGGTGACAACACAAACTTAGAATCAACCTAAATTTAATACTAATATATTGTCTTTTTGACCACTTTCAATCCAAGAATGAATTTCAAATAGAACTAAGCACACATAAAGTTGATCAAATATACGACTAAATAAATCTATTACAATCTTTACAACACAGATGTACTACAATATGCTACTCTAAACTGAGTAAGACTTCACAGCTTCACACTTGGGTTCACACTTCACGGCTTCACACTTCACACTTGAGCTTCTGTAAAAGAGGAACCAACACAATTTTTAGTCTACAATACAACAATTGATACTAATCAAGGATAAAAACATAAACAAGTAATAGACTCAAATGTGAAGGCAACATGAAACTAGTGATACGAAACCATGCAGAAAACACTACAATGCAATATTGTTGTAAGCTCATATCATCGCTAAATCAGCACCAGCCATTATATAGAGAAAATTATATGTCCCCTTTTATCTAAAATAGACCACACAAGTTCCCTCTTTAATGTATTACTAGGCCTAGGACTTTTATCTAAAACATATATCTATCTCTATGCTTGCTTCTTTTAAGCTAAGCTAAGCATGGATGGACGAGGGCAGGTCATGCAAACAAAGTCACGTTGCCTCTCTTGCTTGCTTCTAGAAGCAGGCACACAGGCTTAGTGTAGACTTCAAGTGGACAAATTCTCACGTGAAAGCACCGAAAGTCCACAATAAGGATTGGTTTAGTAATCAGAAATACTACAAAGCACACATGACAAAGAATGGAGCCACATATTTCAGATGAACGACTATTTATTTATTTTCTAGCAAAATTTTCAAAAGCAGAAAATGGAGAAATATTAGAGATATGATAGTATGTGTGTGAACATACATACCCATTCCAGCAGCATCAGAGCCTCTCATGATTCTCAGTTTCCGATAAGTAGTGGTAAACAAGCTGCAGATTATTGAATGATGGTAAGCATACATGAATAGCTAAATAATGCATGACGACTCATTCAAACAATATACATGTCATATGTTGTGTATAGGAAAAATAATAATAGCATACACATTACAGATACACAAATAAAGGTGAGGTAATAAAGTATATACATCGTCCATCCATGACACACATGCCTAAGGCACATCTTCCATTTTCTAGAAGAAAAGAAGGGGTCTGAAGTTCCGTTTCAGGGAAGCTTCAGGAAAAACTAGGAAAAGTCGATAAATACTGTATAAAAGTCTAGCAAGAATTCCTATAGTCACACAAAGTTCCAGAAGTAAGGCTAGAAATAATACTTATAGAGGCAGAATGCTATTCAAATAAGACAATGGAAAATACTGTACAAATATTTCACATCTACAGAGTCAACTGTAGACCATTTAGGAAAAAAATAGAGTTAACTGAACGCAGGTTACTAAATGTTGCTTCCTTTGCTCCTATACGCAAGGAATGTTGTTAATGGAATATACTACTGTTTTGATTTTGTGTTAGTTCGTGTCATTTAGGAAAGACAAGACTATAGCGCTCAATTTGCAATCTACTTCTCTAATTTTTTTCTCCCTTCTGAAAATGATGTTCAGTTAACCTAGTTAGTAACTTGTTTTTGTTCATTGATTAGGCTTGGAAACCGTAGTTCAACTAGTGGGATTCACAAGTAAGACTGGTCCAGTTGAGGAAGAAAATTAAGAGAAGCATGACTATTACTTGTGCCATACATAGTGCATAACACTGAATGATTACCAGACCAGGTCGAACCAAATTAAGATGAGCAACAAACCCAACTGGTTATACTATACGCTAGCAGAAACCGGTTAAGTGGTAGTAGTTTTAGCAGGGAAGATCCTCTCCTGCGTTTGATTCACATTCACAAATTGAGTACTCCTACTAGTGAACTGAACAAAGGTACTAATCTCCTTGAGTTGTGGTTCCCGAGAAGCTTAAAAACTAACCCGTACAATCAAGGTTTAAAATATTACCTTCCTCCTTTAGGTCTGTGATGTGCTTTAGTGCATCTAGATATCCGGGATTTGCATAGTCCCACCTGTTTTTGAATAAAGGGTTAGCAAAAATTACGAGATGTGGCAGTAGTTATATGATACATCCCCTAAACAAAGTACTTGACACGATAAACAATTCACAGGTGTTGAAGAAAATGACACTTCTCGCGTTTCGACAGTGCTAACTGAATTCCTTCAAACTGGTTTCTCATGCAACACATCTAAGAGCAATGACAATGGCAGAACTATGTATCACAGTACAACATGCTTTTGTCTGTGAATGAGCATTCCAGATTTTATTCGAAAAGGAAAACAAGTAAATAAGATGTCCCAGTCTACCACACATTCCTAGCAAGAACATACCTAGAGGTTTGATGGACCAACTAAAGAGCGACAGCGAAAAGAAAGCAGAATACACACAGCGCACGGGTTGTGAATACATCTACGACATCCATCTCCAAAATCATGGAACCAGGACCAAAGTTCTTACTGAGCACTCGGCCCTCTAGAATATTAACAAGCATTCCAGATGATAGATCAGGATGAACTTATTGTCGAAATACTTGACAGGAGATTCACTACTGACTATCAACAGGGATCCATTTCCCAAATGATCATAGGCTTCCGTTCGAACCGACGGTGAAGATGAAATGTTAATGGAATGGTACGAACACATTATATGACACCAAACCAGCAAGCCACACAAACATACCAATGGAACTGCAGCATGTCCAAGGCAGCGACATCCATCCTCTTCCGGGACCTATTGATGCTCTCCTCAACGTAGCTTCTTGTCATCTTAACCGGCGGCGGCACCCACTTTGTAAACCTGCACAGGCAGCTCAGCAGCAGTCAGAGGACAACAACAGCAGTAGGAAAATCTGCTACGGACGTGCCTCGGCAGCACCAAATCGCTCGCTCACCCCCTGACTTGTTCCAGCACCTCGGGCGGGCGCTCGCGCTGGACTTTGTTGATGAACATGCCTAGCCGCGACAATGTACTTCATCCCGCGCTTGTGGATCTTGTCGAGGAACGCCAGCAGCTTGGGGTGCGGGCAGTTCACCGGGGTGAGCGTGAAGTCCTTCCTTGCGTCCGTATGGTCGTCGTCGTTCCAGATCACGTCGAGGGGTATCTGCGTGCTCCGGTAGTTTTCCACGACATCCTCGACCATTGAATGGTTATGGTATCCCCACCTGCATTGGTGGAACCCTGTAAACAAGATCAAAAATTAGTAAAAGGTTTGCAGATTACAGTGACGGAATTCAAATACTCTGTTGTGGATGCGTTAAAATTCAAATGGTTGCAAGGTAAAAAATAATAAGAGTATGATTTACAAAACAATTGGACCACATGTAGGTACTGTGCAGGATAACTGCTAGTATGATTTATTGCTATTTGGTATTGTCTTCTCAGGTCTGTTGACCATATTCATAGAAAGTGTTGTTTTGGTTTTTGCAGCGACATTCTCAAAATCACGAGTGCGAAATGTGAGTAGAATGTAAGTTATAGTTGCACATTACAAGGAAAACCCAGGCACTAAAGGTATTAGATTTACTGAAGGACACAATAGCACCACGATAAAGTTGCAGTTGCACATTACAGGAAAAACTCGGGCACTGAAGGTATTTTGAAAAAAACAATAACATGCACAAGATTGCTATAACTATGTTCTGGGATAAATTACAGAAGGCATTATATCTGCTGGGATGGCTAATTATAAGCTGAGATAGAGGAGAGGCCTCTATATTAACAACATAAGATCATTCATTCTATCATGGAAGTCAAAAAAATTGAGATAGGTAACACAACAGTCCACAAACAAACACATGCACAAGGGGCTATAACTGCTGGGTTGTCACGGAGACTAAGCCAGAGGCTTGTAGATCAACGCCGGATAATCCATCCATCCATGCTATAATCAACTGCATAAGAAATTTCGCGGAAGAGAAGGCATTCTAGATCGTAGGAATAGGGGTTTGCTTACAGCGTCCTCTGCGTCCCCTCGCCGCCTCCAGCTGCGTGGGAGTTGGATCCTTCCATGGATTCGATCTGGCTTGGCTTCGCTTGCCTCGTCGGAGGAAGGCGCCGCTGGGGGTTCGGTTTGGTGGTCTGCCTTGGTGGTGCGGTGCGCCAGCGGCTGCCTCTGTTCCCCTTCTGCGCGTGTTCCGTTGCAGAGCGTAGAGGAGGGGCCCGTGGTAGGCGAACACCTTCTCACCCTCCGTGAAGGAGATCGAGGCTCCCTTGCCCTTGTCCCTGTCCTTCCCTCCGCTGCCGCCGCCGCCGCTCGCGGTCGTGGTTGTGTTGGAGCTGACGTCCATCGAATTCAGAGATATGGCAATGAGGTCCACCATGGGTGAGGGTTGCGGGCGCGAGAGATGGATCTGACGGGAGGGGAGGAGAGAGTGGCACGAGGGGACCCCGGAGGTGTGCCGCGCACCGGCGAGAGCTGCGTCAACTCACCGGAATGGAGCGGCATAGGTGACGGCGGCAGAGGAGTCACGGGAGGGGGACAGAGAGAGGGCTCGCGGTGGGAGAAGGGGGCTTGTGGTTTTCTTTAGATTAGGTCAAACGAGAGACGTTGGATCCGTAGGGTGTGGACGGCCTAGATCGGCTACAATGTGGTGATCCATGGGAGGGTGCTTTCTACCTCGTGACTGGTTCAAATATGTGTCATTGAAAATGGTTTTTAGCGCTATAAACACAAGAATTTTTGTGAAGCAACTACCAAAAATAATTTACAAAACGACAACATTAAAAATTTCCCTAATGTTAGGCCATGTTTTATGGATGATCACCAACTTGTATGCACTTGTGATATTTCTAGCTATTTTCAGTCATTCAAACGGTTTTCTATCGAATCACATGGAACCGGGTTCACAAACTCGGATGAGGTGGGATAGAATGGACACACGAGTGACATGTCAACATAGTTAGAACATGTTACGATATTTTTATAATCGTCGTAAAAGTTATGACGATCTCATCTTATGCGGTTATGACGTTTTTGATTCACATCATCGTAATTTATATGTAGATTTGATCCCCTCAAACGGTTTACGACAATCTCGGATGAAATCATCATAGATTTATGATGAATTCATCAACGACGTCTTAAAAAACGTCATGTATGAGCATATTTCTTGTAGTGTTTGGGGTCCCGGATCGATTTTTAATGCTCCATGAACCCTGTGCACGCCTATCAAGACGTCGCAAAAACTCGTTCTTTTTGGCGTTTCTCGCGAGTTTCGTGGGATATAGCGCACTATTTTGGGGTCCACGGTTGGTTTTTGATGCTCCCTGAACCCTGTGCACGACTATCTAGATGTCGAAAAAACTCGTTGTTTTTGTCGTTACGAGCCAGTTTCATGGGGCATAGTGCACTTTTTGGGGTCCCGGGTCGATTTTGGATGCTCCATGAGCCCTATGGACGGCTATCGAGATGTAGCAAAAAATCGATGTTTTTGTCGTTTCGGGCCAGTTTCATGGGCTATAGCGCACTGTTCTGGGTCCCGAGTCGATTTTTTATGCTCCATGAACCTTGTGCACGGCTATCGAGACTTCGCAAAAACTCGTTATTTTTGCCGTTTCGTGCTAGTTTCATCGACTACGTACTGTTTTGGGGTCCCGGGTCGATTTCTGATGTTCCATGAACCCTGCGCACGGTTATAGACACGTGTCACAAAGTCGTTGTTTTGCCTTTTCGGGCCAATTTCGTGGGCTATAGCGCACTGTTTTGCGGTCCGGGTCGATTTTTAATGCTCCATGAATCGTATGCACGGCTATCGAGACATCGCAAAAACTTGTTGTTTTTGTTGTTTCGGGCCAGTTTCGTGGGGTGCGCACTGTTTTGTGGTCCCACACCGATTTTCAATGATCCATGGACCATGTGCACGGCTATCGAGATGTCGTAAAATCTTGTCGATTTTGTCGTTTCGAGCGAGTTTCATGGCCTATAACGCACAGTTTTGGGGTCCCGGGTCGATTTTTGATGCTCCATGAACTCATGTGCATGGCTATCGAGATGTCGCAAAAACTCGATGCTTTTTGTCGTTTCGGGCCAGTTTCATGGGCTGCGCACTGTTCTCGGGTCCCGGGTCGACTTTTGATGCTCCATGAACCGTATGCATGGCTATCGAGGCGTCGCAAAAAACTCGTTGTTTTTGTCGTTTTGGGCCAATTTTGGGCTATAACGCGGTGTTTTGGGGTTCTGGGTCAATTTTAAAATATCAATGAACCTTGTACACGGCTATTGGGATGTCGCAAAAACTTATTATTTTTATCGTTTCGGGCTAGTTTCGTGGGCTATAGCGCATTGTTTTGGGGTCCCGGGTCTTTTTATGATGCTCCGTGAACCGTGTGCACGGCTATAGAGACGTCGCAAAAACTTATTACTTTTGTCGTTTCAGGTTAGTTTCGTGGGTTATAGTGTACATTTTTAGGGTCGCGAGTCAATTTGTCATGTTCGATGAACCTGGTGCACGGTTATCGAGATGTCGCAAAAAACTCGTTCTTTTTGTCGTTTCTGGCTAGTTTCGTGGGCTAGCACACTGTTTTGGGTCCCGGTTTAATTTTTGATGCTCCAAGAAATGTGTGCACGGCTCTCGAGACGTTGCAAGAACTCGTTGTTTGTGCCATTTCGGGCGAGTTTTCTGGGCTATAGCGCACTATTTTGGGGTCCTGGATTGATTTTTAATGCTCCATGAACCTTGTGCATGGCTATCGAGACGTCGCAAAAACTTGTTGTTTTGCCGGTATGGTCCGGTTTCGTGGGCTATAGCGCACTATATTGGGGTCGGAGGACGATTTTTGATGCTACATGAACCGTTTGCACGACTATCGAGATGTCGCAAAAATTCGGTGTTTTTGTCGTTTCAGGCTAGTTTCGTGAGCTATAGCGCAGTGTTTTGGGGTCCGGGATCAATTTTTAATCCTCCTTCAAACCTGTGCACGGCTATCGAGGCGTCGCGAAAACTTGTTGTTTTTGTTGTTTCGGGCCAGTTTCGTGGGCTATAAAGTACTGTGTTGGGCCCCGAGTTGATTTTTGATGCTCCATGAACTGTGTGCACGACTATCGAGATGTCGAAAAAACTCGTTGTTTTTGTCGTTTCGGGCTTGTTTCATGGGCTATAACATGCTGTTTTGGGATTCTCGGTCGATTTTTTATGCACCATGAATACCGTGCACGGTTATCGAGGTGTCGAAAAAACTCGTTGTTTTTTCGTTTCGAGCGAGTTTCGTGGGCTATACGCTCCAGGAACTATATGCACGGCTAACGAGACGTTGCAAAAACTCGTTCTTCTTGGCGTTTGTGCCCACTTTTGTGGGATATAGAGCACTATTTTAGGGTCCCGGGTTAATTTCTGATGCTCCATATACCGTGTGCACGACTATCGAGACGTCGGAAAAACTTGGTGTATTTGTTGTTTAGGGCCAGTTTCTCTTTTGGGGTCCCGGGGCAATTTTGGATGCTCCATGAGCCCTATGGACGGCTATCGAGATGTCGCAAAAACTTGGTGTTTTTATCGTTTCGGGCCAGTTTCATGGGCTATAATGAAGTGTTTTGGGGTCACGGGCGATTTTTGATGCTCCATGAACCTTGCGCACGGCTATCGAGACTTTGCAAAAACTCATTGTTTTTGTCGTTTCCTGCTAGTTTCGTGGACTACGCACGGCGATAGAGACATCGCATAAACTAGTTGTTTTGCCTTTTCGGGCCAGTTTCGTGGGCTATAGCGCACTGTTTTGTGGTGTGGGTCAATTTTTAATGCTCCATGAACCGTGTGCACGGCTATCGAGATGTCACAAAATCTTGTTGTTTTTGTCGTTTCGAGCGAGTTTCATGGGCTATAACACACTGTTTTGGGGTCCCAGGTCGATTTTTGGTGCTACATGAACCCATGTGCATGGCTATCGAGACGTCGCAAAATCTCGATTTTTTTGTCGTTTCGGGCTAGTTTCATGGGTTGCCTACTGTTTTGGGTCCCGGGTTGATTTTTGATGCTACATGAACCGTGTGCATGGCTATCAAGGCGTCGCAAAACTCGTTGTTTTTGTCGTTTCGGGCCATATTCGTGGGCTATAACGCGATGTTTTGCGGTTCCATGTCAATTTTTGATACTCAATGAACCATGTACACGGCTATCGAGATGTCACAAAAACTTGTTATTTTTGTCGTTTTGGGCCTGTTCCGTGGGCTATAGCGCATTGTTTTGGGGTCTCGGGTCGATTTTTGATGCTCCATGAAACTTCTTATTTTTGTCATTGCAGGCTAGTTTCGTGGTCGATTTTTTTCGGGCCAGTTTTTGTTGTTTCGGGCCAGTTTTTGTTTTGGGGTCCCGGCTCGATTTTTAATGCTCTATGAACCATGTGCATGACTATTAAGGCGTCGCAAAAACTGGTTCTTTCTAGCGTTTCTCGCGAGTTTCGTGGGATATACCACACTGTTTTGGGGGTCCACGTTTGATTTTTGATGCGCCATGAACCTTGTGCACGGCTATCGAGATGTGGAGAAAACTTGGTGTTTTTGTCGTTACGGGACAGTTTCATGGGGTATAGTGCACTTTTTGGGGTCCCAGGTCGATTTTGGATGCTCCATGAGCCCAATGGACGACTATCGAGATATCGCAAAAAGTCGGTGTTTTTGTCGTTTCGGGCCAGTTTCATGGACCTTAGTGCACTTTTTGGGGTCCCAGGTCGATTTTGGATGCTCCATGAGCCCAATGGACGGCTATCGAGACTTGGCAAAAACTCGTGGTTTATGCCGTTTCGTGCTAGCTTCATGGACTACGTACTGTTTTGGGGTCCCGGGTCGATTTTTGATGTTCCATGAACCCTGCGCACGGCTATAGAGACGTCGCAAAAACTCGTTGTTTTGCATTTTCGGGCCAGTTCCGTGGGCTATAGCGCATTGTTTTGTGGTCCGGGTCGATTTTTGATGTTCCATGAACCGTGTGCACGTCTATCGAGACATCACAAAAATTTGTTGTTTTTGTCGTTTCGGGCCAGTTTCGTGGGCTATAGCGCACTGTTTTGTGCTCCTGGACCGATTTTCAATGCTCCATGAATCCTGTGCACGGTTATCGAGAAATCACAAAAACTTGTTGTTTTTGTCGTTTCGGGCCAGTTTCGTGGACTATAGCGCACTGTTTTGTGGGCCCGGACCGACTTTTAATGCTCCATGAACCCTGTGCACGGTTATCGAGATGTCGCAAAATCTTGTTGTTTTTGTTGTTTCGAGCGAGTTTCATGGGCTATAACGCACTGTTTTGAGGTCCCGGATCGATTTTTGATGCTCAATGAACCCACGTGCATGGCTATCGAGAGGTCGCAAAAACTCAATGTTTTTGTCGTTTCGGGCTAGTTTCATGGTGAGCGTACTGTTTTGGGGTCCCGGGTCGATTTTTGATGCTCCATGAACCGTGTGCATGGCTATCGAGGCGTCGCAAAAACTTGTTATTTTTGTCGTTTCAGGCTAGTTTCGTGGGCTATAGCGCATTGTTTTGGGGTCCCGGGTCGATTTTTGATGCTCCATGAACCGTGTGCACGACTATAGAGACGTCGCAAAAACTTCTTATTTTTGTCGTTTTAGGCTAGTTTCGTGGGTTATAGCATACAGTTTTAAGGTCACGGGTCAAATTTTCATGGTCCATGAACCCTGTGCAAGGTTATCGGGACGTCGCAAAAAACTCGTTCTTTTTATCGTTTCTTGCTGTTTCCTGGGCTAGCACACTGTTTTGGGGTCCCGGGTTGACTTTTGATGCTCCAAGAAATGTGCGCACGACTCTCGAGACGTTGCAAAAACTCGTTGTTTTTGCCATTTCGGGTGAGTTTCGTGGGCTATAACGCACTATTTTGGGCTCCTAGATCGATTTTTAGTGCTCCATGAATCCTATGCATGGCTCTCGAGACGTCGCAAAAACTTGTTGTTTTTGTCGTGTCGGGCATGTTTGGTGGGCTATAACGCACTATTTTGGGGTCCCGGGTCATTTTTCATGCTTCGTGAACCGTGTGCACGGCTATCGAGATGACACAAAAACTTGTTGTTTTTGTCGTTTCGGGCGAGTTTCGTGGGCTATAGGGCACTGTTCTTTTTGTCGTTTCTCGCGAGTTACTTGGGCTATAGCGCACTGTTTTGGGGTCCACGATTGATTTTTGGTGCTCCATGAACCGTGTGCACGGCTATCGAGATGTCGAAAACACTTGGTGTTTTTGTCGTTACAAGCCAGTTTCATGGGGTATAGTGCACTTTTTGGGGTCCCGGGTCGATTTTGGATTGTCATGCCCAAGATGCGACCCTATCCTCAATTTGGCACGAAGGCCTCGTCAGGGATAGAAGCGCATCTCGTCGTGTCGCAAGAATGGATATCGTTACAAGTAAATGTACTGAAAAGAAGAGAGATATATAATAGAATTGGCTTACACTCGCCACAAGCTACATCAGAGTCACATTAGTACATTACATAATCATCAAGAGTAAGAGTAGGGTCCGACAACGGACGAAAACAAACGACAAAAGAAGAGCGACGTCCATCCTTGCTATCCCAGGCTACCGGCCTGGAACCCATCCTAGATCGATGAAGAAGAAGAAGAAGAAGCAACTCCAAATGAACAGTCAACGCGCTCGCGTCAAGTAACCTTTACATGTACCTACAACTGGTGTTGTAGTAATCTGTGAGCCACAGGGGACTCAGCAATCTCATTTCCAAAGGTATCAAGACTAGCAAAGCTTAATGGGTGAGGCATGGTTAAGTGGTGAGGTTGCAGCAGCGGCTAAGCATATATTTGGTGTCTAACCTTACGAGTACAACAAATAAGAGGGGGAAGATCTACGCATAACGGACATGAACTACTGATGATGAAATGTATGATTCTGAACACCTACCTACGTCAGACATAACCCCACCGTGTCCTCGATCGGAGAAGGAATTCACGAAAGAGACAGTTACGGTTACGCACTCAGTTGACATATTTTAATTAAGTTAACTTCAAGTTATCTAGAACCAGTGTTAAACAAAGTTTCCACGCTGCCACATAACCGCGGGCACGGCTTTCCGAAAAGATTTAACCCTCCAGGGGTGCTCCAACTACTCCATCACAAATTACCACAATCCGCATAGAAATCCTCAATCACGAAGCTCGCGATCTCGTCGGATCTCCTAGTGGAAAACCTCAACTCTGAGATTACCCAGAGCATCACCGGAATCCCGATGCACAAGATATTCCGTCAAAGTTAAAACTAATCCAGCAAGGCCGCCCGATAGGAGTCGCATACCTCGTTCTCAGGACACAACGGATAAGCGACGCATACGAGTGCCAAACCTCTAGTTTCCTCGTGGTGGCCCCGCACAGTGCTCTGTTTGGGACCAACACTCATGAGGAGCACTGGCCCGGGGGTTGATTAAATTATCCTCGGGGTCCGGAAAGTCCCTATGCAAATTTATTAGGTGATTAGGCAAATGTAGTACCAGAGTTGGGCCTTGCCAGACCAGCTTTAATCTAAAACGAATTATCAAGGGGGTCCCCATAACAACCCCGATCGTGTTATGAGCGCTCATTTATGGAACATAACACCGGTAGCCGAAACTAAGGGGGCAAAGGTGGAACAAAACACCAGGCTAGAAAGGCCGAGCTTTCCACCTTTTACCAAGTATATAGGTGCATTAAATTAAATAGCATTAATATGGTGATATAAGAAGGAACTCATGTTATCACATGGAAGCAACTATACCTGCAACTAGCAACGCTAACACAGGGTTAAGCAAGCGGTAACATAGCCAAACAGTGGTTTGCTAGGTCGTACAGGTTGAAGGTTTCATGGCATTGTTGAGAGGCTGATATTTAACATGTGGTAGGCAACGAGACATAATCGACAAAAGCGATAAAACTAGCATGGCAATGATAGTAATGGTATCTGGGGAAATGATCATCTTGCCTGAGATCCCGTTTGGAAGAAGAATGACTCCGTGAAGCAGACGAACCAACGTAGTCGTACGGTTCCTCACTTTCCGACACGCTTGCAGAACTCTATCGGAACGGAGCAAACTGGAAACAAATATCAACACAGATATTCACCACACGAAGCACAACATGATGCACAACCTAATAAGATGCATGAACAGATCAAAATGCGAGGGATGGCATGGCACTTCACCTCACGCAAACACTACAAATTAAATGAAGCTCGATATGCAACGAGTTGTATATCGACGAAACTCCACGATTAATTATTAGTTCACTCCCATTAATTTACCGACAAGATTAAATGTTTTTAACATGGCAAGGGGTGAAGCGACGATCCTACATGGCATCCTAGTAGGGTAACACGCGAGACGTAGATTGGAGCTACGTTACAAGAGACATGCAACACAAGATATATATGCCATGAATGCGTCATGCATGCGAGTTATTACATCACGGCAAGAAGATAAAGAAGCAGGTATCGCCACGGCGAGCGAAAGGGAAACTATGGCGGCAAGACGGAAACGATGCCACGGCAACGTTCCTATCCCGATAACTCGTCGAGATATCATGCCAACGAATAGGGAGCATGCGGGAACGGTAAATAAAGATGGGGTGATCCCGGTTACCGGGTTCCCATGTGTCGAGGGCACGACAAAAGAGAGACAACGTGCTACGGGCAACATATACAGGCGCACACATACGGTTCATGTCATACATCACAACATTACGGTACACAACACGACAACGTCTCAACGTTATACCTTCGGAGCATGCGAATCGGAGCGGTTCGGTTCGGTGAAGGGGAACAACGGTCGTCATGGACGTCGTGGAAGTAGTCGTACACGATCTCGTCAGCGGTAGTCATTCTCTTGTCGTCGGTGCACGGTCTTCACGTTGGTAGTCGATCACGGGTGTTCAGCGACGTTGAGGAAGTCGAACTCGCTTCCGGGGTTGTCGAGGACGTCGTGGAGGTTGTTGAACACAGCGGACTTGTCGATTCCAGGGCGGCGGGGAAGGTGCACACGGCGACGCAAGCGGCAGCAACACGCGGCAACATCATTAGGCAACGGCAACAGATACTAGCCTAGCAGCAAACGGCAAGAGCAGCAAAGCAATAGCTACAGCGACAGCAACTTGGCAACGACAAGAAAACGACAACTCTAACGCAGCCTAGCACATGGCAGCAACAACTAGGGCAGCAAAAGCATACTAGCAGGCACAGCAACTAGCAAGCGATAGCCACTGCAGCAAGAGCAACAGCATTAGCTTGGCAGCAACTACAGCAAGTAATAACAACAAGCGGCCGACACAGCAGCAAGCAATCGGCAGCGGCTAGCGAGCCACAACAACAGCAAGCACGCAACAACAACCAGCAGGCAAGCAAGCGACTAACAAGCAAAACAAGCAGCAACTACAGCATGCAGCCAGCAGTACAAAATAGCAACAGCACAACAGCGGCACCTAACAGCATTTATCTAGCTAGTGGCAAAACGACAGAAACTTAGCAAAGCAGTACCAGCAGCGGCTACCGCAAGCAACAGCACGCAGCAAGCGGCGGCAGCAGCAAACGCGCGGCAGCAGCACGCATCAGCAGGAGCTAGCGGCACGCCCAGCAACAACAACAACGGTAGGAGGACGCCGGGCCTAGAGGAAGCTTGGCGGCGGCGCGGGGAGGCAACGGCAACTGGAGGCGGTGCCCTGGAGGCGGGAGCAGGCGGCGACCGGGGAACGGCGATTGCGACCACGGCAAGCGCGGCGGCGCGGTTGTCGAGGCGAGCATGGCCGCGCTGGGACGAGGACCTCCGACGGGCGACCTCGGGTTGCTGCGGAGCCTGGGCGCGATGGGGCACGGCTCTGGCGGCAGGGGCGCGCCGGCGAGGCCTCGGGCTGGCCGGGAGCTGGAGGAGCTCCGGCGAACGGGGCTGCGCGTGCGGGGGGGGGGAGACATGTAGCAGGCGCGGGAGAAGAGGCGCGCGGGGCCATGGCAACGAGGGGGCGCCCGGGAGGCCGGCGAGGTCGGCCAGGGGAGGCCGGCGAGCAGGGGGCTCGGCGCTGGTAGGGGAGAGGCGAACAGAGGGTGGAGGAAATCGGGAGGAGGAGAGGGACGAGGGAGAGGGGAAGACGCCGCACCGAGAGCGCCACGAGGGGAATTGGAGCGGTTCGCTAGGGCAGCAAGGGAGGATTGGGCCTTGGGCCTGGCAACTCCCTCTCTCCCTTTTGCTTTTTTCCCCTCTTTTAAAACAGAAAAACACACACAAAATAAAATAAAAGTATTTAACAATTACAAAAAAAACCTTTGGCTCCTTTAAAAACCACACCCCAACTATAAGAAATAGTTGGGCATTTTTTTCAACAAATAAAAATAAAACCTTTTTGAAGAATAAAACAAAACCCTTTAACAAGAGAATAAAAATAAACCCCTTTTAAAGGAGAAAATAAAATGAGACTTTATTTGTAAAATAAAACAACAGGAGAAACAAAAGAAAAACCCAAGGGTTGCCCCCACATTTAATAAAAGGACTTTTATTAAAAGGAAGATGAACCTTTTAAATAGGTGTTTAAAACAGGAAACTTTAGCAAACCGCAAAAACGAAATAAGAGGGGAGAGGAGGGTTTAGGTCCGCGGTGTCACAGGGTTTGAAGCGGCTCTGTTGCACCCACTCTCATCACGCCATCGAACAACGCCACACTCACAAGCACTCACAAGCAATAACACCCAACAACACGGAGCAACAAGCAACACCGACAAAACACAGTTGACATGATGTCATGCATGATGCGATGATGCAAACTAAATGATGATGCAACCAAATAAAATAACCACACGACGGAAACGGAAATAAAGGGGGGAATCTTCTGGAGCGTCGGTCTCGGGCTGTCACAACTCTCCTACACTACAAGAGGATCTCGCCCCGAGAACCAAGAATGAAAGGGGGAGAGGATGAGAAAGAACACGAGGTAAAACTTAGTCGCTTCTTTGACAAACGAGTGAAACCAACGATCCTTGAAGGTAGCAAGGAGACGAGGAATTATATGAGGAAGAAGCAAGAATTCACGGAAAATTTCGGCAGCACTTCGGTAGGAAAATGGGACAAAAAATTCGAAAAGGTAGGAGAATTATACAATATTCACAACAAACAAGTAAATAGAGCAAGGGAACACGATGATCTTGATAGAACAACAAGATTGACCCAAAAGACCAATATCACAATGCCTCCGGAACAATAGAATATGAACTAGCTCAAGCGGAAGAAGAGAATGAAGAAAATAATGCCAACTATCATCACAATAGAATTGAAGAGCCTCCGGACAGAGAATTGACGTAGTGGTTGGAAAACCAACAACGAAAAGAACCAGATAGTAGTGGGCTTATGAAAATCATCTCAACAAATATGAGGTGACAACCAACCACTAAAAGAAACAAGGATAGCTTGGGAGCAACAAGAAATGGACACTTCTTACACCAAGAGGGTACATTGAGAACTGGGATTAATGACAAGCACCATATAGCAACAATCCATAGGAAAAGCTTTAGGTGAAATCCAAACCAAGATAGCTCAATGAAGAAATCATGGGTTGAAATATCTCATGACCATAGAATTGGTGGTTTTAATTATCTCATTCTTGAAAGGAAATCTCTTCGAGGCTCCTACACTAACAAGAAGTCTATAATACCACCTCAAAGGATAAAGGAAGAACAAATGCACTTGGAAATGCAAGGGAAGAAAACTTGAGGTTCTCCAACAAGAATCTTGAAGACCACTTGAGAATGGATTGAAACCTTGATGAACCACCAAGAAGGAACTCCGTATAAAAATGAATGATGCAACGACATGAAGGTAGAAAAGAATAAGATTATGACCTTGCCAAAATTTAGATGAAGCCTCACAAAGAGATACTTAAAAGAACTTGGAACTCCGGAAAAGAAAGATAAGCACTTGAGAAAAGAATTGATATCTTGAGCCACTCCGAAAGAAGAATTGAGATTACTATGAATAAGAATAAGAATTATGTTAAGCTAATCCTTCATCAAGTTAAATTGACGACAATCAACGGATTTAGCATACAACTTATTTCTCTTGAAAGAGTCTTGAAGAGACAAAGAGATAAATAAAGCACAAAATAGAAGAAATGTTGCAAGAAATACCGGTAAGAATTCACAATTGAATGGGAACACCAAGAAAGCATGGAGACACATGAGAATGAAGAGATCATGAGCCACCTGAGAGAAAACTAGAACAAGGCACCAGAATAATTGAGAGACGAACGAAGAGACAACAATTAAGAAGAATTGAGGGTGAAAGCTGAAAGCTGAGAACGAAGAATCTTCTGAAATGATGGCCTTCGGAGGAACGAGAATAAAAACAACTCAGAAATGCACCTGATAGCCAGAAAGGAATTACCAATGAGTGGAACAAATAAGATGACGACACCAAGCTGAAATGATGAATCTCCAAGAGAATGAACCAAAATTCGAGAGAACCACTCCTTCAGACTGCAAGCTGAGAACGATGACGAGAACAACACCAAGAATTAATGAGACACTCCGGAATAATGAAGAATGCAAGGTTGAGCCAATTATGAGAATTAATTTGAATAGGTCTTGGAGAAGGGATATAACTGATAAAATTCATACTTACGTCATAGTTGAAAAGAATTAGAGATCTTCGGGAAAAAATTAGAAGAGCCAGGAAATATCCTGGGAAAGAACCTGTGGGTTATGGGCCCACTCAAAGAAACCACCGTTGAAACAATTACTAAGAAAGGAATATACTGCACCGGTAGAAATGAAAACTAGATGAGGCTGAGCACCTCGAAATAATTAAAAGAATTGAAAACGAGAAACTACTGAAATATCTTTAACACTCCGGATAGAAAGAGAGATGAATTAATAAACAAGATACGCTAAAAGAATTTCCAACGTCGGAAATAATTTAATGGTTGAAAAGGATATGATGACCATGGATAACTGAAATGAATTCACCGGAATAAAAATAACAAGACTGAATAAGGGTGAACATGAAGCTCCCAAGAATTTTCACAATGAATCATCGGGTAAGAGAGAAAAGAACAGACAATGGAAGCACAATGAAAAGAAAACTCCTGGATAAAAATTGAATCACTGAGAAAAAGGGCGAGAGGGTGGGGAAAAACAAAGACAACTCGGGACAGATGAGATGAACTACGGAATAAATCAGAGAAAGATCTGCAAGAATTGGAGAGGATTGAATCCACTTGGAGAGAAACACACCGGTTGAAAAGACTTGACATAACAACTCCGGTTGAAAGGAATTGATAAGACAATTGATAGAGCAAAAGAACTAATACTCTCATATAAAAATATGAGAACACAGATTTGGAAAGATCTGAAATCACCACTTGACATCGAAGCAACTTGAATTACCATATTCCAACAAAACAAAGGGTGAGGATTGCAATTAGCCAGAACAAACTCATGAGAAAGATTTCGTCCAATATTTTCGTGGACAGGATCGCACGGGCATAATTTTACAATAGCCATGAAGTGCAAGGCAGTGCACCCGGCATACGAAGCATCCTCGAGTCGTAGCAAGCTACAAGGACTCTTTAAGACACAACGTGTACCGCTGTAAGTCGACCGTGAACAAACGAATCCACTAGATGTCGAACCCCAACCTAACATCATGCATTTGTTGGAAGATTATCCTAAAAGTAACTACTTGAATTCCCACCTATGAATTCCCGAAATATCTGGACATGCAATCTGGTACACGGATACAAGGAGTAATATCACACAACTCCTTTACTAACCCGTCACCTGTATCACATCCTTCAACACACAACCAGAATCTCGGACCTTCATCTACAACAGACCCTCGTGATCACAACGATACAAAGTATGGCAGTACTCCCGAACAATCTGCACCAGTACTGGGGACATCGGGGTTATCTCGCCACTACTAGTATTGAAGCAATTACAAACATCCTTCGTTCTGAGATACTAAGAAATCTGAATGATAACGATGTGCTCAAGAATCCCCTGGAGCTCAACTCCCCCAAGACATAGAGCAGATAGGAGGCACCAAGACAGAAATCCGTCACATCGGCATCATATAGATTCCAAAAATATCCGCGTGATCCTAAATTTTTTTTGAGTGAGAAGAGGAGTAGAATTGAATTATTACGTCAAGATTCCTCACCAGAGCATAGAAGAGAAGAAAAAAGAATCCTACTCTCCGATATATAACTAGACTCAAATCAGTTTTTCACTAGGCTCGACTCGGCCAAGTTCGATCAATCAAGGGGGCTCCTAGGTCGATACTGCTCTGATACCAACTTGTCACGCCCAAGATGCGACCCTATCCTCAATTTGGGACGAAGGCCTCGTCAGGGATAGAAGCGCATCTCGTCGTGTCGCAAGAATGGATATCGTTACAAGTACATGTACTGAAAAGAAGAGATATATAATAGAATTGGCTTACACTCGCCACAAGCTACATCAGAGTCACATCAGTACATTACATAATCATCAAGAGTAAGAGTAGGGTCCGACTACGGATGAAAACAAACGACAAAAGAAGAATGACGTCCATCCTTGCTATCCCAGGCTGCCGGCCTGGAACCCATCCTAGATCGATGATGAAGAAGAAGAAGAAGCAACTCCAAATGAACAGTCAACGCGCTCGCGTCAAGTAACCTTTACCTGTACCTGCAACTGGTGTTGTAGTAATCTGTGAGCCATAGGGGACTCAGCAATCTCATTTCCAAAGGTATCAAGACTAGCAAAGCTTAATGGGTGAGGCATGGTTAAGTGGTGAGGTTGCAGTAGCGGCTAAGCATATATTTGGTGGCTAAACTTATGAGTACAAGAAATAAGAGGGGGAAGATCTACGCATAACGGACGTGAACTACTGATGATCAAATGAATGATCCTGAACACCTACCTACGTCAGACATAACCCCACCGTGTCCTCAATCGGAGAAGGAACTCACGAAAGAGACAATCACGATTACGCACTTAGTTGACATATTTTAATTAAGTTAACTTCAAGTTATCTAGAACCAGTGTTAAACAAAGTTTCCACGTTGCCACATAACCGCGGGCATGGCTTTCCGAAAAGATTTAACCCTGCAGGGGTGTTCCAACTAGTCCATCACAAATTACCACAAGCCGCATAGAAATCCTCAATCACGAAGCTCGCGATCTCGTCGGATCCCCTAGTGGAAAACCTCAACTCTGAGATTACCCAAAGCATCACCGGAATCCCGATGCACAAGGTATTCCCTCAAAGGTAAAACTAATCCAGCAAGGCCGCCCGACGTGTCGACGATCCCTATAGGAGTCGCGTACCACGTTCTCAGGACACGACGGATAAGCGACGCGTACGAGTGCCAAACCTCGAGTTTCCTCGTGGTGGCCCCGCATAGTGCTCTGTTTTGGATCAACACTCATGAGGAGCACTGGCCCGGGGGTTAATTAAATTATCCTCGGGGTCCGGAAAGTCCCTATGCAAGTTTATTAGGTGATTATGCAAATGTAGTACCAAAGTTGGGCCTTGCCAGACCAGCTTTAATCTAAAACGAATTATCAAGGGGGTCCCCATAACAACCCCGATCGTGTTAGGAGCGCTCATTTATGGAACATAACACCGGTAGCCGAAACTAAGGGGGCAAAGGTGGAACAAAACATCAGGCTAGAAAGGCCGAGCCTTCCACCTTTTACCAAGTATATAGGTGCATTAAATTAAATAGCATTAATATGGTGATATAAGAAGGAACCCATGTTATCACATGGAAGCAAGTGCACCTGCAACTAGCAATGCTAACACAGGGTTAAGCAAGCGGTAACATAGCCAAACAGTGGTTTGCTAGGTCGTACAGGTTGAAGGTTTCATGGCATTGTTGAGAGGTTGATATTTAACATGTGGTAGGCAACGAGACATAATCGACAGAAGCGATAAAACTAGCATGGCAATGATAGTAATGGTATCTGGGGAAATGATCATCTTGCCTGAGATCCCGTTTGGAAGAAGAATGACTCCGTGAAGCAGACGAACCAACGTAGTCGTACGGTTCCTCACTTTCCGACACGCTTGCAGAACTCTATTGGAACGGAGCAAACTGGAAACAAATATCAACACAGATATTCACCACACGAAGCACAACATGATGCACAACCTAATAAGATGCATGAACAGATCAAAATGCGAGGGATGGCATGGCAATTCACCTCACGCAAACACTACAAATTAAATGAAGCTCGATATGCAACGAGTTGTATATCGACGAAACTCCACGATTAATTATTAGTTCACTCCCATTAATTTACCGACAAGATTAAATGTTTTTAACATGGCAAGGGGTGAAGCGACGATCCTACGTGGCATCCTAGTAGGGTAACACGCGAGACGTAGATCGGAGCTACGTTACAAGAGACATGCAACACAAGATATATATGCCATGAATGCGTCATGCATGCGAGTTATTACATCACGGCAAGAAGATAAAGAAGCAGGTATCGCCACGGCGAGCGAAAGGGAAACTATGGCGGCAAGACGGAAACGATGCCACGGCAACGTTCCTATCCCGATAACTCTTCGAGATATCATGCCAACGAATAGGGAGCGTGCGGGAACGGTAAATAAAGATGGGGTGATCCCGGTTACCGGGTTCCCATGTGTCGAGGGCACGACAAAAGAGAGACAACGTGCTACGGGCAACATATACAGGCGCACACATACGGTTCATGTCATACATCACAACATTACGGTACACAACACGACAACGTCTCAACGTTATACCTTCGGAGCGTGCAAATCGGAGCGGTTCGGTTCGGTGAAGGGGAACAACGGTCGTCATGGACGTCGTGGAAGTAGTCGTACACGGTCTCGTCAGCGGTAGTCATTCTCTTGTCGTTGGTGCACGGTCTTCGCGTCGGTAGTCGATCACGGGTCTTCGGCGACGTCGAGGAAGTCGAACTCGCTTCCGGGGTCGTCGAGGACGTCGTGGAGGTTGTTGAACACATCGGACTTGTCGATTCCACGGCGGCGGGGAAGGTGCACACGGCGACGCAAGCGGCAGCAACACGCGGCAACATCATCAGGCAACGGCAGCAGATACTATCCTAGCAGCAAACGGCAAGAGCAGCAAAGCAACAGCTACAGCGGCAGCAGCTTGGCAACGACAAGCAAACGACAACTCTAACGCAGCCTAGCACATGGCAGCAACAACGGCAACAACTAGGGCAGCAGCAGCATACTAGCAGGCACAACAACTAGCAGGCGATAGCCACGGCAGCAAGAGCAACAACATAAGCTCGGCAGCAACTACAACCAGTAACAACAGCAAGCGGCCGGCATAGCAGCAAGCAATCGGCAGCGGCTAGCGGGCCACAGCAACAGCAAGCACGCAACAACAACCAGCAGGCAAGCAAGCGACTAACAAGCAAAACAAGCAGCAACTACAACATGCAGCCAGCAGTACAAAACAACAACAGCACAACAGCGGCACCTAACAGCATCTATCTAGCTAGCCGCAAAACGACAGAAACTTAGCAAAGCAGTACCAGCAGCGGCTACAGCAAGCAGCACCAGGCAGCAAGCGGCGACAACAGCAAACGCGCGGCAGCAGCATGCTTCAGCAGGAGCTAGTGGCACACCCAGCAACAGCAACAGCGGTAGGAGGAGGCCGGGCCTGGAGGGAGCTTGGCGGCGGCGCGGGGAGGCAACGGCAACTGGAGGCGGGGGCATGTGGCGACCGGGGAACAGCGACTGCGGCCACGGTGAGCGCGGCGGCACGGACGTCGAGGGGAGCATGGTCATGCTGGGACGAGGACCTCCGGCGGGCGACCTCGGCTGGCTGCGGAGCCTGGGCGCGATGGGGCAACGCTCTGGCGGCAGGGGCGCGCCGGCGAGGCCTCAGGACGGTCGGGAGCTGGAGGAGCTTCGGTGAACGGGGTTGCGCGTGCGAGGGGGGGGGGAGACGCGTAGCAGGCGCGGGAGAAGAGGCGCGCGGGGCCATGGCAACGAGGGGGCGCCCGGGAGGCCAGCGAGGTCGGCCAGGGGAGGCCGGCGAGCAGGGGGCTCGGCACTGGCAGGGGAGAGGCGAACAGAGGGTGGAGGAAATCGGGAGGAGGAGACGGACGAGGGAGAGGGGAAGACGGCGCACCAAGAGAGCCACGAGGGGAATTGGGGCGGTTCGCTAGGACAGCAAGGGAGGACTGGGCCTTGGGCCTCGCAACTCCCTCTCTCCCTTTTGCTTTTTTCCCTCCTTTAAAACAGAAAAACACACACAAAATAAAATGAAAGGATTTAACAAATACAAAAAAACCCTTTGGCTCCTTTAAAAACCACACCCCAACTATAAGAAATAGTTGGGCATTTTTTTCAACAAATAAAAATAAAACCTTTTTGAAGAATAAAACAAAACCCTTTAACAAGAGAATAAAAATAAACCCCTTTTAAAGGAGAAAAGAAAATGAGACTTTATTTGTAAAATAAAACAACAGGAGAAATAAAAGAAAAACCCAAGGGTTGCCCCCACATTTAATAAAAGGACTTTTATTAAAAGGAAGACGAACCTTTTAAATAGGGGTTGAAAACGGGAAACTTTAGCAAACCCAAAAACGAAATAAGAGGGGAGAGGAGGGTTTAGGTCCGCGGTGTCACAGGGTTTGAAGCGGCTCTGTTGCACCCACTCTCATCACGCCATCGAACAACGCCACACTCACAAGCAATAACACCCAACAACACGGAGCAACAAGCAACACCGACAAAACACAGTTGACATGATGCCATGCATGATGCGATGATGCAAACTAAATGATGATGCAACCAAATAAAATAACCACACGACGGAAACGGAAATAAAGGGGGGAATCTTCTGGAGCGTCGGTCTCGGGCTGTCACATGGATGCTCCAAGAGACCTATGGACGGATAACGAGATGTCGCAAAAACTCGGTGTTTTTGTCGTTTCGGGCAAGTTTCATGGGCTATAGCGCACTATTTCGGGGTCCCGGGTCGATTTTTGATGCTCTATGAACCTTGTGCATGGCTATCGAGACTTCACAAAAACTCGTTGTTTTTGCCGTTTCGTGCTAGTTTCGTGGACTACGTACTGTTTTGGGGTCCCGGTTCGATTTTTGATGATCCATGAACCCTGCCACGACTATAGAGACGTCGCAAAAACTCGTTGTTTCGACTTTTCGGGCCAGTTACGTGGGCTATAGCACATTGTTTTGGTGTGCGTGTTGATTTTTAATGCTATAGCACACTGTTCACGGTTATCGAGACATCACAAAAACTTGTTATTTTTGTCGTTTCGACAAGTTTGGTGGGGTATAGCGCATAGTTTTGGGGTCTCGGGTCGATTTTTGATGCTCCATGAACCGTGTGCACGGGTATAGAGATGTCGCAAAACCTTGTTATTTTTGTCGTTTCAGGCTAGTTTCGTAGGCTATAAGCGCACAACTTTAGGGCCACAGGTCAACTTTGCATGCTCCATGAACCGTGTACACGGTTATCGAGACGTCGCAAAGAACTCGTTATTTTTGTCGTTTTTGGCTAGTTTCGTGGGCTAGCACACTGTTTTGGGGTCCCGAGTTGATTTTTTATGCTCCAAGAAATGTGTGCACGGGTCTCGATACGTTGCAAAAACTCGCTGTTTTGCTATTTCGGGCGAGTTACGTGGGCTATAGCGCACTATTTTGGGCTCCCGGATCGATTTTTAATGCTCCGTGAACCCTGTGCTTGGCTATTAAGACGTCGCAAAAACTTGTTATTTTTGTCGTTTCGGGCCAGTTTCGTGATCTATAACGCACTGTTTTCGGGTCCGAGGACGGTTTTTGATTCTCCAAGAACCTTGTGCACGGCTATCGAGATGTCGCAAAAATTCGGTGTTTTAATCGTTTCGGTCTAGTTTCGTGGGCAAAAACTCGTTCTTTTTGGTGTTTCTTGCGAGTTTCGTGGGATATAGCGCACTGTTTTGGGTCCATGATTGATTTTTTATGCTCCATGAACCCTGTGCACGGCTATCGAGATGTCGAAAAAACTCGGTGTTTTTGTCGTTACGAGCCTGTTTCATGGGGTATAGTGCACTTTTTTTGCGTTTGTGGCCACTTTTGTAGGATATAACGCACTTTTTTGTGGTCCCGGCTTAATTTCTGATGCTCCATGGACCGTATCCATGACTATCGAGACGTCGGAAAAACTTGGTGTATTTGTCGTTTCGGGCCAGTTTCTGTTTTGGGGTCCCGGATCGATTTTTAATGCTCCATGAACCCTGTGCACGACTATCAAGACGTCGCAAAAACTCGTTCTTTTTAGCCTTTCTCGCGAGTTTCGTGGGATATAGCGCACTGTTTTGGGGTCCACGGTTGATTTTTGATGCTCCATGAACCCTATGCACGGCTATCGAGATGTCGAAAAACTCAGTGTTTTTGTCGTTACGGACTAGTTTAATGGGGTATTTGCACTTTTTGGGGTCCCGGGTCGATTTTGGATGCTCCAAGAGCCCTATGCACGGCTATCAAGATATCACAAAAATCATTTTTTTGGTCGTTTCTCGCTGTTTCGTGGGCTATCACACTATTTTGGGGTCCCGGGTTGATTTTTGATGCTCCAAGAAATGTGTGCACGGATCATAAGACGTTGCAAAAACTCGCTGTTTTGCTATTTCGGGCGAGTTACGTGGGCTATAGCGCACTATTTTGGGCTCTCGGATCAATTTTTAATGCTCCATGAACCTTGTGCATGGCTATCGAGACGTCGCAAAAACTTGTTGTTTTTGTCGTTTCGGGCATGTTTCGTGGGCTATAACGCACTATTTTGGGGTCCCGGGACATTTTTCATGCTCCGTGAACCGTGTGCACGACTATCGAGATGTCACAAAAACTTGTTATTTTTGTTGTTTCGGGCGAGTTTCGTGGGCTATAGCGCACTGTTTTGGGGTCCAGGGTCGATTTTTAATCCTCCATGAATCCTGTGCACGGCAATCGAGGCGTCGCAAAAATTTGTTGTTTTTGTTGTTTCGGGCCAGTTTCGTGGGCTATAACGCACTGTGTTGGGGGCCCCGAGTTGATTTTAGATGCTCCATTAACCGTGTGCACGGCTATCGAGATGTCGAAAAAATTCGTTGTTTTTGTCGTTTCGGGCTTGTTTCATTGACTATAACACACTGTTTTGGGGTTCTTGGTCGATTTTTATGCTCCATGAACAACGTGCATGGCTATCAATGTCGATAAACCTCGTTGTTTTTGTCGTCTCGAGCGAGTTTCGTGGGATATAGCGCACTGTTTTGTGGTCCACGGTTGAATTTTGATGCTCCGTCAACCCTGTGCACGACTATCGAGATGTAGAAAAAACTCGGTGTTTTTTTCGTTACGGGCCAGTTTCATGGGGTAGAGTGCACTCTTTGTCGTTTGCGGCCACTTCTGTGGGATGTAACGCACTATTTTGTGTTCCCGGGTTAATTTCTGATGCTCCATGGACCGTATCCATGACTATCGAGACGTCGGAAAAACTTGGTGTATTTGTCGTTTCGGGCCAGTTTCTCTTTTGGGGTCCCGGATCGATTTTTAATGCTCCATGAACCCTGTGGATGACTATCAAGACGTTGCAAAAACTCGTTCTTTTTTGGCGTTTCTCGCAGGTGTCGTGGGATATAGCGCACTGTTTTTTGGGGTCCACGGTTGATTTTTGATGCTCCATGAACCCTATGCACGGCTATCGAGATGTCAAAAAAACTCGATGTTTTTGTCGTTACGGGCCAGTTTCATGGGGTATAGTGCACCTTTTGGTATCCCTTGTCGATTTTGGATGCTCCAAGAGCCCAATGGACGGATATCGAGATGTCACAAAAACTTGGTGCTTTTGTTGTTTCGGGCCAGTTTCATGGGCTATAACACGGCGTGTTGGGGCCCCAAGTTGATTTTTGATGCTCCATTAACCTTGTGCACGGTTATCGAGATGTGGCTAAAATTTGGTGTTTTTGTCGTTTCGGGATAGTTTCGTGGGCTGCGCACTGTTTTGGTGTCCGACATCGATTTTTAATCCTCCATGAAGCCTTTGCACGACTATCGAGGCGTCGCAAAAACTTGTTTTGTTTGTCGTTTCGGGCCAGTTTCATGGGCTATAACACACTGTTTTGGGGCCCCTGGTTGATTTTTGATGCTCCATGAACCGTGTGCACGGCTATCGAGATGTCGAAAAAACTCGTCGTTTTTATCGTTTCGGGCTTGTTTCATGGGCTATAACACACTGTTTTGGGGTTCTCGGTCGATTTTTTATGCTCCATAAACACCTTGCACGGCTATCGAGACGTCGTAAAAACTCGTTCTTTTTGGCGTGTGTGGCCACTTTTGTGGGATATAGCCAACTATTTTGGGGTCTCGGGTTAATTTCTGATGCTCCATGGACCATGTGCACGACTATCGGAACTTCAAAAAACTTGGTGTATTTGTCGTTTCGGGCGAGTTTTTGTTTTGGAGTCCCGGCTCGATTTTTAATGCTCCATGAACCGTGTGCACGACTATCAAGACGTCGCAAAAATTGGTTCTTTCTAGCGTTTCTCGCGACTTTTGTGGGATATACCGCACTGTTTTGGGGGTCCAGTTTGATTTTTGATGCTCCATGAACCGCGTGCACGACTATCGAGATGTGGAGAAAAGTCGGTGTTTTTTTTGTTACGGGACATTTTCATGGGGTATAGTGCACTCTTTGGGCTCCCAGGTCGATTTTGGATGCTCCATGAGCCCAATGGACGGCTATCGAGATATCGCAAAAAGTCGGTGTTTTTGTCGTTTTGGGCCAGTTTCATGGACCGTAGTGCACTTTTTGGGGTCCCAGGTCGATTTTGGATGCTCCATGAGCCCAATGGACGGCTATCGAGACTTCGCAAAAACTCGTTGTTTTTGCCGTTTCGTGCTAGCTTCGTGGACTACGAACTGTTTTGGGGTCCCGGGTCGATTTTTGATTTTCCATGAACCCTACGCACGGCTATAGAGACGTCGCAAAAACTCGTTGTTTTGCCTTTTCGGGCCAGTTTCGTGGGCTATAGCGCACTGTTATGTGGTCCGGGTCAATTTTTTATGCTCCATGAACCGTGTGCACGTCTATCGAGACATCACAAAAATTTGTTGTTTTTGTCGTTTCGGGCCAGTTTCGTGGGCTATAGCGCACTGTTTTGTGCTCCTAGACCGATTTTCAATGCTCCATGAATCCTGTGCACGGTTATCAAGACATCACAAAAACTTGTTGTTTTTGTCATTTCGGGCGAGTTTCGTGGGCTATAGCGCACTGTTTTGTGGGCCCAGACCGATTTTTAATGCTCCATGAACCCTGTGCATGGTTATCGAGATGTCGCAAAATCTTGTTGTTTTTGTCGTTTCGAGCGAGTTTCATGGGCTATAACGCACTGTTTTGAGGTCCCGGGTCGATTTTTGATGCTCAATGAACCCACGTGCATGGCTATCGAGATGTCACAAAATCTCGATGTTTTTGTCGTTTCGAGCTAGTTTCATGGGGAGCGTACTGTTTTGGGGCCCCGGGTCGATTTTTGATGCTCCATGAACCGTGTGCATGGCTATCGAGGCGTCGCAAAAACTTGTTATTTTTGTCGTTTCGGGCTAGTTTCGTGCGCTATAGCGCATTGTTTTGGGGTCCCGGGTCGATTTTTGATGCTCCATGAACCGTGTGCACGACTATAGAGACATCGCAAAAACTTCTTATTTTTGTCGTTTTAGGCTAGTTTCGTGGGCTATAGCATACAGTTTTAAGGTCACGGGTCAAATTTTCATGGTCCATGAACCCTGTGCACGGTTATCGGGACGTCGCAAAAAACTCGTTCTTTTTATCGTTTCGAGCTGTTTCATGGGCTAGCACACTGTTTTGGGGTCCCGGGTTGATTTTTGATGCTCCAAGAAATGTGCGCACGACTCTCGAGACGTTGCAAAAACTCATTGTTTTTGCCATTTCGGGGGAGTTTCGTGGACTTTAACGCACTATTTTGGGCACTGTTCTTTTTGTCGTTTCTCGCGAGTTTCATGGGCTATAGCGCACTGTTTTGGGGTCCACGGTTGATTTTTCATGCTCCATGAACCCTGTGCACGGCTATCGAGATGTCGAAAAAACTCGGTCTTTTTGTCGTTACGGGCCAGTTTCATAGGGTATAGTGCACTTTTTGGGGTCCCGGGTCGATTTTAGATGCTCCAAGAGACTTATGGACGGATATCGAGATGTCGCAAAAACTCGGTGTTTGTGTCGTTTCGGGCAAGTTTCATGGGTTATAGCGCACTGTTTTGGGGTCCCGGGTCGATTTTTGATGCTCCATGAACCTTGTGCACGGCTATCGAGACTTCACAAAAACTCGTTTTTTTGCCGTTTCGTGCTAGTTTCATGGACTACGTACTGTTTTGGGGTCCCGGTTCGATTTTTGATGATCCATGAACCCTGCCACGGCTATAGAGACGTCACAAAAACTCGTTGTTTTTCCTTTTCGGGCCAGTTACGTGGGCTATAGCACACGGTTTTGGGGTCTGGGTCGATTTTTAATGCTCCATGAACCGTGTTCACGGTTATCGAGTCATCACAAAAACTTGTTGTTTTTGTCGTATCGGGCCAGTTTCATGGGCTATAACACACTGTTTTGGGGTCCCGGGTCGATTTTTGTCCATGAACCCATGTGCATGGCTATCGAGATGTCGCAAAAACTCGATGTTTTTGTCATTTCAGACTAGTTTCATGGGTTGCGCACTGTTTTGGGGTCCCGGATCGATTTCTGATGCTCCATGAACCATGTGCATGGCTATCGAGGCGTTGCAAAAACTCGTTGTTTTTGTTGTTTTGGGCCATTTTCGTGGGCTATAATGCGGTGTTTTGGGGTTCCGGGTCGATTTTTGATGCTCAATCAACCCTGTACATGGCTATCGAGCTGTCGCAAAAACTTCTTATTTTTGTCGTTTCAGGCAAGTTTCGTGGTCTATAGCGCATTGTTTTGGTGTCTCGGGTCGATTTTTGATGCTCCATGAACCGTGTGCATGGGTATAGAGATGTTGCAAAAACTTGTTATTTTTGTCGTTTCATGCTAGTTTCGTGGCCTATAAGCGCACAACTTTAGGGCCACAGGTCAGCTTTGCATGCTCCATGAACCCTGTACACGGTTATCGAGACGTCGCAAAAAACTCGTTATTGTTGTCGTTTCTGGCTAGTATTGTGGGCTAGCACACTGTTTTAGGGTCCCGAGTCGATTTTTGATGCTCCAAGAAATGTGTGCACGGGTCTCAAGACGTTGCAAAAACTCGTTGTTTTGCTATTTCCGACGAGTTACGTGGGCTATAGCGCACTATTTTGGACTCCCGGATCGATTTTTAATGCTCCATGAACCCTGTGCTTGGCTATCGAGACGTCGCAAAAACTTGTTGTTTTTGTCGTTTTGGGCCAGTTTCGTGGGCTATAACATACTGTTTTGGGGTCCGAGGACGGTTTTTGATGCTCCAAGAACCTTGTGCACGGCTATCGAGATGTCGCAAAAATTTGGTGTTTTAATCGTTTCGGGCTAGTTTCGTGGACCATAGCGCACTGTTTTGGGGTCCCGGGTCATTTTTCATGCTCCATGAACCGTGTGCACGGCTATCGAGATGCACAAAAACTTGTTGTTTTCGTCGTTTGGGCGAGTTTCGTGGATTATCGAGAAGTCGGTCAAACTTGGTGTATTGTCGCTTCGGGCCAATTTCTAGTTTGGGGTCCCCGGTCGATTTTTGATGCTGCATGAACGCTGTGCACGGCTATCAAGACGTCGCAAAAACTCGTTCTTTTTGGTGTTTCTCGCGAGTTTCGTGGGATATAGCGAACTATTTTGGGTCCACGATTGATTTTTGATGCTCCATGAACCATGTGCACGGCTATCGAGATGTCGAAAAAACTCGATGTTTTTGTCGTTACGAGCCTGTTTCATGGGGTATAGTGCACTTTTTTTGCATTTGTGGCCACTTTTTCTGGATATAACGCACTATTTTGTGGTCCCGGCTTAATTTCTGATGCTCCATGGACCGAATCCACGACTATCGAGACGCCGGAAAAACTTGGTGTATTTGTCGTTTCGGGCCAGTTTCTGTTTTGGGGTCCCGGATCGATTTTTAATGCTCCATGAACCCTCTGCACGACTATCAAGACGTCGCAAAAACTCGTTCTTTTTGGCCTTTCTCGCGAGTTTTGTGGGATATAGCGCACTGTTTTGGGGTCCACGGTTGATTTTTGATGCTCCATGAACACTATGCACGGGTATAGAGATGTCGAAAAATTGAGTGTTTTTGTCGTTACGGGCGAGTTTCATGGGGTATAGTGCACTTTTTGGGGTCCTGGGTCGATTTTGGATGCTCCAAGAGCCCTATGGACGGCTATCAAGATGTCACAAAAACTCGGTGTTTTTGTTGTTTCGGGCCAGTTTCATGGGCTATAGCGCACTCATATGTCCCCAACATATCTATAATTTTTGATGGTTCCATGCTATTAGCTTGTCAACTTTGGATGTTTTGTATGCATTTTATATCTTTTTCGGGACTAATCTATTAACTCACTGCCAAGTGCCAGTTCCTGTTTTTTTCCGTGTTTTTGACCTTTTTCACAGGAGAATATTAAACGAAGTCCAAACGGAATAAAACCTCCAGAAAGATTTTTTTCGGAACAGAAGATATGCAGGGAACTTGAGAACCAAGGCAAAGGGTCCCGGGGGAGGCCACAAGCCCCCTAGCCGCAGCCTGGGGGGTGGGCTAGCAGGCTTGGGGGCCCCCGTGGCTCCTTTGCCCTACTTCTTCCGCCTATAAATCCCCGAAAATTCCGAAACCACGAGAGGAAGCCACAAAAATACTTTTCCGCCGCCTCAAGCTTCTGTCTCCACAAGATACCATCTGGGGCACGTTCTGGTGCCTTGCCGGAGGGGGGATTCGGACACGGAGGGCTTCTTCATCAACACCATTGCCTCTCCGATGATGCGTGAGTAGTTCACCACAAACCTACAGGTCCATAGCTAGTAGCTAGAAGGCTTCTTCTCTCTCTTGGATCTTGGTCCCAGCTTAATTTCTGATGCTCCATGGACCGTATCCACGACTATCGAGACGTCAGAAAAACTTGGTGTATTTGTCATTTCGGGCCAGTTTCTGTTATGGGGTCCCGGATCGATTTTTAATGCTCCATGAACCCTGTGCACGACTATCAAGACGTCACAAAAACTCGTTCTTTTTGGCCTTTCTCACGAGTTTCGTGGGATATAGCGCACTGTTTTGGGGTCCACGGTTGATTTTTGATGCTCCATGAACACTATGCATGGCTATCGAGATGTCGAAAAACTCAGTGTTTTTGTCGTAACGGGACAGTTTCATGGGGTATAGTGCACTTTTTGGGGTCCCGGGTCGATTTTGGATGCTCCAAGAGCCCTATGGACGGCTATCAAGATGTCTCAAAAACTCGGTGTTTTTGTTGTTTCAGGCCAGTTTCATGGGCTATAGCGCACTCATATGTCCCCAACATATCTATAATATTTGATGGTTCCATGCTATTAGCTTGTCAACTTTGGATGTTTTGTATGCATTTTATATCTTTTTTGGGACTAATCTATTAACTCACTACCAAGTGTCGGTTCCTGTTTTTTTCGTGTTTTTGACCTTTTTCACAGGAGAATATTAAACGAAGTCCAAACGGAATAAAACCTCGAGAAAGATTTTTTTCGGAAAAGAAGATATGCAGGGAACTTGAGAACCAAGGCAAAGGGTCCCGGGGGAGGCCACAAGCCCCCTAGCCGCAGCCTGGGGGGTGGGCTAGCAGGCTTGGGGGCCCCGTGGCTCCTTTGCCCTACTTCTTCCGCCTATAAATCCTCAAAAATTCCGAAACCACGAGAGGGAGCCACAAAAATACTTTTCCGCCGCCTCAGGCTTCTGTCTCCACAAGATACCATCTGGGGCACGTTCTGATGCCTTGCCGGAGGGGGGATTCGGACACGGAGGGCTTCTTCATCAACACCATTGCCTCTCCGATGATGCGTGGGTAGTTCACCACAAACCTGCGGGTCCATAGCTAGTAGCTAGATGGCTTCTTCTCTCTCTTGGATCTTGGTCCCGGCTTAATTTCTGATGCTCCATGGACCGTATCCACGACTATCGAGACGTCGGAAAAACTTGGTGTATTTGTCGTTTCGGGCCAGTTTCTGTTTTGGGGTCCCGGATCGATTTTTAATGCTCCATGAACCCTGTGCACGACTATCAAGACGTCACAAAATCTCGTTCTTTTTAGCCTTTCTCGCGAGTTTCGTGGGATATAGCGCACTGTTTTGGGGTCCACGGTTGATTTTTGATGCTCCATGAACACTATGCATGGCTATCGAGATGTCGAAAAACACAGTGTTTTTGTCGTTACGGGACAGTTTCATGGGGTATAGTGCACTTTTTGGGGTCCCGGGTCGATTTTGGATGCTCCAAGAGCCCTATGGACGGCTATCAAGATGTCGCAAAAACTCGGTGTTTTTGTTGTTTCAGGCCAGTTTCATGGGCTATAGCGCACTCATATGTCCCCAACATATCTATAATTTTTGATGGTTCCATGCTATTAGCTTGTCAACTTTGGATGTTTTGTATGCATTTTATATCTTTTTTGGGACTAATCTATTAACTCACTACCAAGTGTCGGTTCCTGTTTTTTTCGTGTTTTTGACCTTTTTCACAGGAGAATATTAAACGAAGTCCAAATGGAATAAAACCTCGAGAAAGATTTTTTTCGGAAAAGAAGATATGCAGGGAACTTGAGAACCAAGGCAAAGGGTCCCGGGGGAGGCCACAAGCCCCCTAGCCGCAGCCTGGGGGGTGGGCTAGCAGGCTTGGGGGCCCCGTGGCTCCTTTGCCCTACTTCTTCCGCCTATAAATCCTCAAAAATTCCGAAACCACGAGAGGGAGCCACAAAAATACTTTTCCGCCGCCTCAGGCTTCTGTCTCCACAAGATACCATCTGGGGCACGTTCTGATGCCTTGCCGGAGGGGGGATTCGGACACGGAGGGCTTCTTCATCAACACCATTGCCTCTCCGATGATGCGTGGGTAGTTCACCACAAACCTGCGGGTCCATAGCTAGTAGCTAGATGGCTTCTTCTCTCTCTTGGATCTTGGTCCCGGCTTAATTTCTGATGCTCCATGGACCGTATCCACGACTATCGAGACGTCGGAAAAACTTGGTGTATTTGTCGTTTCGGGCCAGTTTCTGTTTTGGGGTCCCGGATCGATTTTTAATGCTCCATGAACCCTGTGCACGACTATCAAGACGTCACAAAAACTCGTTCTTTTTGGCCTTTCTCGCGAGTTTCGTGGGATATAGCGCACCGTTTTGGGGTCCACGGTTGATTTTTGATGCTCCATGAACACTATGCACGGCTATCGAGATGTCGAAAAACTCAGTGTTTTTGTCGTTACGGGCCAGTTTCATGGGGTATAGTACACTTTTTGGGTTCCCGGGTCGATTTTGGATGCTCCAAGAGCCCTATGCACGGCTATCAAGATGTCGCGAAAACTCAGTGTTTTTGTTGTTTCGGGCCAGTTTCAAGGGCTATAGCGCACTCATATGTCCCCAACATTTCTATAATTTTTTATGGTTCCATGCTATTAGCTTGTCAACTTTGGATGTTTTGTATGCATTTTATATCTTTTTTGGGACTAATCTATTAACTCACTGCCAAGTGCGAGTTCCTGTTTTTTTCGTGTTTTTGACCTTTTTCACAGGAGAATATTAAACGAAGTCCAAACGGAATAAAACCTCCAGAAAGATTTTTTTCGGAACAGAAGATATGCAGGGAACTTGAGAACCAAGGCAAAGGGTCCCGGGGGAGGCCACAAGCCCCTTAGCCGCAGCCTAGGGGGTGGGCTAGCAGGCTTGGGGGCCCCCGTGGCTCCTTTGCCCTACTTCTTCCGCCTATAAATCCCCGAAAATTCCGAAACCACGAGAGGGAGCCACAAAAATACTTTTCCGCCGCCGCAAGCTTCTGTCTCCACAAGATACCATCTGGGGCATGTTCTGGTGCCTTGCCGGAGGGGGGACTCGGACACGGAGGGCTTCTTCATCAACACCATTGCCTTTCCGATGATGCGTGAGTAGTTCACCACAAACCTGCGGGTCCATAGCTAGTAGCTAGATGGCTTCTTCTCTCTCTTGGATCTTGGTCCCGGCTTAATTTCTGATGCTCCATGGACCGTATCCACGACTATCGAGACGTCGGAAAAACTTGGTGTATTTGTCGTTTCGGGCCAGTTTCTGTTTTGGGGTCCCGGATCGATTTTTAATGCTCCATGAACCCTGTGCACGACTATCAAGACGTCGCAAAAACTCGTTCTTTTGGCCTTTCTCGCGAGTTTCGTGGGATATAGCGCACTGTTTTGGGGTCCACGGTTGATTTTTGATGCTTCATGAACACTATGCACGACTATCGAGATGTCGAAAAACTCAGTGTTTTTGTCGTTACGGGACAGTTTCATGGGGTATAGTGCACTTTTTGGGGTCCCGGGTCGATTTTGGATGCTCCAAGAGCCCTATGCACGGCTATCAAGATGTCGCGAAAACTCGGTGTTTTTGTTGTTTCGGGCCAGTTTCAAGGGCTATAGCGCACTCATATGTCCCCAACATTTCTATAATTTTTTATGGTTCCATGCTATTAGCTTGTCAACTTTGGATGTTTTGTATGCATTTTATATCTTTTTTGGGACTAATCTATTAACTCACTGCCAAGTGCGAGTTCCTGTTTTTTCCGTGTTTTTGACCTTTTTCACAGGAGAATATTAAACGAAGTCCAAACGGAATAAAACCTCCAGAAAGATTTTTTTCGGAACAGAAGATATGCAGGGAACTTGAGAACCAAGGCAAAGGGTCCCGGGGGAGGCCACAAGCCCCTTAGCCGCAGCCTAGGGGGTGGGCTAGCAGGCTTGGGGGCCCCCGTGGCTCCTTTGCCCTACTTCTTCCGCCTATAAATCCCCGAAAATTCCGAAACCACGAGAGGGAGCCACAAAAATACTTTTCCGCCGCCGCAAGCTTCTGTCTCCACAAGATACCATCTGGGGCATGTTCTGGTGCCTTGCCGGAGGGGGGACTCGGACACGGAGGGCTTCTTCATCAACACCATTGCCTTTCCGATGATGCGTGAGTAGTTCACCACAAACCTGCGGGTCCATAGCTAGTAGCTAGATGGCTTCTTCTCTCTCTTGGATCTTGGTCCCGGCTTAATTTCTGATGCTCCATGGACCGTATCCACGACTATCGAGACGTCGGAAAAACTTGGTGTATTTGTCGTTTCGGGCCAGTTTCTGTTTTGGGGTCCCGGATCGATTTTTAATGCTCCATGAACCCTGTGCACGACTATCAAGACGTCGCAAAAACTCGTTCTTTTGGCCTTTCTCGCGAGTTTCGTGGGATATAGCGCACTGTTTTGGGGTCCACGGTTGATTTTTGATGCTTCATGAACACTATGCACGACTATCGAGATGTCGAAAAACTAAGTGTTTTTGTCGTTACGGGACAGTTTCATGGGGTATAGTGCACTTTTTGGGGTCCCGGGTCGATTTTGGATGCTCCAAGAGCCCTATGCACGGCTATCAAGATGTCGCGAAAACTCGGTGTTTTTGTTGTTTCGGGCCAGTTTCATGGGCTATAGCGCACTCATATGTCCCCAACATATCTATAATTTTTTATGGTTCCATGCTATTAGCTTGTCAACTTTGGATGTTTTGTATGCATTTTATATCTTTTTTGGGACTAATCTATTAACTCACTGCCAAGTGCCAGTTCCTGTTTTTTCCGTGTTTTTGACCTTTTTCACAGGAGAATATTAAACGAAGTCCAAACAGAATAAAACCTCCAGAAAGATTTTTTTTGGAACAGAAGATATGCAGGGAACTTGAGAACCAACGCAAAGGGTCCCGGGGGAGGCCACAAGCCCCCTAGCCGTAGCCTGGAGGGTGGGCTAGCAGGCTTGGGGGCCCCCGTGGCTCCTTTGCCCTACTTCTTCCGCCTATAAATCCCCGAAAATTCCGAAACCACGAGAGGGAGCCACAAAAATACTTTTCCGCCGCCGCAAGCTTCTGTCTCCACAAGATACCATCTGGGGCACGTTCTGGTGCCTTGCCGGAGGGGGGATTCGGACACGGAGGGCTTCTTCATCAACACCATTGCCTCTCCGATGATGCATGAGTAGTTCACCACAAACCTGCGGGTCCATAGCTAGTAGCTAGATGGCTTCTTCTCTCTCTTGGATCTTGAATACTAAGTTCTCCATGATCTTCATGGAGATCTATCCGATGTAATCTTCTTTTGCGGTGTGTTTGTCGAGATCCGATGAATTGTGGATTTATGATCAGATTATCTATTAATCTTATTTGAGTTTCCTCTGATCTCTTATATGCATGATTTGATATCCTTGTAATTATCTTCGAGTTGTGGGTTTCGTTTGGCCAACTTGATCTATAATTCTTTCAATGGGAGAATTGCTTGGTTTTGGGTTCATACCTTGCGGTGACCTCACCCAGTGACAGAAGGGGTAGCGAGGCACGCATCGTGTTGTTGCCATCAAGGGTAAAAAGATGGGGTTTATATCTATTGCATGAATTTAGCCCTCTACATCATGTCATCTTGCTTAAGGCGTTACTCTGTTTGTTAGGAACTCAATACACTAGATGCATACTGGATAGCGGTCGATGTGTGGAGTAACACTAGTAGATGCAGAAAGTATCGGTCTACTTGTCTCGGACGTGATGCCTATATGTATGATCATTGCCTTAGATACGTCATGACTTTGCACGGTTTTATCAATTGCTCGACAATATTCGTTCACCCACTGTAATATTTGCTATCATGAGAGAACTCTCTATTGAACACTATGGCCCATGGGTCTACTTCACAACATATTTTCAGCTCTACACTTTTACTTTGTTGCACTTTCCACCTTCAGATCTCACCTTGCAATCAATCGTGAAGGGATTGACAACCCCTTTGTAGCGTTGGGTGCAAGTTTGCTGTTTTGGCGCACGTACTTTGGAGACTTGCCTTGATACTCCTACTCAATTGATACCTTGGTTTTCAAACTGAGGGAAATACTTACTGCTACTGTGCTGCATTACCCTTTCCTGTTCAAGGGAAAAACCAATGCAAGCTCAAGAGGTAGCACGCACTATTTTGGGGCCCCGGTTCGATTTTTGATACTCCATGAACCTTGTGCACGGATACCAGACTTCGCAAAAACTCGTTGTTTTTGCGGTTTCGTGCTAGTTTCGTGGAATACGTACTGTTTTGGGGTCCCGGGTCGATTATTGATGTTCCATGAACCCAGCGCACGGCTATAGAGTCGTCGCAAAAACTCGTTGTTTTGCCTTTTCACGCCAATTTTGTGGGCTATAGTGCACTGTTTTGTGGTTCGGGTCAATTTTTAATGCTCCATGAACCGTGTGCACTCTATCGAGACAACACAAAAACTTGAACCCATGTGCATGGCTATCGATTTTTTGGGGTCCGGGTCGATTTTTGATGCTCCTTGAACCCATGTGCATGGCTATCGAGATGTCGCAAAAACTCGATGTTTTTGTCGTTTCGGGCTAGTTTCATGGGTTGCGCACTGTTTTGGGGTCCCGGGTCGATTTTTGATGCTCCATGAACCATGTGCATGGCTATCGAGGCGTCACAAAAACTCGTATTTTTGTCGTTTCGGGCCATTTTCGTGGGCTATAACGCGGTGTTTTGGGGTTCCGGGTCGATTTTTGATGCTCCATGAACCATGTGCACGGCTATAGGGACATAGCAAAAACTTATTATTTTTGTCGTTTCGGGCCAGTTTCGTGGGCTATAGCGCATTGTTTTGGGGTCCCCGGTTGATTTTTTATGCTTCATGAACCGTCTGCACGGCTATAGAGACATAGCAAAAACTTGTTATTTTTGTCATTTCAGGCTAGTTTTGTGGGCTATAACGCACAATTTTAGGGTCACTCGTTAATTTTTGTGCTCCATGAACCGTGTGCACGGTTATCGAGACATCATAAAAAACTCGTTCTTTTTGTCGTCTCTGGCTAGTTTCGTGGGCTAGCACACTGTTTGGGGGTCCCGAGTCGATTTTTGAAGCTCCAAGAAATGTGTGCAGGGCTCTCGAGACGTTGCAAAAACTCAATGTTGCCATTTTGGGCGAGTTTTGTGGGCTATAGCGCACTATTTTGGGCTCCCGGATCGATTTTTAATGCTCCATGAACCCTGTGCATGGCTATCGAGACGTCGCAAAAACTTGTTGATTTTGTCGTTTCGCGCCAGTTTCGTGGGCTAGAACGCACTGTTTTGGGATCCGAGGACGGTTTTTGATGCTCCATGAACCTTGTGCACGGCTATCGAGATGTCGCAAAAATTCGGCGTTTTTGTCGTTTCGGGCTAGTTTCTTGGGCTATAGCACATTGTTTTGGGGTCCCGGGTCATTTTTCATGCTCCATGAGCCGTGTGCATGGCTATTGAGATGTCGCAAAAACTAGTTGTTTTTATCGTTTCAGGCGAGTTTCTTGGGCTATAGCACATTGTTTTGGGGTCCCGGGTCATTTTTCATGCTCCATGAGCCGTGTGCATGGCTATTGAGATGTCGCAAAAACTAGTTGTTTTTATCGTTTCAGGCGAGTTTCTTGGGCTATAGCGCACTGTTTTGGGGTCCTGGGTCGATTTTTGATGCTCCATGAACCGTGTGCATGGCTATCGAGGCGTTGCAAATACTCGTTATTGTTGTCATTTCGGGCCATTTTCATGGGCTATAACGCAGTGTTTTGGGGTTTTGGGTCCATTTTAGATGCTCAATGAACCTTGTACACGGCTCTCGAGATGTCGCGAAAAATTGTTATTTTTGTCGTTTCGTGGGCAATAGCGCATTGTTTTCGGGTCCCAGGTCGATTTTTGATGCTCCATCAACCGTGTGCACGACTATAGAGACATAGCAAAAACTTGTTAGTTTATTCGTTTCTCGCGAGTTTCATGGGATATAGGGCACTGTTTTGGGGTCCACGGTTGATTTTTTATGCTCCATGAACCCTGTGCACGTCTATCAAGATGTCGAAAAACTCGGTGTTTTTGTCGTTACGGGCCAGTTTCATGGGGTATAGTGCACTTTTTGGAGTCGCGGGTCGATTTTGGATGCTCCATCAGCCCTATGGACGGCTATCGAGATGTCGCAAAAACTCGGTGTTTTTGTCGTTTCGGGCTAGTTTCATGGGCTATAGCGCACTATTTTGGGGTCCCGGGTCGATTTATGATGCTCCATGAACTTTGTGCACGGCTATCGAGACTTTGCAAAAACTCGTTGTTTTTGCCTTTAATGCCAGTTTCGTGGACTACGTATTGTTTGGGGTCCTGGGTCGATTTTTGATGTTCCATGAACCGTGTGCACAATTATCGAGACATAAAAAAAACTTTTTGTTTTTGTCGTTCTGGGCATTTCGTGGGCTATAGCGAATTTTATTGGGGTCCCACATCGATTTTTAATGCTCCATGAATCCTATGCACGACTATCCAAATGTCGAAAAAACTTGTTGTTTTTGTCGTTTCACGGCAGTTTCATGGGCTATAGCCCACTGTTTTGGGGTCCCGGGTCTATTATTGATGCTCCAAAATCCCTTGTGCATGGCTATCGAGATGTCGCAAAAAACTCGATGTTTTTGTCGTTTCGGGCAAGTTTCATGGGCTGCGCACTGTTTTGGGGTCACGGGTCAATTTTTGATGCTTCATGAGCCGTGTGCATGGCTATCGAGATGTCGCAAAAACTCGATGTTTTTGTCGTTTCGGGCCATTTTCGTGGGCTATAATGTGGTGTTTTGGGGTTCCAGGTCAATTTTTGATGCTCAGTGAACCCTGTACACGGCTATCGAGATGTCGCAAAAACTTGTTATTTTTGTCGTTCCGGGCGAGTTTCGTGGGCGCATTGTATTGGGGTCCCGGGTCAATTTTTGACGCTCCATGCACCATGTGCATGGCTATAGAGATATAGCAGAAACTTGTTATTTTTGTCGTTTCAGGCTAGTTTCGAGGGCTATAGCGCACAGTTTTAGGGTCACGGGTCAATTTTTCATGCTCCATGAACCCTGTGCATGGTTATCGAGACGTCGCAAAAAACTCGTTCTTTTTGTCATTTCTGGCTAGTTTCGTGGGCTAGCACACTAGTTTGGGGTCCCGAGTCAATTTTTGATGCTCCAAGAAATGTGTACACGACTCTCGAGACGTCGTAAAAACTCGTTGTTTTACCATTTCAGGCCAGTTTCACGGGCTATAACGCACTGTTTTTGGGTCCTGGGCTGATTTTTTATGCTCGATGAACCCTGTGCACTTCTATCGAGATGTCACAATAACTCGGTGTTTTTGCCGTTTCGGGCCAGTTTCATGAGCCATAACGCACTGTTTGGGGTCCCGGGTCGATTTTTTATGCTCCATGAACCTTGTGCACGGCTACCGAGACGTCGCAAAAACTAGTTGTTTTTTCGTTCCGGGCGATTTTTGTGGGCTATAGCGCACACTTTTGGTGTTCCGGGTCGATTTTTGATGCTCTATGTGCATGGCTATTGAGATGTCACAAAAACTAGTTGTTTTCGTCATTTCAGGCGAGTTTCGTCGGTAGCGCACTGTTTTGGGGTCCGGGATCAATTTTTAATGTGTATGAACCCTCTGCACGGTAATCGAGGCATCGCAAAAACTTGTTGTTTTTATCGTTTTGGGCAAGTTTCGTGTGTATAGCGCACTGTTTTGGGGCGCGGGTTGATTTTTGATGCTCCATAAACCGTGTGCACGCTATCGAGATGTCGAAAAAACTCGTTGTTTTTGTCGTTTCCGGCGAGTTTCGTGGGCTATAGCGCACTGTTTTGGGTTCCCTCGTCGATTTCTTATGCTCCATGAACCCTGTGCACGGCTATCGGGATGTTGCAAAAACTCGTTCCTTTTGGCGTTTGTGGCCACTTTTGTGGGATACATCGCACTATTTTGGGGTCCCGGGTTAATTTCTGATGCTCCATGGACCGTGTGCACGACTATCGAGATGTCGGAAAAACTTGGTGTATTCTTCGTTTCGAGCATGTTTCTGTTTTGGGGTCCTGGATCAATTTTTAATGCTCCATGAACCCTGTGCACAACTATCAAGATGTCGCAAAAACTCGTTCTTTTTGGCGTTTCTTGCGAGTTTCGTGGGATATAGGGCACTGTTTTGGGGTCCACGGTTGATTTTTTGTGCTCCATGAACCCTGTGCATGGCAATCAAGATGTCGAAAAAGTCGGTGTTTTTGTCGTTACGGGCCAGTTTCATGGGCTATAGCGCACTGTTTTGGGGTCACTGTTTCGTGGACTACGTACTGTTTTGGGGTTCCGGGTCGGTTTTTGATGTTCCATGAATCCTCGCACAGCTATAGGGACGTCCCAAAAACTCGTTGTTTTGCCTTTTCGGGCCAGTTTCGTGGGCTATAGAGCAATGTTTTGGGGTCCGGGTCGATTTTTAATGCTCCATGACCGTGTGCATGCCTATCGAGACATCACAAAACTTGTTGTTTTTGTCGTTTCGGGCCAGTTTGATGGGCTATAACGCAGTGTTTTGGGGTTCCGGGTCGTTTTATGATGCTCCATGAACCTATGTGCATGGCTATCGAGGTGTCGCGAAAACTCGATGTTTTTGTCGTTTCGGGCTAGTTTCATGGGCTGCGCACTGTTTTAGGGCCCCGGGTCAATTTTTGATCCTTCATGAACCGTGTGCATGGCTATCGAGGTGTCGCAAAAACTCGTTGTTTTTGTCGTTTCAGACCATTTTCGTGGAATAAAACGCGGTGTTTTGGGGTTCCATTTGATTTTTGATGCTTAACGAACCGTGTATACGTTTATCGAGATGTCGCAAAAACTAGTTATTTTTGTTGTTTCAGACCAGTTTCGTGGGCTATAGCGCATTTTTTGGGGTCCCGGGTGAATTTTTGATCCTACATGAACCTTGTGCACGGTTATCGAGACGTCGCAAAAACTCGGTGTATTTGTCGTTTCGGGCTAGTTTCATGGGCTGCGCACTGTTTTGGGGTCACGGGTCGATTTTTGATGCTCTGTGAACCCTGTGCACGACTATCAACATGTCGAAAAAGTCAGTGTTTTTGTCGTTACGGGCCAGTTTCATGGGGCATAGTGCACTTTTTGGAGTCCCAGGTCGATTTTGGATGCTCCATGAGCCCTACGGACGGCTATCTAGTTGTCGCAAAAACTCGGTGTTTTTGTCGTTTCAGGCCAGTTTCATGGGCTATAGCGCACTATTTTGGGGTCTCGGGTCGATTTTTGATGCTCCATCGAGATATCACATGCAATTCATAAGTGACATGATATGGCCATGATTTTGTGCTTCTTGATCTCCATCACCAAAGCACCAACATCGTGCCGTCATTGAGATGTCGAAAAAACTCGTTGTTTTGTCGTTTCGAGCGAGTTTCGTGGGCTATAGCGCACTGTTTTGTGGTCCCTCGTCGATTGCTTATGCTCCATGAACCCTCTACACGTCTATCGAAATGTCGCGAAAACTCGTTCTTTTTGGCGTTTGTGGCCACTTTTGTCGGATATAGTGCACTATTTTGGGGTCCCGGGTTAATTTCTGATGCTCCATGGACTGTGTGCACGACTATCGAGACGTCAGTAAAACTTGGTGTATCTGTCGTTTCGGGAGTGTTTCTGTTTTGGGGTCCGGGATCGATTTTTGATGCTCCATGAACCGTGTGCACGAGTGTAGCGACCCGACCTGAAACAACCAAGTCTCTGTTGTTTCTGTAGTATCCCAAGATCATGCTGGTACACACACAGTACATCAATGTATATATCGAGAGTTCAATCACACAGCTTTATTAATCGCATCTCATATCGAGTACTTTATTACAATAAAGAGGCAACTCATGAGATAACTAAACGAAGACTAGCGGAAGCTTCAAAAGTAGTAGAGTCCATCTGACTCTAGGCCATATCACCGAGCGTAGACCGTGACCTCATTCCTGGTCGGAAAAGTACTCTGCAACATGACACGTTGCAGCCGTGTAGGGTAGCATATTGAATATGGCGGCAAGTCACAAAAGAGAGAGGTGAAAAGTATCATCTATTCTACATGCATATATGGCAGGTGGGGCTTGTAAGTTTTTAGCAGAAAGCAAAGTTTTCTCCTACAACAAGAGAGGGCTAAAAGCAAAATATTACTACACTGTTGGTTGTTAATGAGATGGTTCCACCAACCAATTCTCGTACCCAAGTTGTCAATAATACCCACATCATTCTTATTTGTGTTGAGAATTCCAGATAGTTTCAGTTCCTTCAGCACAACTCGTCCATGACCGTGGACACGGCTAATCGATTAGGTTTGGGTACTCTGCAGAGTTTTGCACAAGTTCCCCAAAAGATTTGATCGCCGGCGTTGAATGTCCTCGCACTACAGAGTGTTTGAGGACCGGATGATCAAAACATGGTCTTTTAACGGGTTCCTCTGAGCCTCTGTCGGTGCCCATCCAATCCTACTGTTCTTCTACATCTCGTAGCACCGCCCATCCAGAGTCGCTGCATTGTCCAACCAAGCGAGAGCCCACAATGACTTATGGCTGTGCAGGTAAGCCTTGGGTCTTGAAGTATCCATCCATCTCTTCGTGCCTGGGTGAAGCTTTCCGCAAGATGTCATGGCACTTCTCCATGCATCCCGGGTCCTCCGCTCGTTTATCCCAGGGGGGCCATCAAAACCGCCCTTCACCCAGAGGTATATTGCATCATGAGGTCTCGAAAGTCTTGACATATCCGGTCTTGATTATTAAAATGCTCTCACAACACTCGTGATAGACTCTCAACCAAAACCCCGTCTACTAAAGCATAGAAAAATAAAGTTCATCGTCCCGGTCCAAGTAACAAGGGTGTTGGGTGCCTACCACATGATACTACATAAAGATCCAAATTTCCAAGTACCTACATTGCATGCAATTGGGTGAAGAAAGGTAGAACTACAATGCATATAAAACATAGCCAATAATATGATCAACATGACTTGCCTTGCTGATGGTTGTCGAGTTTGAGCACTTCTAGGTAACAAGCATTGCACTCCGGGTGATCTAACGACACAAACAAGTTCACCCAATAAGCACCACAATCAAAATAACACAACTATCAAACCATAGCTATAGCATAGAGAAGTGAAATTGCCTTTACATAACGAAAACAGAATCTGTTTTGGTAAAAACCCCAAGTAAAATATTTTAAAAATTGTGAAATTTAACCTACTTATAGATAAGATCACTAGTGACCAGTAGCAAAAAGAATTAATTAAAAAGCTATTTTAAACTCCTGGTATAAGGAAAACAATATTTAAAGCAAATGTGTTCTAACTCAAATTTTATAAATTCAAACATAGTCGAATAATATATTTTCTGAAACTACGCGAATTTTTTTATCTAATGCAAAAAGAATCACTTTAATTGGATTTGTATATCAAATGTTATTAAGGAAACAAAAACAGAACTATTTCTCTTACATAATTAAAACAGAAAAAGAATACGGTGACATGTCACGATCTGATTGGGTGAATCCGTGCGCTGCTAGAGTTAATTAACAAACGGCCGCTATGTTGGAAAATGCTTCGGTTAACTTAACAGATTGACCGGTTCTTTTTAGAAAACCGACGGGGTAAGTGATACGTCCATTTTGCATCATGTTTTCATGTTGATATTTATCGCTTCTTTGGTTGTTATTTCACTTCACGGTACAATTCTTATGCCTTTTCTCTCTTATTTTGCAAGGTTTACATGAAGAGGGAGAATACCGGCAACTGGAATTCTGGCCTGAAAGTGGAGCAAAGTTGAGATACCTATTCTGCGCAACTCCAAACAACGTAAAAATCAACGAGGAATGTTTTCCCGATTTATCAAAAATACTGGGCCGAGGAAGTGCTAGAGGGGCACCAGGGGGTGCCCACAAACCTGCACGGCACAGCCACCCCCCCAGGCCGCGCCATGGGGGCTTGTTGGCATCCCACTGGCCCACTTACTCCCCTCTTTTGCTATATGGAGGGTTTCGTCCAGGAAAAAAATCAAGGAGGATCTTTTTCGTGGTTTCGCCACCGCCACGAGGCGGAACTTGAGCAGAACCAATCTAGAGCTCCGGCAGGACGATCCTGCCGGGGAAACTTCCCTCCAGGAGGGGGAAATCGTCGCCATCGTCATCACCAACACTCCTATCATCGGAGGGGACTCGTCACCATCAACATCTTCATCAACACCATCTCATCTCCAAACCCTAGTTCATCACTTGTAGCCAATCTCCATCTCGCGACTCCGATTGGTACTTGTAAGGTTGCTAGTAGTGTTGATTACTCTTTGTAGTTGATGCTAGTTGGATTACTTGGTGGAAGAGTTTATGTTCAGATCCTTGATGCTACTCATTACCTCTCTGGTCATGAATATGATTATGCTTTGTGAGTAGATACTTTTGTTCCTGAGGACATGGGATAAGTCATGCTACTAGTAGTCATGTGAATTTGGTATTCGTTCGGTAATTTGATATGTTGTATGTTGTTTTTCCTCTAGTGGTGTTATGTGAACGTCGACTACATAACACTTCACCATTATTTGGGCCTAGAGGAAGGCATTGGGAAGTAGTAAGTAGATGATGGGTTGCTAGAGTGACAGAAGCTTAAACCCTAGTTTCTGCGTTGCTTCGTAAGGGGCTAATTTGGATCCACTAGTTTAATGCTATGTTTAGAATTTGTCTTAATTCTTCTTTCGTAGTTGTGGATGCTTGCGTGGGGTTAATCATAAGTGGGATGCTTGTCCAAGTAAGGGCAGTACCCAAGCGCCGGTCCACCCACATATCAAACTATCAAAGTAACGAATGCGAATCATATGACCATGATGAAACTAGCATGACAGAAATTCCCGTGTGTCCTCGGGGTCGTTTTTCCTCCTATAAGACTTTGTCCAGGCTTGTCCCTTGCAACAAAATGGATAGGGCCACTTTGTTGCACCGTTGCTACTTTTGTTACTTGTTGCTTGCTACGAATCATCTCACCACACAATCACTTGTTACCGAAAATTTCAGTGCTTGCAGATATTTCCTTGCTAAAAACCACTTGTCAGATCCTTCAGCTCCTCGTTGGATTCGACACTCTTACTTATCGAAAGGACTATGATTGATCCCCTATACTTGTGGGTCATCAAGACTCTTTTCTGGCACCGTTGCCGGGGAGTGAAGAGCCTCTGATAAGTGGAACTTGGTAAGGAAATATTCATATAGTGTGCTGAAATTTATTGTCACTTGTCACTATGGATGCTAATCCTTTGAGGGGCTTGTTCGGGGTATCTTCATCTCGAACGGAAGCACGAATGGTTGCTCCTCAACCTGATGCACCTACTTAAAATATTTGCTTTGAATTTCCTTCTGGTATGCTTGAGGAATTGCTGGCTAATCCTTTACAGGAGATGGAACATCACATCCAGGCTTGCATCTAATCTATGTAGATGAAGTTTGTGGTATATTTAAGCTTGCAGGTGTGCCCGAGGATGAGGTCAAGAAGAAGTTCTTTCCTTTATATTTGAAAGATAAGGCGTTGATATGGTATAGGCTATGTGATGATACTGGATCATGGGAGTACAATCGGTTGAAATTGGAATTTCATCAAAAGTTTTATCCTATGCATTTAGTACATCGTGATTGGAATTATATTTATAATTTTTGGCCTCGTGATAGAGAAAGCATCGCTCAAGCTTGGGGGAGGATTAAATCAATGTTATATTCATGCCCCAATCATGAGCTCTCGAGAGAAATTATCATTCAGAACTTCTATGCTCGGCTTTCTCATGATGATCGCACCATGCTTGACACTTCTTGTACCACTTCTTTTATGAAGAGAGATATTGACTTCAAATGGAATTTATTGGAGACAATTAAACGCAACTCTGATGATTGGGATCTTGAAGAAGGTAAGGAGTCAGGTATGAATTTCATGTTTGATTGCGCTAAATCCTTTGTTGAGACAAATACCTTTAGTGATTTTAGCGCTAAGTATGGAGTTGACTATGAGATAGTAGCTTCATTGTGTGAATCCTTTGCTGCTCATATTGATCTCCCCAAAGAGAAGTGGTTTAAATATCATCCTCCTTTAAAAGTTAATGTAGTTAAACTCACTCCAGTTGAAGTGAAAGTCATTGCCTATAGTGATCCTGTTGTTCCCAGTGCTTACATTGAGAAACCACCTTTCCCTGTTAGGATAAAGGATCATTCTAAAGCTTCAACTGTGATACGTAGAGGCTATATTAGAACACCTACACCCCCTGAGAAAATTAGAGTTGAACCTAGCATTGCAATTATCAAAGATCTTCTGTCTGAAGAAGTTGAGGGACATAATATTCCCTTCTGTGAAGATGCTGCTAGAATTGCTATACCTCACGCTAGAGACAAACATAGGCTTGTTGTTGGCATGCCTGTGTTTTCTGCTAAGATAGGAGATCATTGTTATCATGGCTTATGTGACGTGGGTGCTAGTGTTAGTGCAATACGTCAATCCTTATACGATGAAATCAAAGATGAGATTGCACCTGTTGAGATAGAGCCTATAGATGTCACTATTCAGCTTGCCAATAGAGATACTATCTGCCTTGTGGGAATTGTTAGGGATGTTGAAGTCTTGTGTGGTAAAAAGAAGTATCCTGCTGATTTCCTCGTTCTTTCTACTGCACAAGATAGCTTTTGTCCCATCATATTTGGTAGACCTTTTCTCAATACTGTCAATGCTCATATTGATTGTGAGTAGCAAACTATCACTTTTGGCTTTGAAGGTGTGTCACATGAGTTCAATTTCTCTAAGTTTGGTAGACAACCTCATGAATAGGAGTTGCCTAGTAGGGATAAAACTATTGCCTTAGCTTCTATTGCCGTGCCTCCTATTGATCCCTTACAGCAATACTTGCTTGAGCATGAAAATGATATGCATATGGATAAAACGGCTGAGATAGATAGAGTTGTCTTAGAACAATATCCTATCCTTAAGAATAACTTGCCTATTGAACTGCTTGGGGATCCTCCCCCACCAAAGGGTGATCCTGTGTTCGAGCTTAAACAGTAGCCTGATACTCTTAACTATGCCTATCTTGATGAAAAGGAGATATATCTTGTCATTATTAGTGGTAGCTTCTGAGAGCATGAATAAAAGAAGTTGCTAAAAACTCTGAGAAAGCACCGTGCTGCTATTGGATATACTCTTGATGATCTTAAGGGCATTAGTCCTACTCTGTGCGAGCACAAGATTAAAACTAATCCTGATTTCAAACCAGTTGTTGATCATCAAAGGAGATTAAATCCTAAGGTGAAATAAGTAGTGAGAAAAGAAATACTAAAGCTCCTGGAAGCAGGTATCATTTATCCTCTTGCTCGTGATTGGGTGAGTCCGGTGCATTGCGTCCCTACGAAGGGAGGCATTACCGTTGTCCCTAATGATAAGGATGAATTGATCCCACAGAGGATTATTACTGGCTATAGGATGGTGATCGATTTTAGGAAACTGAATAAAGCCACTAGGAAAGATCATTACCCTTTGCCTTTTATCGACCAAATGCTAGAAAGGCTGTCCAAACACACACACTTCTGCTTTCTAGACGGTTATTCTGGTTTCTCCCAAATACCAGTTGCACAATCTGATCAGGAGAAAACCACTTTCACATGCCCTTTCGATACCTTTGCCTATAGACGTATGCCTTTTGGCTTATGTAATGCACCTGCCACCTTTCAAAGATGTATGATGGCTATATTCTCTGACTTCTGTTCATAGATTGTCGAGGTTTTCATGGATGACTTCTCCGTTTACGGGTCTTCCTTTGATCATTTCCTTAGCAACCTTGATCGAGTCTTGCAGAGATGTAAAACACCAATCTTGTCTTGAATTGGGAGAAGTGCCACTTTATGGTTAATGAAGGCATCGTCTTAGGACATAAAATTTCTGAAAGAGGTATTGAAGTCGATAAAGCTAACGTTGATGCAATCGAGAAAATGCCATACCCCACACATATCAAAGGAATAAGAAGTTTGCTTGCTCATGCTGGTTACTATAGAAGGTTCATCAAAGACTTCTCTAAGATTTCTAGGCCTCTTACCAATCTCTTGGAAAAGGATATTCCTTTTGTCTTTGACGATGATTGTGAGGAAGCCTTCGAAATACTTAAGAGGGCGTTGATAACTGCACCTATTGTTCAACCACCTGATTGGAACTTACCTTTTGAGATCATGTGTGACGCTAGTGATTATGCTGTTGGTGCTGTTCTAGGGCAAAGAGTTGACAAGAAGTTGAATGATATTCACTACGCTAGTAAAACTCTAGACAGTGCCGAGAGAAACTATGCTACTACGGAGAAGGAGTTTTTAACAGTCGTGTTTGCATGTGAAAAGTTCAGGTCTTACATAGTTGATTCCAAAGTCACTATTCACACTGATCATGCTGCTATTAAGTACCACATGGAGAAGAAAGACGCTAAACCTAGACTTATCAGATGGGTTCTCTTGTTACAAGAATTTGATTTGCACGTTCTCGACAGAAAGGGTGCTGATAACCCAGTAGCAGATAACTTGTCTAGGTTGGAGAACGTTCTTGATGACCCACGACCTATTGATGATAGCTTTCCCGATGAGCAACTGAATGTCATTAATGCTTCACGTAGTGCACCATGGTATGCTGATTATGCAAACTATATCGTTGCTAAATATATACCACCTAGTTTCACAAACCAGCAAAAGAAGAAATTCTTATTTGACTTGAGACATTACTTTTGGGATGATCCTCACCTTTATAAGGAAGGAGTAGATGGTGTTATTAGACAGCGTGTACGTGAACATGAACAGGGACTGATCCTACAGAAGTGTCACTGCGAGGCCTACAGAGGACAGCATGTGGGAGATAGAAGTACACACAAGGTATTGCAATCAGGTTTCTATTGGCCCACTCTTTTCAAGGATGCCCGTAAGTTTGTCTTGTCTTGTGACGAATGTCAAAGAATAGGTAATATTAGCAAATGTCAGGAAATGCCTATGAACTATTCACTTGTCATTGAACCATTTGATGTCTGGGGCTTTGATTATATGAGACCTTTTCCAAAATCCAATGGGTATACTCACATCTTAGTTGCTGTTGATTACTTCACTAAGTGGGTAGGAGCTATCCCCACTAGTAGTGCTGATCACAACACCTCTATCAAGATGCTAAAAGAAGTTATCTTCCCTAGATTTGGAGTCCCTAGATATCTAATGACCGACGGTGGTTCACACTTTATTCATGGTGCTGTCCGTAAAACGCTTGCTAAGTATGATGTCAACCATAGAATTGCGTCTCCGTACCACCCTCTGTCTAGTGGTCAAGTAGAGCTAAGTAGTAGAGAGATTAAACTGATTCTGCAAAAGACTATCAACAGGTCTAGAAAGAATGTGTCTAAGAAGCTCAATGATGCACTGTGGGCTTATAGATCTGCCTATAAGAATCCCATGGGCATGTCTCCGTACAAAATGGTGTATGGGAAAGCATGTCATTTACCTCTTGAGCTAGAGCATAAAGCGTATTGGGCAATCAAAGAGCTCAACTTTGATTTCAAACTTGCCGGTGAGAAGAGGTTATTTGATATTAGCTCGCTTGATGAGTGGAGAACTCAGGCATATGAGCATGCCAAGCTGTTCAAAGAGAAGGTTAAGAGGTGGCATGATAAGAGGATACAAAAGCCTGAGTTCAATGTAGGTGATTATGTCTTGCTATATAACTCTCATTTAAGATTCTTTGCTGGCAAGCTTCTCTCCAAATGGGAAGGTCCCTATGTTGTTGAGGAAGTATATCGTTCTGGTGCTATCAGGATCAACAACACGGAAGGTAATTGTCCGAGAGTGGTAAATGGGCAGAGAATCAAGCATTATATCTCAGGTACTCCCATAAATGTTGAAAGCAATATCATCAATACCATAACTCCGGAAGAATACCTAAGGGATATTTATCAGCCTATTTCAGACTCCGAAAACAAAGAGGTATGTGATTCGGTAAGAAAAGAGAGTCCACAACTTTTCCAGTACAAAATTTTCTCCGTTTTGGAATTTTTGAAAAAATACAAAAAATGGAAGTAGTCCGGAAAGTGCGCGAGGAGGCGACAAGCCTCCACGGCGCGGGCCCACCCCCTGGCCGCGCTGTGAGGGATTGTGTCCACCTCGTGCGCCTCCCGGACTCTGTTTTCGTGCAGATAACTCCTTCTGGTCTGAAAAAAATCATTATATATACTTCCGTTTGGTCTGACCCGTGCATCACGCAGATTTCCACTATTTTTCGTTTCGAGCCTGTTTCTGTTGCAGATCTAGATCGCTATGACTTCCCCAAAAGCTCCGAAGGACAAGATCTTCGAGAAGGTCATCAATACCTACCTCACGGAAGTGGTGCAACACCCTCAATCTATCAAGATGCGTGAGGGGATGTTCCACATCCGTGATGTTGAGGGGCCTAAGAAGACCAGTAGCATGGAGACGAGGCTCGAAGCAATGGAGCAACAAGTCTTCAAGTGCCAAGGGATGGTGGAGCGTGGACTCAACGCCAACCACATGATGATCACGGAGTTCACCAACAAGCACATGATTGATGCGAATGACATTGGGAAGCACCTCTCGAGGCTCTATGAGAGGGTTGATCAACTCCAGCGCCAGATCTACGACCTGCAGAACCAAAATTGTGAGTATGATTATAGATTTAAATCAATAAGTTTGGCTGCAGATTTGAGGATTATGGAGACTCGTTCATCTTTCCATGGTGGAGTACCTATGCCTTGGAAGACGGAGGATCAAACTCATGTTGCAACAACTCCACCATCATCACCAAAGGAAGACAACTGAGCATTGGTATGGGCAATCCCCTTGGCTTTTGACAAGCTTGGGGGAGTTGCCCCGGTACCGTATCACCATCACATCTTTTGCCTTTACCTTTGTTTTAGTTTTCCTTTTTAGTTTTCCTTTTTAGTTTTCTTTTTCTCTAGTAGTTTAAAAGTCTTAGTGTTTTAGTTTTGAGTTTTGCTTTGTGTCACCTCCGATGTATTCTTGCTCGTGAGCCCTATAATAAAAAGTGTCTTAGTTGAAGGGATTTGCCTCTTGCCATGATCAAAAGAGTGGAATAGAACAAAAGCATGAAAGATCATGTAATGATCTTATGGGAAGTGATGGCTTCACATATAAAAAGGATGATGATTGAAACTTGTTGAGGGTAGACAAACGTAGACCTTGGTCATTGTTGCAATTAATAGGAAGTGATAAAGAAGGAGAGGCTCACATATAAATATATCATCTCTGACACCATCTATGATTGTGAACACTCACCAAACTATTGCATGCCTAGAAGTAGATGTTGGACAAGGAAGACAACATAATGAATTGTGTTTGCTTACAATGTTATATGATTAGAGATCTCTTACCATGTGACGATTGCTTCCAACTCATATTAGCCAAAACCTCCCGCACTAAGTAGAGATACTACTTATGCATCCATAAACCATCAACCCAGTTTTGCCATGAGTGTCCACCATACCTACCTATGGATTGAATAAGATCCCTCAAGTAAGTTGTCATCGGTGCAAGCACTAAAAATTTCTCTCTAATATGTATGATCTATTAGTGTGTGGAAAATAAGCTTTATACAAACCTGTGACGAGGAAGACATAAAAGCAACAGACTGCATAATAAAGTTCTTTATCACAGGAGGCAATATAAAGTGACGTTCCTCCGCACTAAGAGGATACACATCCAAACCTCGAAAGCGCATGACAACCTCTGCTTCCCTCTGCGAAGGGCCTATCTTGTACCTTTACTTTTTGCCCTTGAAAGAGTCATGGTGATCTTCACCAATTCCTTATTTCGCCTTTATCTTGGCTAACGTAATATGCTTGGGAAAGATCTATATTCATATGTCAACTTGGAGGTAAGTATTCATGAATTATTATTGTTGACATTACCCTTGAGGTAAGCAGTTGGGAGGCAAAACTGTAAGCCCTATCTTTCTATGTGTCCAGCTAAAACTTTGATCTCATGTGTACCACGTGAGTTGTAGCAATTGTAGAGAACGAAAGAATGATTGAGTATGTGGATTTGTTATACAAGCTCTTATTTGACTCTTTCTGATGTTGTGATAAATTGCAATTGCTTCAATGACTAAAGGCTATCGGTTGTTACTTCTCGGTAAGGTTCTTGATCCATGCTTTACTTTGTGAAGGAATTATAACTTTAGCATGAGAGATTATATGTTGGTATTGCTGTTCTGATCTTGATCATGATGCATGCATGTTCGTATCTTGTTTTGTCGACACCTCTCTCCCTAAACATGTGGACATATTTATTGAGTTAGGCTTTCGCTTGAGGACAAGCGAGGTCTAAGCTTGGGGGAGTTGATACGTCCATTTTGCATCATGTTTTCATGTTGATATTTATCGCTTCTTTGGCTGTTATTTCACTTCATGGTATAATTCTTATGCCTTTTCTCTCTTATTTTGCAAGGTTTACATGAAGAGGGAGAATACCGGCAACTGGCATTCTGGCGTGAAAGTGGAGCAAAGTTGAGATACCTATTCTTCACAACTCCAAACCCCGTAAAAATCAACGAGGAATTTTTTCCCGATTTATCAAAAATAATGGGCTGAAGAAGTGCGAGAGGGGCACCAGGGGGTGCCCACAAGCCTGCACGATGCGACCACCACCCCAGGCTGCGCCATGGGGGCTTGTGGGCAGCCTACTGGCCCACTTGCTCCCCTCTTTTGCTATATGGAGGGTTTCGTCCAGGAAAAAAAAATCAAGGAGGAGCTTTTTTGTGGTTTCACCGCCGCCGCGAGGCGGAACTTGAGCAGAACCAATCTAGAGCTCCGGCAGGACGATCCTGCCGGGAAAACTTCCCTCCCGGAGGGGGAAATCATCGCCATCGTCATCACCAACACTCCTCTCATCGTAGGGGACTCGTCACCATCAACATCTTCATCAACACCATCTCATCTCCAAACCCTAGTTCATCACTTGTAACCAATCTCCGTCTTGCGACTCCGATTGGTACTTGTAAGGTTGCTAGTAGTGTTGATTACTCTTTGTTGTTGATGCTAGTTGGATTACTTGGTGGAAGAGTTTAGGTTCAGATCCTTGATGCTACTCATTACCTCTCTGGTCATGAATATGATTATGCTTTTTGAGTAGTTACTTTTGTTCCTGAGGACATGGGATAAGTCATTCTAATAGTAGTCATGTGAATTTGGTATTCGTTCGGTAATTTGATATGTTGTATGTTGTTTTTCCTCTAGTGGTGTTATGTGAACGTCGACTACATAACACTTCACCATTATTTGTGCCTAGTGGAAGGCATTGGGAAGTAGTAAGTAGATGATGGGTTGCTAGAGTGACAGAAGCTTAAACCCTAGTTTATGCGTTGCTTCGTAAGGGGCTGATTTGGATCCACTAGTTTTATGCTATGGTTAGACTTTGTGTTATTTCTTATTTCGTAGTTGCGGATGCTTGCGAGAGGGGTTAATCATAAGTGGGATGCTTGTCCAAGTAAGGGAAGTACCCAAGCGCCGGTCCACCCACATATCAAACCATCAAAGTAACGAATGCGAATTATATGAATATGATGAAACTAGCATGACAAAAATTCCCGTGTGTCCTCGGGAGCGTTTTTCCTCCTATAAGACTTTGTCCAGGCTTGTCATTTTCTACAAAAGGGATTGTGCCACTTTGGTGCACCGTTCCTACTTTTGTTACTTGTTGCTTGCTACGAATCATCTCACCACACAATCACTCGTTACCGACAATTTCAGTGCTTGCAGATATTTCCTTGCTGAAAACCACTTGTCAGATCCTTCTGTTCCTCGTTGGGTTCGACACTCTTACTTATCGAAAGGACTACAATTGATCCCCTATACTTTTGGGTCATTAGTAAGTTATTTTAATTCTACGCCGTTGGATCTAGATCTAAAGGTAAAGAAAAGAAAAAAACAAAAAGATTAAAAAGAGAGGTGAGGGGTTACCTTACTGTGGCTGGGCAGAGCAGGGCGAGCTCCGACGAGGTGGGGCTACTCCGGCGAGGGGAGGGGCGCGACAGGGGTAGGGAGGGGCGCGGTGGGGTGAGGGGTGGGTAGGGGTGGTGCGGTAGGGGGTGGGGGCGCGCATGGGGGGGTCCAGGGGGCGTAGGAGGGGGGATGGGGTGGTGCGAGCTCCTGTAGGGGCTGCTCTGGCGAGCTCCTGTAGAGGGGCGTGGAGGCGGTGGATCGGGGTGGTGGCGAGGGAAATGGAACGCGGCTGGGGTGAGGGTTCTTATAGGGGAGGGGGGCGAGGAGGTGCGGGGAAGGAAGGGAGAGGGTGATCGGGAAGGAGAGGATTCTTGTCTCCTCAGCCATGGAAGGTTCTTCAGTACGGGAGGAGGGTGATGAGAGGAAGGAGAAGACCCTTGTCGGGCCAGGTTTGGAAACTCATAATGGGCCAGCGAGGAATTTCCTATTAAACGATATTTTTTCCTTTTTTTCAAAAACAGGAAACTAAAACGATAAAAATGAAATAAATTATACTCGGAATATAGGGGTATTATATATTAAAATTATCATAAAAATAAACTCTAAAAGATGGACATTTTTGCACGGCCAAATTAAATACTTCAAAAAAATGTTTTTTCAGAAAATTCCCTAAATGATTTATTTTCTTTTTGCAATTATTTTTCAACTAAATCTTGGGTTTTATGGTTCAAATATTTCAAATAAATACCCCTGGTTTGGAGGGTCATGTTCCTCCACTCTTTCTTGCTTGGGAAGATAATAATCCCGGCATTTCATGAGTGAAGAAAAAAATCTTGAGTCACAAAGAAAAAATGCAATTTGAAAGAAATTCGAATGCCACCTTTTATTACAATCTAAATGCGTAGATGCTTAGCTACAATTGTAAAACATTCCAAATTAGGAAATTTGGGATGTTACAAACCTACCTACCTTAAGATGAATCTCGCCCTCGAGATTCGGGTTGGCTAGCAAATAGGTGCGGGTGGTCTCGGTGAAGATCTTCTTCTCGTTCCCAAGTGGCTTCTTCCTCGGTGTGATGGCTCCACAAGACCTTGCAAAACTTGATAACCTTGCTGCGGGTAACTCTGTTGGCATTCTCGAGAATCCTGACGGGTTTCTCCTCATAAGACAGATCACTGTCAAGCTGTATGGCCTCTAGAGGCACTGTATCTCTCAACGGAATATCAACCATCTCAGCATGGCATTTCTTCAACTGGGAAACATGGAAAACATCGTGAACTCCAAACAATCCTTCCGACAATTCCAGCTTGGATGCAACTTCCCCCTACGTTCGAGAATTTTGTAGGGGCCAATGAAACGGGGTGCTAACTTTCATTTTACACCAAATCTCTTGATTCCTCGAAGTGGAGACACACGAAGGTATGCTCGGTCTCCCACTTCGTATGTTACTTCCTTGCGTTTGCTGTCAGCATAACTCTTCTGTCTGGACTGAGCTATCTTGAGTCGGTCACGAATCAGCTTGACCTTCTCTTCAGAATCTCAGATAAGGTGGGGACCAAAAAGTTTTCGGTCTCCAACACCATCCCACATCAATGTTGTTCGGCACCTCCTTCCGTATAAGGCTTCGGAAGGGGCCATCTTTAGACTGGTTTGATAACTGTTGTTGTATGAGAACTCGGCATAAGGTAAATTGTCGTCCCAGCTAGACCCATAGTCTAGTGCACAAGGACTCAACATGTCCTCCAGAATCTGATTGACTCTCGGTCTGTCCATCGGTATGTGGGTGAAAACTTGTACTGAACTCCAATCTCGTTCCCACGGTTTCGTGTAGTTGATGCCAAAATTTTGATGTGAACTGGGTCCCTCTATCTGACACGATACTCCTCGGAACTGAATGCAGACATATGATCCTGGTCATATAGATCTTGGCTAGCTTAGCACTCGTGTAGGTAGTCTTCACGGGAATGAAGTGAGCTAGCTTGGTCAAATGATCGGCCACTACCCAGATAGAATCAGAACCTGAACAGGTCCTGGGTAATCTTACGATGAAGTCCATACCAAGCTTCTCCCGTTTCCACTCGGGTATCAGCAAAGGTTGAAGTAATCCTGTTGGCTTCTGATGCTCGGCCTTTACTCGCTCGCAAATATCGCATATTGCTACAAACTCAGTAATGTCCTTCTTCATTCCTGTCCACCAAAAACTTTCCTTCAAGTCGAGATACATCTTGGTGTTGCCTCGATATATCGAGTACAGGGAATCATGGGCCTGCTGAAGTATCAACTTCCTGAGTTCTGGATCATTGGGCACATAGATACAGTCCTCAAACCATATGGTTGCGTGTTCATCCTCACTAAAACCTGTATACTTTTGCTACCTCTTGAGCTTGCGTTGGTTTTTCCCTTGAAAAGGAAAGGGTGATGTAGCATAGTAGAATAAGTATTTCCCTCAGTTTGAGAACCAAGGTATCAATCCAGTAGGAGTATCAAGACAAGTCACCAATGTACATGCGCAAAAACAAACAAACTTGCACCCAACACTATAAAGGGGTTGTCAATCCCTTCACGATTAATTGCAAGGTGAGATCTGAAGGTGGAAAGTGCAACAAAGTAAAATTGTAAACCTGAATATATGATGTGAAGTAGACCCGGGGGCCATAGTGTTCACTAGAGGCTTCTCTCATGATAGGAAATATTACGGTGGGTGAACGAATTACTGTCGAGCAATTGATAGAACCGCGCAAAGTCATGATGATATCTAAGGCAATGATCATACATATAGGCATGACATACAAGACAAGTAGACCGATACTGTCTGCATCTACTACTATTACTCCACACATCGACCGCTATCCAGCATGCGTCTAGTGTATTGAGTTCATAACAAACAGAGTAACGCGTTAAGGAAGATGACATGATGTAGACGGATAGATTCATGCAATAGATATAAACCCCATCTTTTTACCCTTGATGGCAACAACATGATGCGTACCTCCCTACCCCTTCTGTCACTAGGTGAGGACACCGCACGGTATGAGTGCAAAACCAAGCACTTCTCCCATTGCAAGAATTATACATCAAGTTGGCCAAACGAAACCCACAACTCGAAGAGAATTACAAGGATACGAAATCATGCATATAAGAGATCAGAGGAAACTCAAATTATAATAATAGATAATCTGATCATAAATCCACAGTTCATCTGATCTCGGCAAACACTCCGCAAAAGAAGATTACATCGGATAGATCTCCATGAAGATCATGGAGAACTTTGCATTGAAGATCCTAGAGAGAGAAGAAGCCATCTAGCTACTAGATATGGACCCGAAGGTCTGTGGTGAACTACTCACGCATCATCGGAGAGGCAATGGTGTTGATGAAGAAGCCCTCCGTGTCCGAATCTCCCCTCCTACAGGGCACCAAAACGGTCCCCAGATGAAATCTTGTGGAGACAGAAGCTTGCGGCGGCAGAAAAGTATTTTCGTTGCTCTCTCTCGCAGTTTGGGATTTTTCGGGGATTTATAGGCGGAAGAAGTAGGGCAAAGGAGCCACAAGGGGCCCACAAGCCTGCTAGGCGCGCCCCCCAGGCTGCGGCTAGGGGGCTTGTGGCCTCCCCTGGGGTCCTTTGCCATGGTTCTCAAGTCCCATGCGTATCTTCTGTTTCATGAACCCTGTGCACTGTTATCGAGACGTCGCAAAAAGCTCGTTATTTTTGTCATTTCTGGCTAGTTTCATTGGCTAACACACTGTTTTGGGGTCCTGAGTCAATTTTTGATGCTCCAAGAAATGTGTACACGACTCTCGAGACGTTGCAAAAACTCGTTGTTTTTGCCATTTCGGGCCAGTTTCATGGGCTATAACGCACTGTTTTGGCGTCTTGGGTCGATTTTCTATGCTCCATGAACCCTTTGCACGTCTATCGAGATGTCGCAAAAACTCGGTGTTTTTGTTGTTTCGGGATAGTTTCATGAGCCGTAACGCAATGTTTTGGGGTCCCGAGTCAATTTTTGATGCTCCATGAACCTTGTGCATGGCTATCGAGACGTCGCAAAAACTAGTTGTTTTTATCGTTCCGAGCGATTTTTGTAGGCTATAGCGCGCTCTTTTGGGGTTCCGGGTCGATTTTTGATGCTCTATGAACCCTTGCACGGCTATCGAGATGTAAAAAAAACTAGTTGTTTTTGTCGTTTCGGGCGAGTTTCGTGGTCTATAGCGCACTGTTTTGGGGTCCGGGATCGATTTTTAATCGTCCATGAAACCTGTGCATGGTTATCAAGGCATCGCAAAACCTTGTTGTTTTTGTCGTTTTTGGCCAGTTTCGTGCGGTATAACGCCCTGTTTTGGTGCCCCGGGTTGATTTTTGATGCTCCATGAACCGTGTGCACGACTATCGAGATGTCGAAAAAACTTGTTGTTTTTGTCGTTTCGGGCGAGTTTCGTGGGCTATAGCGCACTGTTTTGGGGTCCCTGGTCGATTTCTTAAGCTCCATGAAGCCTGTGCACGGCTATCGGGACGTTGCAAAAACTCGTTCTTTTTGGGGTTTGTGGCCACTTTTGTGGGATATAGCGCACTATTTTGGGGTCCCGGGTTAATTTCTGATGCTCCATGGACCTTGTGCACGACTATCGAGACGTTAGTAAAACTTGGTGTATTTGTCGTTTCGGGCGTGTTTCTGTTTTGGGGTCCCGGATCGATTTTTAATGCTCCATGAACCCTGTGGATGACTATCAAGATGTCGCAAAAACTTGTTCTTTTTGGGGTTTCTCACGAGTTTCGTGGGATATAGGGCACTGTTTTGGGGTCCAAGGTTGATTTTTATGCTCCATGAACCCTGTGCACGGCTATCAAGATGTCGAAAAAAGTCGGTGTTTTTGTCGTTACGGGCGAGTTCCATGGGGTATCGTGCACTTTTTGGAGTCCCGGGTCGATTTTGGATGCTCCATGAGCCCTATGGACGGCTATCGAGATGTCGCAAAAACTCGGTGTTTTTGTCGTTTCGGGCCAGTTTCATGGGCTATAGCACACTATTTTGGGGTCCCGGGTCGATTTTTGATGCTCCATGAACTTTGTGCACGACAATCGAGACTTCGCAAAAACTCGTTTTTTTCCTTTCGTGCCAGTTTCGTGGACTACGCATTGTTTTGGGGTCCCGGGTCGATTTTTTATGTTCCATGAACCGTGTGCACGGCTATCGAGACATAAAAAAAACTTGTTGTTTTTGTCGTCCGGGCCAGTTTCGTGGGCTATAGCCCACTGTTTTGGGGTCCCGGGTCTATTTTTGATGCTCCATAAACCCTTGTGCATGGCTATCAGGATGTCGCCAAAACTCGATGTTTTTGTCGTTTTAGACTTGTTTCTTGGGCTGCGCACTGTTTTGGGGTCACGGGTCGATTTTTTATGGTCCATGAACCGTGTGCATGGCTATCGAGATGTCGCTAAAACTCATT